>NC_090372.1:176059514-176659514 GCF_036365525.1 Heterodontus francisci | reverse complement strand
GTCTTCAGTGGATTCCGAAGCTGGTGAGAAAGAAATGGGAGCCGACAGGAGCGAGATGTTCTCAGTCCAGGAGCAAAACTGCCTTCTGTCTTCAAACACTGTTCTCCAATTTAAAACTTTCAGTTCAAAACTCTGCAACAGCCAGTTAGTCATGTGACTAAACTGGTCTGACCAGGTCGGTTCTGGGCACTGGGTGGGTCAGGGGATAGCTCCTTTTGTTCCAACACTGTCTGCTAGTAATATGCAAAAATGCTCTTCCAGCCAGAGAGTTGGGGTTGGCAACCCTTTGTATTAGGCCTGGTCTTCTTCCCAGCAACAATTTGAAATTTAATGTCCATGTGGCGAAATGAATATATTAATATACCTCATTCTTGGCAGGTGGGGGCCTGCATGATAGTATGCTGCTGATGTTTATTACACTAAACTATTATGTAAATGCAAGTTGTTGACATGAAGTAAAAAATAAACTGTACTTTATAACGACACCACAGATGTACCCATGTGTTGTTTTCAGCAATAACTTAGAGTAGCTTTACACTAAGCATCAGTATGAAGTAAGTTCACTTTGCGCTGATATTAAGGGCTGGATTTTACGTCGGGTGGACAGAAGCATTTTACGGGTCCCCGGGCTTTAATTGTTCCAAGGTGGGACTTCCACCTGCTTGAGGTTGGAAGTACCGCCTCATTGAGCTGTCGGCCAATCATCGGGCCGGCAGCTGTTAGTCTCAGCAATGCCACCGGGAGCGGTGGCCACTGCTGGGACTGCAGCCCAGCCGAGGACATGGAGCCAGGAGTGCAGGTATGTTTGGTTTGCCTCGCTGAGGGTAATCGGTCAGGCTCCGGCGAGGCCAGGGTGGTCGTTTGGGGGGGAAGGGGGCAGGGCATCTTGGGTGCTGGGGGTGGTTGGTGAAGCAGGGGCAATTGTCAGATCCCCTCTCCTCCCTTCCCCCCCCCCCCCCCCCCCCCCCAAGTACGCTGAGAAGTCGCCAAGTTTCACCGGGCTGCCTTTCATGTCTCCAAGACGCCTGCTTGCCATGGGTAAAATCCCCGTGGAGGCAGGCGAAGGCCCCTAAGTGGCCACTTAAAGGTCTTGATTGGCCTGGGGCGGGTGGCCCGTTTCTCACCCCCGCCCCGCACTACGTAAAGTGGGGCGGAGGCGGGAGCAGGTTGGGAAAGCCTCCCGGAGCCTCCCGCTCAATTTTACGCCGCCTCCCCCTCCACATCTGGCTCACCGGAGTGACATAAAATTCAGCCTCTGGTTATGCTGTTATTGGAACCTCAATCCAAGGTCAGTATCCAGGCCACAGAAGCAAAATAGAAGGAAACTCACTGAAAATGGCAGTCCCTCTATGCTTAATTCTGCAGACAGGGCATGTCTGGATTCAAACTACCCACGTTTAGCATAGGTGTTTCACACCAATGCTGAAATTGTAGTGTGAATACATCTTACTGTCACTTTAATGAAAATACTCAGAAAAATTCTGTTAACCATTTTTCATTTAGTATAGCCAAATTAGGTCATAATGCATTCTCCAGAGTAGCTGAAGACAGATCTCAACAGTTATACAGCTGTTTTTTTAATTTTACAGTTTTATAATAAATTTTGCAGTGATTTCATTATTGTGGCAGAGAGTGCCTGATTACTTATAGTTTGCATGTGACAACCGGCTGAATGACCTCACATTTAAATAAGCCCCTTTCTCATATGGATTATTTACCCAATTAACCTGTTTTCTTAATGTAGTTTGATATAGTTTTCTTTATTCAGTTTTTGTGTACTTTGCAGAGTAATTTGGAGCTACACTGATCTCTGGTATTTAGTGCAGTATATTTTATATACTTAAACTAATTCATCACATATTAAAATCTGCCTGCTATCCAACATTTCAGCTTCAAAGACAACAAAGGGATTTGACGCTTCCACCTACACAAATGACTAAAAGTTAGAACAGAAGTACAAAAAAGTAATCAAATAATGGAATGTTGGGCTTTATCTCAAGGGAGTTGAAATTCAAAAGTGAAGAAGTAAGGCTTTAGTTGTTTTTTTTTATTCATTCATGGGATGTGGGCATCACTGGCTCTGCCAGAATTTATTGCCCATCCCTTATTGCCTTTGAGAAGGTGGTGGTGAGCTGCCTTCTTGAACTGCTGCAGTCCATGTGAGGTAGGTACACCCACAGTGCTGTTAGGAAGGGAGTTCCAGGATTTTGACCCGGCGACAGTGAAGGAGCGGCGATATAGTTGCAAGTCAGGATGGTGTGTGACTTGGAGGGGAACTTGCAGGTGGTGGTGTTCCCATGCATCTGCTGCTCTTGTCCTTCGAGGTGGTAGAGGTCGCAGGTTTGGAAGGTGCTGTCCAAGGAGCCTTGCTGCAGTGCATCTTGTAGATGGTACACACTGCTGCCACTGTGCGTCGGTGGTAGAGGGAGTGAATGTGGATGATGTGCCAATCAAGCGGGCTGCTTTGTTCTGGATGGGGTCAAGTTTCTTGAGTGTTGTTGGAGCTGCACCCATCCAGGCAGTGGAGAATATTCCATCACACTCCTGACGTGCCCTGTAGATGGTGGACAGGCTTTGGGGAGTCAGAAGCTGAGTTACTCGCCTCAGGATTCCTAGCCTCTGACCTGCTCTTGTAGCCACAGTATTTATATGGCTACTCCAGTTCAGTTTCTGGTCAATGGTAGCCCCTCGGATGTTGATAGTGTGGGATTCAGCGATGGTAATGCCATTGAATGTCAAGGGGAGATGGTTAGATTCTCTCTTGTTGGAGATGGTCATTGCCTGGCACTTGTGTGGCGCAAATGTTACTTGCCACTTATCAGCCCAAGCCTGGATATTGTCCAAGTCTTGCTGCATTTCTACACGGACTGCTTCAGTATTTGAGGAGTCACGAAAGGTGCTGAACATTGTGCAATCATCAGTGAACATCCCCACTTCCGACCTTATGATTGAAGGAAGGTCATTGATGAAGCAGCTGAAGATGGTTGGGCCTAGGTCATTACCCTGAGGAACTCCTGCAGTGATGTCCTGGAATTGAGATGGTTGGCCTCCAACAACCACAGTCATCTTCCTTTGCACTAGGTATGACTGCAACCAACAGAGAGTTTTCCCCCTGATTCCCATTGACTCCAGTTTTGCTAGGGCTTCTTGATGCCATACTCGGACAAATGCTGCCTTGATGTCAAGGGCAGTCACTCTCACCTCACCTCTTGAGTTCAGCTCTTTTATCCATGTTTGAACCAAGGCTGTAATGAGGTCAGGAGCTGAGTGGCCCTGGCGGAAAGTTGTAAAGAACATTGGTCAGTGCCCATCTGGAGTACTGCATTCAGTTTTGGGCACTGAACCTCAGGATAGAAACAAAGATCTTGGAAGAGATACAGCAAAGCTTTAACAGAATTATACCAGGGCTTAAAGGGTTAAATTATGAGGGCAGGTTGTATAAACTTGATTTGTACTTCCTTGAGTTTAGAAGGTTGAGGGTTGATCTAAATGATTAAGAAATTCAGTTGGGTAGATAGAGATAAATTCATGGGTAAATGTGCGGTCATGGAGCTGTTGCCACATGCAAACTATAAGTAACCAGGCAGTATATTGTGCAATAATGAATGACTGACTGCAAAATTTATTATAAATGTAAGTGTAAAATAAAACAAAGGGACATGTGCATAAAATTAGAGCTAAGCCATTTAGGAGAGAAATCAGGAAGCACTTTTCCACACACTGGTTAGTGTAAATCTGGATCTACTTCCCCAAAAGGCTGAGGATTCTAGGTCAATTGAAAATTTCAAGACTGAGACTGATAGATCTTTGTTAGTTAAGGGTATCAAAAGATATGAAGCAAACGTGGTACAATTGAATGGAAAACAGGCTTCAGGCACTGAGTGACGTACTCCTGCTCCTATGCTGCTGTATTTATGACCTTGTTTCCATAGATTGCTTTGAATGTAAATGAGGTTTAGAATTAATAGACACACTGTAGCCAAATATATGGTGATGAACATGCTGTGTCCAACAGTGCATCTGTTACATGTTTCTCATAATACTTTAAGGCGGATGGTATTTTGTGAAATTTATGTGGCATTTAAAATAAATTGTAGATCTATTTTTGTGTAAGTAACGGCTTTTGTTACGACCAAGGTGGGAGGGGTGCACTGTCTTTTCTACTCCCACTTCTCCACAAGCTACAACATATATTTTTTAAATGTTTACCCAGTTACCGATTTAGTCAATTACTCTTCATCCCAGAATAAAATACACCAACCAGGTTTCTTTAATAAACAACAAAATTATCAGTTTATCTAACAAAGCAAATTATTAAGTCAATACAGAAAAATGGATGTCTCCGGTTACCAGTATGATGTACATAAAAAATGGGACCAATGCATGAAAGCAGTGAACAGTGAAGTTTTTTTCTTTATATGCTCGTTAACCTAAAAATACATGGGTAACACCAGCTTATTTATTAGATGCGTTATCTGTTGAAGACCTCTTTGGTTGCCCACGTGACTTTCCCTTTACGTGGTACCTATATAACCTCTGTCACGGACCTGTAATTATTTTTCTCCTCGGATTAAAAACAGGGTGTGTGCCTTTAAGACTTTGTGAAAAACAGTGCTCCTTTAAGGGAGAGAAGATTCTGGAATTCCTGAGACACAGTGTGCACAGCTGCATTTTTGTAAGGAGAGAGAGGTCACATGATGTTTCCACTATGGCTGTTTGTGGAACTGTCAGGAACCGGCTGAAACCAGTTAGTTCTGAGAGACTTTCCAGCGAGGCGTACTGAAGAAAAAAGGAGCTGTTTTATTTCCTCCGCAGAAAATTCTACAAGAAGCTACAAGCCAAGTTAATTCCCTGAGTAAAGAAGAAAAGCCTTTTTCAAGACTCTGTTTAAATTGCTGTGCTCATGGGTTGAATAACTAATTAATGCTTCCTGCAGCCGAAGGGTTGAATGCCTATCTTCTGAAGGACTGTTTTCCTCAAATCCACATTAGAAGACCTCATCCACCAGGAATGTAATCCACAAAGTCTTTATTTTATTTATTCTGAAGAGACAGCTAATTTTTAAAACTCCACTTTTAAAACCGATTCACTGTTAGTTTTTGAATGTATGTGTGTGAATGGGGAGTTAGATTAAAATAAGTTATAAGGTGTTTAGACATAGGTTTATCTTATTAGTGTTTAAGATTTTTTTTTTATTGATAAATAGTTAATTTGTTGTTGTCTAAAGATATCTGGTTTTGTCTGTTTCATTCTGGGGTTACTAGAGTGTTTAATTTGGCTGTTTTCCAATTGGATGTGAAAGCTTAATATGCTGCGACCTGTGGAGTGATGGGACTGAATTGACAGTGTGTTGCTCCTGCCGCGGTTGTAACACCTCAATAATTCTTTTTCTCTTGCTGTCACACTCAACTTTAGATTATTTATTAGTTCATGGGATGTGAGCACCTCTTGCAAGGCCAGCATTTGTTGCCCATCTCTAATTTCCCTTGACCTTGAACCACTTTCGTCCATGTGGTGTAGGTGCACCCATAGTGCTGTTGGTGGTGGGGGGGGGGAGTTCCAGGAGTTTGACCTAGCAACAGTGAATGAATAGCAAATATTTCCAAGTCAGAATGGCATGTGACTTGGTGGGAAAGTTGCAGGTGGTGATGTTCCCATGAATCCACGAGTGGCCGGGGAGGGGGAGGAGAAGCGAGGAGCGAGCGGCCGGAGACTGGGCGGGTGGGGGGCTGAGAAGCGGGGAGCAAGCCACCTGGAGTGAGTGGCCGAGGGGCGTTTTTCTGCGCCTCGCCAGTATCTCAGCGTGCAGGAGACCATTTGTGCATGTGTGCAGTCGATGCCAGGGGTCACTTTGTTATATTAATTGTAAAAAGTTGAGGCCCCAGCACAAATCCCTGTGGCACACCACTTGTTACATCTTGCCAACCAGAAAATGACCCATTTATGCCTACTCTCTGTTTCCTGTTAGCTAACCAATCTTCTATCCATGCCAATATGTTACCCCCTACACCATGAGCTTTTATTTTCTGCAATAACCTTTTATGTGACACCTTACTTATCAAATGCCTTCTGGAAAGCTAAGCACAATACATCCACCAGTTCTCCTTTATCCACAGCACATGTAACTCCCTCAAAGAACTCCAATAAATTGGGTAAACATGATTTCCCTTTCACAAAACTATGTTGACTCTGCCTGATTACCTTGAATTTTTCTAAATGCCCTGCTATACTGTCTTTAATAATTGCTTCTAACATTTTCCCTAAGACAGATGTTAAACTAACTCGCCTGTAGTTTCCTGCTTTCTGTCTCCCTCCCTTTTTGAATAAAGGAGTTACATTCATTATTTTCCAATCTAAAGGAACCTTTCCCGAATCCAGAGCATTTTGGAAAATTAAAACTAACGCATCAACTATCTCACTAGCCACTTCTTTTAACACCCGAGGATGAACTTCTAATTGAGAGTCTTGGGGTCAATTGTCACTGCCTTTGCCTGGCATTTGCCTGGCATGGAAATGGTGTCAAGATGGGGTTGGTAGCTTTACCACCCTGTTAACATTGATGATGTGGCTGGCACCAATTTGAAAGGGGATTACTGCTTCGTGTTCAAAGTGCCCATCTGTTTAAGGCAATAAACCTCTTTTAGTATAGAAATTGGAATCCTATGATGCAAATAGAATCGCCATTTTAGGCTAGAAGTGGTTGGAGCCTACGACCAATTCCATAGGCGTTGGAACGGAAAAGGCCCACCAAAGATAAGTGTTGAACAATAATGTGGGCCACTGCATCCCTGGACCCAAACCTCTGTGACTTCCCACCCCCCCACCCATCCTCACAACTTACTTTGCTGGCCTAATTTTGAGTCCTTAATCCAGCGAGCGTCAACAGCACGATTGGTGCCCTGCACCTTGCCTGCCAAATTTAAATGAGGCCAGGGCCTCAAAATTGCAGAGGCCTCTTCCCCATCGGGACAATTGTCCAACCAAAAGTCAAAATTAACTCCCAGTGCTCCAATGTTAGTACTATTCTGGATTTGTTGGCATTTATATTTGTAGTGATGTAGTCAATTCAGTTTTCTGAGGCCAGAAAACCTGGAAGGATGGGTTTCCCAAATGTATTTCAGAAGTTGATTGTAAAGCTGTAAAAAATTTAACGTTAAAACTGTAAGTGGAACACAGGCCCACAGGCAGCCTATTTGACAGGCTGGAGGCCTTCTGGATGGGAAGGCAGCTTCACAGGGCCGAAGCCTATGAAAGCAGGTAGGTGTGTTAGGGAAGTGAGAGAGATCAGGGAAAGGAGGGGGCAGGGAGGTCCCATGGTGATCCAGTGTGCCCCTAATCATGTGTGAGGGGGAGGGTGATGTAGAGTGATAGTCTGGGGCAGGTCCCATGGTGGTGCGAGTAGATCCCGACTGCCGGGTGGGGGCTGGTTGGTAGTCCAGGGAATCCCAATTGCAGGAGAGTGGGTCAAATGGTGGGGTCCAGGGTATCCCAATCGTGGTGTGAGTTGGATAACAAAAAGGTGAACAGGAATTGGGGGTACATTTGGTGGTTGGGGAGGAGCAGAACGATCATGGAGGGTGGTTTACTGGGCAGTTTGTTGGCCTGAAGGAAACACACCACTTAGCCCATAAACAGTGCTGTAAAGTCACTTACCTCATGGATTCAGCCCCTATCGTCTCCTTTAAGCGGCTGAGCTTCCCGACCTCGGGAAACCTGGCCACCTGTAGCTAAAAATGAAGACGGGCAGTTTCATTATAATAATGAAATGACTGACTTGCTTCCTGTAAGTAGATTGGTCATCCGCCCTTCAACCCACCTTTGATAAATCCAGAAGTGGGAGTGGGGAGGCGGGAAAATCCGAAGTGGGTTGGGTTCCTGTTTAGGATTTCTTGCAATTTAACCTCTGATATGACCCCAACTCACCTGCTTTCCATAAGAAATAGAAGCTGGAGTAGGCCATTTGGCCCTTCGAGCATGCTCGCCATTCAACAAGATCATGGCTGATCTTCTACCTCAACTCCACCTTCCTGCACTATCTCACTTAATTCCCTTAATACCCAGAAATCTGTCAACCTCTGCCTTAAATATACTCAATGACTGAACATCCACAGCTCCCTGGGTGCCGAATTCCAGATTCATAACCCTTTGAGTGAAGAAATTTCTCCCCTACTCAGTCCCAAATGGCTGATCCCATATTCTGACCCCAATGTTCTAGGTTCCACAGCCAGGGGGAAACATTTTCTCGGCATCGACCCTGTCAAGCCCATGCTGCTTCCAGGGAAAGAAATCTGCTGTCCTTACCTGGTCTGGCCTACATCTGACTCCAGACTCACAGCAATGTGGTTGACTCTTAATTGCCCTCTGAAATGGCCTAGCAAGCCACTCAGTTGTGAAGGGCAATTAGGGATGGGCAACAAATGCTGACCTTGCCAGCGTCGCCCACATCCCATAAAAGAATAGAAAAATAATTTATATGTTTCAATGAGATCACGCCTCATTCTTCTAAACTCCAGAGAATATAGATCTAGTCTGCTAAATTTCTCCTCATAAGACAATGGTCTCATCCCAGGAACCCATCAAATGAACTTTTGTTCCATTCACACAAGTATATCCTTGGCTAAGGAGACCAAGGGCTGAATTTTATGAGGCCTCCGGGGACAGGTTGGGATGGGGAAGAGGCAGTAAAATGGCAAGGGAAGGAGTGCCCGTCGCCTTCCTGACACCATGGAATTTTATCAGTGGCGGCGAAGATGAAGGATGGTCTTTCCACCCAGAGGCCAATTGAAGCCCTTAAGTGGCTAATTAAGGACCTCTTCCCTCTGCCACTGGCATTTTACCAGCAGCTGGTGGAGCCCCCCCCCCCCATCACCACACAGGGAAACCGCCCAGTAGAACCTGATGACCTCCTTATGAGCTGTGTGGTGGGGGGGGGGGGGGAGGGTCACTCCTGATGGGGCATTCTGTGGCCCATGGAGGGGTCCCCCAGTGGTAATGGCTACCCTGTAAAAATGTCTCCCCTCACCCTCACCAAACCACCCCAACCCCTCGCTAGGGCCTGCCTGATTGCCCCCCGCGATCTCTGACTCCACTTACCTTGGTTCCAGGACAGCACCCATGCTGCTTCTCCAGGCTGGGTGCAGGCCCAGCAGTGGCCGTCGCTCCTGGTGCTGCTAGGTTGGAAGAGCTGTCGGTTCTCCAATTGGCTGGCAGCTCTGGGAGCCGGTCTCCCATCTTTTAAAGGAATGGGAGCCCCGGTGCCAGGCAGTTATTTAACTGAGCGCCAGAAGATGCAGCCGGGGGCCACCCAAACAGCCGAGGCAGGGTTGCCCCCGGCTTTCTGGCCCAGTGATGAATCCCCACCGCGCCAACCAAATTCAGCCCTAAAACTGCACACAGTACTCCAGGTGTGGCCTCTCCGATGCCCTTTATAATTGTAGTAAAACTTATTTACTTCTATACGCCAATCCCTTTGTAAAACAAAACTAACACACCATTTGCCTTCCTAATTGCTTGCTGTAACTGCAAGTTAACTTTGTGATTCATGTACAAGGACACCAGGTCCCTCTGAATGCAAACATTTCCCAGTCTCTCTCAATTCAAAAAAATTTTGCTTTTTTATTTTTCCTATCAAAGTGGATAACTTCACACTTCACCATATTGTATTCCATCTGCCATGTTCTTGCCCACTCACCCAACCTGTCTATATCTCTCTGCAGTCTTTTTGCATCCTCCTCACCACTTACTTTCCCACTTAACTCTATCATTCAGCCCACGGTCAACTACACTGCTCATACTCAAGGCTATCAAATGAATAATGACACTCGGGGATGATGGAACCCATGGAACTGTGCCCCAACTTCAGCTGGATTTTGTTATGACTGACCACTCCAGTCAAAGCCTCCAATCAAAATATACGATTGATTGTGGTGGAAGAAACGCACTGTTAATTCAATCCCGTTCCTCCACAGATCGCCTAACATATCATCTAAAACCCTCCAAATTAAAGAAAGACCCAGCTAACTCGTACCATCCACTAACCCCCGAATTAGGCCAACCAAATCAGTTGTCTTCAAACCAACTAATCAACTGTTTAATCAGAAAAACTAAATTCTTAATCACTATGAAGATATAAGCAAAATTTAAAATAGAAAAAATTAGAGTCCTTGCAACTTTACAGTCCAATGTTGCCCGAAGTCCTCACAGCAGTCCGATGGGGGAAAAAGGGTTCTTCCACAGTAGAAGAGTCCGTAGTCCAACTCCAGCAGCAAGTGATGCCTTCCCTCCAGCGATGGATCTCAACAGTTAACAACTTGCAAACACCTTCAATTGAATCAATCCGACCCTAGAATTTTTGAGGGATAAAAGACTGCCAGAGTCTAACTTCCCTTCCTTCAGTTCAACTTATCAGAGATCACCATTTTGGCTTGACTTGGGAAGTTGTGTGCGGAATCAGAGGAGATAGGGGAAGCGTTAAATGAATATTTTTCGTCAGTATTTACAGTAGAGAAAGAAAATGTTGCCGAGGAGATTACTGAGATACAGCCGACTAGGCTAGATGGGATTGAGATTCACAAGGAGGAAGTGTTATCAATTTTGGAAAGAGTGAAAATAGATAAGTCCCCTGGGCCAGATGGGATTTATCCAAGGATTCTCTGGGAAGCCAGGGAGGAGATTGCAGAGCCGTTGTTGTTGATCTTTATGTCGTCATTGTCGACAGGAGTAGTGCCGGAAGACTGGAGGATAGCAAATGTTGTCCCCTTGTTCAAGAAGGGGAGTAGAGACAGCCCTGGTAATTATAGACCTGTGAGCCTTACTTCGGTTGTGGGTAAAATGTTGGAAAAGGTTATAAGAGATAGGATTTATAATCATCTTGAAAAGAATAAGTTCATTTGCGATAGTCAGCACGGTTTTGTGAAAGGTAGGTCGTGCCTCACAAACCTTATTGAGTTTTTCGAGAAGGTGACCAAACAGGTGGATGAGGGTAAAGCCGTGGATGTGGTGTATATGGATTTCAGTAAGGCGTTTGATAAGGTTCCCCACGGTAGGCTATTGCAGAAAATACGGAAGTATGGGGTTGAAGGTGATTTAGAGCTTTGAATCAGAAATTGGCTAGCTGAAAGAAGACAGAGGGTGGTGGTTGATGGCAAATGTTCATCCTGGAGTTTAGTTACTAGTGGTGTACCGCAAGGATCTGTTTTGGGGCCACTGCTGTTTGTCATTTTTATAAATGACCTGGATGAGGGTGTAGAAGGGTGGGTTAGTAAATTTGCGGATGACACGAAGGTCGGTGGAGTTGTGGATAGTGTCGAAGGGTGTTGTAGGGTACAGAGGGACATAGATAGGCTGCAGAGCTGGGCTGAGAGATGGCAAATGGAGTTTAATGCGGAGAAGTGTGAGGTGATTCACTTTGGAAGGAGTAACAGCAATGCAGAGTACTGGGCTAATGGGAAGATTCTTGGTAGTGTAGATGAGCAGAGAGATCTTGGTGTCCAGGTACATAAATCCCTGAAAGTTGCTACCCAGGTTAATAGGGCTGATAAGAAGGCATATGGTGTGTTAGCTTTTATTAGTAGGAGGATCAAGTTTCGGAGCCACGAGGTCATGATGCAGCTGTACAAAACTCTGGTGAGGCCGCACCTTGAGTATTGCGTGCAGTTCTGGTCACCGCATTATAGGAAGGATGTGGAAGCTTTGGAAAGGGTGCAGAGGAGATTTACTAGGATGTTGCCTGGTATGGAGGGAAGGTCTTACGAGGAAAGGCTGAGGGACTTGGGGTTGTTTTCGTTAGAGAGAAGGAGGAGGAGAGGTGACTTAATAGAGACATACAAGATAATCAGAGGGTTAGATAGGGTGGATAGTGAGAGTCTTTTTCCTCGGATGGTGATGGCAAACACGAGGGGACATAGCTTTAAGTTGAGGGGTGAAAGATATAGGACAGATGTCAGAGGTAGTTTCTTTACGCAGAGAGTAGTAGGGGCATGGAACGCCCTGCCTGCAACAGTAGTAGACTCGCCAACTTTAAGGGCATTTAAGTGGTCATTGGATAGACATATGGATGAAAATGGAATAGTGTAGGTCAGATGGTCGGGGCAACATCGAGGGCCGAAGGGCCTGTACTGCGCTGTAATGTTCTAATTCTAATTCTAACTTTGAGAGATAATAATAATTAAAAAGACAGAATTCTCTTCCTTCAGTTTAAATGGCTCTTGAAGAGAGCTCTTCTTTCAGGTGCTTAGAACAGACTGTCTTCAACTAAAAAGCCAGTTCAAAATTGAATTGGAACAAGTGGGTGGCGCAGTGGTTAGCACTGCAGCCTCACAGTTCTAAGGACCCGGGTTCGATTCTGGGTACTGCCTGTGCGGAGTTTGCAAGTTCTCCCTGTGTCTGCGTGGGTTTCCTCCGGGTGCTCCGGTTTCCTCCCACAAGCCAAAAGACTTGCAGGTTGGTAGGTAAATTGGCCATAATAAATTGCCCCTAGTATAGGTAGGTGGTAGGGAAATATAGGGACAGGTGGGGATGTGGTAGGAATATGGGATTAGTGTAGGATTAGTATAAATGGGTGGTTGATGGTCAGCACAGACTCGGTGGGCTGAAGGGCCTGTTTCAGTGCTGTATCTCTAAACTAAACTAAACAAATGTATCGCTTTTGTGGCTGTATCCAAGGTAACGAGAATGCACCCTTTGAATCGCAGTCTCCAAATTGCTGTATCCAACAGCAACCAAAAATGCACTTTCTCCAACTCCTGAGGCTTGCTGGTTCTTAAAGCAGTACTGATCCTTTGCAAGCCTTAAAGACACACCACATATTCCCCGGAAAAAAAAAATACAGGACCAAGACAATTTTATTTTTCAGGAATGGAGAAAAAGGAGAAATTGACAAAGCAAAAGAAAATATAGCACACTTTGATTATACTGATTGTTCTAGTAGTATGCAATTCATTTATATGGTTAGAAGGATGGACAATGAGAAATTAATTATATTCCTATAATGCTATAAGCAATTGCTTGCAACAGGTGCCTGTTTAGACCAACATGAAGCCAGCAGACTTGAGTTGTACTGTTGGCTCCGTATGAATCTCAAGTCAGGCAAAGCATGGCCCTATATATGAATAATTACTCAGCTTTGCTCACCAGCATTCAAATGCTAGTTACATTTTTAATGTCAACAAACAGCCAATATTTTACGAACATTAAACTTAATTTTTAAAGGGTTTTAATGCATTTGTATGAGACCACCTCCTCAGGATGATGTGACACTGCTCATTAGAATTTGATCTGACTAACTTAATGGCTTTGAAGGCATCAGTATAGTTATTAAAATACATTAGTTGATAAAAACAGAAATAAAACAATTAAAGCAGTTTATATAATGCAGTTTATAACCTTTGTTGAAGATGTTCTTTTTTGTCAAAATAGTCTCAATACTTGTTAACATATTACAGATCTGCAATGTATGAGGCAAGTATCTCTTAGCCATTGAGGTAGTCAAAGCACAAAATTCTTGATTTTCTTTCGTGGTTTTTTTAGGATAACAGTTTTGCACATGTTACTGAGAGTTAGAATGCATGAAATATTTGGAGAATGGTTTCAGGTGTAAGTTCCAATGGTGTGACAGTTGCATCTCCTCTGACAGCAGTTGTTGATTGTTCAAGACTGATTCCTGATCTTTTTTATTAATATATAACATAGTTCTAATATAATATTTACAGTGATATTCTCAATTTTTTGATTTCTCTGCAGCAGTAGTAAATTTTAATAAGACCTAGGATGTGAAATAACTAATTTCCGTTTATTTACAAGTCCCATTGTTGTTTCTATAAAAAAAAATCTTTTTGCTACAATCATTAAAAAGGGTAAAAAATTGAAAACTATGATAACTTTATTACAGATCTCTTTTCATTGGATGGTGTATTAGAAAGAAAAATTGCACCTTTCGTGACTTCAGAACATCTCAAGGTTCTTCATAACCAATAAAGTACCTTTTTGAAGTATAGTCACTGTTGTAATGTAGGGAAACACAGTGGCCAGTTTGTACAGGGCAACATCCCACAAACAGCAATGAGTTAAATAATCAATATAATCTGTTTTATAAGTGTTGGTTATGACACTAGGAGAACTCCTTGCTTTTTTTCGAATAGTGACACAGAATCCTTTACATTCACCAAAGAGAGCAGTGAGGCCTCAGTATAACATTTTAGCTGAAAAGCAACACTTCCAACAGTATAGCACTGAAGTGCCAACTTAGATTGTGCGCTCAAGTTTCAGGAGTGGCTTTTGAACCCATGACCTTGCGATTCAGAGAGAGTGCCACCACTGAGCCAAGACTGACGCACAGAAATGTAGCTTTAAAGTGTTGATGCCAGTATTTAACTTTGAATTACTGTTAAAATAATTTATTTTTGTGGCAATTACATTCTAATTGCATTGGTGCTGAGGGCACAGGTTGACTCCATAATTAAAATAATAGGTGGTAGCTGTTCAAAATATAAGGCTGGTAAAATATATTTAAAAATCTTAAGTGCATAAACAGATTTGTTTAGCATTATGAAATACTTAATGTATCAATTCATAATCGTGCTACTGAGCCTACTTTAACACAAAAAATCTTAGATCAAATTTGTGCTGAAGTGTTTTATTTCTTTAATGTCATTGGAGTCTGTTAATTTTCTTGATGTATGATGAAAATGCTTGTAATTCTAATGTTGTAAAGGAAATTTAGTGCTGAAACAGTTAATTAAAACACTGGAGAAGTGAACACATTAAACAGAGGATAAGCTCAATAATGAAGCAGTCATTTCTAGCTACTAGCAGGTGATTAAATTTACTAAATTATATTGGAAGATTAATTTCACTATATTATACAAATCTAAGATGCCTCAAAGCATTTGTTTATTTTTATTCATGTAGAAGCACATAATTGCAGTGGTACTTGATTATAGAATGTTGTTTGTTTGAACCTGTGCATAATTTTCAAAGTATAAAGAAGTCAAAGTGTTTTACACAAGTGATCAATCATGGTTTATAATTATACTAGACTTAAAAGTGATTGGGAGACTGTCTCCACTGAGTTCTTCCCAGCTATTTTGTATGCAATAGATTCAAACAACCAGACAGTGTGAACATGGATACATAGTAAGAAGATGAATTACCAGCCAGTTTGATTTGACATGTATGCTTGGTATCTCACAGTTTTATATTGATATGCTTCATTATTGTCTCTCTGTCTGAAAGTTACACATGCTGCCTTTTACTGTAGATTGCTTCCAGGCTATTGGCAATTGTTGAAATCATAAATCCTTGACAGCTTTGGCTTACTGTTGGTATTAAAGAAGTTCTTTCATAAGATAAGCTCCATGCAGTAACTGATTTAAATTACAAAAGAAAGGAGAATAATTATTGGTAATTCTCACTGAACCTATTCCAGAATGACTATTGCCAAAATTGCTGGTATAATGTGAATTTCAGACTTAAAAGTAGAAACAGCAATTTTTGCTAATTTTTAGAACACTAGTCTATGTATTGTGCAATTTGCTGAAATATTCAAAATAACATGAATTTTTCATCTGCTAAATTTACTTAATAGGTCCATTCTTATATGCTTATTTCAATATTGTGTCATAGTTGCTCTTGATTGTTTTTACAACTTTTGCTTTAGCTATATTTTGCCACTTCTTCCTTTTGGAGCTTGACATCAGGCAGCCCCTACTGTTACAGCTGTGAATGCTGGCTCCAGGGTTTAGGCTGGAGGTGCAGTGTGCAGGTTTGGCATTTTGACAATACTGCAGTGTCCCTATGTTGTAAATTAGTGCTTAATTTGACAGCACAAAAATAAAGAAAGGAATAATAAGAGTAGTATTTCTGTCAAAGTGTACTCAAGAGAACACAATCCTCTTTGGCAACATTTGTCAGGGTGCTCCATCTCCTCACACTCAAAAGCCTGACAGAGATGGGAGGCTGTGGAAATCAAGCACCCTATCTTTGTGTTTTGTTTATATAAGGGAGGGCAAATAAAAATGAGTGGCAGGTTTAATCTAATCCACTTGTTTTTGAGTTCGATTTGAGGATCGTCAGGTGTGGACTTCTCATTTTAGAATTGATTGTGATGAACAGGAAACAGCAGCCTGCTGCCTTTACACTTAACACCACAACACCTCTGTGTAAATTGAGTTGCACATGCATGAGCAGTGCACTGCTATTTGAAACAGTGCCAAAAAGAGAGAACATGTTTAAAGCTCTCGAGGTCAAGAACCCTTGGAATCTCTTAGAGCTAGCTCACTGGCTAAAGTTAATTTTTAAAAATGAGTGTTAAGTTATCATGTTACTGAAACTGAAATATCTAACAAAGTATGGCATTATAGTCTGTCAAATCCCAGCTGGGAGAGAGTAATAGTGAGAGGCTCCCTTATCTTTGCCTTGACTGTGCTTCTGGAGACCTGCGATTTGGCTATGTTTGAATAACAGGCACTAGAGCTGGCATCAAGCTGCTCTTGGCACTCCAAGTGCCATTCAGTCTTACAAAAAAGAGCTTGTCCCAGTTAGCTATATGTTTGCTAAGTCTGTACAGCAGTAGCAGTTAATCTGAGCTTTTTTTGATTTGTAACTAACTGGTCTAAACTAATATTATTGCAGAAGGTTTTTAGAATGAGCAGAATATTTTAAAGATTCAGTTTAGGGAGAAAAGGCAGAGAAATCAAATTATAATTAGGATGGAAAGATGCTCATTGTCCAGGTTTACCAGATCGTTGCAGGATGCCAGAATAGTAAAGAATCTGAGTATGTTCACATCCAGTAGTGCCATCTTTCATCTGTTTTCTTTACTCTATTTATCTTACTGAGTAAAATGCAGGGAATGTCTTTTCCTTCCGATTTGGCACCCAGTAAAACCACATGACTACACAGAGCAGCCTCTCATAATTGTAGAGCCCAGCAAACGTTTCAAACGGCGGTATTCTTTAGGTACATTGCATATTATTGTTAACATGAAGGTCTTTAGAATGCATAAGAAAACACAAGAAAAGAGTAACACAGATTGTTTTACATCTCAAGTTTTACATCTCAAGCCTTTAATAAAGGCAATATCCCCTTTTTGTAAGACCAGTAAACTGTTTAGTAAATACTCTGTTGTATAAAAATTTTTAAAACTCTAGTGCATTTTTGCTCAAAAATTTTTTTTGCAGAACGAGTAACAATGAATATTATTTACACAAGCCAACCCAATTAAGCAATAAAGTGCTAGTTTATGTCTGGATCCTGTGATGAGGTACAGAACAAATGAGGCTAAAACACAGGTGCAGTAACTCAAAAACCCTTAGGACTGTGTAACTACAATGAATATTATTGTTAGTGAGGATTGCAGCAAGTGTCTAAAATAGAGAGTAATACCATGGCAAATATTGCTACATTAGCGATTTTGGACTGAAAAGTGAAATGGGCTCAACCTCCAAGACATTATTCAGGTTACATACTTATAAAGCACCTTTCACAGTTAAAAATAGTCCCAATTCCCACAGCGTTCAATAGGAACTGGCTTCCAGTAGGTAGTAAAGCCACGTACATTGTGCAGTTTTCACTTAAAATAAAATGCAAATGCATTAATAAAACCAGAGTTGAAGTACTATGTGCACTTTTGGACTCCGTACCAAAAGGAGGATTTGGAGGCTATTGTGGGAGTACAGCACAGATTCATTAAGATAGTAAAAACATTTGTTATTATCTTTTGTCATTTAATCTCTCCTGCCTTCCACCTGATTACAGACCTTCTCTTCTGTTATCTTCCACCTATCCATCCCTGGCCCCCACTTTTCCTGCCTCTGCACTTGCTTAAAACCTGTTCCATCTCTTTTTCCAGTTCTGACAAAAGGTCATCGACCTGCAACGTTAACTCTGTTTCTCTCTGCACAGATGCCGCCTGAGTATTACAGCATTTTAGTTTTTATTTCAGATTTCCAACTTCTACCATATTATGCTTTTCATTAGGACAATTGGTATGAGGAAAGCTAAATATAGGACTGTTTGTGTTAGAACACAGGAATTTAAGAGGTAATTTAGCATAAAAGTGTTTAACATGCTGAAGAGATGGGACAGTGTAGATAGAAACAGAAGAGTTCAGCACTAGCACGAAATGGGCAACAATGAATTGGCAGCATATTTTACACCAAACCTTTTGCTTTTCCATTGAGTCTAGAACGAGAGGACAGACTTACAAATTTAGATGTGAGAAATTTGAGACAGAAAGCAGAAGAATGAAATCTTTACACAGTGGGTTTTTAAGCCATGGAATGCACTTCCAGCATAAGTGATCGAAGCAGAAACCATGTCAATAATCTAAGAACAGTTTAGATAGGTGGTTGAAGTAAAGGTGAATAAAGGGAAACGAGAACAGAAAATAGGAATGACTGCTGCTTGTGCAGAGGATAAACTCCAACACAGACAGTTTGGGCCGCAGTATTTGTTTCCATGTTATAGGGCTGAATTTTACCGGTCGTGGGTCGTGGCATGGGGGCCGGTAAAATGCAGCGGGGAGAGGCCCGCCATAACCCGTGACATCGAGAAGGACCTGCCGCATATTACCGGAGGTGGGGGGACCTCAGTACAGCACCCTCCCCCCACCCCGCCACCTGGCAGCGGGCCCTTCATAATATTCAAATTAACAATAAAGAGATGTAAATTAACTTACCTTCAGGTGGCGGCTGTCCCATGCCAACTTTACGGCCGCCGTTCGTACTCCGCGTGCCTTCGGAACTCCGTACGGGGAGGGGTAGAGGAGCTGGGTAAACAATCTTTACTGGCTATTGGGATGGTGGGAAAGGGTTGAGGGTCAAAGGGAAAAAAATTTGGGGGGGAAAGTTCGGAATACTATTATAGGTTGATTGTGGGGGAAGAGTGCAATTAATGTATAAGTGATTAAGTGATATAAGTAATTAATGAAGTGATTTATGTTTGAAATGAAATTTTATTGTTACATCCCGGAGATCGGGACCTTTAAGTTTTAAAATACTTCTGAAGGGCTTAAAGCCCTTTAAAAATGGTGCCGGCACCTGCGTGATGGCGCTGGACGCCATTGCCGGTGACGTGGCGGCTGCCCCCTTGCATCAGCCACTCCGCCCCCTCTATTTAAATGAGCCCCCGCGCGTAATATCGCGGGGGCTCAGGGACGGCACATCCGCACAGGATGGTCGCCGATTTTAGAGTGCCCGCGAACTGTGGTGCACTCATGAAATTCAGCCCATAATGTGTATGCAATTCTGTAAGATGCAAAACTGAGGTGCTATTGTGCCGCCACTGGTGTTGGCATGTAATTACAGCATGACAACTTCATAGTGGCAAGTTTCATTATAAGTGCAGACATAAGAGTCTACAACAGAAAAACATTGATACAAAATTTTGATAAAAACATCACAATTGGAAATAAGCTTCTATAGACAGGAAGGATATGCAGACATAAGATTTAAAATAAATTATGGATTGGATAGTAATTAATTTAAAGCAAGAGATAAAATCAAGAATAGGGAAGCAAGAGAGATGCTTAGAAAAGCAATAATGGGGGTGATTTTGACTTTTGGGCAACCGACTGGCAGAGCACAGTGCCTGGATATCCACACTTGAAGCAAAGAAGTGGCAGTAATTTTGTGTGGCAAACTCATTAACATCGGGCCAGTGAACTGCAAACTGCCAAACTGCAGAACACGGGATTAAAGCCTACCAATATCAGGCCACCCAAGCTAACAGAAAGGTAACAGGGAGGAGCGGGGATAGAGTCTGGGGGCAGCAGTGGACCAGATTATTTTCCTGGGGCCCAGAGGAACACTCCTCCTTGTGGCCCCACAAAAATAATTCCAAACTTGCCTCTTCTCTTATGTCTCCATTTCCAACCTAAAATAGTGATCGGTGCCCAAGGACCCATGTTTGCATATTAAGAGAAAGAGCCAGGCACTTTGGAAGTCCAACGATAGGCCCTGTTCAAAATGACTTGAATCCTGTTTACGGGAGAGTAAGGCTACCGACACCATTTTGAGGCTGTTAACTGCCATTAATGACAGACAATACAAGTTAAAATTGATCCCAATAATTTTACAACTTTTTAATTTTGTATTTACAAATATGTGTTTACATTATGGCAATATTACTCGACTATAGCGACTCTTGACACCTCTCTCACAGGACCTGGAGTGAAATGGCTGTATAAGGCCTTCAGAATGAACAAAGTCAACAGCAACAACTTATATTTATATAGGACCTTGAACGTAATAAAATGTCCTAAGGTGCTTTCACAGGAGCATTCTAAAATAAAATATGACACCAAGGAGATATGAGATCAGATGACCAAAAGCTAGATCAAAGAGTTTGATTTTAAGGCGTGTCTTAAAGGAGGAGAGTGGGGTAGAGAGATGGAGAGGTGTAGGGAGGGAATTCCAGAATTAAAAGCCTAGGCAACTGTAGGCACAGCCACCAGTGGAGCAATTAAAATAGGGGATGCTCAAGAGGCCAGAATTGGATGAGTGCAGATATCCAGGAGAGTTGTTGGCTGAAGCAGATTACAGCGATAGGGAGGGGGCAAGGCCATTTTGACAGTTCTGCAGTCTCCCTTGATTGGAAGCCAATGTAAGTCAGCGAGCACAGGGGTGGGACTTGGTGCGAGTTAGGACATAGGCAGCAAAGTTTTGGATGACCTCAGTTTTACAGAGGGTGGAATGTTTTTTATTTGTTCAGGGGATGTGGGCGTCACTGGCTATGCTAGCATTTATTGCCCATCCCTAATTGGCATTGAGAAGGTGGTGGTGAGCTGCCTTCTTGAACCGCTGCACTCTTTGGGGTGTAGGTACACCAATAGTGCTGTTAGGAAGGAAGTTCCAGGATTTTGAACCAGTGACAGTGAAGGAAAGCCGATATAGTTCCAAGTCAGGAAAGTGTGTGGCTTGGAGGGGAACTTGCAGGTGGTAGTGTTCCTATGCATCTGTTGCCCTTGTTCTTCTAGGTGGTAGAGGTTGCGGGTTTGGAAGGTGCTGTCGAAGGAGCCTTGGTGAGTTGCTGCCGTGAATCTTGTAGATGGTACATACTGCTGCCACTGTGTGTCGGTGGTGGATGGAGTGAATGTTGAAGGTGGTAAATGGGGTGCCAGTCATGCGGGCTGCTTTGTCCTGGATGGTGTCGAGCTTCTTGAGTGTTGTTGGAGCTGCACCCATCTCCAGGCAAGAGGAGAGTATTCCATCACACTTCTGACTTGTGCCTTGTAGATGTGGGCAGCCATAAAGGCGGGGCTAAAGTGTGGCGAGTCGAAGAGACTTAGCAGTTGGCAGGAAAAAAGACAGAGGCGCAAGGGGAGAGCCAACTGTGTAACAGCCCCGACAAACAAATTTTTCTGCAGCACCTGTGGAAGAGCCTGTCACTCTAGAATTGGCCTTTATAGCCACTCCAGGTGCTGCTCCACACACCACTGACCACGTCCAGGCGCTTACCCATTGTCTCTCGAGATAAGGAGGCCAAAGAAGTATGGATGATCTGTAGGATGCAGTGCAGCAACTCGCCAAGGTTACTTTCAAAGCATTTCCCTCCACTGCAACATCTACTACCTAGAAGGACAAGAGCAACAATGTCATGGGAACACCAACAAGTTCCTCCCCATGTCATGCACCATCTTAACTTGGAATACATTGCTACTTCATCATCATTGGGTCAATATTTTGGAATTCCTTATTTAAAATCATTGCAGTAGCACCTTTGCCACAAGGCCACGTGGGTTTCCTCTGGGTGCTCCGGTTTCCTCCCACATGCCAAAGACTTGCGGGTTGATAGGTAATTTGGCTATTGTAAAAATTGCCCCTAGTGTAGGTAGGTGGTAGGAGAATTGAGGAAAAAAGTGGGAATGTGAGAGGGAAAATGGGATTAATGTAGAATTAGTATAAATGGGTGGTTGCTGGTCGGTGCAGACTCGGTGGGCCTAAGGGCCTGTTTCGGTGCTGTATCTCTCTATGACTGTAGTGGTTCATGGAAAAGGCTCCCCCGCCACTTCTCTGGGCAACTAGCAATCAGCAGTAAATCAGCCATCATCGCCCACATTCCAAGAACCTTTTTTTAAATTCCATATTGTCTTAGAGCTCTCCCATCATAAAAAGTTTGCGACAATTGAATGAAAAATCTCAGATGTGCAACAGGAAACGATAGAGGCAATGAATTGCTCCATATAGCTTGTACCAACAGAAGACTTCAGCAAAATTGCCCAAGGTGCTATCCAAGCCCGAATTTGCCAGGTCATCAATACCATCTTCAGGAGATGATTCCTACATAGCAGCGACATTCCGTATTATCATCTTGCTGGTTTCCCTAAGTCCAGGGGACAATCAATGACACCCACATTTCATTGTGGGTTCTTATTATGAACCCATTGATTTCCTGAATAAAAAGGGATTGAATTCCCAGAATTTGTTTGTAACTAGCTCGAACACATTTTCCACATCAAAGTAAAATTTACAGGGAATTGTCAGGATGTTTTTGTCACAGTTCTATTCAGGAATACTGTAAAATGTCAGGATGATTTCTTGGTGATGAAGTATACCTTTGCTTCCACAGTTCATGATCTAACTTCAAATGCCAGCCTCCATAGCTGGCTATCTCTGCATCAAAGTCCATCTATCAACTAGACCATGCATTGAGTTGACTTTTGGGGTTCTGAATGAAAGGCTTTGTTGCCTTTATAGATCTGAAGGGATACTGGATTATGCTCTAAGCAAGTCACTCACATTGTAGTTGCTTGCTGTGCCTTTCACAACTTTGCTATTCAGAAAAGATATGGAAAAAGAATCCCAGGAGGACATGTGTCCACTTCTAGGAAGCTGAGGAACATGGAACTCAGCATCATGAAGACCAGAACTCTGAGAATCTCCCTGTGTTGGCTGCAAATTAAATTTATAGTTTGATTATTAGTAATATATTCTCCTTGCGTTAAAGCTCTTCCCATTTAAAAGTTAACAATTAATACATCTGCCCAGCCTTCTTGCCGGTTTCAATCATCCTGTACTTAGATATCTGTTGTTTGTGTCTCATTAAAGAAGCATGCCATGTAAATGTAACCAAAACAAATGATACCTCAAACTCATCGAGTAACAAGGCCATTGCAAACATAAATATCTGTTTTTTTATGACTATTGAATTCACTTTCAGTAGAATTCCCTTATTACAGTATTTCCCTTGGTTATCTACACATGCTTTCCTATGTCCTATCCCAGCTCTTTTCCTAGGTGTAACCTGAAGGTGGTGTCATGAGGGGTATTTGGCTGCTGGTATGAGTCTCTTGTGATTGAGATGGCCTTCACCTCTTGACAGCTGTTTCCTGGGCAAGACCCACACTAAGTTGCATCTCTTGGGCAACTTCCTGGGATGCTTGGCCTTGCCTCTGTTTGCTTTTCAAATAGGTCTCTGAGGGACTAGCAGCCTAATGTCAGTCTGCTCCACTGGTACTGGGTTCAGTTTCAGGTGGTCAGTCATTAGCGGAGGATGGCAGATCTAATGGTTGCCACGATATCCTGAAAGTTTCAGGAGCATGTCGACTGCAAGCCAGCCCCAAGTGTCTGAAAGCCAGAATGTAAGGCATTCTCAAAACTTGTTCCATTGGACCTCCAGAGCTTCAATCTGTGCTTTCAATGAGGAGGAGGCAATGATGTACTGTGTCACTTCTGTGGATGTAGAGGGAATTGGCTACAGACTGCTTCGTCAGCTTCCCTCGTTACTGCTAAAAATGGTAGTAAACTCCATTGTCTGCTACATATATCCTGGAGAACAACCTTCATGCCTGCACATCGATTCTGAGTCCACTGGTAGTTCATCCAGTGGCAGTCATGCCTTCAGTTGCTGCTGTGGTAGGATCAAATCCTCATCCATTTCCCACTTGGCCTGCTCCCTCGTGCAGTTGTAAGATATCTAGTGCAAGGTCCTCATCCCCACCATCTTGGATGAAAGTCTCTGATGATGCATGGGAAAAAGGCAAAAGCAGGTGCTGAAATCAAAGTTGATGAAAGGAAGATGGGGCAGAATTTTCATCATTATCTTTTACATCATTGTCCTCATCCTCATTGTTATCATCATGGTCCATCAAGAAATAATGTTTTATTTGCTCCTCATTATCATAATTTTCTTCTACACTAAATCCTCATTCACAACTTATCCTCATTGGATATAGATAGTTTATGTAATGACAAAGAAATACATCAGATCCTGGCTCCAAAAGCACAAGATGGTGAATGGCAGCATGAGCTGCCATCTTACAATAAAGATCGTATGGTTCTGTGGCAGTGCAGTAATGATAAACCACTTTTATACTTTTGCTAGCAATAACCATTGGTAATTTTAGCAAAAGTAACACTTAACATGTTCGTAAGACATTTTTTTGTCTGTTATTCCAACAAAAATGTTAACCTATCTTAAACTAATGGATTAACACCTATGCCAAAACAGCAAACAGAGGAGTACCAGGCTAATACTGCCAACAGCACTTTCAAGGCTCAAAAAAGCAGAGCAAACAAGCGTCATGAAAGTATTTAATTTTGTTAATAGATAATTGCAAGGCACATAACTCATTATTATATTTTTCAACACAGCTTAGTGGTGTATATTTTCTCATCTGAAGTAGTATGCACTTCAGAAAATATTGATGTATACATAGAATAATACAGTTCAGAAAGAGGCCATTCCATCATGCCTGCACCAGCTCTTTGTTAGAGCTATCCAATTAATTCACTCCCCTGCTCTTTCCTCATAGCCCTGTACTTTTTCCCCTTCAAGTATTTATCTAATTCTCTTTTGAATGTTACTATTGAATCTGCTTCCACCCTTTTAAACCATGCATTTCAGATCACAACAATTTGTACATGTTTTCTCTCGTTCTTTTGCCAATTGTCTTAAATCTGTGTCTTATGGTTACTTATCCATTTGCCTGGAAACAGTTTCTCCTTATTTCCCCTAGCAGAACTAGTCCTGATTTTGAAGAGCTCTATCAAATCTCCTCTGAACCTTCTCTGCTCTAAGGATAACAACCCCAGGTTCTCCACATAACTGAAATCCCTGGAACCATTCTAGTAAATTGCTTTTGCACCCTCTCAGAGGCCTTGACAACCTTCCTAAAGTGTAATGCCCAGATTTGAACACAATACTCCAGTTGAAGCCAAACCAAAATTCTGGAAAATATGCCAAAGAAAGTGCCAAAATATCAAACACACTAGAGAGTACATAGTGTACTGCATACCCATTCTAAAATTGCCAGTACACTACTGCTCAATAATATTTACATACAAACATACGAATTAGGAGCAAGAGTACGCCACTCAGCCTCTTGAGCCTGCTCTGCCATTCAACAAGATCATGGCTGATCTGATTTTATCCTCAACTCCACATTCTCGCCTACCCCCAATACCCTTTCACACCCTTGCTTATCAAGAATCTATCTATCTCTGCCTTAAAAATATTCAAAGACTCTGCTTCCACCGCCTTTTGAGGAAGACTCACAACCCTCAGAGAAAAAATTTCTCATCTGTCTTAAATGGAAAACCCCTTATTTTTAAACAGTGACCGCTAGTTCTAGGTTCTCCCACAAGAGGAAACATCTTTTCCACATCCACCCTGTCGAGAATCCTCAGAATCTTATATGTTTCAATCAAGTCACCTCTTACTCTTCTAAACTCCAGTGGATACAAACCTAGTCTGTCCAACCTTCCCTCATAAGACAACCTGCCTATTCCAGGTATTAGTCTAGTAAACCTTCTTCTGAACTGCTTCCAACGCATTTATATCCTTCTTTAAATAAGGAGACCAATACTGTACACAGTACTCCTGATGTGCTCTCACCAATGCCCTGTAAGCTGAAGCATAACCTCCCTACTTTTGTATTCAATTTCCCTCGCAATAAATGACAACATTAGAACCACAGAGCCATAGAAGAGTTATGGCACAGAAGGAGGTCATTTGCCCCATCGTGTCTGCGCCGGCTGAAAAAAGCCCAATCTAATCCCACCTTCCAACACCTGGCCCGTAGCCTTGCAGGTTACAGCATTTCAGTTGCATGTCCAGGTACCTTTTAAATGAGTTGAGGGTTTCTGCCTCCACCACCGATCCAGGCAGTGAATTCCAGACACCCATCACTCTCTTGGTGAAAACGTTTTTCCTCATGTCCCCTCTAATCCTTCTATCAATCACCTTAAATCTGTGTCCCTTGGTAATTGACCTCTCCCCGAAGGGAAACAAGTCCTTTCTGTCTATCTAGGCCCCTCATAATTTTGTATAGCTCAATTAATTCACCCCTCGGCCTCCTCTGTTTTAAGGAAAACAACCCTATCCGATCCAATCTTTCCTCATAGGTGCAACTTTCAAGCATTGGCAACATTCTTGTAAATCTCCTCTGTACTCTCTCCAGAGCAATTATGTCCTTCCTGTAATGTGGTGACCAGAACTGTACGCAATACTCCAACTGTGGCCTAACCTGACATTTTATACAGTTCCAGTATTACATCCCAGCTTTTATATTCTGTACCTTGGCTAATGAAGGAAAGCATTCCGTATGCCTTCTTCACCACTCTGTCTACCTGCCTGCCACCTTCAGGGACCTGTGGATATGCACTCCAAGGTCGCTCACTTCTTCTACCCCTCTCAATATCCACCAGTTTATTGTGTATTCCCTTGCTTTGTTTTCCCTCCCCAAATGCATTACCTCACACAGCTCCGGATTGAATTACATTTGCCACTTTGCTGCCCTCTCAACCAAACCATTGATATCATTCTGAAGTCTATAGCTATCCTGTTCATTATCAACTACACAGCCAGTTGTTGTGTCATCTGCAAATTTCCCAATTATGTCCAAATCCTTAATATATACCACTGGGGCGGCACAGTGGTTAGCACTGCAGCCTCACAGCTCCAGCGACCCGGGTTCAATTCTGGGTACTGCCTGTGTGGAGTTTGCAAGTTCTCCCTGTGTCTGCGTGGGTTTCCTCCAGGTGCTCCGGTTTCCTCCCACATGCCAAAGACTTGCAGGTTGATAGGTAAATTGGCCATTATAAATTGCCCCTAGTATAGGTAGGTGGTAGGGAAATATAGGGACAGGTGGGGATGTGGTAGGAATATGGGATTAGTGTAGGATTAGTATAAATGGGTGGTTGATGGTCGGCACAGACTCGGTGGGCCGAAGGGCCTGTTTCAGTGCTGTATCTCTAAACTAAACTAAACTTAACAAACAGCATTCTATTAGCTTTCCTAATTATTTGTTGTATCTGCATACTAACCTTTTGCGACTCATGCACTAGGACACCCAGATCCCTCTGCATCTCAGAGCTCAGCATTCTCTCACCATTTAGATAATATGCTTTTTTATTCTTCCTGCCAAAATGGACACAGTTTCACATTTCCACACATAATACTCCATTTTCCAGATATTTGCCCACCCAATTAACCTGTCTATATTCTTTTGTAACCTCCTTATGTCCTCTTCACAAGTTACTTTCCTACCTATCTTTGTGTAATCAGCAAATTTAGCAACGATACCTTCGGTCCCTTCAAGGCAATGATATAAATTGTAAAAAGTTGAGGCCTCAGCACTGATCCTTGTGGCACACCACTTGTTACATCTTGCCAACCAGAAAATGACCCATTTATGTCTACTCTCTGTTTCCTATTAGCTCACCAATCTTCTATCCATGCCAAATTTTACTCCCTACACAATGAGCTTTTATTTTCTGCAATAACCTTTGATGTGGCACCATATCACTTGATTTCTGGAAATCTAAGTGCAGTACATCCACCGGTTCCCTTTCATCCACAGCACATGGAACCCCCTCAAAGAACTCCAATAAATTGGTTAAACATAATTTCCCTTTCACAAAACCATGTTGACTCTGCCTGATTACCTTGAATTGTTCTAAGTGCCCTGCTATAACATCTTCAATAATAGCTTCTAACATTTTCCCTATGACAGATGTTAAGCTAACTGGCCTGTTTACCTGCTTTCTCCCTCCTTCCCTTTTTGAATAAAGGAGTTATTTTGGCTATTTTCCAATCTAATGGAAGCTTCCCCGAATCTAGGGAATTTTGGAAAATCAAAACCAACACTTCAACTATCTCACTAGCCATTGAGTTCAATAATTTCAGAGTATGACTGGCCCCCCTTTTTATGTTTAATTATTTTTTCTTTGTTTATTTTTTCTTTTTTATTTGGTTATTTTATTTTAGTTTTTTGGGTTGTTTCTACTGTGCCTACCCACTGTTTCTGTTTTTTTTAAATGTTTGTGCTTGGAGTGCTTTGTGCTTTATAGTCTAACTCCCCCAGCTCTTTTTCTGGTACATTGATGACTGCAACAGTGCCGTTTCCTGCTCCCGCCCGCAACTAGAAAACTTTAACAACTTTGCTTCTAATTTCCACCCTTCTCTCAGCTTCACATGGTCCATCTCCGACACTTCCCCTCCTCGACTTCTCTGTCTCCATCTCTGGGGATAGGCTGTCTACCAATATTCATTATAAGCACACCGATTCCCACAGCTACCTCGACTCCACTTCTTCACACCCTGCCTCCTGTAAGGACTTCATTCCATTCTCCCACTTTCTCCGTCTCCGCGCATCTGCTTTGATGATGCTACCTTCCACAACAGTGCTTCTGATACGTCTTCCTTTTTCCTCAACCAAGGATTCCCTCCCACTGTGGTTGAAAGGGCCCTCAACCGTGTCCGGCCCATTTTCCGCACCTCTACCCTCACCCCTTCCCCTCCCTCTCAGAACCGCGACAAGGTTCCCCTTGTCCTCACTTTCCACCCCACCAGCCTCCAGATCCAAAGGATCATCCTCCACCACATCCAGCATGATGCCACTACCAAACGCATCTTCGCTCCCTTCCCCGTCAGCATTCCGAAGGGATTGTTCCCTCCGTGACACCCTGGTCCACTCCTCCATTACCCTCACCACCTCGGCACCTTCCCCTGCAATTGCAGGAGGTGTAATACCTGCCCAATTACCTCTTCTCTCTTCACTATCCAAGGCTCCAAACACTCCTTTCAGGTGAAGCCACAATATGTACTTCTTTCAATTTAGTATACTGTATTCGCTGCTCACAATGTGGTCTCCTCTACATTGGGGAGACCAAACGCAGATCGGGTGACCGCTTTGCGGAACACCTCCGCTCTGTCTGTGAGCATGACCCCAAGCCTCAGGATGTCAACACCTCCACCCCCCCGCTCTTATGCTCACATCTCTGTCCTGGGATTGCTGCAGGTTTCCAGCGAACATCAACGCAAGCTCAAGGAACAGCATCTCATTTACCGATCAGGCACGCTACAGCCTGCCGGCCTGAACATTGAGTTCATTAATTTCAGAGCATGACGGGCCCTCCTTTTTATGTTTAGTTATTTTTTCTTTGTTTATTTTTTATTTGGTTATTTTATTTTAGTTTTTTTTAAAGTTTGTTTCTACTGTGCCTACCCACTGTTTGTTTTTCTTTTAATGTTCGTGTTTTACAGTCTATTCACACCCTCTCTGTACTAATGCTTTGTCTTTCGGCACACCATTAACATACTGTTTGCCTTTGTTCCATGACCTTATGGTCAGTTATTTTCTGTGACCCTCTGTCCTGTCAACACCTCTTTTGTTATCCCTTGCCCCACCCTCTGCTTTACTTGCTTAAAACCTTTTACATTTCTAATATCTGCCAGTTCTGATGAAAGGTCACTGACCTGAAACGTTAACTCTGCTTCTCTCTTCACAGATGCTGCCAGACCTGCTGAGTATTTCCAGCATGTCTTGTTTTTAATCTCACTAGCCACTTCTTATAAGACCCTAGGATGAAGTCCATCAGGACCTGGGGTCTTGTCAGCCTGCAGCGCCAATAATTGGCTCAGTACCACGTCCCTGGTGATAGTAATTTTCTTGAGTTCCTCCCTCCATTCCATTTCCTGATTTACAGCTATTTCTGGGATGTTACTTGTATCCTCTATAGTGAAGACCAATGAAAATACCTGTTCAATTCATCTGCCATCTTCTTATTTTCCCTTATTAATTCCCCAGACTCACTTTCTATAGGACTATCACTCATTTTGTTAATTCTTTTCTTTTTTAAATATCTCTAGAAACTGTAACTATCTGTTTTAATATTTCTCATCCACTTTCTCTCGTACTCTAATTTTTCCCTCCTTATTAATCTTATAGTAGTTCTTTGCTTTTTTTTTTATATTCTCTCCAATCTTCGGACCTTCCGCCCATGTTTAAGTTTGATACTATCTTTAACTTTTTTAGTTAACCTGGAAGGTGGGTCCTCCCCTTGGAATTTTTCTTTCTCGTTGGAATATATCTATTCTGTGTATTCTGAAATATCCCCTTAAATGACTGCCACTGCATCTCTTTATTTAAGTTTAAAATACTAATCTTAGACCCACTCTTCTCAAACTGAATGTAAACTTCAAGCATATGATGATCGCTGCTGCCTAGGGGCGCCTTCCAGAATGTGCTGTTCTAAAAACCTATCCCGAAAATATTCTGTGAACTCCGCATCTAGGCTACCTTTGCCCATCTGATTTTTCCATCTATATGTAGATTAAATCCCCCATGATTATCGCCATACCTTTCTGACAAGCTCCCATTATTTCTTCCTTTATACCCTGTCCTACCATGTGGTTACTGTTAAGGGGCCTGTACACCACTCCCACAAGTGACTTCTTGCTTTTATCATTTCTCATCTCAACGCAAACCGCTTCTACAACCTGGTTGCCTGACCTTAGGTCATCCCTCTCTATTGTGCTAATACCATCATTAATTAACAGAGCCACCCCTCCACCTTTTTGTAGCTCCCTGTCCTTCCTAAATGTCATGTACCATTCAATATTCAGGTCTCAATCTATGCCATCCTGCAGCCATGTCTCTGTAATGGCTATCAGATCGTACTTATTTATCTGTACGTCTGTTCATCTGTTTTGTTTCACATATATAAGCATATATTTCAATTCTTAATCACTGTCCATATGACCCATTTGTGATGTCGGGTGAGAAAAGCATTAGTATTGACTGTAATGGCTCCGGTGGAAGCATAGCTTGTTAATACTCACAAACAGCTCACAGATAAATAATGGGCCATGGAGGAGGTACTGGAGAGGAAACAGGATAGTATGCAAACTATACAAAAACACATCAGGCTGAATTTTATGCCCGCAGTGATGGTCCCAACACCAGGCCAGAAAGCCAGGGGCAACCCCACCTCAGCTGTTCAGGGGACTCCCTGCCACATTTTTCAGTGCTCAGACAATTAACTGCCTAATGCCAGGTCTCCAGTCCCGTTAAAAGACAGGAGCCTGTCCGCAAGAGCTACTGGCCAGTCGAGGTGCGGGGGGGGGTGGATTTGGTGAGGACAGAAGGGGGGGATTTCTGAGGGGGCTGCCATTGCCGTCGGGGCTCCCCCGCACGCCATGCGGGCTGCTTGGTTTTACAGGATGGTCTTCCCAGGTGGCCTACCAGCTGCTGGTAAAATGCCAGCAGTGGTAGGAAGTGGCCCTTAATTGGCAACTTAAGGGCCTCAATTGGCCTATGGGCGGGAAGGCCGTCCTCTACTTTCCCCACTACAGATAAAATTCCATGGCATTAGGAAAACGACGGGCACTTCACCACCCACCCACAACCCCCCTTCCCTAGCCATTTTACCCCCCCGCCTCCCAGCCCATCCCTAGAGGGCTGGTAAAATTCAGCCCATCGAGCCAGGGTTAAATTTAAATTGTGTGCAACTAAGTCAAAAGTATTGCTTGAAAAGTATAAAAATCTCTGAAACTCCTCATTGAACATATGCTTTTATAATTCAACTAGTTCACTTCTACCTTTACTGTTGTGATCAGTTTATGTTTCAGCAAAAATTTAAGGCACTGAAATAATGCATGTTTCAAATTCAGTTTAACTTTATATACCTCCTGTATACAAAGTTGCACGTGTTCTCTAACAGTCTTGGTAATATTTGATCTGAGTTTCATTCTTGTCACCTGGCATACTCTGATTTTGGCATAAGGTTCTTCTCTTCGACATGACAGGAAATATCACCTGGATGTTAGCCACCAAATGACCTTGTCAAAATGTAATTCAGGTAAATAGAGAAAGTTGTCCATTCATAATCACTGGCCAGCTATTCCATTCCTACTGGCATTATAGACAAGGGTTGACTGATATGATGCATCACTTAATTTACCATTTTTAAGTGAAATGCTAAATATGATCTAAGGCTCTTTCATCTCAGTAGGTAAAGAGCGTATGTTTTTAGCTATGGCCCATTCCTCAGAACTTCTACATATAGGTTAAATGAGGGGCTATTGGAGCCCAAATACCTGCATTCAATGTATACTTATCAGTAATATCATATAATATTGAATGTTATATGAGTAGTTGCAATTTTTCATTACCTGGGAACATGAAAACTAACTGCGAAATGGTAAATGGCCCGTTATCACTTTATGGCTTATTCTACGGCTTCAGAATGCCGTTGAAAAGATGCTGTATATTTAAATATTTTTTCATATGGTATATTAAGGAGGTTTGTTTATTTATTTAAAGTAAACAAGGGCAACCATGCCTTTAGTGCCCCTGACCAGTGTGTCTTTTGCGATTGTAAGAGAAATCACAATGTTTCTTGGCTAGATTGAGAGCCCATATACATTCACAGGTTAGTCATATAGAATCATATGTATTTCAATTCCAATCCACTTTTTTAGCTGAAGCATGCCATGCCAATTTATTGAAATGTCAATTTTATTAACATAAATCTTCCAGTTGGTACAAACAGATTGAGATCTGTTTACTGCAGATATGCAATAGACAACTTGGTACAGTTACTTTACATGGAAGAATAAAGTATAGTAATGTTGGAAAATAGCTATCAAAATTTTGATGGATTGTTAAGCTTTTCTAGATTTTCTATTTGTACTAATGTTGCTGAGTACAGCGGGACTGGTGGTCTGAAGTGCATTGTTTCAATGCAAGAAGTATTACAGGTAAGGCAGATGAACTTAGAGCTTGGACTAGTACTTGGAACTATGATGTTGTTGCTATTACAGAGACTTGGTTGAGGGAAGGACAGAAGCTTCAGGCGGGATAGAGGGGGATGTAAAAGTGGTGGGGGAGTTGTATTACTGGTTAAGGAGAATATCACAGCTGTACTGTAGGAGGACACCTCGGAGGGGTCATGCAGTGAGGCAATATGGGTGGAGCTCAGGAATAGGAAGGGTGCAGTCACGATGTTGGGGGTTTACTACAGGCCTCCCAACAGCCAGCGGGAGGTAGAGGACCAGATATGTAGACAGATTTTGGAAAGATGTAAAGGTAACAGGGTTGTAGTGGTGGGTGATTTTAACTTCCCATATATTGACTGGGACTCACTTAGTGCTAGGGGCTTAGATGGGGCAGAATTTGTAAGGAGCATCCAGGAGGGCTTCTTGAAACAATATGTAGATAGTCCAACTAGGGAAGGGGCCGTACTGGACCTGGTATTGGGGAATGAACCCGGCCAAGTGGTCGAAGTCTCAGTAGGGGGGCATTTCGGGAACAGTGACCATAATTCCGTAAGTTTTAAGATACTTGTGGATAAGAATAAGAGTAGTCCTCGGGTGAAGGTGCTAAAACTGGGGGAAGGCTAATTATAACAATATTAGGCAGGAACTGGAGAATTTAGATTGGGGGTGGCTGTTTGAGGGTAAATCAACATCTGACATGTGGGAGTCTTTCAAACGTCAGTTGATTAGAATCCCAGGACTGGCATGTTCCTGTGAGGAAGAAGGAAAGTTTGGCAAGTTTCGGGAACCTTGGATAACGAGGGATATTGTGAGCCTAGTCAAAAAGAAAAATGGAAGCATTCGTAACAGCTAGAAGGCTGGGAACAGACGAAGCCCTTGAGGAATATCAAGAAAGTAGGAAGGAACTTAAGCAAGGAGTCAGGAGGGCTAAGAGGGGTCATGAAAAGTCATTGGCAAACAGGATTAAGGAGAATCCCAAGGCTTTTTATACATATATAAAAGAGCAAGAGTGTAACGAGGGAAAGGGTTGGCCCACTCAAGGACAGAGGAGGGAATCTATGTGTGGAGCCAGAGGAAATGGACGAGGTACTAAATGAGTACTTTGCATCAGTATTCCCCAAAGAGAAGGACTTGGTGGATGATGAGTCTAGGGAAGGGAGTGTAGATAGTCTGGGTCATGTCGTTATCAAAAAGGAGGTGGTGTTGGGCATCTTGCATTAAGGTAGATAAGTCCCCAGGGCCTGATGGGATCTACCCCAGAATACTGAGGGAGGCAAGGGAAGAAATTGCTGGGGCCTTGACAGAAATCTTTGCATCCTCATTGGCTACAGGTGAGGTCCCAGAGGACTGGAGAATAGCCAATGTTGTTCCTTTGTTTAAGAAGGGTAGCAAGGATAATCCAGGAAATTATAGGCCGGTGAGCCTTACGTCAGTTGTAGGGAAATTATTAGAGAGGATTCTTTGGGGCAGGATTTACTCCCATTTGGAAACAAATGAACTTATTAGCGAGAGGCAGCATGGTTTTGTGAAGGGGAGGTCGTGTCTCACTAACCTGATCGAGTTTTTTGAGGAAATGACGAAGATGATTGATGAAGGAAGGGCAGTGGATGTTGTCTATATGGACTTCAGTAAAGCCTTTGACAGGGTCCCTCATGGCAGACTGGTACAAAAGGTGAAGTCACACGGGATCAGAGGTGAGCTGGCAAGATGGATACAGAACTGGCTCGGTCATAGAAGACAGAGGGTAGCAGTGGAAGGGTGATTTTCTGAATGGAGGGCTGTGACTAGTGGTGTTCCGCAGGGATCAGTGCTGGGACCTTTGCTGTTTGTATTATAAATGATTTGGAGGAAAATGTAGCAGGTCTCATTAGTAAGTTTGCGGACGACACAAAGGTTGGTGGAGTTGCGGATAGTGATGAGGATTGTCAGAGGATACAGCAGGATTTTTTTTTTTATTCATTCATGGGATGTGGGCAATGCTGGCCAGGCCAGCATTTATTGCCCATCCTAATTGCCCTTGAGAAGGTGGTGGTGAGCTGCCTTCTTGTACCGCTGCAGTCTATTGGGGGTAGATATACCCACAGTGCTGTTAGGAAGGGAGTTCCAGGATTTTGACCCAGCGACAGTGAAGGAACGGCGATATAGTTCCAAGTCAGGATGGTGTGTGACGTGGAGGGGAATTTGCAGGTGGTGATGTTCCCATGTATTTGCTGCCCTTGTCCTTCTAGTTGGTGGAGGTCGCGGGTTTGGAAGGTGCTGTCTAAGGAGCCTTGGTGCATTGCTGCAGTGCATCTTGTAGATGGTACACACTGCTGCCACTGTGCGTTGGTGGTGAAGGGAGTTAATGTTTGTAGATGGGGTGCCAATCAAGCGGGCAGCTTTGTCCTGGATGGTGTTGAGCTTCGAGTGTTGTTGGAGCTGCACCCATCCAGGCAAGTGGAGAGTATTCCATCACACTCCTGACTTGTGCCTTGTAGATGGTGAACAGGTTTTAGGGAGTCAGGAGGTGAGTTATTCGCCTCAGGATTCCTAGCCTCTGACCTGCTCTTGTAGCCACGGTATTTATATGGCTACTCCAGTTCAGTTTCTGGTCAATGGTAACCCCTAGGATGTTGATTGTGGGGGATTCAGTGATGGTAATGCTGTTGAATGTCAAGGGGAGATGGTTAGATTCTCTCTTGGTAGAGTTGGTCACTGCCTGGCACTTGTGTGGCGCGAATGTTACTTGCCACTTATCAGCCCAAGCCTGGATATTGTCCAGGTCTTGCTGCATTTCTACATGGACTGCTTCAGTATCTGAGGAGTCACGAATGAACAAAGAACAAAGAAAATTACAGCACAGGAACAGGCCCTTCGGCCCTCCAAGCCTGCGCCGATCCAGATCCTCTGTCTAAACATGTCGCCTATTTTCTAAGGATCTGTATCTCTTTGCTTCCTGCCCATTCATGTATCTGTCTAGATACATCTTAAAAGACGCTATCGTGCCCGCGTCTACCACCTCCGCTGGCAATGCGTTCCAGGCACCCACCACCCTCTGCGTAAAGAACCTTCCACGCATATCCCCCCTAAACTTTTCCCCTCTCACTTTGAACTCGTGACCCTTAGTAATTGAATCCCCCACTCTGGGAAAAAGCTTCTTGCTATCCACCCTGTCTATACCTCTCATGATTTTGTACATTGGTGCTGAACATTGTGCAATCATCCGCAAACATCCCCACGTCTGACCTTATGATTGAAGGAAGGTCATTGATGAAGCAGCTGAAGATGGTTGGGCCTAGGACACTACCCTGAGGAACTCCTGCAGTTATGTCCTGGAGCTGAGATGATTGACCTCCAACAACCACAACCATCTTCCTTTGCGCTCGGTATGACTCCAGCCGGCGGAGGGTTTTCCCCGATTCCCATTGACCTCAGCTTTGCTAGGACTCCTTGATGCCATACTCGGTCAAATGCTGCCTTGATGTCAAGGGCAGTCACTCTCACCTCACCTCTTGAGTTCTGCCCTTTTGTTCTAGATCGGTTGGAGACCTGGGCGGAGAAATGGCAGATGGAGTTCAATCCGGACAAATGTGAGGGAATGCATTTTGGAAGATCGAATACAGGTGGGAAGTATGCAGTAAATGGCAGAACCCTTTGGAGTATTGACAGGCAGAGAGATCTGGGCCTACAGGTCCACAGTTCACTGAAAGTGGCAACACAGGTGGATAAGGTAGTCAAGAAGGCATACGGCATGCTTGCCTTCATCGGTCGGGGCATAGAGTATAAAACTTGGCAAGTCATGCTGCAGCTGTACAGAACCTTAGTTAGGCCACACTTAGAATATTACGTGCAATCCTGGTCGCCACACTACCAGAAGGACGTGGAGGATTTGGAGAGGGTACAGAAGAGGTTTACCAGGATGTTGCCTGGTCTGGAGGGCATTAGCTATGAGGAGAGGTTGGATAAAATCAGATTGTTTTCACTGGAACGACGGAGGTGGAGGGGCAACATGATCGAGGTTTACAAAGTTATGAGTGGCATGGACAGGGTGGATAGTCAGAAGCTTTTTCCCAGGGTGGAAGAGTCAGTTACTAGGGTACATAGGTTTAAGGTGAGAGGGGCAAAGTTTAGAGGGGATGTGCGAGGCAAGTTCTTTACACAGAGGGTGGTGAGTGCCTGGAACTTGTCGCCAGGGGAGGTGGTGGAAGCAGGTACGATAGCGACGTTTAAGAGGCATCTTGACAAATACATGAATAGGATGGGAATAGAGGGATACGGTCCTCAGAAGTGCAGAAGGTTTTAGTTTAGACAGGCATCAAGATCAGGGCAGGCTTGGAGGGCCGAATGGCCTGTTCCTGTGCTGTACTGTTCTTTGAGACAAATTGGCCTGGAATTTGTGGTAGTAATAACGTTGAGGCTGTCAGTGTGAACCATTGAGACATTAGCTACAGGCATCTGCACAGAGTTAAATGTGGAATTCTGGAAGTTGCTGTCAGTGATACCCTGTTCCTTCACAGGGTATGCCGTTGCAGTTTTCACAGAAGGAATCAACATGGAAATCATTGATTTGGCGTGAACTTAAACTAATTACCCACTATTCTTGCTGTAAAACCAATGATAAAATTAAGCGTTATCCATTCAGGAGTAACTGAGTTTTTAAACAGTATACAAAGTCATAATTACTGCTGTGCAACCTCTCTGGCCCTGAAAAAATAATTTTGGAAGTGGAGAGACTCATTCTCTCAGAAAAAAAATGTATCTTTTGCAGATTTTTTTAAAAATAAAAGGTTCTTTTTATTGTTTGTGTTTTTCTATTTAAGTTTCTCCCTTAATCTAATGTTAATGTCACAATTTTTATTTTAACTTGAAAAATTTTCAACTTGTGGTTTGTGATTTATTCAGTAACTACTCACCTCATTTAATCGAGATAATCCAGGACAATGTTTTAAAGCAGCATGATCAAAGAGAAGACAAAGAATGCAGGTCTTTGGACAATAGCAAGTTAAAAATTGTACAGTTGACCATAGTCTACAGCCAATATCCATTGTTAATAACATAAAATATTAGAAAAAGTCAAAGATGAAAAAGGCTATTTGGCCTATTGAGCTCTAATAGTTCCACTCACCAAGGCTAGCATCAAGCTACATTTTGAACTCTTAATATTTTTTATTCCACTTACCTGGCAAATTATTTGAAATATTCATCATACTATGACTAACGTAACTTTTTGAAGATCTATTGTAATCTTAGGTTTCTCTAATATAAAGCTTCTCTGAACTTTACTGATAGCTCATCTTTACAATCGAAATCATTCATGTTTCTCGTCTCTGCGCTTACTCTAATACATGCATGCCCTTTTTATAAGCATTGCAAACAGCTGAATACAGCATTCCATGTGAGGGTTGACAAATGCATTATAGAGCCTCAGCCTATTCGAAGAGCAAAATACTGCCGATGCTGGAACTCTGAAATGAGAACAGAAAGTGCCGGAAATACTCAGAAGGTCTGGGAGCATCTGTGTAGAGAGAAACAGAGTTAATGTTTCAGGTCTGTGACCCTTCATCAGTTGCTAGTTCTGATGAAGGGTCACAGGGCCAAAACGTTAATTCTCAGCCTATTCTATCTTCCTCTGTATCCAATATTCTATTTGCTTTTCTACATTTTCTCAACGTTGCAATAAACAAGTATATGGTTTCAAATTATTTTCAAAGTCTGACTGTATTAATTCCACTCCCTTTATTGTATACCTGAACTGTTCATTCTTTCCAGACACAATATTTTGTAGTATTGAATTTCATTTCTCATTTATCTGCCCTGTTTCATAACAGATATAACTGCATTCTCTCTCCTTCCTGTGCTCCCCATTCTAGTATATTACAGTTTCTGCATCTAGGTAATTTATGTATATAAGAAACAATGCTCCAAGCACTAATCCCTGCAGTACCACACATAGCAATGCACCGCACCACCCCAAATCCAACTCTCACATTCTGTCCTGTTTCCATTCAAACTTAAATAGTCTTGATTTTATCAAATACTTCTGAACATCCAAATAAACTATATTACAGAGACTTCCATTTTTTGTTACCTCCTTAAAGTTGTCAAAAAAACTTGTCAAGCAGGGCCTTCTGAAATAAAAGCAAAATGCTGCAGATGCTGGAAATCTGAAATAAAAGCAAGAAATGCTGGAAATACTCAGCAGGTCTGGCAGCATCTGTGGAGAGAGAAGCAGAGTTAACATTTCGGGTCGGTGACCCTTCTTCAGAAGGTGGTTCTGATGAAAGGTCACTGGCCCGAAACGTTAACTCTGCTTCTCTCTCCACAGATGCTGCCAGACCTGCTGAGTATTTCCAGCACTTCTTATTTTCCTTTCTTCTGAAATCCATGTTGACTGTTACGTATTGAACTATTAATATACAAAAACCTGCTCCTTTGGATTATTTTATCCTATATTAATGTAAGGCTACTTACACAGGAGTATATTTAAATATCTGCACTTTTTTGATAGCTTACAATCCTGCAGAAGCTCCAGTACCCAAAGAATCTTCCTTTACTGTAGCCTATGTCCCGCATTCCTTGACTCCATCAGCATTTAGCCCAGGAAATGTGTTAATCATAAGACCTCTTAATATAAGTATCTCCTCTTTGCTGATTTTAAAAGATTCTATATTTGTTGAAGCATAATAGTTAGATAGCAAAATGATATTTTCCTCACTGATAAACAGTGAATGAAATAATCATTAAGTAATCCAACTGTTTTCCCTTCAATCTTAATTATTCCACCCATTCATATTTAAAAGTTCAAACTTTCTCCCTAACCACTCTTACAATGATGACATTAAAAAAGATCATTGTACTTAATGTTCTTTTCTTTATTATGTTTTTGACTCCTTATATCATTTGACCCATTTTAATATTTTCTTATATTCCTTTCAGAGTGCTCCCCTACCTTGTCCTTGCAGGCATTATATATGTTTCTTCCTTATCTCCATTTTAATTCCTAGTCAAATCATTTGACAGATCATTTCTCTTTGATATATCATATATATTTAACTGGTTTATTAAAATTACATTTCCTTCTTTAACAGCTGTGCTTTTAGTTTTCCTCTCATTTCATTGAGGTTTCCTTTCTTGAAATCATACACTTCTATCCTATTCTATGCTGTAACCAATTGTTAGATGATCTTATATTTGATTATATTGGCCTAGATTTTGTGGTCAGTGTCAAAGCAACACTGTTTGCCGTTCATTACACTTATGGCTGCCCACAGATTTTTCATGGGTTTTTGAATGGCAACTTGCTGTCATCAAGTAACTGATCCAGTGTGGCACCCTCTACAAGGGATTTGTGGAGTATGTGAGTAAGGCAAAAAAACAGCACATCTCTTCAACCAATCAGATTGAAGAATCCTTGCTGAGCCATGCTGAGCCTAATCAGGAAGTATATATTAGAATATTTAGTTCATTGTAAAATCATGTACAGAAAGCAAAATAAAGTGAGGGAAAGAAACAAAGAAAAGGTTAAAAACATTACATTTCCAACAATAATTAAATTCTGAAGGAATGAGACTCCATACCTGTAAAATTAAATTTTCAATGTCAGAGAAGTTGTCTGAAAGTAATCAAGACTTATCACGCCTTTAAAGATTTACTTACACCTAAATGCACCGACTCAACTTTATCTGGCATGTTTAGTAAGTAACAAAATGGTAAGTATAGCAACATCATGCCCTTGGATGTAGTTCAAAGCCGAGTCCATCGGTGAGGTACCAATATAGCAAAACCAGTGGAGGGGCAGGGCAACTCGGACAGTAACTTCCAGATTTCCGCATTTAACTGCACATGTGCAGACTTTGGAAATTGCTATCTCATTTACTCCATAATAACAGTAAGTGTTGTTAGCCTCACAATTATTCATAATGCAAAATCCAGGCCATTATCATCACTCATCCACACAACTTTCATGACTTAGATCTTATCTTGACTGACACATTAAGGGCAAATTCAGTAAAGCTGCCCTCCAAGAGTGCAGCCTCATTTGACAGGAACATGGGCCAGAGTATCAGGCTTTGGTGATAAATCTGCTCCAGGATCAGAACCTCCTTTCATTTTTACTTTTGTCAATAGTCTTATACCACATTTACCTAAACATTGAGGTTATAAAGAGTATTTATTTTCAGCTGCTGTTGCCTGTCATCACACCATATTAATGGAGCACATATGATAAAAGTAGTTAATACTACTTTAAGTTATTTAGAGTCTCCATGAATTTGGTACAAGAAATAAAACATTTTATAGATATTTGTCTGCTACTTAGAATAGTGGTTGTTAATGTTTGTACAAGTTGCTGTCCACTGATTGCACTATGCATGGCTGTTCACTTTTTATTCTTCATCAGCACTATATGTACTGTTTATGCTTATCAGAGTAGGGCACTCAGTCCCTTCTGCTGCTCTAGAAGAGCTCAGGTAGTTTACGTTGTACTTTTACCTTCGCTGTCACCGTTTCTTTAACTTTTTTGTTCACTTATTTGCAATGCTACAAATCCACTTAGTTCACTCTCAGTCTGGCTGTGCAAAAGAGTACTGTCTTTCAGTTATTTAATAGTCAGTCAATCTCTTCATCTTCGAAGCTCATTTTAGCCAACGTTCTTTTACATCTACCACCTGCTTATTTCATGTCCATTATTTGCTTGTACTCTACAATTAGTTTCATTATTTGCAGATTTTGTTCTTGTCTTGATTGACAAAAGCTATCTTTTGCTAATCATTGTGTTTGGCAGTATGCACGCTGCTACTTCATGAAGACGTGCCACTATCTTGCCGGAAGTTACTTTAGCAACAACAACAACAACTTGCATTTATATAGCACCTTTAACACAATAGACCGTCTCAAGGCACACTTCACAGAGGCATTATAAAGCAAAATGACACCAAGCCACAGAAGGAGATATTAGGGCAAATGACCCAATGCTTGGTCAAAGAGGTGGGTTTTAAGGAATATCTTAATGAAGAAAAGTGAGGTGGAGAGGTTTAGAGAGGAAATTCCAGAGCTTAGGGTCTAGGCAACTGAAGGCATGGCCACTAATGATGGCGAAATTAAAATTGGTGATGCTGAAGAAGACGGAATTAGAGGAGAGCAGAGATCTGAGGGTAGTAGCACTGGAGGAGTTTACAGAGTTAGAGAGGGGCCAGGGGTTTGAAAACAAGGATAAGAATTTTAAAGCCGAGGCGTTGTTTAACCAGGAACCAGAGTAGGTCAGAAAGCACGGGGTGATGGATGAACAGCATTTAGTGCAAGTTGGGTCATGGGTAGCAGAGTTTTGGATAACCTCAAGTTTATTGAGGGTAGAATGTGAGAGGTTGGCCAGGATTGCGTTAGAATAGGGACTTTTAGTGACGGCACAGATATCTGGTCAAAAGCTCATCTCTGGGTCAAAATATGACACCAGTGTTGCAAACAGTCTGGTTCAGCCTCAAACAGTTGCCAGGGAAACGGATGGAATCGGTGGCAAGGGAGCAGAGTTTGTGGTGCGGACCGAAGATAATGGCTTCAATCCTCCGAATATATAATTGGAGGAAATTTCTGCTCATCCAGTACTGGATGTCAGATAAGCAGCCTGACAATTTAGAGACAGTGGAATGGTCGAGAGAGGTGGTGGTGAGGGAAAGTTGGGTGTTGCCAGTGTACATGTGGAAACTGAAGTATTTTTGGATGATATCGCTGAGGGGCAGCATGTGGTTGAGAAATAGGAGGGGACCAAAGATAGATTCTTGGGGGTACCAGAGGTAACAGAGTGGGAATGGGAAGAGAAGCCATTGATGGTGATTCTCTGGCTATGATTTAAATAGGTAAGAATGAAACCAGGTGAAAGCAGTCCCACTGAGCTGGACAACAGGAGAGAAGTGTTGGAGGAGGATGGTGTGATCAACAGAGTCAAAGGCTACAGACAGGTCGAGAAGGACTTTGTCACAGTCACATAGGATGTCATTTGTGACTTTGATAAGAGATGTATTGGTACTATGGCAGGGGTGGAAACCTGATTGAAGGGATTCAAACATGGAGTTCCAGGAAAGATAGGCATGCACTTGGAAGGCGGCAACACATTCAAGGACTTTGGAGAGAAAGGGAGGTTGGAGGTGGGGAGATAGCTTGTGAGGATGGTGGGGTCAAGTAGAGAATCAGGGTAGGAGAATGCTACTTTCTTAATGTTATCAAAGGGGAGGCGGTGGCGTAGTAGTATTGTCACTGGACTAGTAACCCAGAGTATTGCTCTGGGGACATGGGTTCAAATCCCACCACAGCAGAAGGTGGAATTTGAATTCAATTAATAAATCTGGAATTAAAAGCTAGTTTAATGATGGACATGAAACCATTGTCGATTGTTGTAATAACCTATCTGGTTCACTAATGTCCTTGCGGGAAGGAAATCTGCTGTCCTTACCTGGTCTGGCCTACATGTGACTCCAGACCCACAGCAATGTGGTTGACTGTTACGTACCCTCTGGGCCTAGCAAGCCACTCAGTTGTATTGAACCGCTATGAAGTCAATAAAAGGGAATGAAACTGGACGGACCACCCAGCATCGACCTCGGCACCGGAAACGACAACAGCAAACCCAGCCCTATAGACCCTGCAAAGTCCTCCTTCCTAACATCTGGGGGCTTGTGCCAAAGTTGGGAGAGCTGTCCCACAGACTAGTCAAGCAACATGCTGACATAGTCATACTCACAGAATAATATCTAACAGACAATGTCCCAGACTCTGCCATCACCATCCCCGGGTATGTCCTGTCCCACCGGCAGGACAGACCCAGCAGAGGTGGTGGAACAGTGGTGTACAGTAGGGAGGGAGTTGCCCTGGGAGTCTTCAACATCGACTCTGGACCCCATGAAGTCCCATGGCATCAGGTCAAACATGGACAAGGAAACCTCCTACTGATTACCACCTACCACCCTCCCTCAGCTGATGAGTCAGTACTCCTCCATGTTGAACAGCACTTGGAGGAAGCACTGAGGGTGGCAAGGGCACAGAATGTACTCTGGGTGTGGGACCTCAATGTCCATCACCAAGACTGGCTCGGTAGCACCACTACAGACTGAGCTGGCCAAGTCCTAAAGGACATATTTGCTAGACTGGGTATGCAGCAGGTGGTGAGGGAACCAACGAGAGGGGAAAACATCCTTGACCTCGTCCTCACCAATCTGCCTGCTGCAGGTGCATCTATCCATGACAGTATTGGTAGAAGTGACCACCGCACACAGTCGTAGTGGAGACGAAGTCCCGCCTTTACATTGAGGATACCCTGCATCGTGTTGTGTGGCACTACCATGGTGCTAAATGGGATGGATTTCGAACAGATCAGCAATGCAAAACTGGGCATCCATGAGGCGCTGTGGGCCAGCAGCAGAATTGTACTCAACCACAATCTGTAACCTCATGACCCGGCATATCCCCCACTCTACCATTACTACCAAGCCAGGAGACCAACCCTTGTTCAATGAAGATTGCAGGAGGGCATGCCAAAAGCATCACCAGGCATACCTCAACACAGGAATATCTGCATGCCAAACTGTGTAATCAGCATGCGATAGACAGAGCTAAGTGATCCTATAACCAACGGATCATATCTAAGCTCTGCAAGCCTGCCACATCCAGCCGTGAATGGTGGTGGACAATTAAACAACTAACTGGAGAAGGTGGCTCCACAAATATCCCCATCCTCAATGATAGGGGAGTCCAGCACATCAGTGCGAAAGATAAGGCTGATGCATTTGCAACAATCTTCAGCCAGAAGTGCCGAGTTGATGATCCATCTCGACCTCCTCCTGAAGTCCCCAGCATCACAGATGCCAGACTTCAGCCAATTCGATTCACTCCGCGTAATATCAAGAAACGACTGAAGGCACTGGATACTGCAAAGGGCATGGGCCCTGACAATATTCCGGCAATAGTACTGAAGACCTGTGCTCCAAAACTTGCCGCACCCGTAGCCAAGCTGTTCCAGTACAGCTACAACACTGGCATCTACCCTGCAATGTGGAAAATTGCCCAGGTATGTCCTGTACACAAAAAGCAGGACAAGTCCAACCCAGCCTATTACCACCCCATCAGCCTACTCTCAATCATCAGTAAAGTGATGGAAGGTATCATCAACAGTGCCATCATGCGGCACTTGCTTAGCAATAACCAGCTTAGTGACGCTCAGTTTGGGTTCTGCCAGGGTCACTCAGCTCCTGGTTCAAACATGGATAAAAGAGCTGAACTCAAGAAGTGAGGTGAGAGTGACTGCCAATGACATCAAGGCAGCAATTGACCGAGTATGGCATCAAGGAGCCCTAGCCAAACTGAGGTCAATGGGAATCAGGGGGAAAACCCTCTGCTGGTTGGAGTCATCCTAGCACAAAGGAAGATGGTTGTGGTTGTTTGAGGTCAGTCATCTGAGCTCCAGGACATCACTACAGGAGTTCCTCAGGGTAGTGTCCTAGGCCCAACCATCTTCAGCTGCTTCATCAATGACCTTCCTTCAATCATAAGGTCAGAAGTAGGGATGTTCGCTGATGATTGCACAATATTCAGCACCATTCGTGACTCCTCAGATACTGAAGCAGTCTGTGTAGAAATGCAGCAAGACTTGGGCTGATAAGTGGTAAGTAACATTCGTGCCACACAAGTGCCAGGCAATAACCATCTCCAACAAGAGAGAATCTAACCATCTCCCCTTGACATTCAATGGCATGACCTTTGCTGAATCCCCCACAATCAACATCCGAGGGGCTATCATTGACCAGAAACTGAACTGGAGTAGCCATATAAATACCATGGCTACAAGAGCAGGTCAGAGGCTAGGAATCCTGCGGCGAGTAACTCACCTCCTGACTCCCCAAAGCCTGTCCACCATCTTCAAGGCACAAGTCAGGGGTGTGATGGAATACTCTCCACTAGCCTGGATGGGTGCAGCTCCAACAACACTCAAGAAGCTCCACACCATCCAGGACAAAGCAGCCCACTTGATTGGCACCCCATCTACAAACATTCACTCCTTCCACCACCGACGCATAGTGGCAGCAGTGTGTACCATCTACAAGATGCACTGCAGCAACGCACCAAGGCTTCTCAGACAGCACCTTCCAAACCCGTGACCTCTACCAACTAGAAGGACAAGGACAGCAAATGCATGGGAACACCACCACCTGCAAGTTCCCCTCCAAGTCACACACCATCCTGACTTGGAACTATATTGCCATTCCTTCACTGTCGCTGGGTCAAAATCCTGGAACTCCCTTCCTAACAGCACTGTGGGTGTACCTACCCCACATGGACTGCAGCGGTTCAAGAAGGCAGCTCACCACCACCTTCTCAAGGGCAATTAGGGATAGGCAATAAATGCTGGCCTGGTCAGCGACACCCACATCCCATGAATGATTTTTTAAAAATCAATCTTCAGTTATGCACACCTGTGCAGTGAGTATTCTTAAAACTGTATTTCTTCTTAAAACAAAGTGCTGCTTGCTGCTAACATATTCACCAGACAGAAATCCATCAGATACTGTACTTCACAGTTTCTCTTACCAAAGTCATAAGGGCCAGAATACTTGTATAATGTGCTTGCCAGTGTAATCAAACATACTCTTGTTGTACAGTATGAAGACAGATAGTCATACCCAACAAAATAATGTCTTTTATCATCAGCAGTCTTGTAAAGTGATTTTGCTTCTACAAAAGCAAAATACTGCGGACACCGGAAATCCAAAACAGAAACAGCTGGAAATGCTCAACAGGTCTGGCAGCATCTGGGGAGAGGAAAAAAAACAGAGTTAACGTAGAAGATTTCATCTCGTTGTCATTGCTGTTGGTCCCTGCTGCAAAACTCCTGTCACTGACTCCGTTTCTCACCCTGGCAACTTTGAGGCTGAACCAGATTGTTTGCAACCTTGAGGTCATATTTGACCCCGAGATGATCTTTGGACCACATATGTGCGGCATCATGTAGGCCGCCTGATTCCAACTCCGTAACAGTTCCGGGTCTGTGCCCCACCTCAGCTCTTCTGCTACTGAAACTTTCATCCATGTCTTTGTTACCCCTCTAGACTTGACTATTCCAATGCACTCATGTCCAGCCTCCCAAGATCTACCTCCATGAACATGAGGCCATCGAAAACTGCTGCCTGTGTCCTAACTCGCACCAAATCCCGTTCACCCATCACCCTTGTGCTCACTGACGTACCTTGGCTCCTGGCTAAGTAATACCTTGATTTTAAAATTCTCATCCTTGTTTTCAAATCCTCCCGTGGCCTCGTCCCTCCAGATCTCTACAACATCCTCTAGCCCTACAACCCTCTGAGATATCTGCGCTGCTGCAGTTCCAACCTCTTGAGCATCCCTGATTTTAATCGCTCCACCATTGACGGCCATGCCTTCAGCTGACGAGGTCCTAAACTCTGGAATTCCCTCCCTAAACCTCTCTGCCCCTTTACCTCTCTTTCCTCCTTTAAGACACTCCATAAAACTTACCTTTTTGACAAAGATTTTGGTCATCTACCCTTTATCTCCTTATGTGACTCAGTGTCAAATCTTGTTTGATAACACTCCTGTGAAGCACTTTGTTTTGCTACATGAAAGGCACTATATATATATATATATATATATACATATATACATACACACACACACACACGTTGTTGTTGTAGTTAGAATTATGTTAGTGGCACTGTAAATGGAGTGGGAACTTTTCTTTTGTTTGCTATTTCTGCCAAAATCATAATAGTGTTCTAAATAAGCATCTTTATAACATTTTTAGATTGTTGTGATTGCATAGTAATCAGAGGAATCTTTTCACTGTGTTTACAATGTAGCTGACATACAGGGCCAGACTTAATGATGAAGTCGCTGGTCCTGCTGTCAGGACCAGAAGCAGGTGCAGCTTAGATCGGGGCAAGGAGCAGCCGGCCACATGCAATCCAACGGCAGCCAGCCAATTAAGGGTAATGAGGTGTGGGGGCTGACCAATTGCATGGTCGGGGCAGGGGCGGAGATACCGGCATCCGCGGATGCCATGGCAGGTGCTGGCACCATTTTTAAAAGGTCTGCCAGACCTGCTTTCAATGGTGCTGTCTGCAGTGATAGGATATGCAGAGTGCTGAAAGGCTACAGGGTAATGGCAGACAGTAGACCCCGGGTGGCCCCATTCTTTAGTGATGCTTCTCCCTAGGTGCTCTTACAAGCTGCCAGGGAAAGGCGGGAGATTCTCTTCTCTACAGGAGCCTGACCAAACGAGCCTGCCTGCAGATTGAAGAGGAGGTCAGCAGCCGTGGGGTCACCCCAAGGACCTGGATACAATGCCTCAAGTGGTTCACTGACCTCATCCTAGCAGCAAAAGGGAGTACCTCTTAAAACCTTCAACTCTTGAGTCTTGCATCGGTCAGAGGAGGAGGGTGCATTGGGTGGAGAGGGAATGTGCACCCAGACAGGGGTAAAGGGTCAGAGGATGCAGGCAAACTGCCTGAGGCATGACGAAACAGCCCTGAAAGGAAGCCATTCGTCATTGGAGACCTTTGCAAAGCCCTGGAAAGGGGCCAGATGTAAGAGGCATCTGTGTGCGCCCACCCGTAAATCGATGGGCAAACACCAACCTGGCTGCAGATTGCGGAAGTCAGCAGCCATTGCGTCATCCCAAGGACTTGGATTCACTGCTGCAAGCAACACAATGTCTTGAGATTGTTCCCACTGGGCAACTGACAGCATTCATCCTTGTAAATGCAGGAGAAAATTGCACATAATTGCAGAGAGCGGGCCAAGACTGGCGATGGGCTACCGATTCTCCATGTCCTGAGCCTGATGGAGGAGGCGGCCACAGAGCTGGCTGGGCCGCAGGATGGAAAAAATGTTGTGGACGAAGAGACGGGGCACCTTCCCTAAACGATGAGTAAGGACATCATGTGGCACAAGGGTGCATCAGTGATGGGGTCATGCTGCTCATCAAGCATCTGGTGCCTACAGGGATCTCCAATGTAGAGGTGGGTGCTATGATGGGAGGGGAGGCCCTTGACCTGTCAATGTCTCGGTTTTCCCATGCAGGGCACACGGAACCTACTAAAAGAGCCTTTGAGACTGTGGGGAAGGACAGAGCCTCAGAGGGTGCATTGTCACCTCATACTCCTACACCCTGCACCAGCACAAATGCTCTAACGTTGATGAGTATACGCTCCCAGTTAGATTTGGGCACACAACCTGGTGAGCACATTACACATGTGCCCAAGCAACTGACAGAGGCTGTGACAGCCCAGGCCTCTGACAGTCAGAGGAATGTGTGAAGGCCCATGCTGAGCCCCAGGTTCATGACGTGCCTCTGGTGTCGCCACCTTAACAGGAAATGCTGCAGCTGCAGGGAGAGGTCAGGCAACATCTGGCAGAGTTGCCCGAGGCTATTCTGCCCAAGTGCGGATGATGGAGGGGTCCATCCAGGCCTATAGTGCTGCACGTCTCTGGTGCACAAGTGGTGTCATCCATTGAGAGACTGGCGGTGCTCCTGGAGAGCCACATCCGCAGAGCACTCGATGTCTGCAGGACGTTGTAGACCTGCACATCCTTGTCTTGACTATGAGCTCAAGGCAGCAGTGGGAAGGTGAGAGGGGGATGGGGACCTGGAGTCACCACTAGGTCCTCTACCCTCTCAGGTTAGCAGGGAGGCACAAGTTTGCCTTGCAAAAGAGGAGGAGCGGCTGCCCAGTGCTGCTGGTGGCTCCTCTCAGGGTGCTCTTGGTGTGACCAGCAGTTCCTCTGGCCCTCTGCCAGTGATGCCAGGGCCTGCATCATCCCTGATGACTGAGGGTGCTACTGCTTCTGTGCAGGAGGCCCCCAACATGCCAGGGCTCACCAGGCAACCAGAGGACACCGCCAAGGTCATCCCTAGCCAAGGAGCAGCAAGGTCAGTAGCCTACCTCCACTTCAGCAAAGCAGCGTGGGGGAGCACCTTATTAGGAGTGCATGCAAAAGAATGAAGAGAGTACCTAGAAGCTTGGGGTATTCACATGTGAATGTGTATTATAGATGGAAAGAGTAGCGTTTGCTGTCAGTCAGTAAAGAATTTTTTTCCGCCCAACAAGGGTGGAACTTTAACTTGATGGCAGGGATCCCAGTGATGAGCCGGAAGGCAGGGAGCAACCCCATCCCGGCCCTGTTTTAGACCCCCAGCCGAATTCCACAGTGAGCAACCAATTAATTGCCCACCATCGGGGTCCCTGCCCGTAAGATACCAGCGGCAGTGGAAAGAGGACCTTAAGCGGTCTTCCTGGACTAAATTTGAGGGCCCCGAGCAGGCAACGGACACTCCACCTGCCCCCACACACAATCTTATGAGGCCCCCCACCTCTGTTCCTGTCCCTAGGGGGCCCATGTAATACAGCCCCTTTTCCTTCCTTTTCCATCTGGCCTTTGGCGCTTCGTATCAATCCTGCTTCTGTGAAGAGGCTCGAGGCGAGGTAACATGCTGCGAGGGGTCCAGTCTGGAGCCTTGCCAGTTCAGTGCTGCATAACTGATCAATAAGCATTTGTCCTTGAAGGAAAGAAGGCGACAACATGGCTGCATAAAGGCAAATCTTTATTGGTCAACGTACAACTAGCAGTAAAGATCAAAGAAAATGCGAATGTATAAGGGCATCGTGAGCCTCCCTTGCATGTATCTCTTGGCGATTCTGCTTTTGTCCCTGGGGTCCTTCATCTGGCGATGCTTGGCCAGCTTCCTCATCGTTTGAGAGGCATTGCACTCCTCGCATTCCTCATTGCTCAATGCCTCCCCCCTCTGTAGTGCCAGGTTGTGCAGTACACAGCAAACCACCCTGATGCATGGGATCCTCGCCAGGGCATACTGAAGGGCTCCACCGGAACAATCTAGACACCTGAGTCTCATCTTCAGCAGACCAATGGACTGCTGTTTGGTCACAGGTGTTTTCCCATGATAAGTGTTGCATCTCTCCCCTGCATATGTTTGTATGTTCCTCACAGGCGTCAGTAGCGATGTCCTCAGTGGGTAGCCCTGGTTTCCAAGAATTCATCTCTGAAGGCGCATGGGTGGCCAGAAAAGTTCTGGCACCTGGGACTGCCTCAAAATTTAGGCATCGTGGCAACTTCCCAGGAAGCATGTACAGACCTGAGGATCCCTTAACAGTGGTCGCAGGCCTGTTGTACATTGAGGAAGTGGAAGCCCTTTCTGTTGATGAAGGCCACTGGCTGGTGTTCAGGAACCTTAATGGCCACATGCATACTGTTGATGACACCCTGCACCTGGGGGAATCAAGCGATGGCCCAGAACCTCCTCGGTGCACCAATTGGCTGCTGACAGTGAGATCCCACATGTGTCCCCAGTGGATCCCTGGAATGATCCAAAGGCGTAGAAGTTCAGCACCACAGTGACCTTCAGCTCCATTGGTATTGGAGTTCCACCAAGTCCCATGGAACACAGCTCATCCTGCTTCATAGTGCATAGGTCAGTGACAGCCTCTCTCTAAGTGCTAAGTCTTTGTTGGCACTGCCTCTCAAGCATCTGCAGGTAGTTGAGCCTCTCTGGAGGGTACCTCTTTCTGGTGGGTGAGCCACCTGTCTTTCCCCTCTACTACATTCTCCACTGACTGGACGCCACGGCTGACCCTCCTGTGGCCTTACAGGTCGTCGCAGTGCCGCTGCAGGTGCCTGGATCTCCCTACTGTTCTGCTGCACCTCCTCTTCAATGGGGACCCGAAGTCTGGATGAATGAGACCCATGACAGATGGCCTCTCCCCAAGTGCAAGGCCTTCATGGCCACCAGCACCCCTCCTGCTCCCCACTTATCACCTCTGACTAGGTGGCACTTGGCTGTTGCCCCCTTTGGAATGGCACCCCCAGAGTTCTGGGACTTTGAATGATGCCTGATGCCCTCGCTTCTCCACCCTGCCTGGCAGTCGATTCTGCCACTCCCGATTACCTCCCTTTGCAGCTAATAATAAGCTCCCACCTCCATGACGCCTCCTTCAATCAGCCGAAGGCCCGTTAGTCCTGTGCGCTGTTAATAAAATTTAAAACTAAAAATAAAATAGCTGTCAGTAGGCCTCTTAAGCATCTTAATTGCCTGCCCGCCGCATCAATGTCTGATCTTTGCCTTCCATGTTTGCTGCTATGGACAAACATCAGGGTGGGAGGTCACGATGTTGGACTTCCTGTCTGACATCTCCCATCCCAGTTTTTTGATGCCTCCTCTGCCTTCATTCCTGTCCCTGAGGACCACACAAAATTCAGCCCAATGGACGAATATTCCCAGAAGTGGGGAGGTCCCGATGTTGGGGGGTTTTTCAGGTGGCCAGCACACTTGCGAAGGAGGCAGAACTTCTCCCGCGATATTACCAGGAGGAGGCAATCAAGAGCTATCAGCAGGCAGGGGATGCGACCAATTAAGGAAGGTGGGCGGACCTTCCACACTGCTGGCCCAATCAGAAGGCTGGCAGCTCTGCAGCCTCAGCAGTGCCAGAGAGAGGTGGCCACTGCTGAGGCAGCAAGGGAAACATGAAGGCACCGCTATTTTTAAGATGCCTTCGCAGGGGTGGCAGAGTTAGTTTTTTTGCCAAGGCCAAGCAGGCAGACCCTGGCGATTAAAGGGGCAACCCCTCCAGCAGAGGCATCGGGACCACAGGACAGCCTTTTATCACCGGTGGTCCCCTCCTTCGGCCATGGAGTCTCCGCCTCGAATGGTCCCCCAGGGAAGCCACAGGGAGGCTGCCTCCTTGCAGCCGATGGCCTCCACACATTGAGGGAGGGTGGGGGAGGGTAGCTCCTCCGCTGGCAAAATGCCAGTGGCCCAGGAAAATGGCCCTTAATTAGGCCTTTAATTGTCTGAATTGGCTACTCGTCTCCAGTTGCCAGGCAGCCAAGCTGCTGCCATTCCTGCTGCCGGACTGCATCACAGAGCCATCTCGGCGCAGCTCCCTGGCATTTTACCCCCCCCCCCCCCCCCCCGGCCTCCTAGCCTGCTTCATGGAGGCGATTTACAGCTGCCAGAAAATTGGAAGGCATTGAGGGGGTGGGGAATGTGGGTGGGGTTGGAAACCTCAGGCACCTCATTAATGCCCAAAGTCTGCCTGATGCTATTTTCAGGTGGGTCTTTAAATGGGTGAGCAGCTCACCTGCCTAAAACAAGCACGAGTCTGATTAAAAATGCAAGTTAGAGTGCTACCCAATATTAGAGCCCAACTGCAATTTTCAGGTACACACCCTGCTTATTTGTATCTGGCGTTGTGCAACTTAACCAGCAGTCCCTAAAGGGACCTCTGACATCTGCTCAAAAACAGGCTTTTAATTTTACTTTTTAGGTGGGTCCAGGAGAAGCAGCACCAATGGACAGGTGAAATGGCAGTTCCACTGCCTTCATGCCTGTTTCGGTTGCTGCTTGAAAATCACCACCATAGTGACCAAAGGAAACCTTCCTTCATGATTAGTTGTTCACCAATCAAATACTGATTTTAGATTTGTGATATCCTGGGTTGCATTTCCTGTAAATTTGCCCCCAGAGATATGGGTAATTGGGACATAAAGCGAACACCCAACATATCAAGGAAACACGAGTGCAAGTGCGTTATGCATGTAATTAAGATCCACCTAAATTTCCTCAATCTTGTATTCCCAACTGTCGATTCCTTGTTTGAATGCATCTCAGTTCATTATGATAGCTCCAACCCCATGATAAAGGGCATGTTAAATGTAGGAATTTATTTCAATTACACTGGTCAAAATGGGTGTAAAATCCCCATAATTTTAGGTGCAGCAGGAAACAGTCATTTTCCAGTGTTTTATTGCAAATTTTAATCCTTAATTTATTTAACTTTGTCCTAACTGCAACCTGCACTGTATTTTCTGTTCCTTTGAATGCATTATTAATGGAATTAGTATGAGTCAGATTAAAAACAGCTAAGCTTCCATGAATGCATATTTTTAAACATGCTGTACCTAATGTGAATGATGGTTAAATGGCTTGATATTTTAACTTCTAGATTTAAAGTAGGAGTGTGTGGTAGGAGTTGTGCACTTTCCTCTGGCTCACATTGTTCATGCTGATGTTTACATTCCAGCATATGCTAATAGGATTGGCAGGAGATTTAGGTGTACATTGTTAGCAGCAAAATGGGCATAGCAATGTGTGAAATTTCAGTTGTAATTTACTGTTTATGCTGTCACAGGAAATTCCACAGTCCAATGTTAAACAAGCAAAAGCTTATTAAATTTTAAAATTTACATTACCCACAAGGTCTGATATTGTTGACTGATAGTACTTACATACAGCAAGTAGTATAAATGGTTATGCAAGCAAACAGTAACTGCACCTGAGTATTCTCCATTTTACTTCAATGATTACTTATTTGCCATTTTTATTATCTTAGCATTGTAGCTCTTTTTTCAGGTCTACTTTTCTGTCGGTTATAAAAGACAGAAAAAGGTTTTTTTTCCAAATGACCTTGCTGCATTTATCCAATATCACTTGTGAGTGTACATAATCTTTTAACATGTTTGGTTATGGAACATTAATCAAGAGGTTGTCAGCTGTCCCAGAGAATGTTTAAACTATCCAAGAAGCAGTTATAACAGAATCAAAAGTACAACTTACTCCTCCCAGCACCAAGAGGAGATTAATGACCTGACTGTCATCATTTTTCCATGCTTAATTGATAACAAAATTGAAGCTTATAAAATAGCCTCCGAAAATTTATCACTATGGCCAGAATTTTACGCCCCCTCCCACCCCCAGGCCAATCAAAGCCCTTAAGTGGCGAATTGATGGCCACTTAAAGACCTCCACCTGCTGTCACGGGGATTTTACCCTTGGCCGGTTGGGCGGCCCAGGCTTGAGAAAAGTCGCCTGGCAAAAACTGGCGGCTTTCTGACAACCTGGGGGGAGGCCCTCCTGATCAGGCACCCTGTACCCAATGGAGGGTCGCACCAGATTCCCCAAGCACCCCCCCTCTCACCCCCCTGCCTCGTCAGGGCCCGATCAATCACCCCCGGCGAGGCCCCAAAAACTCACCTTTGATCGAGGCCATCCTTCCTCTTCTTGCTGAAGAGTTGCAGTCCCAGAAGTGGCCACTGCTCCCAGTGGCGCTGCTGGGACTAAGAGCTGCTGGCCTGCTGATTGGCTGGCAGCTCCATGAGGCGGGACACCCTGCCTCAATGAGGTGGAAGTCCCACCCAAGCCCAATTAATGGCCTGGAGTCCGTAAAATACGGACTGGATCGCCACCGACTTTTTGGTCACTGGACGGCTCCCATCTGCCAAGGAAGAAATTCCAGCCTATGTTTCCAAAAAAGAAAAATAGAAACATTACACGGTCTGCTGTTCCCCTGTTGCAATATTGAAGGTATTTTACAGTACTCCCATCAACCTTTCTAAATCTAGTGGATCATCCATTCTGCATTTACAGAATATATTATTTTTGCCTTTCATGAGCTGCTTGAAATCTCCCATCTACCTATTTTTCATTTCAAAAAAGAAGTGTGAACTCCTTTCTCACCCTGCTTGGATCTCAATATTATTACATAAAATTGTTTTGTTTTTTTCTAATAACAGAAGAAAAAAAAACTGCAAATGCTGGAGATCTGAAATAGAAAAGAAAATTCTGAAGGTGTACTGAGAAAATACAAGTGTACTTCTAAACTATAATCAAAAATTTGTAACTTGGAACAAAGACCTTTTAGTAGCTCGATCACCAGGCAGGCAAGGAAGCCCTGGAGGTTAATCATTCCTTTTTTTTTTAAAGTGACTCAGTATACTCCAAACCAATGCATCTTTTTGCTTAAACATATTTCTGAATTCTTCCTTTGCCAAGAAATAGTGCCACCATCATTTTTATAAAAATTCAAAACTGCTTTGAAACTTCTCATGTATTGCATTATTGGCACAGAGCCTTGCTGACTAAATAAACAATCGAGTTCTGCCCCATTCTTCAGCTCATACTTTTAGTAATATGGATACATCGCTTGCTAAACTGTGTCCAGATGGGGTCAGGAACTGGATTCTATTGTGTTATGAATTTTCTAAAAGAAAATAGACTAACTTTCTTTACAGTAGAACAATAACTTGCAAGCTGTGACTCATCTTAAATACCAGACATGGAATGTGAACAAGGCTTACTGTTGTGTAGTTTTTCAATATGCTTCCACAAATGTTTTTGTTTTTGATGCATAAAGGCAACAAAGTCAGATGATTCAATTTACATTTCTATCTTTGATGAATGAGACTACCATTTTGTGCTGTAGAGTTAAGTAACTTGGAAGGTTTCTGTTTTTTATTATAGCAGCTGTGATGATGATTTAGTATTGCAAATACCAGTGTAAATTATCTTTTTTCCCCATCTAGTACTATCCTATTTCTTTAGTTTTATTTTTTCTTTCCATCCTTCTTTCCTTCCTTTTTAACGATATGTCACAAATCTCCTTTTCTTACCTGACTTTTTGTCATTCACAGCTGCTTTTGAATTTAATGGATTCCACAGATGAAGTTCTGCAGGAAGCAGCCGCTGGTTGCATCTCAAACATTCGAAGGCTTGCTCTGGCTAATGAGAAGGCCCGCTACAAATGAAATCAGTGTGCATTCCACATTTACTTTCTCAGGAGCGATTACCTGTGCAGGTATAATAAAAGAAAGATTTACTGAGTACTGCTGCTGGACGAACATGAAAGACCTTCTGTATGAGCTAAAATAAACCAGATGCTTAATGGAAACATAAAAGCCGCTTCTGATTTCCTAAAAATCGCATATAGACAAGTTAATTCTGGAATAGTGCGACTATAATGTTAAGAAGTACATCTTTTAAACATATAGAAAATGTATTTAGAATTCAAAAATGTTAGTATTCCTTTTAAAAGACCTATCTAAAAGAATGCAAATCTATTTACACCAGCAAATTTGATTTTTTTTTTCAAAATAAAGTTGTAATTTTTCTTCATTGTGTGTGGTTATATAGTAATTTAAAGCTGTCTTGTGCAATTCTTTTCATACAGAACCTATATAATCATGTTGTTGTAAGGCGTTCTTCTGTTTCATACATTGTAATCCACAGAAGTCTGAATACAGAAGCAAAGATTTCACATCTGGTATTGTGTTACTGTAACTGAGAACTCCAAACAGCTGCAGGATTCACTGTTTAGGGAGTAGTCAGTGCATCAGCTTAAAGCCTGCAAGATTTTTTAAAACATTTCACAAGCGTCTTTGCCAGCATAGCATGATAACTAAATACTTCTTAATTATGTCTGCAACCTATACATGTAGAAAACCTATCAGATGCCAGCTACTGGAAAATGCATTTTGTAAAATTATTCCAGTACAATGGAACTGTGATAACGTTTAACAGAGCAACAAAATTTGATATGAAAGCTGGAATGTACTTTATTGTAGATACATATGCACTGTTAGAAAGATATTAAGGTTCTGGAGAAGGTGTTACTGAGTTGGCTGAGTACAGCTCATGAATTGCATTTGTTTAAAAAATAAAGAACTTGACCTGTATTTTATTTCCAATTGCATCTCCTCCCAATTTTCCATCTTAAGCGGCCTCACTACCTATTGGTATCATGCTTCCTTCTTCAGTCAGAAAAGTGACAGTCTATGCCTTGCACTTTTTAACCATCATTGGTATTGCTCAATAGAGAGAGGCATGTCTATATTTGTTAATTTTCTTCTTCCTTTCATTCCCAAGGAGGATCACTCTGTACCTATAAAGTGTTTCTTCCAGTGAATGAGCCAGGAATTGGTTTAATTCATCCATTGAAAGCAGTTACTTTTAAGAGAGAGCTGAGGATAGGGCTCAGACATGTACCCTGTGGATAGAAGACCAATGCTGTATTGCCAAGCTACCAGACTGCAATAGTTTTATTGAGTTGTCTGGTGCTAATTAAACTAAAATGCATTTATTGGGCTCTGTACATAAAATGAGCATATTAATTTCAACTTCAAACAATTTTATAAATATTTTTCAATCGGTAAAACTGAATTTGAAATGGCTAACCTAATAAATAGCTTGATTACTGTAAGGTGTAAATTACATTTTGGATTTCCATTACCTATGATTACATGTTTGCATTACTGAACAAAATATGTTTCTGTCTGTGGTAACCGAAACAGTTGTAAACAAATGTAAAAGGAGCCCTTTATATTTAGTCACTGCACACTTTCCTTTTCTAGACATTTGCAGTGGAAACCCAAAATTGATTGCTGTGGTTTGTTACTCATAATATTTCTGCCTTGATTTATTAACAGAAAATGCCATATCTGACAAAAGAATATGGTTCTTTTGGCTAGCTTTGCAAAACATGCAATTTTGATGCAGACATACGAACAAAAGTACATACGAACATAGGAATTAGGAGCAGGAGTAGGTCACTCGGCCCTTCGAGCCTGCTCCGCCATTCCATATGTTCATGGCGAAACTGATTATCCACATTTCCACCTATCCCCAATAACCTTCCACCCCCTTGTTCATCAAGAATCTATTAAAAATATTCAAAGACTCTGCTTCCACCGCCTTTTGAGGAAGAGAATTCCAAAGACTCACAATCCTCAGAGATAAAATTTCTCCTCTCTGTCTTAAATGGGCGACCCCTTATTTTTAAACAGTGACCCCTAGTTCTAGATTCTCCCACAAGGGGAACATCCTTTCCACATCCACCCTGTCAAGACCCCTCAGGATCTTATATGTTTCAATCAAGTCACCTCTTACTCTTCTAAATTCCAGCGGATACAAGCCTAGCCTGTCAGTCTTTCCTCGTAGGACAGCCCGCCCATTTCAGTTATTAGTCTAGTAAACCTTCTCTGAACTGCCTCCAATGTATTTACATCCTTCCTTAAATAAGGAGACCAATACTGTACACAGTACTCCAGATGTGGTCTCACCAATACCCTGTATAACTGAAGCATAACCTCCCTAATTTTGTATTCAATTCCTCTCATGATAAACGATAATATTCTATCAGCTTTCCTAATTACATGCTGTACCTGCATACTAACCTTTTGCAATTCATGCACTAGGACACCTAGATCCCTCTGCATCTCAGAGCTCTGCAATCTCTCACCATTTAGATAATATGCTTTTTTATTCTTCCTGCCAAAGTGGATAATTTCACACATTATACTCCATTTGCCAGGTCTTTGCCCACTCACCTCACCTATCTATATCCCTTATATCCTCTTCAGAAGTTACTTTCCTACCTACCTTTGTGTCATCTGCAAATTTAGCAACCATACCTTTGGTTCCTTCATCGAAGTCATTTATATAAATTGTAAAAAGTTGAGGTCCCAGCACAGATCCCTGTGGCACACCACTCATTACATCTTGCCAACCAGAAAATGACCCATTTATGCCTATTGTCTGTTTCCTGTTAGATAGCCAATCTTCTATCCATGAAAATATTTTATCCCTACACCATGAGCTTTTATTTTCTGCAATAACCTTTGATGTGGCACCTTATCAAGTGCCTTCTGGAAATCTAAGTACAATACATCCACTGGTTCCCCTTTATCCACAGTACATGTAACTCCCTCAAAGAACTCCAATAAAACTGGTTAAACATGATTTCCCTTTCACAAAACCATGTTGACTGATTACCTTGATTTTTTTCTAAATGCCCTGCTATAATGTCTTTAATAATAGCTTCTAAATTTTTCTCTAAAGACAGATGTTAAGCTAACTCGCCTATAATTTCCTGCTTTCTATCTCCCTTTTTGAATAAAGGAGTTACATTCGCTATTTTCTAATCTAACGGAACCTTCCCTGAATCTAGGGAATTTTGGAAAATTAAAACTAATGAATCAACTATCTCACTGACCACTTCTTTTAACACCCTAGGATGAAGTCCATCAGAACCCGGGGACTTGTCAGCCCGCAGCTGCAATAATTTGTTCAGTACCACTTCCCTGGTGATTGTAATTTTTTTGAGTTCTTCCCTCCCTTCCATTTCCTGACTTACAGCTAATACTGGGATGTTACTTGTACCCTCAATAGTGAAGACCGATGCAAAATATCTGTTCAATTCATCTGCCATCTCCTTATTACCCATTAATTCCCCAGACTCACTTTCTATAGGACCAATGCTCACTTTGTTAACTTTTCTTTTTTAAATATCTATAGAAACTCTTACTATCTGTCTTTATATTTTTAGCTAGCTTGCTCTTGTACTCTAATTTTACCTGATCAATCTTTTAGTCATTCCTTGCTGTTTTTTATATTCTGTCCAATCTTCTGACCTGCCTCCCATCTTTGTGTAATTATAGGCTTTTTCTTTAAGTTTGATACTATCTTTAACTGTTTTAGTTAACCATGGATGGCGGGTTCCAGCCTTGGAATTTTTCTTTCTCGTTGAAATGTATCTATTCTGTATTTTATTCAGACAAATGTGTGCTTCTAATTTTTTATTATATCTCCAAGATTATATTTAAAGCTCCTGTTGTAAGTCAATGCTGAATCATTATGGTAACTATTAATATATCCGCACACATAGGGCGGCGCAGTGGTTAGCACCGCAGCCTCACAGCTCCAGTGACCCGGGTTCAATTCTGGGTACTGCCTGTGTGGAGTTTGCAAGTTCTCCCTGTGTCTGCTTGGGTTTCCTCCGGATGCTCCGGTTTCCTCCCACATGCCAAAAGACTTGCAGGTTGATAGGTAAATTGGCCATTATAAATTGCCCCTAGTAGAGGTAGGTGGTAGGGAAATATAGGGACAGGTGGGGATGTGGTAGGAATATGGAATTAGTGTAGGATTAGTATAAATGGGTGGTTGATGGTCGGCACAGACTCGGTGGGCCGAAGGGCCTGTTTCAGTGCTGTATCTCTAAACTAAACATTTTAGTGCAAGTAAACTTTATAATGAAATTATCAAAGCTCAATTTCTTTCTGATAGACCCAGAATAGGTATAACTAATCCTGATGAATCTAATTATAAGTAACATTTTTCTCCCTTCTAATCTTCTGTGTATAATGCTGTGCCATCAGAGAACCATAGAAAAGTTACAGCACAGAAGGAGGCCATTCAGCCCATCATGTCTGTGCTGGCCAAATAAACTGGCCGCCCAATCTAATCCCACTTGCCAGCACCTGGTCCGTAACCTTGCAGGTTACAGCACTTCAGGTACCTTTTAGATGAGTTGCGGGTTTCTGCCTCCACCACCAATCTGGGCAGTGAATTCCAGACACCCACCACTCTCTGGGTAGAAAGGTTTTCCTCATGTCCTCTCTAATCCTCTACCAACCACCTTAAATCTGTGCTCCCGGTAATGACCTCTCCACTAGGGGAAACAGGTCCTTCCTGTCTAATCTATCTAGACCCCTCATAATTTTGTACACCTCAATTAAGTCACCCCTTAGCCTCCTCTGTTTTAAGAAAAACAACCTGAGCTGATCCAATCTTTCCTCATAGCTGCAATTTTCAAGCCCTGACAACATTCTTGTAAATCTCCTCTGTACTCTCTCCAGAGCAATTATGTCCTTCCTGTAATGTAGTGACCAGAACTGTACGCAATACTCCAGCTGTGGCCTAACCAGCGTTTTATACAGTTCCAGCATTACATCCCTGCTTTTGTATTTTATACCTCGGTCAAGAAAAGAAAGCATTCGTATGCCTTCTTCACCACCCTGTCCATCTGTCCTGCCACCTTCAGGGACCTGTGGACACGCACTCCAAGCTCTCTCACTTCTTCTACCCTTCTGAATATCCTCCCTTTTATTGTGTATTCCCTTGCTTGGTTTGCCCTCCCCAAATGCATTACCTCACACTTCTGTGGATTGAATTCCATTTGCCACTTTTCAAATTTTTTTTTCATATTTCCTTTCTAATAATAAAGTAGGAGCCTTTATGCTTTGTAATCATAAACATTTTGGAATAATATCATGGATACTATTCCAAATATGGATTTACATTTTTGAATTTTCAGTAACAATTCATAGGTGCAAGTTTGCAAAGCTTGGTTAAAGCATATTCCTGCAGGTGTGGAGAAACAATATCAAACAACAGAATAAAAGGAAATTGATACCACAGCCAAACGAGCATCATAAAATGGCACCAAAGCCTATTAATCACTTTTGAAGAATAGTAGGCAATTTTTCTGGTGTTTGGGACAACATTCCTTCCTTAAATAACACACGATAAATAGTCAGTCAATCATCCCAAATAGGTTGCTGCATGTAGCAATAGTGACTGTATTTCAAAAATACTTAATTGATCGCGATGCACTTCAAGACATAATGATAAGACAATATATTAATGATAATTATTTCTTAATCAATCTGTGTTTTATGTAGTCTCAATGATATGTTTCAAAGAGCATCTCTATCTATCCTCATAACCTTCATTCTCGTTCCTAACCAGATATTCATCCAGCACATTTCAGAGGTGTTAGCTCAGGGGAAGGGGGGGTGATGATCTTGCAAATCTATAGTTTCCCCTAAGGTTTTCTCATTTTTTTTGTTCTTATCCTTTTCTTCTGCATATGCAGTACAAGTTAACTAACCAGCTTGCATCTACATTATTCATTCTTCCCAACATTTAAAAATGTGAATCAGATCCCCTCTAAATTTTCTTTACTCCAATGAAAATAAAAATTAATTGGCAAGCTTAATTTGACCTTTTTACACAAATTACTTGTAAGTATTCATCAGTTAAGTTATAGAGCTGTACACACTTTTTTGATTGTGTTCATTATAACAATTCCATAATTCCTTTGACAAGAAAGTTAGAAAATCAACCTGCTTCTTCGTTCTCTATATTTTCTTCTCATTATACCCCTGCCTTTTCTTTCACAATGAAACTCATTTTTTTTCTGTCTACCGTCAAAGATCTGTCAAACCAGGTTACAGTTTACTGTTGCTCCTGATGTCTTTGAAATAATGCAAAGTGAAACAATTAATTTCCTGAAATACTATATTAAATTCCAATCTTTCATCGTACACAGAAAGGAAGTATTGTATATCTGTGCATATGATTTATTAGCTTGTGCATTGGGAGACCATTGGCAAAGAAGGTTCTGGTTTATAAACACCAGGTCTGTTTGAAATCCAGACTGAGGAGGACTCTACTGATGTATAATTTTTTAAAAACCTGTGTAAAAGATGCCAGCTTGAAACCTTGAACAAATAGTGTTATTGTCTATGTGACAACAAAAACAGCATTTTAACTTCTTTAGGACAGAGACTGTAATTTCATCTATTAAGGAATTCTACCATGCAATATTTCATTTTCATAAAAATATCATGCTTTCATTTCATTGAAGGCCAGAAGTCCAGTGTAGGAAGTAGAAAAAGAAAAATATAAGAATACCTTCGGAAATAGTAAAGTCTATGTTATTTTTCCTTTAACTAAAACATACCATTTCCAAAGGTATTCCTACATAGTCAAAAATATTTTCTCATTCTACTGGTATGCTTTGACAGTTCTACAATATTTGATTTACAATTCTTTTGTGCTAGTTTTGTAAAAGAAGTTTTCTATATCTGGTAGCACATTGCCTCTTAATACCACTCAATGAAAGCTGCAATATCTATTTCAAAACACCTTATTGGAAATGGCACAGAAGTGAATGTGTCAGTCTTCAGAGACTGGCTTGAAAATTCTCCTGTAAATTCTTAGGCATAGTCCTGCACATGTCATACACAAAATATTTTTGGATATATGCCACGCATATGGCCATAATATGCCTAAGAAATTTTGAGACAGGCGCTCTTGATTACTGTCTTGTTAGTGAGGTCTTTAAGAACTCATTACTACAGTACAACCCATTTAAAACGTTACAGTCAGGTTCTAAATAGATCAAATTCTGCTTAAAAGAACGTATACTCCAGCTACAAAATGTATTTTTCTTCATTCCAATAGTCTGGATTTCATAAAATAATATGTATAAACAAGAAACTAAATTAGGAGCAAATTGTTATACCACAATTTTAATCCAATGTCATTTGGATCAAATTTCTCTCTTTGTTGTAATTCTTAGTTAAAGCTCTTCATTGCATCTTTGAAATTGCTTTAGGGGAGTGAAAATAAGATTGAAGTATCAGCTTGACTCAGTGGTAGCACTCTTGTCTGTGAGTCAGAAAGTTGTGAGTTTTATGTCCCACATTATCTAGGTTGATACTTCAATACGGTACTGAGGGATTATTGCATTGTTGGAGGTGTTGTTCCATATGAGATATTAACATAGGAACAGGAATAGGCCATTTGCCCATTGAGCCATTCGATGACAACATGGCTGATGTGTGACCTAACTCCACATAAAATCTCTATCAATTTCAGATTTAAAATTAACAATTGATCTAGCATGAATTGCCATTTACAGAAGACCATTCCAAACTTCTATCACTCTTTATTTGTAGAAGTGTTGCCTAGTTTCACTTCTGAAAAGGTCTGGCTCTAATTTTTAGACTATACCCCCTAGTCCTAGACTGTCCAATCAGCAGAAATAATTTCTCTTTGTCTACCCTACCTGTTTCCCTTAATATCTTGGAAACTGATCAAATCACCCCTTAACTTTATAAATTCCAGGCAATACAACCCGAGTACATGTTATCCCTGCTCATAGTTTAACCCTTGGAGTCCAGGTAGTATTCTGGTAAATTTAGCTGCACTCCATCCAAGGGAGTGGAGGGTGTGCAGTGTAAATTAAAGAGGCTCCGTCAGTCTATGGAAGTGTAAGATATTATGGCATTAAGGGAGGTTTCCCCATTTCCTGGTTAACATTTATCCCTCCACCAAACTAAATTAACTGCTCATTTATCTCATTGCTGTTTGTAGAATTTAGGTGTACACGGGTTGGGTGTTGTATTTGCCTGCATAACAGACTACACTTTTTAAAATAATTAATTGACAGTGAAGCATTTTGGGACATCCTGCAGACTTTAAAAGATGCTATATAAAATACAAGTTCTTTCTCCATTTACCGTTATTAAATAACTGTAATACAAGTTGTAAATATTCTGCAGTAGAGAGCGTCTATAAATCCAATCTGATGTCACCGTACGGCACCCAATTGGCACAACTCATTACTGTGCAAATGTGCTGGGCTGTGAAGGAGTAAGACAGTGAACTTCACCTGCAGTTCCCTACATAATCTCAGTTGGGCTTTCAAGGAGGGTGGTTCTCCAGAGGGATAAATGGAGAGTTAGAGGACAAATCACCTCGATGCTGTTTGTGTTTTTTTCCCCCTAACAGCAAAGTCTGAATTGGCATTTAGAAGCCCTTCACGGTCAACACGTTGCGTGTGGAAAGGGAAACATTAAAACGTTTTCTTTTAACTGAAATTTGTGTGGGGATAAATAAATTTGTAATACAGAAACTTTTATATCAGTTAATACTAACATAGCACGCAGTATCAAGTCATATGAAAATTGAGAGGGGACTGGCGTACAGTTTCCAAATCTGTGTGTTATGTTGAATCTATATCTTCCCGACACAGGTGGAAACCCATTAATTCCATGCAAAATGCAGCCCAAGGGTCAGTCAAACACTGTGATTCGGAATTCAGTGGGGTTTAATATTGCAATTGTGACATTTAAGTCGAACAATGCATGGAACTTTATGATGTATCTCAGCAATTTATTTACATTGGAACTGCATCCATCTCACTCAATTTTACCAATCACGGTTACTAACGCTTTCCCTGCGTCGGTCAATAAGGGTCCTAAAGTAATTTCAATTTGCTTTATTTAAAACGATTAGTCAAGACGCCCGCTGATATTAGTCCAGACCTACATACAGCAATCTGTGGAAAATATGCAGGAGGAGATTCTTGAAGAACATGGTGGGCTCCAAATAGCACGAATCTGATCCATTCATGAAATTGCAGTATGCCAAAGCATTTTTATCTATTTCGGATCCGAGTATAATAGTAAAGTGCAACACACTGACCTAAGCATGTTCCTCCAATTAATCTTGTGTTTTAATAGTCATCGGACTAAAATAGTTAAATGCACATTTTTCATTTATGAATTGTAAAGGTTTGACAATTGGCTTTTTATACTATATACAGAAGTTATGGTCCAAGCTGATAATTACTTTGACGAGAGTTATCATGATTCACTGTGTAGAAATATATAGCAGTCAAAATTTAAAGACATCTTCAAACCTTAATTGGTGTATAAATATCTAATTAAATATACAAATAAAAAGAAAACTACTCATTCTGAAAGTCTAAAAACTCCAGAAGTGCACAACAGGTCCAATCGCATCTGGCAAGAAAAAAAGACAGGCTTTTTACTACTTTCGCGCTTCATTGATGCTAACAGGCCTCCAGCGCACGACAGGCATTTACTGAAATTGACAAGGTCCGTTTAAAAGAAGCTGCAGGGTCTTTTTTAAAAAGCTGTACTTTGCTGTTTGACATTTATTATATATGTCTAATATAGAAGTGTGTAAAAAGTGTGTTTTCATACGATTAACATTGAAACGCTACATAACCGCAGAGGCTGGGACGCCGCCTAATGAATTGGAGGAATGACCTGTTAATGGTGCCATATTGGCGTTCTGTCCATTCTCGTCGATATTCAAGTTTTATGTTCACATAGCTCTTTCAACGACAATCAAAAATACGGTCAATGGAAGACATTAGGCGAAACTCCCTGATTATGAATTAACTCCCTCAACCTAAGATTCCTGTTGTATCTTTACGGAGGCAAACCTACAGCATTTTATGTTGGGAACATAAACCTGATCTTAAAAGATCGTTTCCCGCCCCGCCCCTCAATCGAATTTGATCACAGCCTGGGTTCCATCAACTCTTAAAGAACTGAGTGTGGATTCGCCCGTCTTTTTTCTAAGGAACACCAGGCGCAATACAGGTTCTCATTACTAACAATTGTAACACGATACCTCTTTCAGGAATCGCACTGGGATTCGCAACAATCGGCTTTTTATAATAGTTGAAACATGCTGATTTTCTTGCACAATATTACGTTATAGTTTATTAAACCGATTGTCAAAATGTTAGATTTATGCCGGCAATAAAATCTTACAACAGTGAATGGCACAGATTAAAACGCAGAAATGTTGGCAACCAAGTACGGCATACTCCAGTTCAGATAACAGTATGTAATAATTCGTGTATATTACAGTCATCCATCTCAATGCACCTAGTTCTCGTAGCGCAGACCATTCCACGTCAATGAAGACTTTAAATACGGCATTTACCGTTTAAATAAACACCCGGGCAACGCATAAAGAGCTGCCGTTTTACGTGCTATTCGCCAAATATCCTCGTGCTGCTTAACAGAAATAAATCTATATAAAACAGCATAAATTATACAATTAAATAGTGCCATTTATTACTAAACTCTTTCCAGATGCGAAAAGGACGGAGACGCGCCCAAATAATCCACATCGCGTGTGTATGTATGAGAGAACAAGTACTAAAAGTTAGCAGATGAGGGTATGAAGAAAATAAATTTCATTTTGTTAATAAAAGTGATAGAAACCTTCCACTGGACGCAAGTGAGAGCTGGAAACAAAAATACAGCCTAGTTTCATCCACTCCATTTTGTAGGTTTTTGTTTTGCATATATAAATGCGCTTTGTGGGTCTCCTTAAAATAACTGATAGTTGTTAAATTATTCCTGTACAGCCGACAAGTTTAATCAAGGTCTTCTGTATTACTGCTTAATAAGCCGTAAAATAACCCCGATTTTTATTTAGTAGATGCTTGTTTTTTGTTGTTGCATAGAACGGCAACCAATCCCATTACTGGAGTTAAATCACTAACCGCAAACATTGCCTAGCTTTCAGTTCAGACCGCAGTTCGCACAACCTACCATCCAGTGCGAGAGTCTCTCTTCCCCACCCACCCTGGACATCGTGGTTTATCTAGTTGCAGAATCGCAATGACCTGCTAAAGTGACAACTAATGAAAAATTATTTATTCATTTCACGTAACCCGGCTTAATTAGAAACGCACGGTAATGGGAAGAATAAACACTGTTTAAAAGAAGTAGGAAAAGTTTTTAAAAAACAAAGCACTACACAATGCAAATTGCCTGCCTCCAGTCAAGAGGATTGGTGCTCGTCTCGCCAAATCAGCAGCCTACTTACAATAATGTTTACAAACTCCTTGTGTTACTAAAGGGAAAGCATTGTGATGAAAGATTGATAGTTTTACAAGATCATTCATCAAAATATACATCAACCTTTATCTTTCCCGGCGTTTATTTCAATTCCCCACATTCATGTCACTTGAAATTTAAATCATAACAGTGGGGCTGAAAACAAGAAATAGTGGGAATTCGAAAATGTTGTAAAATAATCTGCGCGCAATCCGGCGGCGGTAGAGTGCCTAAAGCGGTGTGTTTCACACAATAATTCATGGCAATGGCCAAAAGGAGGTTATCAGACGGACACCGCTGGGGTCGGATCACTCAAAATGGGGCAGCAAAGCGGTAGATACTGTAAAATATTCTGGCAGGCAATTGATGAGAGTGTGATACCTCAAAAGATCAGATACGGTGCGTGGTGATGATGGTAATACTGATACCTTCTCTCGCATTATATTTTAATTGCTGTATCCCGACTGACTTTCACTGGATGAATGAGCTGTTTCGAATAGTTTATCCCTAAATCTTCATTTTCCTACTTTTTGAGGGTGACCTCGTAAATCATTTGTGGTGTCCCATAACCCCCGTTACATATTCTCTGGTTATACGTGTTTCTGTTTTAACGACTAATTAATTCAGGGACTCTGGATTTGCTCAGACGCGCTGTTTATACGGGCCCATTTGTAAGTGTGTCACTCTAGCAAAACTAAAGGCGCGCCTGTTGGGATTGAGTGCTTGTAATGATATGGTTGTAAGAAATTACAAATTTCCTTCGCTTTTCAAGTGCTGACGGACCCGCTGTGTGCTTCCAATGTTTCTGTTTCTATTGAGAGCATTTTTAACTCGGGTTGTGTTACATTTATGTTTACAATTACTTCACTGGGTCGCTGACAGACAAGTAACATTAACCGCTGTGTTCAGTCAGTGCACAGACCCCGGCCTTGTAAGAAACTCAATCATTTCTTCGAATATCGTTTTGGTAACGAAGTGGATTCAGTCACATATCACCTCGTGTAAAAAGATCAGGTTCATGTTAACACTTGCACTCAACACTTGCAGGTATTCAGGAACATTCTCGTTAATGCCGTGGTGATTATTAGGAGAATTGTAAAGATTCTACCTGGTTCTGACCACATTTCAACAACATGAATGCATGTTTAATGTCGTCCCCAACGATAACTAAACATTATTTCACACCAAAACCTGACCCAGCCCCATAGGATAGCACAATTTTATAAATCAGCCTTGATCCAAAATTTAGCTTTTGCACATTTTTGTTAAATAATATTTTAAAAAGGATACCCATGATTTACTTAATAAATTAAATAGAAAATAACTTGCGTTGTGATAAAATATGAGGTGCTGATCGAATACGCTCGTTTTCAAAATTATATATTAAAATGTCTTCTTCCTTAACCAAAAAATGAAATCGACTTCTGATCCGGAAAACTCATCCTATCCGACAAGTTTGTAAATGTAAATTTATACACGCGTTGCGCCGTTATTCTTGTGTTGATTCTAACTATTGCCAAATTTTTGAGTTTTACCTCTGGTCCAGTTTTATATTCTTGCAAGAGAGTCAATCTAATCTAAATATAACCCAACTGTCCAACATTGCTTGAGAGATCCCCGTTTATCTGTAAAGTAGATATTGCGATATGAGCCGCATGGAAGATGGCAGGATCCCCAAAGACACATTGTACAGCGAGCTCGCCACTGGTATCAGACCCACCGGCCGTCCATGTCTCCGTTATAAAGACGTCTGCAAACGCGACATGAAATCGTGTGACATTGATCACAAGTCGTGGGAGTCAGTTGCCAGCATTCGCCAGAGCTGGCGGGCAGCCATAAAGACAGGGCTAAATTGTGGCGAGTCGAAGAGACTTAGTAGTTGGCAGGAAAAAAGACAGAGGCGCAAGGGGAGAGCCAACTGTGCAACAGCCCCAACAAACAAATTTCTCTGCAGCACCTGTGGAAGAGCCTGTCACTCCAGAATTGGCCTTTATAGCCACTCCAGGCGCTGCTTCACAAACCACTGACCACCTCCAGGCGCGTATCCATTGTCTCTCGAGATAAGGAGGCCCAAAAGAAAGAAGATATTGCGATGTTTAAATACGAAAGAAATTAATTATATTTTCGAATTCAAATTTATGTTAATTTATATTCAATTAAAATTGGTTTCTCGAATGAACATTATCTTCGATCTTTCACATTGAAGTGCAGATGCTGTGCGGTCCTTTAATGTGGTTGAATAATATGGAGAGATGTGCAACAACGGAATTATGACCAGAAATATGAATAAAGTGTAGCTTTACAACATAACTCCCTAAAAAGACAAAATAACATTATTGTAAACTCTGATCAATTGACCGCGAAACGTGTTAGAAAATCCGATCCAGTTGATGTTATCAATGTGAACAACTGGATTATAAAATTTTTTCGAAAACATTAATGAATATATTTTCAATGCTGCACTTGTCGGAGGAAAATGAAACGAAAATGCACCAGGTCACTTTATTTAGAACGGAAATGTTCTTGCTGGAAATGAAATTAGCGCGCTATATTTAGGAGTGAGAGAACAGGATCCTGTAAAACAGGCAGAGCCTGCCTCCTGCTGCACCTTCCTGGAACCTGTGTAACGCATTCAGTCTATGTTCACAGACTGGGCAGCGCAGCTGGGAAACATGGGCAACTCTGTTTATTCAGGTTCCGGGGTTGGGGCTGCCATCAGGGTAAATAGGAGAGAGGGGAGCGTGGTTCGTGCGGTTTCAGATCAGTCTGACTGACAGCGATGTGAAATGGGAATGCAAATGCACATAGGAGCTGGATTACTACTCGCTCTTATCGCTTTATCGCACTGACCGGATCCTTCCAAACAAAATCAGGTACAGTCACTTCTTTTCTGCTTTCCAATAGTGTTTGTTGGTGGAATACTAATTGAAGACGCTCTCGGCAGTCAGTAACAAGCAAACATGTTCTCGGGAGAATATGATTATATTCGTGACAAAAATGCACGGAGGCTTCAGAAAACGGTTTGGAACCTGTTACATTTTACAGGATTGTTCTGAAGTGGTGAATCTGGCGGTAAAGGAGGTGGCGACTGAAAGGGGCTGAAGGCAGGGGTAGGGGTGCAAAATGTTCGCAGGATCATGGATAAACTGGTTGTTGCAAGTTGTTTACTGAGCGCTTGTTAACTTGGAGTTCTTGGGCCGGCCAGCTGATCTGCGGGTTCGCTTGCGGTTTATCAAGTAATCAACAGATCAGCTGTACACTGTTCAATACATGCACAGAGAAGGAACAGCTTTCAAAATGCGAATGACTCCCCATTTATATAAAAGGGGGGGGGGGGGTGTCACCAACTTTGCACAATCCTGTTCTCATATGTTAATTAAATATCCAAACCCCATTTTGATCAGAAAAAATAGTTTACAAGGACAAACTTAGGAAAGCTGATCGGATGCAGTCAAGGGAATATGTAACGTGGAGCCTCAGGTAAGAGACAGCCTGTGAAACAACTGGACTATTATCTGATCAGACGGCAGACACGTGTTGGATCTTTTCTAACTGTGTCTGGAAGCTATTCCCTGAGGTATTCCCAGAAAAAAAACATCATGAATCGGAATTCAGTGGTAATACTGATAGATGATGTAAACACTCCCCAACCCACAAGCTCAGCTGCCCACGTACTTTGTAAATTTGTGTGTGATATTTCTCAGCCTCGTTCAGATGCTCTGTAACATCTAACAATCTATTCTGAATGGAAGCTCTGTCTGAATCAGCACCCGCGCTGCCTTCTAACACACACGTAAGAAACATTAATCATTAAAAGCGTTTCTATTAATGTGTCTGCAAGGCACAAGTCGTCCTAAAAACCAGCTTGCGCAGATGTCCGGGGAGTTTACTGTTTTACTTCAAACCCTTAAACGTCTACTTCGTTTTGCGAGACAAGTTTTGACTGTTTTGTTGACTCATTGCAGAAAAGCCAACAGTTAAGGGTGAGATGTAAACCTTCACTGTCCGAACACTTCAGTAGATGCGCGTGTTTGGTCTCAACTGCTGGAAAGTGACCCTTTAATAGGTTACCTTTTTCTTGTGCCCACTTGAAAAAAATCTGCATTTATATAACGCCGTTCACGACCACCGGACATCTCAAAGTGCTTTACAGCCAATGAAGTACTTTTTGAAGTGTGGTACTAAACAGGGCAGCCAATATGTGAACAGCAAGCTCCCACAAACAGCAATGTGTTAATCTGTTTTTGTGATGTTGATTGAGGGATGAATAATGACCGGGACTCCGGGATAACCGCCCTGCTATTCTTCAAAATAGTGTCATGGGATCTTTTACATCCACCCGAGCAAGCAGGTGGGGCCTTGGTTTAACTGTCCCAGAGCGCACACGGAAGGTATTTATTTCGCTGCTCTGGTCCATACTGAGGGGAAGGTTCCAATAAATTGTATTTTTTTTTTACAAATAAGACTGAGCTAAATATTTTTAATCTTAACCTATGATTCTTAGCGGGTGGAAATGTGGCCGAATAGTGTAATCAGTCCCAATAAACTGTTTCATCTGCAAATGTCTTTTCGCTCTGCAACTTTGCGAATGGTGCGTATTTGAGAGTTGTAAACAACACGGTGTAGCAAAACAAGCTCCCATTTGCCGGTGAAAATGAATAACAAGACTTTTCACTGTGAATGGTTTGCATTTTGTCTTTTTTGGCACACGGCCGGTTCTTTCCTCTATGCATGGGGTTTTATTTCGCCTTCATTTACATGCTAATTAGCGTCGTTTGAGTTTTGTTTTGAAGCAACCTATGATTATTTCTTTATCATTTGCCTCCAGTAAACCAGGATCGATCTTCAAATCATACTTTCACCTATTAGTGAGACAGATACTGGAACGGGTAGAAAGATGAACACCATCGTTTTTAATAAATTTACCAACCAGGTCCTTTTCGAAGAAAAGGCAAACGAGGTTGAGAGGAACAGCAGGACCTATATGGAGGTTATGGAAGAGCAGCACCAGGAGTTGATGATGCCCGACAGTCCGTCTGGTAGAAGCCAGAGGGGTCTGCGACACAGGAGGTCTGGGTATGTCCATATCTTTATCTCATTTTAGTGTTAGAGGGATGTGTTTAACTGGCGTCTGAAATGTAGCTGGAGGAAAAAAGTGGTTGAACGGAATTGCACAACACACTCTCAATTCATCTGTATAACACACCCTTGGTACACTGACATCGGTGAAGTTAAAATTGTGTTTTGTCGGTAAGCAATCCGCTTCTGCCTTCGGAAATAATGAGAACACATTCCACAAACCAAGACGCGATGCTCGTTTTGTGCGGAGAAAGTGTAGCAGACGAGGTACAGTACCTGAATTCTAGGGCCTACGTACACAGGTTTTCCCGCAAAAATCCTTTTGTTTTTCAAACCCACTTGCTTCACCATATTTGACAGTTACGTCGAAATGATCTTTCTGGAAATGTTTCTGATTATATCAACACAGTAATTAGTAAACCTGTACTGTCTACCTCATTTTACCATTCAAAACAATACACCGTTCTGTCAATCTTTCTATAAAAAAACTCAATTATTTGAACATATACAGGTTATCCTTTCATACTGCTAATAGCGAGACTCCTGAATGTGAAAATATTGTGTTTTATGCAATGCCTCATTGCAACACTCAAAGAAGTGCAACAAAATGGAGTCCAAATAGCAATGACATTTAATTTCCAAGATTTCTCAGCTGAAATAGACTTCGAACATCGGTTGACCACGAAAGTAAACATCTTTCCTTGTATGATAAAACTTTAAAAACAATTCAAGCATAATCAGATATATGTATATACACATGTATTCAAATAAATATGTTATACCGTAGGTATTCTATCACTGACTTATATGTGTGTTTAATTTATTTCAATTCCAAAGCCAAATACAAATCAAATTCAAATTACTATTTTTAAAACAAAAGTTTCAGTGACAATCGTTGTGGATTTCAAGAAAATTTACATTTTTCTTCTGAGATGGCCTTTGATTTTATAGTCCAGTGTTCACTAAATACGTTTTTCGCGAAAAGCAAGTTAAAATCCGGCTATTTCAAAAACAACCAATAGTTGTAACATTCAGTATTTGTCGGATTACAAGAATATGTGACGACAAATGCTTTGGGGGCCATGGGTGTGGATTGCGAAAGTTTAGCAATACCGCGACGGTCTGGCAATGTTTAAGGGGACATGAGTCAAAAGGTATCATCATCACCAGTTCAGAATACTGTAATAACTGGATAACGTGTCTGTCAGCGACATCTACAGCACTCAGCTTGAATGCACATCTACAGACACTATTCACGTCGCGACCCTCTGCCCCCGGACACACATTACACACACTAATACAAACTCGCCTTCTAAACACAAGCAGTGCTTACATCCATACAAATATAGTACACACCATGAAACCTACATCCACATACTCACAATATTGTCCCCCACTCAGCATCATTTAAAAAAACACCATTATCACATTACTATTTGCGGGAGCTTGCTATACGCAAATTGGCTGTCACAGTGACTACACTTCAAAAACTACTTCATTGGCTGTAAAACGCTTTGGGAAGTCATGAGGTGGCTAAAGGAGCTATATAAATGAAATTCTTTCTATCAATACAGGGGCCGAAACAGTTTTTTTTTCCAAAAATATACTTTATTCATAAAAATGTGCAAAAATACATTACAAAACAGTTCAAATTTCACATTTCAGAAAGTACAATAGAAATCAGATTTCTTCGATTTAGAAACATGAGGTGCCTCACAACTCTTGCTATTCCATTTCATATGCAATGTAAATTGGCATTTATATAGCAAAAAACATTTTGGTGCATCCAGCCTGAAAGGTTTTACTTGGGTTCCAGAGCCGTGGTCTACTCTGGTGGGAGGACCTTACACAGTGGTCCCATTGAGCCTTTGCAGCGGCTGCCCCAAGCTTTAGTGCGCCCCTCAGTGCGTAGTCCTGGACCTTGGAATGTGCCAGTCTGCAACTCTCAGTGGTGGACAACACTTTGCGCTGGAAGACCAGCAAGTTTCGGGCAAACCAAAGTGCATTCTTCGCCGAGTTGAGAAGCCAAGTTATGCCGATGAGCTGCAACTACAGAAATAACGACCCTGTACTAACCTAAAGACAGGAAAGCTTTCATTCATATACAGCCTTATCACGTCTCTGAGAAACTTCCCAAGCACTTAACCTGAAATGAATTTGAAATATTTTATCTACATGAAACACGACAGGTAACACGAGCCCACAATACCTGTATACACAGATACAGAAAAGTCTTGCCGAGAGCACCCGCACTCCAACCCCAACACACATAGATTTCAGCGGTGGTTCCGATCCATCCACTGAAGTGAATTTTATTTTGATCTCAAAATTAAATCACCAGAAATATGATAAACATTTTCTCAAACCGGTCTCCGAAACTGGGTTCGATTTAATTTTTTTGGATTAAAATAACGTATTACTGTTGTGGATAGGGTTGTTCTATTACTTCTGATATGTGGCTTCTTGGTGAAAGTAAGGTTCAACACATTCCACTTACCGTCTTTCCCTCAAATAGTGTGAGTTTTTAAAAACTGGTCTAAAGGCAGGCGTTCAATTTGCTATTTGTGGATTTTGGTCCAGTAATTTACTTGTCCACCTTTTGTGATTAACTGCCCTGTTTACTAACAGGTAATGTATGGTGACTGATTTCTAAAAAGTGCAGTGTACATTTTGCACACCCAGTGCACAATAAACACTCAGTGTGCATTGCACACTGTTTATTATCATTTAAAGTGATGACATTTTCAGAGGAATAGTTGCTTCGGTTGTCTTTAAAAGAGTTATATTTTTATTTATTGATTGATTGCTGACGACCTGCACCTTGAATTGTTGGTAGTTCTCGGCAGGCTGGAGGGAAGGTGAGACACAAACGACAGGCTCTTCAGGATATGGCTCGTCCCTTGAAACAGTGGCTTTACAAACACCGGGACAACCCTTACCCAACTAAAACGGAGAAGATTCTACTGGCACTCGGATCCCAGATGACCCTGGTCCAAGTAAGGGCGTTTTCCTATCGGATACAATATACCGGTATATTCTTTTCCAAATGTGTCTCTTCAGTATTTGTAACTCCCAGGATTATAAATTAGTGCCTCGCAAAAAATGTGTAAATTCGCTCACCTAATAATAAACTCCGGTGAAAATCTGACTTAATCATACAGTACATTATATGTCAATAGCTTTTTGGTCAGTGCAGATGTAGGTTAATTGTGAAATTTAAAGTAGAGCAACTGCCTTGAAACTGAGTGGACAGGACAAGCGGGAATTTCGACACCCGGTCGGCAGGATCAAATGTTAACCGAGTGGATGAGTCAGAGAGGTTCCCGATCCTTTTTAACGCAGACACGACGAGTGTTGAATAAACCAATCAAAACACCCCGTCTTACTCGGTAACTGCATGGACTGTTGTTTGTTCTTGCATTTAAAGTGCTTTAAATGTAGGAATTAAACTGTTTCATTTAAGGCGCGGCTGCTATAAATTTCTACATTTTTGAAATCATAGTTGACATTTAAGTTTAGAAGTTTCAGTAGCCGACCAGAAGTTGAAATGATCTAACCGCCTGCATGTTAGACGAAAATCCGTTGAATGGATTTATTTTCTCGCTTACAGGAGTTTGGACTGCGAATGCATTTCATATTGGAGATCGATGGCGGTGACCAATTTATGTGTGTGTGAGTTTTTAAAGAAACTCACAAAAGATTAAATGATGAACTACGGTTCAGTATTTAAACTGGTGAAACGCGATAGGGAGGGAAATGGAAGAATGAACCTGTGCTCATTTATTTTTCATAAAATGAAATTTGCTCGAAACTGACACTTATTTTCCATATCGCTCGATCTTCCTGCTATTACTGTTTGTGATCTTAGTGCTGTGTTAACGGATAATAACACTACTCCGTTTGACGCGATACAAAATTAAATGTTTCTGGACCAATTTACTGTTCTTGACTTTGACTAGATTTGTTTTCATACATCCTTCTGAAACGATCTCATTCCCAGTTTACAATTACCAAACATGTTTTGGGCTATTTACAGTTAACAGCGCAGCTGATAAGGTAAATTTTCAATGTACCTTTCTCCCATCACAATTCACCTGTTGAGTCAGTAATAGTGGGTAATATGCAATTCATCCATGGATGGCACAGAAATATATTTCAGAGACGTCACATTGCCTTTTTCGGTTCCGAAGAAGGGTCACTGACCCGAAACGTTAACTCTACTTCTCTTTCCACAGATGCTGCCAGACCTGCTGAGTGATTCCAGCATTTCTTGTTTTTGTTTCAGATTTTCAGCATCCGCAGTATTTTGCTTTTATTCAAATGTTCCCATGTTTGGAATCTATTCACTCCCACCACGTCACCAGCCAGTCACCTTTGTCCAGTTGATAAACTAAATCTTAAGAAAATGCATTTGAAGTGCCAAGTACTGACTGCTTACCAAACATTCTATCATTTGACCATTATTTGAAGCCTACGATTATAATGTATTTGTCCTTATTGAGACCTCCGGTTTCCTCGCACTAATTTAGAGAATGAGACGATTCATTGGATTAATGTCATTCCGGCTCTGTTTTTTGTAGTCTTAAGTCTTGCTCACTTGTACACACTTGACAGCTCAGTGAGTTCACAGAGATGCAGCTCCTCTGGAACAATTCCCTCCTATTCAAGGTTAGGACAGCGTCAGCTGTGAAGTGACCCATGCAGACGTCAGATAGCATTAGCAACAGTTTGACAGCGGGTCGTAAAGTGATAAACAAAACATATACATGGGACAAACTTACATGATATATTTTTAAACCAATAATTAATTAGGCACAAGTGTTGACGATGTTGCAAAGAACATCTTCCGACCCCTTGCATTAGTCTAGTGAACTAGTCCAGTGAAGTACTTCTTTACCTTCAGTGAGAAGGTCCCCTATAGTCTGTATGTCTGCCTTTTATTGTCCATCTGGTTGGCCCGGTACAGAGCGAGTTACAGTTGACATCGGACACCCGGCAGCTTCCCAAAGGACCTTCTCATGAGGGAAGCGTTCCTGCGATTGCAGCTCATTCACTGCCTGTAGACTTGGCTGGGAAATAAAGACGAAGTCACATTTTAATATGGATAAATCATTAAAAATGCTGATTGCAAACCAGAATCGATCGACATAGTAACTTGGAAGGATGTAAAGAGGAGCAATGTTCATTATTCCCGTTTATTGATATTCTGTTTATACAGGTGCACAGGGACATATATCAATAATATTTATGTGAAAGTAACGTTCCTGTAGAAGCTAGCAATCAAAACAGGCAAAGAAAAACACAGCAACCTGCTGCCGGTCACCCCGAAAGGGAAAAATCCTAGATCAAATATTACCTTCAGCTATGAAATGTTTATTTAATAACCTTGTAAATGTCACTATGGATATTTTTGCTAATTTATCACTTAATATAATACTTCATGTATGTCAACTGCTGTAACATGCCAGTTTTCTTGCGTTCAGATTACACAATTATAGCTAATTTTATTTATCTTTATAACACTATTGCATTGAAATTGGCTTCTTGGAATAATACTACAGCAACGCTTGTACAGATGGATAACTTTATCTACCCCCTGTTATACTGCCACTTTCCCTCAAAACACATCCAAGGCTAATTCACATCCACATGGGAGTGGTAGCATATTGGCAGGCTGTGCTGATGCACTTCAAATTAGATATGAATTCACTGCAGAGAAAATCAGACAGCTGCTATTCTTAAGAACAACAAAATATAATTTTAAACATGGCTGATTTGATAGTTGCCCATGTTGTTGGTATAATTTGATATATTAATATATTGAATGCTGCCTTTAAACTGCAGTTATTAGTTTGACACCGGCACCAGCTTCAGAATAGTATAAGCTAGTAGTGCACCGCTTTATGCTCAAGCAAATTGGACCTCAGTCCATGTAGGTTTAAACATATGAGCAGAGTTCCTCTTCTGAACTGGCTTTAATAATATAAAAGTGATGTCTGTTGGATCTTTGGCGACTTTATAATAAAAAATAGGTTTATGGAGATGTTTTTCCACCAGTTGCAGTTATGCTGCAGCCAATGTGAAACCAATGTGATATGAGCTCACCTTCTCAATCAATACTGCAGAATATCTAGCCCATAAAGTACCATTTCAAGAAGACTGAGCAGTCGAGAGAGAAACAGTAACAAGTGTTCAGGTGTAACAGATACAGAAGTCAGTTTTCAGCAGTTCTGATTATTTCCCAAAAGTGATGTTTCTTTCTGAGATAATTATCTTTGACTGTTTTTCCTATTTTCCCACTGTAGTTCTTTTGACAGCTGACAATTTAAACCCAATCTATTAGGCACTAAATTTCTGTTAGCCAACTTTAAATTTCTCAGTCCCACCCTTACAGAATATTATTTTAATCTTTTATTACTAGCAATAATTGAGAAGGCTCAGGCTGGATTGTATTGTGCAAATTCCACTTGACTGTAATTTTTTTGTGTCCTCATGGTAAGGATCTAACAGAATAAAATGCCTTGCATTAATATTTGTATTCATTGGTTATACTATAGTTTTTGCTTTGATGCAACACAGTTCTGGCTCCATATCAACACTCTTAAGATTTGCGCGGGAAAGAATTTAGTCGTATCTGCTCTAAAAAAAAACTGCAATTAAGCCAGAAATAAATATGAAGTCAATAATTTTTAAAAATTTTTTGTGGGATGTGAGCATCACCGGCAAGGCCAGTATTCATTGCCCATCCCTAATTGCCCTTGAGAAAGTGGTGGTGAGCCTCCTCCTTGAACCGCTGTAGTCTATCTAGTGTAGGTACATCCTCAATGCTGTGAGGGAGGGAGTTCAGGATTTTGACCCAGCTGTAGTGATATAGTACCAAATCAGGATGGTGTGTGACTTTGAGGAGAACGTGCAGGTGATAGTGTTCCCGTGCGTCTGCTGCCTTTGTCCTTCTAGGTGGTAGAAGTCATGGGTTTGGAAGGTGCTGTTGAAGGAGACTTGTACACACTGCTGCCACTGTGCACTGGTGGCGGAGGGAATGAATGTTTAATGTGGTGGTTGGGATGCCAATCAAGCAGGCTACTTTGTCGTGGACGGCGTCGAGCTTCTTGAGTGTTGTTGGAACTGCACCCATTCAAGCAAGTGGAGAGTATTCCAGCACACTCCTGACTTGTGCCTTGTAGATGGTGGACAGGCTTTGGGGAGTCAGAAGATGAGTTATTCACCACAGAGTTGCCAGTCTCTGACCTGCCCTTGTAGCCACAGTATTTATACAGCTGGTCCAGTTATGTTTCTGGTTAATGGGAACCTGGTGGGGGATTCAGTAATGGTAATGCCATTGAACATCAAGGGGAGATGGTTGGATTCTCTCTTGTTGGAGATGGTCATTGCCTGCTACTTGTTTGGTGCGGATGTTACTTGCCACTTATCAATCCAAGCCTGAATGTTGTCCAGGTCTTGCTGCTTGTGGGAATGGACTGCTTAATATCTGAGGAGTTGTGAATAGTTTTGAATACTGTTCAATTATCAGAGAACATCCCCACTTCTGGCCTTATGTTGGAGGGAAGGCCATTGATGAAGTAGCTGAAGATGATTGGACCTCGGACACTACCCTGAGGAACACCTGCAATGATGTCCTGGGGATAAAATGATTGGCCTCCAACAAACACAAGTATTTTCCTTTGTGCTAGGTATAACAGCAGCCGGTGGAGAGTTTTCCCATGATTCCTATTGACTTCAATTTTGCTAGGGCATACTCAGTCAAATGCTGCTTTGATGCCACTGTCACCTGACCTCTGGAATTTAGCTCTTTTATCTCTATGCTTAGGCCGAGGCTGTAATGAGGTCTGGAGCTGAGTTGCCATGGCAGAATCCAAACTGAGCATTGATTAGCAGGTTGTTACTGAGTAAGTGCCACTTGACAGCACTGTCAACGACCCCTTCCATCACTTTGCTGATGATTGAGAGTAGACTGATGGGGTGGTAATTGACTGGATTGGATTTGTCCTGTTTTTTGTGCACAGGACAATTTTCTACATTGTTGGGTAGGTGCCAATGTTGTAGCTGTACTGGAACAGCTCAGGTTAAAACTCAAACTTAAATTAATCCAAATGCTATTGTTCTTAATTTTTCTAAATTTTATATTTACAAGGAACAGGCAAGTTCTTTTGATCACTGTTTAATTACAACAGATTTGATATTTTGTGTTTATAAAATCAATAATTTATTGTATCCAGGTCCAACTGTAGTTGAATCAAAATTCAATTTCTCATAATTTTTTAAAGTATCTTTGCAGTACTCAATAACATCTGCAGCCAAATCCCAGATTTGTATGGATTTTTTTTAAGCTCAGTACTTCTTCCAATTGGCAGGACAGTGCTTGCTGCTGGTTAGCTGAACTCTTTTGCTCCCCCAGTGACCATAATCAGCATGAAGCCTTCCCTGCCACGTTCTACTCTACTATCTGTGCAGAACTCAAAACAAATTCTGGGTCCAATGAGCAGCCAAGTAAAGTGCCTTAATGCCTCAACATATGGTGGCCCTGCTGCTATGAAATCTTGTCTGCTTCACTGCACTCACTTATGTTAACCATTTCATTCTGTGAACAAACAGAGGAACTGCATTGCATTAAGTAAAATGTATCCAAAATCCCCAAACTTAGCAGGCTGAGATGTGAAAGGCCCTATTAGAAGTGGCTGAGGAGACATTTTCTGAAGCTGGACACCTGAAAGCTTCACCACAGTTGTTAATAAATTGTTTTGCTCACTATGATTAACTTCTGTAATACAAAGGGAAAACCTGTATTTTAGGAAAACAATAGTTGGAGTCAAACCAATTGTTTTAATTATTTTAAAAATTAGGTGAATTTTAGAATCTCTTCCCAGAAACCAAACAAGATTTCACAGGAATTGAGCTTGGCGCCATGATAAAAGCATTTGTGGAAATTTCATGAGCTGGTGACATGTTGTTTTTGTCTACCACATGTTGCAAAAAAGTTTACAGTAGAGAAATGGTTTATGTTTATGATTTGGCATATGATGTTCAAATAAAATCTAATGGTGTGTATTTACATTTATAATTCCCAACAGACAAGTCAATCCATGTTTCCGGATGACAGTTTGTTTTTAACTCAAATTTTTGAAACACATATTTTATTAAATGACGATTTTTAAAAAAATCTCATGTTTTCCAAATAGGTTTCCAACTGGTTTGCAAATGCTAGGCGCCGCCTGAAGAACACAGTTAGACAACCAGATTTGAGCTGGGCATTGCGAATAAAGTTGTACAATAAGTATGTACAGGGCAACGCAGAACGACTCAGCATTAGCAGTGATGACACATGCTCAGAAGGTATGGCAAATGAAGAAAAAGATCATCGAGCTCCATATTTTTATTATAGAACATGTTTTATTGTTAACTGGCACTGCCTCATTGCAGAATGTCCTGGTATTTATGGATATAGGAATCAACCTTCAGTCCCAACGAAGGTTATGTTCTCTCAAGAGAAACTAAAATGTAATGTTAGGCAAAACCACACAACTTTATTTACAGTTCAGCACAAATGGATTTTTTAAAGAGAGTTGAGGGCATTCTGGCTGCTGGTGTATTGGCTCCTTTGTGCCTGAAGAATATATTGAAAAATTTCAAACTTTAAAAAATGCATTTTATTTTAAGCAAGTGTGTTCAAGATGGTACAATCTACAAATGTAGATATTTCTGCATATTATATACCAAAATTATTAAAAGATTAAAAGAAAATCTTGGGGTGTAATCGCTAAATGAACTAAATTATAAAACAAATTAACAAATCAAGCAAACTATAAGTTCCATATTTTCTTCTTTCCGTTAAACTTAATCAAAAAAGTAGCTGAGAGCAAGCTGGTGAGCAAGACTGATGAAAAGTGATAACAAACCTTTCCTCGGGTTTTTCCACCACTCAGAACATGAAAACATAAGAAATAGGAACAGGAATAGACCATGTGGCCCTCGAGCCTATTCTGCCATGCGTGACCATGGCTGATCTGCCTTGGGTCCACTTTCTCACCTGCTCCTCATATCCCTTGATTCCCTGACAGACCAAAAATCTGTCTATTGGAGTTTGGGTTCCAAGAAAAAAAAATGTTTCTTCAGGGCAAGCAAAAAAAAACTGTGAAGTTTTACATGAGAGTGGAAAGTAATATGAAAATTGAATTCATTATTCTGTGAGTTGGTTGTTTAAAGAAATGACAGGATTTCAAAGTTTCAGCAGAACATAGTTGGAAATAGCGAGTGACAGATTTGCAGGGTTTGTGGCTCCATCCATGTTATTAATCTAATGATTAGATCTGGGAGCCCCAATTCTTTTCAAAGATTCAGCTGAACTTCTGCGAACAGCCATGTCCAATTTCTTCTGCCCCAACCCGACTCAACTATCATTACAGTGGATCAGATATGTAATTATTTGTTCACTCCCACGTGCACAACACTTACTTTTGTGTCCATTGCACTTAAAGGGTTGAATATATAAGGTTATTTTCCGTATATTACATTGCCAAATTTCCACTGTCTTAAAAATAACCTGAAAATATATGTCCTTCCTCTTACTATTAAGTAAGGCTGATTTTCGTCTCTTACCTTGGTCATCTTTTTCAGTCATGGAATATTTTATTACCTCCTACCAATCTACAGTCATGGAAACTGAACACAAGCAGTCATTTTCTGCAGCACGTTTTAGGTCCTGTTGAGATGTATGTGGCAGATGAATTTACAAGCAAGAGGTTTTTTCAGAGGCAAACGAGTGAAATGGATAAAAATAACTTTGCACTCAAAAGGGAGGTTGCCATGTGAAATATGCAGACAGTTCTATAAAGAGCAAAGAACAGTACAGCACAGGAACAGGCCATTCGGTCCTCCAAGCCTGCGCCGATCTTGATGCCTGCCTAAACTAAAACCTTCTGCATTTCCGGGGACCGTATCCCTCTATTCCCATCCTATTCATGTATTTGTCAAGATGCCTCTTAAACGTCTCGATTGTACCTGCTTCCACCACCTTCCCCGGCAACAAGTTCCAGGCACTCACCACCCTCTGTGTAAAGAACTTGCCTCGCACATCCCCTCTAAACTTTTCCCCTCTCACCTTAAACCTATGTACCCTAGTAACTGATTCTTCCACCCTGGGAAAAAGCTTCTGAGTATCCACTCTGTCCATGCCGCTTATAACTTTGTAAACCTCTATCATGTCACCCCCCCACCTCTGTCGTTCCAGTGAAAACAATCCGAGTTTATCCAACCTCTCCTCATAGCTAATGCCCTCCAGACCAGGCAACATCCTGGTAAACCTCTTCTGTACCCTCTCCAAAGCCTCCACATCCTTCTGGTAGTGTGGCGACCAGAATTGCACGCAATATTCTAAGTGTGGCCTAACTAAAGTTCTGTACAGCTGCAGCGTGACTTGTCTATTTTTATACTCTATGCCCCGACCGATGAAGGCAAGCATGCCGTATGCCTTCTTGACTACCTTATCCACATGTGTTGCCACTTTCGGTGACCTGTGGACCTGTACGCCCAGATCGCTCTGCCTGTCAATACTCCTAAGGGTTCTGCCATTTACTGTATACTTCCCACCTGCATTAGACCTTCCAAAATGCATTACCTCACATTTGTCCGAATTAAACTCCATCTGCCATTTCTCCGCCCAGGTCTCCAACCGATCTATATCCTGCTGTATCCTCTGACAATCCTCTTCACTGTCCGCAACTCCACCAACCTTTGTGTCGTCCGCAAACTTACTAATGAGACCTGCTACATTTTCCTCCAAATCATTTATATATAATACAAACAGCAAAGGTCCCAGCACTGATCCCTGCGGAACACCACTAGTCACAGCCCTCCATTCAGAAAATCATCCTTCCACTGCTACCCTCTGTCTTCTATGACCGAGCCAGTTCTGTATCCATCTTGCCAGCTCCCCTCTGATCCCATGTGACTTCACCTTTTGTATCAGTCTGCCATGAAGGACCTTGTCAAAGGCTTTACTGAAGTCCATATAGATAACATCCACTGCCCTTCCTTCATCAATCATCTTTGTCACTTCCTCAAAAAACTCGATCAAATTAGTGAGACACGACCTCCCCTTCACAAAACCATGCTGCCTCTCACTAATAAGTCCATTTGTTTCCAAATGGGAGTAAATACTGTCCCGAAGAATCCTCTCTAATAATTTCCCTACCACTGACGTAAAGCTCACCGGCCTATAATTTCCTGGATTATCCTTGCTACCCTTCTTAAACAAAGGAACAACATTGGCTATTCTCCAGTCCTCTGGGACCTCACCTGTAGCCAATGAGGATGCAAAGATTTCTGTCAAGGCCCCAGCAATTTCTTCCCTTGCCTCCCTCAGTATTCTGGGGTAGATCCCATCAGGCCCTGGGGACTTATCTACCTTAATGCTTTGCAAGACGCCCAACACCGCCTCCTTTTTGATAATGAGATGACTGAGACTATCTACACTCCCTTCCCTAGGCTCATCATCCACCAAGTCCTTTTCCTTGGTGAATACTGATGCAAAGTACTCATTTAGTACCTCGCCCATTTCCTTTGGCTCCACTCATAGATTCCCTTCTCTGTCCTTAAGTGGGCCAACCCTTTCCCTGGTTACCCTCTTGCTGTTTATATATGTATAAGAAGCCTTGGGATTTTCCTTAATCCTGTTCGCCAATGACTTTTCATGACCCCTTTTTGCCCTCCTGACTCCTTGCTTAAGTTCTTTCCTACTTTCTTTATATTCCTCAAGGGATTAGTCTGTTCCTAGCTTTCCAGACCTTACGAATGCTTCCTTTTTCTTTTTGATGAGACTCACAATATCCCGCGTTATCCAAGGTTCCCGAAACTTGCCAAACTTATCCTTCTTCCTCACAGGAACATGCTGGTCCTGGATTCTAATCAACTGACGTTTGAAAGACTCCCACATATCAGATGTTGATTTACCCTCAAACAGCCACTCCCAATCTAAATTCTTCAGTTCCTGCCTAATATTGTTATAATTAGCCTTCCCCCAATTTAGCACCTTCACCCGAGGACTACTCTTATCCTTATCCACAAGTATCTTAAAACTTATGGAATTATGGTCACTGTTCCCGTAATGCTCCCCTACTGAAACTTTGACCACCTGGCCGGGCTCATTCCCCAATACCAGGTCCAGTATGGCCCCATCCCTAGTTGGACTATCTACGTATTGTTTCAAGAAGCCCTCCTGGATGCTCCTTACAAATTTTGATATATGCTTGATATCTATATCCTGCTGTACTTGATATGCTTCAGATTTACCAGGAGTTGGGCCAGGAAGGTTCAGGTTGAACTGCCAGCAGGTGAGGTTAGATTGAGCTGCCATCAGAAGTTAAACCACAAGTGTCAGCAGGAAGTTCGAGAGGCACTACCAGCAGGGTGTTTATTGACTTTGCAGTCAATGTTTAGTTTATTATGTCTCCTGAAAAACAGGAAATGCTATCACTCATTCTTAGCCGGCTTTAGCCTGTATTTCATAATGTTAAACACAGCATTATGTGCCTTATTGGCCGTTGATGTAATTCACTAAGCCCAACCATCCTCTGGTATTCCACCTAAGTAGCCATTCTTCATTTGTAAGCCCAGGCAGTAAAAACTGGTATGCTATTTTTATGTGTAGAGCATCATAGCTGAGTTTGATCCCACCTTACTGATCTCTCTACAAGTGCAGGGGTCACTGGAGGGAGGACCCTTAATTTTCTATCACTTAGCCTAGAGGCATGAGGTCAATCACAGTACACCTATCACATACTAATTGACATCAACTAACTCAATACAGACTAAGCATTGTATTTGAAGCCTCTCTGTTCTGTATAACTTACTACCATATCGCATAGATATTGATAACTAGGGCAGCCACTGCAGCTGAAGAATGATGATATCCTCCTTGATGGATTAATAACTGCAATGTAATTATTACGTGCAATGAGGAAAATTTGTAATTGATAATCAGAAATAAAACTCAATATTTATTATAGAATATTTCATCCATAATTTCTTTCTACAGGGTGTAAAGGGTGCATTGAACTCTCACAGCTTCCCAAACATCATAAAGGAAATACAGTACCAATTGTCTAGATTTTTTTTTAACCAGTCCTGCCTTGTTACTGTATTTTATATTGTAAAGCTAAAGCAGCTAAAGTCAGTCTAGGCAGGGATATTTTGTTTACTTCTTCCCTTATGACATCATAGAGTTCCACTGCTGTGACATTACAGATGGTGATAGTTTCCATCATTCCACTGTTCCCATTCATAATTTTAACAGAGTGAAAATTAAAAATTTCATAGCAGAGAAAATGTATCTTCCAAGCCTCTCTCTAACTAGGTGGCTGCCATCAAATGTGATGCTGTTCACTTTCTACTGGTCATTCTACCTTTTGTAGAGTGGTTAATTTACCATCTGATGGAAAACCATCTCCTTCTCTTCAAAATAAAAATATCTTGCTGCTGGGCTGTGTACCCTTAAAACCCAGAGACTGGATAAGTGGTCTATTGTCTGCCAGAGATCATGCTCTCCAATAGCATTGAGGTGTGGCCAGACGGTTAGTCAGTCCTCAATGATTGGAACAGCAGAATAAGAGTTGGCAGAAGCACAGAGCTGCTACAGCTGCACTTCAACATTCTTTATCAACCCAATAAAAGTGTGACAGAATAGCAACAATGAAACTTAACTCTCCACTGTAGAGCTGTTTTCTAGACAGCATTGTTACAACTCTCCTCACATAGAGAAGTACAAAGGCAGGTCGGTCTGCTCAAACAAGGGCTTATGAGGATTTTGATTTGTGTAGGAATCTATGATTGTCTCCTATCTACACTGTCATAAATTCTGAGTATTTTCATTCTTCAGCAATCAGTCAATTTTATGAAATACTTGCCTTATTTACAGTCACTTCCAGCTGTACCTTAATTTTATGCTAACAAATATACAAAAATGGTTGAAGGATAAACTATGAAAACAAGAATCACTAAGAACCACTGGAAAGACTAAGAGATGTCAAGTGGTGTGTAGAGTTTTCCACTGGTATAACTGTACAGACCTTTCGATCTAGATGTTGAGATGTAACTACAACAACTCTTATTGTATTCTTTTAAAAGATTACAGGCCTGGCCATAACTGCAAAGCTTATAGAAAATACATTGAAAAATGGAATAGGTCTGCTAATATTAATATTGCTTTGGCCAATTAAACGTTTCATCAAATCAAATATGAGATTTAAGCTAAAGGTAATAATAAAATATGTTTTACCCAGTTCTTTTCCTGTAAGTTTTATTTGTCATGGAAGATAGATGTAATAAAATCATACCTGCCTGATGACTTGAATTTAGCTACAGTTTTGAACTGTGCACTTTTAACTCGCATGCGTATATTCAAAGTAAAATTAAGGTACATATAAATTTTCCATGACTGGAAAATGTAATTTCCATTGATAAAGCTATTGCATTATGCTAGAAAAACATATTTAAGTGTGTTTTTCAACTTCAGCTGAATAAATGTTAAGCTTCAAATGTTTCTATTGTATTTATCTTGGCTGGAGATTATCCAACATTATTGGTACATAAAACAAATTGATGAAATGACCTATCAAATTTGGAGATCAAAATGTTCTTCCAGGTGTGTTAATCCTAAAATCTAAAGAATATCTGATTCAAAATTGTACCCCAGGGTCAAATTACACATCTGAATGATTCCTTAAAAAATGTTTTAGTTTAGAAATAAAACATTATGGCAGATTCCAATGAGGATTATATCAGCGTGCCCAATCATAGAGCTGCTGAGAGATTCAATATGACTTTTTTTGGGATAGACTCTGTAAGAATTAAAGTAATCTGTTAGAATGGAGTCTCCTAATTTTTAATGTCCTAAGAAAGCATAATAGATAGAGGAATATCTATGTTGTCACGTGGAAGGAATATGCATAAACCTCTCTAAATTAATAGACATCTGTTTTTGAATGATGTCAGTCTGCTACTATATTTATAAAGCTTAGATAAAACATTTTGATTTTTAACCATTGTGCTGTGAATTTGAACAGTTCCACACACTTCAATTGACCCATGTACATAATTAACCCCTACACCTGAATGAAGCAAGTGTACCTGGGTATCATTATATTGTTTATTGTATTTTACTCAGAAGCAGTGGAACCTTTTATAAAATTTAACTATTAGCAAACAGTCAGGGGCAGTGTGAGCACTCTGCTGACATGATAAAAAAAAACAATGTGACTTCACTCTGGACTGCAGTTACAATGCACCAGCATGGACTTCAATAAGTGTGAGACTATCACCTTGAGGTGATTTCATACCTCTTGGTTTTAATGTCCTTGGGAGCCAGGTGACTGATCTGACCCTTGAGTTAAACCATCCTTTTAGGGTGTGCATTGCTGTGGTAGTCCATTGCAGCATGTCAACCACATATATGTACATTAGGATTGAATTACCTGTTCCAATGAATCATACAATCATAGAATGATGCAGCACAGAGGAGACCATTCATCCCATCATGCCTGCGCTGACTGTTTGAAAGAGCTATCTAATTAGGGTGGCACAGTGGCGCAGTGGTTAGCACCGCAGCCTCACAGCTCCAGCGACCCGGGTTCAATGATGGGTACTGCCTGTGTGGAGTTTGCAAGTTCTCCCTGTGTCTGCGTGGGTTTTCACCGGGTGCTCCGGTTTCCTCCCACATGCCAAAGACTTGCAGGTTGATAGGTAAATTGGCCATTATAAATTGCCCCTAGTATAGGTAGGTGGTAGGGAAATATAGGGACAGGTGGGGATGTGGTAGGAATATGGGATTAGTGTAGGATTAGTATAAATGGGTGGTTGATGGTCGGCACAGACTCGGTGGGCCGAAGGGCCTGTTTCAGTGCTGTCTCACTAAATAAAATAAAAAATAAAATAAATAGTTCTACTCACCTGACTTTTCCCGTTCAAGTATTCATACAATTCCCTTTTGAAAGTTATTTTGAATTTGCTTCCACCACCCTTTCAGACAGTGCATTCCAGATCATAATAACTTGCTGTTTAAAAAATGTTCTTCTCATCTCGTCTCTGGTTCTTTTGCCAATTATCTTAAATCTGTGTTCTTTGGTTATTGACCCTTCTGCCACTGGAAACATTTTCTCCTTATTTACTCTAGCAAAACCAGTCATAATTTTGAACACCTCTATCAAACCTCCTCTTAACCTTAATATAAAAGTAAAATCCTGCAGATGCTGGAAATTTGAAATAAAAACAAGAAATGCTGGAAATAATCAGCAGGTCTGGCAGCATCTGTGGAGAGAGAAGCAGAGTTAACATTTCAAGTCAGTGACCCTTCATCAGAACTGGCAAAGGTTAGAAATGTAATAGGTTTTAAGCAAATAAATCGGGGGTGGGGCAAGAGATAACAAAAGGCAAGGTGTTGATAGGGCAAAGTCACGGAGAATAACTGACCAGAAGGTCATGGAGCAAAGGCAAATGGTATGTTAATGGTGTGTTGAAAGACAAAGCTTTAGTGCAGAGAGGGTGTTAATGGACAGAAAAGTGAACAGCCCTGGCCCAAAGCACAGAACAGTGGGCAGGCACATGGTAAGAAAAATGAACAATGAAACAAAATAAAATAAAAAGAAAAAAGAAAAAAAAAACTGAAAATAAGAAGGGGGGGTGGTGGTGGCCATCATGCTCTAAAATTATTGAATTCAATGTTCAGTCCGGCAGGCTATAGCGTGCATAATCGGTAAATGAGATGCTGTTCCTCGAGTTTGCTTTGATGTTCATTGAAACACTGCAGCAATCCCAGGACAGAGATGTGAGCATGAGAGCGGGGTGGGTGTTGAAATGGCCAGCAACTGGAAGCTCAGGGTCATGCTTTCAGACTGAGCGGAGGTGTTCCGCAAAGCGGTCACCCAGTCTGCGTTTGGTCTCCCCAATGTAGAGACCACATTGTGAACAGCGAATACAGTATACTACATTGAAAGAAGTACAAGTAAATTGCTGCTTCACCTGAAAGGAGTGTTTGAGGCCTTGGATAATGAGGAGAGAGGAGGTAAAAGTGCAGGTGTTACACCTCCTGTGATAGCATGGGAAGGTGCTGTGGGAAGGGGACAAGGTGTTGGGGGTACTGGAGGAGTGGACCAGGGTGTCACGCAGGGAACAATCCCTTTGGAATGCTGATAGGGGAGGGGAGGGGAAGATGTGTTTGGTAGTGGCATCACACTGGAGGTGTAACCTTCACTGCTCGAAGGAGAACAACACGGTTTCTCTAATCTCTCCACGTAACTGAAGTTCCACATCCCCGGTACCATTTTAGTAAATCTCTTCTGCATCCTAAACAGTGGTGCCCAGAATTGGCTATAATACTTTAACTGGGGCCTAACCAATGATTTATAAATGTTTAATAAAACTTCCTTTCTTTTGAACTCTATGCCTCTGTTCATAAAGCCAAAGATCCCATATGGGAAAGGCATTTTATTTCTCTCATACCCAACAACTTGATATTTAAAATTTTTTTTTATATTTTATCCTATAAATCTTAGATTTGGAACATCCACCAAGGAATCCTGCAGATGGAGAATTCAACAAACCAGTTCAGGCTGTTACTAAAAAGGAAACTCCCATTCTGAAGGCAGTGGGAAGACCAGGCACCATAATCAATGAAGATTATGTGTCACCACCAAAATACAAGAGTAGCTTGTTACATCGCTATCTGAATGACTCCTTAAGGCATGTCATGGCATCAAATGCAGCTATGAAAGCAGCTGACAGGAAAAGAAACCATTCTGGGTCCTTCAGCTCCAATGAATATGAAGAAGAATTAGCATCACCATCATCATCTGAAACAGATGGGAACTTTGTGTATCGTACTGGTAAGGGTTCTGTACTATAAAAGTTGCTTTTTATCAGATGTTATTTATTCTTGGGCCGGGGTTTTATTGAACTCTCGATGTCAGACTCCATGGCCGGGGTGGGGGGGGGGGCTGGACGATTGTTCCGGCAGAGCCCCACCACGGAGCCTGACACTGGGATCGCCAGGCCTGATCTTCCCAGTGACAGCGAGGCTCCGTGGCGGCCCCCCCATCACTGGGCGAAAGGACCTGGATGAAAATATTTAAAGTAATGAAATGAATACATTTAAATAAAATCAACAGTGATCTTACCTTTGGGCGCGATCTTCCAAGTGGCGGCTGGCACTCATGCGCCTTCACTTTCCCAAGCAGGGAAATCAGGCTCCCCCGTGGTGGGGAAGCGGGGAACGTATGATTTTTAGTGCAGTTGGTGGGGGGGGGGGAAACAGGCTCTAATACAAATTACTAGTGTAGGGGAGGGTAGGAAGGGGAGACCTCTGCACTTTGATCGGTTTGGAGGGGAAGGTCGTGTTGAAGGTAAGTATCTTGTGGGGGTGGGGGGGGTGGGTGGAAGGGCAAATGTTGAATTTAATTGATATGGGAGGACAGGGGCGATAAATTTATCGACTGTACAATTGGGGGGGGGGGGGGGTAGGCCCTTTAAAAATGTAAATGACCCGGCAGGGCTGGCTGCCCTTTAAAAATGGGGACACGCCTGCGCACAGGCAGCTGACGCCATTGCTGGCATTGGAGAGCCCACCCCCTTCATGTGATTGAGGGGTGCAGCCCCGGCTCATTATCCTGGGCCACCACGAAGAAGATCGCGGTGGCTTGGCAGTGCACGACCCACGTGTGGAGCCATCATTTATTTTGCCCGCCGCCACTCCCGGTAGGAGAAAAAAAATCTAGCCCTTGGAATGTCATGTCATTGGCCAGCATTTATTATCCATCCCTAGTTGTCATCAGAAGGTGGTGCTGGGCCTTCTTGAACTGTGCAGTGTGATTCTTTGTAGTGACTTTCTAGACCTCTGCAGAGGATAGTTAACAATCAGCCACGTTGGTGTGGGACTGGAATAACATATAGGCCAAAGTGGGTGAGAACAGCAGGTTTCCTTCCCCTAAGAATATTCGCGCACCAGTTGGGCTTTTACAGCAACCTGACACACTTGTTACCAGTTTTTTTATTTCCAGATCTTTTAAACTGAATTCAAATTTTCACATGTACAGAATTTCAACAAACCTCTGATAATCCTTGATAACTTTGTAAAGCTAACAATTTAGAATTTCTTTTCAACTGTTGAATATTAAAGTATTAAGCATATAGGGATATCTCTCCAATGAAACTTCTTCTCCAGATTCAGCCTTCTAATAGGCTTGATTGTAGCCTTTAAGCAAAGGGAGTCTGGTTCAGAAAGTTCATGAATAGAACAAATTAAGTGATTCTTGTGCTTTCCTTCTATTCTTTAATTAATGTTAAAATAATAAGGAAAGGAAGAAAACCTGCTCGTGTTCCAGCTGACCCCTGCTGGAAAGTGGGCAAAAATAAACTTCAGGTGAGCACAGATATCGTTTCCACGTTCACACATGAGCATTGGCCACTTAGATAAGGTACTACTCATACTGATGGAAGTATACCTGAACAAGAATTAGCATCTCTGGAGGAGGATGCAAGGAGATCAAGGGAGAAAATTGTGGGCAAGGGAAGGGATGTGGAATATTCTGTTTTTTTTCTGTGTGTGTGTCTTTGTTTAATCTTCAATTACAATTATAAAATATATTTTAACATGGAAAAAGTGTACACAAAAGTGTTAAATGGAAACACACAGATGAAGGCAATCATGGGCTAACTGAAAACCTATGTGATCCCACAGTCACATTTTGTATGTGCTTCTGCAGTGCTGTCACAGACCCAAGAATTTGACACAGATCTTTTTCTTTTGAAGAATAAGCCATATTGGCTACTTTGTCAGTTCTGGTGATATAATAGTGAACAGCAATTTCCTGTTGCAGGCACTTTCTTAGCTGGGGACACAGCCATGAAAAACCAATTTTTCTGTAGGATTATAGAAATTTTATTAATGTTGCTCCAGACAGTCTTCTGCAGTATTTGTTTTGAAAATAAGAATATTGTAGACATTCTTAGAAATGAGCCAAAGGTAAAAGCTGACATTTTTTGGTGAGTTTTCTGGTCAATGTTTAATTAATCTGGAGTAAAAATGTATTCAAATAGTCAAGAATGATAGCCTAGAAAACTATGGAGGAAGCACTTGAAGCAGGAAGTTCCTGCCCACAGGAAATGTATGAGTTCCCTTTAAACAGAACAGGAGTATTGGGCAGATAAATGTTTTAATTCATGAACGCAGCCAGACATTATTTATGTTTCCAGGGTACTTATGCTATTTTTTCGAATACTTGCATTCATCATAACTGTAGAATATTAAGGCAAATTGCAGCTTAACATTTCCTTAAAATAACACCAAAATCTGTTTATAGTTAAATTAATACAGTAGCTGGGAATTTATTTATTTCTAGTTGAAATATGTGAGTGGTTGAAGCCTCCATAAAACCCAGCACAGTGCTGCTGTTACTGTTGACTGTGAGCAGGCTTGATTTATATAACTGGATGAAATGAATGCTCTTAAATAGGGTTGTAAATAATTTTTTTTAAAATTACCATTCATCAAACCTGCATACAAGAAGCCTACATTGTACATTTAAGCAATTAAATACTCAAAGCTAGGCTTTTTACAAACACAGCAAACTATAATAAATTATATTTAACTGGTGCATAATTTTGACAGAAACAAATATTTGAACTTCTGCCATGACATAACTTATACTATGAATACAGTATCCAACAGAGCAGACAACACTGGTTTCCAGTTTGCTCCCAATTTGATGATGAATGAAATAATATTTCCTAAATGAACTATGACTGCAGAATACAGTGGACAGATATTGGACTGAAAATATCCGTTGGGCAGTTGTAACTGATTTATTTTTTGCAACATTTCATTATATTATTTATTACAAAATTTATACTTTTACAAAATGTCCTATAATTCTATCAAATAATTTCACCAGATTAAATTTGAGTTGTTTTAAAATTTAGCATAATGATACAGGTTAAATTCACTGATCGCTTGCTCCCAGTGGAAAGGAGTACCTGAAGAGAATGGGAATTGGAGATAGGACTATAACATTATCTCACACTGTTTCCCCACAGGGAAAGTGGAATTTACCCCCTTTATATTTTCAGATCATGAATCTTGCTGAGTTTGTGGTTCCAGGGGCACTGGAATCTCTGGTATCTCACCAAATGACCTATCTGAACTGCTGACTCTTAGTTGACCATTCCACCATATTGGATATATTGTCCCCACTCGATAAATGCACACATGTACTTTCTAGTGCCAGCCTGTGGGATGTAACCACCTACAAGGACCATGGCTGATTATTTTTCCCCCTCCCTAGCCCAGGCTGAGATCAGCTAAGTCTGCACAAACCGAGGACAGTACTTGGGACTTTCCTGATCTATACAGCTCAGTGTCACAGCAGATACTGGGGAGCCCTTTGTGACTTCATATTTGAATACAGTTTTTCAGTGCATTATTGTTCAGAACTTCAACTTTTACAATTACTACCTTTTCAGAGGTAGCCAGAGAATCACTTGCAATGGTTTCTCTTTCTGTTCTGGAACCACTATCTCTAGTGCTCCCCCCAAGGACCTATCCTTGCCCCCCTCCTATTTCTCATCTCCATGCTTTTTCTTACAATATCATCCAAAAACACAGCATCAGTTTCCACTTGTAAGACACCCAACTCAACCTCACCACAACCTCTCTTGACACCTCCACTGGGCTGAATTTTCTTTGGCGGGCGAAAAAAATGGCAGCTAGACACATAGGCCATGCGCTGCCATGCCACCGCAATCCAGTGCCCTGCCATTCATTTAAGTATGCAGGGCAGTCCGCACCACCCCAATCATGTGGTGGGGTGGGCTCTGTGATGCATGAACAGTGTCAACTGCGTCTGCACAGGTGCTGGAGCCACTTTTAAAGGGCTGCCAGACCTGCACAGTTGAACCCCGTATCCCCCCCCCCCCCCAACTACTCTGTAAATAAATTTCAGACCCCCAATACAATGAAGATAAATGGCCGCCCCATTTCACCACCCCCCCCCCCCCCCCCCACCAACTGCACAAAGTGCCGAGGTCACCCCTTTCCCCACTACACTAGAAATACAGAGTTGACCCCGTTCTCCTCCACCCCCACTACACTAAAAATCCTAAGATCCCCCCTTCCCAACCTCAGTGGGACCAGCTATCCCTGAACGGGAAAGTGAAGGTGTGTGAGTGCAACCCGTCACACGGAAGATCCCGGACAGCCGGTAAGATTGTGGGGAATTGTAGGTAAATGTATTCATGATTTAAATGCATTCCGTATTTAAATATTTAAAGTCGGGTCCCATTGACGAGTGGCCGGGGGGCCGCCACGGAACCTCACCGCTGCTGGGAAGATCACGCCCAGCAATCCCAGCGTCAGGCTCCATGGCGGGCCGCTGCCACTGCGATCTTCCCACTCCTCCACCACTGAGCCTGAGGTCCGAAGCTCAACAAAATTCATCTCACTGTCTCTAAATTGTCAGATTTCTTACCCAGTACTGATTGAGCAGAAACTTCTGTCAACTAAATGTTGGGAAGACTATTGTCTGAGCTGACCCAATTCCTGTTCCTGAATACTGACTCCATTTCTCTCCTAGGCAACTGTCTGAGGCTGAACAAGACTGTTCCTAGCCTTGGTGTCATATTTGACCCCGAGATGAGTTTCTGACCACATATTCACACCATCACGAAGAACCGCCTATTTCCACCTTCATAATATCCACCCCTGTCTCAGCTCATCTGCTGCTGAAACCCTCATCCATGTTTATGTTACCTCGAGCCTTGACAATTCCAATGTTCTCCAGGCTGGCCTCCCATCTTCTACCCCCCATACACGTCAATTAATTCAAAAGTCTGCTGCCCACATCCTAACTCGCATCAAATTCTGTTTACCCATCACCTCATGATCACTGACCTACATTGAGTCCAGGTTAAGGAATGCCTTAATATTAAAATTCTCATTCTTGTTTTCAAATCCCTTCATGGCCTCACCCCTCACTATCTTTGTAATGTCATTCAGCTCAACAACACTCTGAGATATTTGTACTACTCTAATTATGGCCTGTTGAAAATCACGATCTTAATCACTCCACCATTGGCGGCCGTGCCTTCAGCTGCTATGGCCCTACTGTCTGGAAGTCTCTCTTTAAACCTCTCCATCTCTCTATCTCACTTGCCTCCTTTAAGATGCTTCTTAAAACCTACCTCTTTGACCAAGCTTTTGATCATCTCCCTAATATCTTCTTATGTGGTTCGCTGTCAAATGTTGTTCGATAATGCTCTGTGAAACATCTTGGTACATTTTATTACCGTAAGTGACAATTTAAAACCAAGTTATTGTTGTTTAAATGCATTCAATCATCGCTATTCAAATCTACATTAGGTAAGTGGCAATAAATTCCACTGATGTATGTTAATCTCAAAAATCTATTTCTCCATCTTTAGTTTCCACCCTGTGATGTCACACAACCCTTACTGAGATTTCATCTACTGCTGCTTTGTAGGACAATGGTTCAGATTCTCTTGCCATTTGACTTTCCATCTCCTTGTTTGGAGGCATTCTGTGCTTTTGACAGACAGATCAGCAATAAGCAATGCAGGAATTGTGTGTGAATCTTAACCTCTTCTACAGCACAACCCAGTGGGGGATAATTTTGAGTTTTGGCAATGGTATAAAATGTGTGATATTGGCTCAGTTGCCCATTAAACATCTCTGCTGATTTTCATTTCCACTGACATCAATAACACAAAAATCAGGAGAGGTGTTTAACTGGTGGCTAGGCCAATATCACACATTTTATACTGTTGCCCAAAGTCAAAATTACTCCCTACATATTGATGCAGAGATACATTCCCATATATATATTGAAGTAATAATGAATTCCTATTTCCTGCAAGTAATTGGCAATATGCAGATAGTTTCTCTGGACATCTGCCATTGTCAAAGATCAATGTCTGAGTCCAGCAGCAGTAAAGAGCTGATCCCTTGTCAGGGTAACATCACACAAAGCTCATATCCTTAACTAGGCCTGAGCTGCTTAATTATGTCATACAGCATTCAGGCAGTCTGGCCATTGTGATTGAGATCACAGTGCCCTGATTCAGGGGAGGCAAGATACTTTACCTTCTGCCAGAAAAAGATAATTAAAAAAGACCAAAATGGAAATCTATTTCTCTTACTTAAATTTGGATTCATAGATACCTGAGCACAATTTAAGGGTTACACTCTCATTTAAGGTTCCAGGCGCAGCTGTAAACTGCATGAATGAATGTGACAAGTTTAGAAGGTTTCAGCTGTGGCTGAGTGACTGGCAAAGCTGGAAGGGTTTGGGTTCAAGCCCTATTCCAGAGATTTGAGCACAAAATCTAGGTTGACACTCTAGTATACCACTAAGGGAGTGCTGCACTGTCAGGTACTGTCTTTTGCATAAGATGTTAAACCAAGGTCCAGTCTGCCCTCTCAGGTGGACATAATGATCCCATGGCACTATTCGAAGAACAGGGGCGTTTTCCCCACTGTACTAGCCAATATTTATCTCTAAACCAGCATCACTTCAAAAAAACTGGTCCTTATCTCATTGCTGTTTGTGGGTGCTTGCCATGCACGAATTAGCTGACATGCTCCCTACATTTGACTACACTTCAAAAAGTACTTTATTTGCTGTAAAATGCTTTGGGATGTCCTGTAATTCTAAACGGTGCTATATAAATGCAAATCCTTTTTCTCTTATCTCAACTCTCTGATGAGATTGCCATCTTGAAATGTTATTATGTTATTTGTATAAAATATACAGTGCAGTTTATGAGGTGAATTTTATTCTGTTTGCAATTTGCCAGCAACAGATGTCACAGAGAGCATCTGCAGTTATGATGCATGCTTCAGTTAATGCTTAACATCTTTACTGATGGTTAAAAGTTAAAGCATAATCCTCATGGTTATTGAATAATTATGTAAAATTGAATTGCAGAAAACACAGAACTGTACTGCATAATAGCTTGCATGGATAAAATTGCTATTAATCGTTCATTAAATGTTGTAGACCTTGTGTATATTCACTTACAATCCATGGTATCTGCATAAAAGATCAATTCAAATTTGGGTCCTACCTGGAAGTGATTCACAACGGGCTGAATTTTACCAGTCCCTTGACGCCGTGGGTAGTGGCTGGGGACCCATAAAATTCGGCGGGGAGAGGTCTGCCTCGACCCCCGAGGTCAGGAAGGGCCCGCCACATATTACCGGCGGTGGGGGGACCTTGGTGCAGCCCCCACTGCTGCAAAGCCTTCATCTACATATTCAAATTAAGATAAATTAGATGCAAATTCATTTACCTGCTGGTGGTGGCCGTCCCACAGCCAATTTTATGGCCGCCGTTTCTCCCTCGTGTGCCTTGGGAACTCCATACGGAGTTCCGAGGCGAGAACCTGGTAGGGAGAGGGGAGGAATAAAATTTTCAGGGTGAGAGGGGTGGGGAGCGGGGAAAACACTTTTGATTGTATGTGGGGATGGTGGGAAGGGGTTGAAGAGCAAAAGTTCGAAGGTTGGGGGGTAAAGTTCAGGTAGGGAAAAAGGCAAGCTTTGGTAATCTCAGGCAATGAAATGACCATTATGGGGGTTGGGGAAGGGCCACCATATCATTATTGTTTGTTAATAAAAAATAAATGAATACAGTACCTTTAAAAATTATAATTACTTGCAAGGGCCTGGAGCCCTTTAAAGGTGGCGCCGGCGCCTGTGCGGTGGCACCGGACGCTGTTGCCGGGGATGCGGCGGCCGCCCCATCTATGTCATCCGGGGTGGCCGCCCCGCCCCCTCTATTTAAATCAGTCCCCGTGCGGAATATCACGGGGGCTGTGCGGTGGCACTTCCATGTTGGAAGGCTGCTGCTCTCTGTGTGCCGCCGCGCAGTGCAGCACACTAATAAAATCCAGCCCAATAAGTGGAAATGCCGCACCTGTAAGGTGCAAAGGTGACACCGCCAAGAATTGGTGCTTTTATTCCTAAAACCAGTTCCCCTCAGAGCTTGAAATGCTGTGCCTTTTTTGAAGCTGTCTTTTAAAATTTACCTCAATGAATGTGGAAAAAAAACTATTAATTGCCTTGCTTCTCTTATTGTAAAACACTTAAAGAGCCTGGAAGACTGTTGTACTGGATCTTGTTGATGTAATTTTATGGTTGGACCTAATCACCAACCTAATACATTTGTGTCGGATTCAGATGGGGTTAGATCTTCTGAAAAGGACATGTTCTTTTTCCACCGTATCCTGACCTCTAGAGGAATGTATATATGTGGATTTCTTAGATGCCAGATAACAGGGTATTGTCTTACATCCACATTACGATGGCCCATTACTATTTTTTCACAATTCTACCAACTCATTCAGTCATTCAACACATCTTGAAAATCTGAGTGTCAGCCTTTGTACAGTGTTACGACCTCAGTGAGACCATTAACGCTAAAATACGAGATATGAACGCCCAGACCAATTTAAAGAATTACACGACAAGATTTCATACTTTAAGACTTTCATTACAACAACTAAGCTAAAAGAAATCTCCATTAACCAAATAGTACTTTGTAAGCAACTGATACCCCAGATTACAAAGAAAGGTATTTTCTTTACTTTTTAAAATACTTGAAAACCTCACGCCACACTTATACATAGCACAGTCCTTTTTGATAGTGAAATCCTTTGCAATTAAAAGTACCAAACTCCTCCCAGTAATAGTGGGTTGGATCTTCCAGACCTTTTCAAAAATCAACGTCCTCTTCTCTAACTTCTCCAAGCACTTCCGACCTGGATGTCTGTGAATAAGGGGATTCCTGGTGATCCTACTGATCTTCTACTTCTCCGCAAGCAAAACAGGTTCAAGTCTTTGCAGACTTTTACTGCATCAGGCTTCTGACAGCAGGTGTCCCCCCCCTCCCCCCACCACTGCCGCACCCCCCCCCCCCCACCTCTCTCTCTCTCTCTCTCTCAGGTTGCAACCACTAAGTTCCTTTCTTACAGCCTGTCTGCCTTCAGGAAATCTGTTAAATTTATCTGGATTCAAAAATCAATAGCTTATTGTTCTGTTCCAATATTCAAAGTCCAGAAGCCTGGTTTCACAGAGCCACCTAGGCCTTCCATTGTTCCCAGGTGTTAACAGCTGCTTGGTGTATTTTCATCTTCAGAATCACTGAATCCTTGTTTTATGACCCGAAAGTCTGGGAGGGTGAAACCCATTGTTCTTCAGATTTTATCCCTGCAGTCTCTTTTTTCAAAGAAGTCTTTGATCTGTTCTTAGCAAAGTGGATGTAAGATCACCTTACCTTCCAGACTCCATCTCAAACTTTTAAAAGTCACAAGTTTTAAAAACATAATCATGTTACAAAGTCCAATGTTCATAACAATAGTTTGAAGTTACACAAAGTTGACTAAGTGTTTGAAAAGTGTTTTGTACTGCCTAATGTTCTTCTGCCACCCACAACATCTCTACATCTCATCACTGCTACACAAGATTCTTAACATATCTTGTGTGGTCAAATTTAAGCCCAAATTCCCAAAACTGAAAATTAATATGCTTGCTAAGGATTGGCTGTCTCCCTCTGGGATTGATGTATATTGAGCAGGCTGGTTTTAGGGAGTCATCCTTGTAACCTATTCTTTTAAAACTTATCAGGCATTATTTTTTTCCTCTTTCCTTCTCCTCTTCTGCAGACCTCTTGCTCATCCAAATGACTATTCTTCATAAATGAGCCTAGACCATATTGGCAGACTATTGAACCATATGGGACATCACTACTAAGTCTGCTGCTTTCCTCACCCAACATCCATGCATGTACATTTACAGCTGGATAAGAGAACATGTGGCTGATCTTCCACTTTCCTCAGGGGTACTGAGGACAACTGTAGTCATCTTACATTTGCCCAGCCAGCTAAGAACACTCAACAGACTAAGGATCAAATCTGGGATTTTCTGGTCTACATGACTTCATTACTCACTTCCTTTAACAAACTGAACTCTTGGAGGAAGAGTATTTTTTTCCTATTTTTACTGCACACTAACACAGAACTGTTATAAATGTGCAAGAGAGGTAGCAACAAGTCATTCAAGAAACTACCACTAAAGGCTAAGAAATGCTGCTTGCTACCTGATGCTACCTGATGCCTTTCCTTCTTCCCACAGGTTTTCCAGCAACTGGGGGTAACAGTGCTCTGCTTTGTGACTCTAACTTTCAGGATTTCTAAATCTTCATAGGAGGAAAGGTTTTATGTGCACAATTAGAATGTCTCACAGTGCTCAAGTTTGTTTTTGCTGAAGTTACCCCATAGTGGACATCTTCAGATCCTGACATAACTATTGACTACCTATTCAACAGAAGAGACATGGGATCTACACAGGCCTTGGTTAGAAGTCCAGATTTCAGAGCAAGGGATAGTTCAACTCTTAACTTGCATGCCCAATGGTGGAAAGTACCTCTCCTTGAGAAAGTAACCTCAGGGAAGAATCTTTATCTCTTCAAGTCAATGTGAGGAAATTTTAGTTGGAAATCCACTTACTTTTCAAATCAATGCCACACTAAAACTGGACTCAGGCTTCCCTATATGCTTCCATAAAGCCTTAAACCAGAGGCATATATATTTAGCCATTCCATGCATTGGATGTTGAACTCAGTACTTCTGAAGTACGCAGTAAGTCATTTCTACCTGTTTACCACTATAGGCAGGCATTACCATCAGGATAGCCACAATGAGTGGAATTTGCTCTCTTTAAACCAGATGTACCATCTTCAGTTGCTTACTCAGGATCTTTTCACGCCATAACCCTCACCTCATGTACAGATGCACAGGGATATAACTGTTTCACTTTTAAAAATCTGCTCCTTGTTTCCTTAAAGATTTAACAGTTAAGCTGTTTAACTGCCTGCAGTATGCAGATTTTCAGACATTCAGTTTTCCTGAATTTTGTTGCACTCACTTAATCAGGGTATGTCCCCAAAGCAGAATATAGGATTGCAAGACACAGTGAATTTGAGATCTTGGCCAGGCCACCGATCTGCGATGTCAAGCAGATGTCAGGCCTTCCACAGTGAAAGCAATAGAAAAATGAAGGAAGTCGACCTGGTCTACTTTTCTGTTGATCTTTTACAAACTAGGCAGAAACATCAGACCAACTTGTTTGCCTGTCCTTGTAGATAGTAAATAGTATGTAATCCAAGTACACCTAGAAAGTTTAGTGTGGAGAAAATAAATTAAGAAATGACGAACAAAGTAATATTTGAGTTACCTGATAGGGATTCTTCTGAAGTCCTAATCTATATTCTGTATTATCAGGATTTGTATTTACATCTAAACCCTGATTTGGGGATTTTGGCAAAATTGAGTCAAGGACTAACCAGCAAAATCAATTAATGCATGGAGTAAAATACAGTAAAGGGTACATAAAAACAAAGAAAAATCTAAAAATGAAAAATGTTCTCCCATTAGGAAACTTACTTCGACTTCATAAAAATATTTCAGTAACTTACTTTCTTCTTTTAGATGCAAGGCCCCAGTACAACACTGCATCCAGATTTTATGGATGAGGCCCATCGGAGCTGTGCCAGAAGGCATAAAATTTAGTAGTACATAGTTTGTAACTGCATTCAAATATTAAAATTAATGTCACATGGCAATAACATAGACTCATTGGGGAGAACTTTGACCCCAAAAAACAGGCAGGTTTGGGTCGGGCAGGAGGTTAAAGTGCTACTTATCTGAATCTCGAACCCAGCACTCCTCCAACCCACTTTCGGTTTTAACAGAGTCCGGATGGGGGTCGAGCATACAACACGTTCCTGAGGTTACTTTCTCAAGGAGAGGTACTTTCCAACATTGGGCGAGCAAGTTAGGAGCTTAGCTATCCCCTGGTCATTTAAATATTATAATGAGGCTGCGTGCCTCATATATAAGCACCATTTTAAATTTAACTCTGGACCCCCAAGCTTTGGGAAATATGGTGGCTACTGGGGGGCAAGGAATATTGGAGCCAGGAGTTAATTGCCTTTCCACTTACCTGCTGGATCCAGTGTATCTGCCTTGTCAACCCCCCCATGATTGGACACCCCACCTTGACCATTACAATCACTCCCCAACGCCTCCACCGACCCCGTCAAGCTCTCAAATCCCCCCGACAAGGCTTCCGATTCACCATCATCCGCCACATCACCACCCCCACCGAGGATCGGACTCACCCCCCCAACCCCCCTGGTCAGGGGCTCTGACTTACTTGGTCGTGCAGCCTCTTCTCCAGTCTTGTCTGCCCGACTGGAAGCCAAACTGACTTCCAGGTGGGGAACCTGTCAGTGGTTCCACAGCATGTGGGAAACCCCAACCTCAGATTTCCCATGCCTTACTGGCACCTCCTACTCCACCATCCCCTCCTCACCAACGCCAGCCAACACCACCGCACCCCCCCTGCCCCACCCCCCACCTCTGTTGGATCAAAAAGTTAAAATTCTCCCAATTATATATCCCAAAATTACCAGTTAGAAAATTGGGCAACTCCAAAATCAGTTCTCAATTCCTTTTAGACAGCTTAAAAATGGTTCTTTAGCTACACAGCTTTACATCCAAATGTTAATTTGCCTCTCACTCTGTCACTAAAGCAAAATGACTGAGTCAACTACTGTGACGGTTCTCAAAGTCCTTCTGATCTCACAGGTTCTTCTGGAGGTCTTCAGCCTCACTCTATATCTAATCAGATTAGTAATAGGTGGAACAGCTCCAGATTTGAACACATTATTTGATTGATTATCCACCATTACATTGTAAGATAACTTCAATTAATAATTTTTGCATGAGTGAACTGTTTTCCTTTAATCAACTGTGAATGACCTATTCTCATCCATACTCCAAGGTATGTTAGACCTTGAAGCCCTCCTTCATCTTGTACTTCCATTAGGAGGTTTCAGTCCTGTATGTAGATTTTAGATACTTGATTCTTCTTCTCCACTTTCCAAATTATGTAGTAGGCAACAAACACTCACATTAAGAAAAGATTTTTACAGGTGACAGAAAGGCAGTTATGACTAGGTCAAAACAGCAACATACTAGCTAGGTCTTCTTCTTTGATGTATTCTCCTCTGCTCACCAGGATGCACCTCATGGGAATTCTATCACCAATGTTGTGGGCCCTCTATTCACTGGATACGTGGTATTCCCCTGACAGCTTTATTGTTAAACTTGTTCAGTTTAAACATACTCACGGTGAGGTTCATGTTCTTTGATCTCACTTGCATTTTTCTTACACACCTTTCCTCAGCCTCGCTTTGTCAGAGTCAAAATATAGATGCCTGGCAACATCATCTTTTATCTCCTACTACTAGAGAGAACAATTCCTCTCACACAGTCCTGATATAATACGCGACCTGGAAAGGTAAGAGCCAAACTTGAACTTATCGCAATTTGCCATTGTTCATTAACAAACTCATGGCAAATAGATTTTATTGCAGCTCATCGGGCCCCTGCATTTATGCAGTATAAACTTCTTTTTATATCATTGTTAACAGTTTTAACAATATTAAAGCCTTTCTGGACATTTTCTTGCACTAAATTTCTTCTATTAAGGATAATTAGTAACCCTTTCCAGTCAAACTGACCTCTGTGTTAAAAGATCAGATGTGAGATATTAACATACTGTCATACTTGAGGCACTGGTTTGAGACTGGTGGTTTCACATTGCCCTCTGGGAAGGCATGCAGAGCTCTTCACATGCATTTTAAAAACAATCATTCTTGCGATGTGGGCATCACTGGCTAGGTTGTCAATTATAACTCACCACTAGTTGCCCTGAGAAAGTGATGGTGGGTCTACTTCATGAACCATTTGTAGCAGTTTGATACATCTGAGAAAAGTTAAAAACCATTCTGGAGTCATATACAGGCCAGACTGGGTAAAGGCAGCAGTTTTCTTTCCTTAAAGGACATTATTGATCCAGTTGGATTTGTACGACAATCCAACAGCTTCATAGGGCTGAATTTTACCAGCCCCTTGACATCGGGGGTTGTGGCAGGATACCTGTAAAATACTTGTGGGAGCAGGCCGCCACGACCCCCGACGCAGAGAAGGCCCCGCAGCATTTTACCAGCGGCGGCGAGGCCTCAGTGTGGCCCCATGGTGGCGGGGCCTTCATTTAAATATTAAAATTTATTAAGAAATGAAAAACAACTTACCTTGTCCCGGCGGCCGTCCCATGCTGATTTTACGGCTGCAAGACGCGACTCACACGCCTTCGGAACTCCGTTTGAAGTTCTGAGGTGAGACACTGGTGGGAGAGGGTAGGACTGAAATTATCAGGGCAGGAGTGGGGGGGAACGGGGAAAACCCTTTATTGGCTGTGGGGATGGTGGAAAGGTGTTGAAGGGCAAATGTGACGAGGTTGGGGGGAAAGTTCGGGGTGGGAATAAAGTTATTGATCGTCATGTAAGACGGTAAAAAAACATTGGGGAGGTTGGGAAAGGGCCTCCAGCTTATGATTATTTTTTATTACAAATGTCAGAGTAATGTTTGTTTAAAATTTAGTATTTTTGCTAAGGGCTTGAAGCCCTTTAAAAATGGCGCCAGTGCCTGTGCGCTGGTGCTGGATGCTATTACCGGGGATGGCACAGCCGCCCTCTTATGTCATCGGGGGCGGCTGTGCCGCCCCCTCCATTTAAATGAGCCCCCATGCGAATTATTGCGGGGGCTCAGGGCCGTTGACTTCAAAGCGCGCCGCTGCGAGGTGCAGTGTACTAATAAAATTCAACCCATAGTAACTTTTAATATTTTATTTCCATATACTCATAGAGTCAAAGAGTTATACAGCACAGAAACAGGTCCTTTGGCCCACCATGTCCGCACCAGCCATCAAGCATATCTATTCTAATTCCATTTTCCAGCACTTGGCCTGTAGCCTTGTATGCTGTGGCGTTTCAAGTGCTCATCTAAATACTTCTTAAATGCTGTGAGGGTTCCTGCCTCTACCACCCCTTCAGTTAGTGTGTTCCAGATTCCAACCACCCTCTGGGTGAAAAACATTTTCCTCAAATCCCCTCCAAACCTCCTGCCCCTTACCTTAAATCTATGCCCCCTGGTTATTGAGACCTCCGCTAAGGGAAAAGGTTTCTTCCTATCTACCCTATCCATGCCCCTCATAATTTTGTCTACCTCAATCATGTCCGCCCTCAGCTTTCTCTGCTCTAAGGAAAACGACCCTAGCCTTTTCAGTCTCTCTTCATAGCTGAAATGCTCCAGCCCAGGCAACATCCTGGTGAATCTCCTCTGCAACCTCTCCAGTGCAATCACATCCTTCCTATAGTGTGGCAACCAGAACTGTACACAGTACTCCAGCTGTGGCCTAACTTGCGTTTTATACAACTCCATCATAACCTCCCTGCTCTTATATTCTATGCTTCGGCTAATAAAGGCAAGTATCTCATATGCCTTCCTAACCACCTTATCTGTCTGTGCTGCTGCCTTCAGTGATTTATGGTCAAGTACACCAAGGTCCCTCTGACCCTCTGTACTTCCTAGGGTCCTACTATCCATTGTATATTCCCTTGCCTTGTTAGTCCTCCCAAAATGCATCACCTCACACTTCTCAAGGTTAAATTCCATTTGTCACTGCTCTGCCCATCTTACCAGCCCATCTATATCGTCCTGCAATCTAAGGCTATCCTCCTCACTATTTACGACACCACCAATTTTCGTGTCATCTGTGAACTTTTACATACCTCCTATATTCACGTCAAAATCATTCATGTACACTACAAACAGCAAGAGTTCCAGCACAGATCCCTGTGGTACACCACTGGTCACAGACTTCCAATCGCAAAAACAATCCTTGACCATCACCCTCTGCCTCCTGCCACTAAGCCAATTTTGGATCCAATTTGCGAAATTGCCCTGGATCCCATGGGCTCTTACCTTCTTGACCAGTCTCCCATGCGGACCTTATCAAAAACCTTACTGAAGTCCATGTAGACTACATCAACTGCTTTACCCTCATCTACATACTTAGTCACCTCCTCGAAAAATTCAATCAAATTTGGTAGACATGATCTCCCCCTGACAAAGCTATGCTGACTATTCTTGATTGATCCCTGCCTCTCCAAGTGGAGATTAATCCAATCCCTCAGAATTTTTTCCAATAGTTTCCCAACCACTGATCTTAGACATACTGACCTGTAATTACCTGTTTTATCCCTACTACTCTCCTTGAATAATGGTACCACATTCGCTATCCTCCAGTCCTCTGGCACTTCTCCTGTGGCCAGAGAGGATTTGAAAATTTGTGTCAGAGCCCCTGAAATCTCCTCCCTTGCCTCACATAGCAGCCTGGGATACATGTCATCTGGGCCTGGAGATTTATCCACTATTAAGCCTGCTAAAACAGCTAATACCTCCTCCCTTTCAATGCTAATTTGTTCAAGTAAATCACAATCCCCCTCCCTGATCTCTACACTTACGTCGTCCTTCTCCATAGTGAACACAGATGAAAAGTAATCATTTAAAACCTCACCTACGTCGTCTGGCTCCACACACAAATTGCCACTTTGGTCCTTAATGGGCCTTACCTTTTCCCTGGTTATCCTCTTGCCCTTAATACACTTATAAAATGCCTTGGGATTTTCCTTTATCTTGCCCGCCAGTGTTTTTTCATGCCCCCTCTTCGCTCTCCTAATTACTTTTTTAAGTATCCCCCTACACTTTCTATACTCCTCTAGGGCCTCTGCTGTTTTCAGCCCTCTGAATCTGCCATAAGCCTCCTTTTTTTCCTTATCCAATCCTCTATATCCCTCGACATCCAGGATTCAAAATCTCAACTGTATCATAGTGGGATTTTAAACCATGTTTTCTGGATTATTTGTTCAGATTCTCTGGATTACCAGTCCATGAATTTAACCAAGACAGCATCAGACCCTGAAGCACCAACTCATCAGTACCAAAATACCAAATTGGCTGTCCCATCAGTCCCTCAATAACACTGCAAAGTTAAAAATGAAGTTTAGAAACACTGCTTGGGAAGTTTTTAAAATTTGCTTTAGTCTCGTTCCAGATATACTGCAGCTCATCCACATCCAAATCAGTGCAGGAGATGTGGTCTGGATATATTTTAATAGTAAAATATATGTGTGTGGATAAATTATTACCCTCAGGACTTCCCTAAGGGGAAAGTATTACTTTAGGCTTTCTTTTTCCTGCAATTATCTGTAGTTCCACCTTAAAATGAAGGTCCAAGATCACATAACTTGTCAAGAACTAAGCTCCTTAGAACAAGTATTTAGACATATGGACAGTTAAGATAGAGTTGGATATTTCTCAGCATTTTTTTTAAATGGAAAACTGAAGATCTTTTGTTGAGGGCCTGTATGTATTTCATTGGAATCCTGTACTGGAGAATTCCATTGCATTCTCCAGTTTTTTTTTCTCAGCCAAATCATGCATTAATGTATATTCTATGTTAGGAATTCCCCTATTCGGCACTATAGTACCTTTTCCCCTATTTGTTAAGTTTCCTCATTTTCATACTATTTGGCAACCATCCATGTTCGTAAAAGTCAAAGAACCATTCAGAGGAAAAGAATAAAGTCAATATTTCTGACTAATCTTACAGAGCCTTATTATTATACTTGGCTTGTCAATGCCACAAATATTCATTCTTCAGGTGTAAAAGACAAAGCGAAGCCCTTCACTTCTAATTCCCATTGCTAAAGAAACCTGCATGCATGAAAACGTTCCCAAAATGTTTTGCCGTTTTCTACTTTTTACATGGTTTCACACTGTTTCTGTCAGTCCATGTTATATCAACCCATTGAATATTCATTTCTGCCACATTCTGAGAAGGTATGTAACATTTTACATACTAAACTTAATTTGAATTTAAAGCTTTACAATAGCTAATAATTAATCTTATAATTTTAGATGTCAGTTAAATAAAACTGAACAGATTAAAAAAAAGAGATTAACTAAAATGGACAGCTTATGGCTCCACTACTGTCAAGAGATAAAACAATCAAGCAAAATTAACTAAGTAAGGATCCTTTATCATTTGGATTTATTACAGGACTGAATTAAATATTTTACTTTTCTACTGTAAAATTGTAATTTCCTGATTAGTCATCTTTCCACTGACAAACACAATCTCCTCAGGAACAAGCACATTTACAACAGCTGTTTTCAATTGGCAAAATGTTTAATTATTGATTCTCACTGCAAATTATTTATTTAGCAAATCATTTTGTAGTTCTACTGGACTATAACATTCTAAAATCCATGCTATTAAACTTGGTGATATATAATAGGGTCTTGGTAATACAACCTTTTATAGCCAAGCAAAATGGAAACTACAGTTTTATCTGGATTCTGTAACAATGAGGAGGCCAAAAAAAAAATAAAGGTAGACTTTCCGAGTCCTCACCTGGAGCAAAGTGTGAGTGTGCATCAGAAAATCACAAGCAGTGCCCGGCAATGTTTTGATGCATGATCCCAGTATGGAGGAACTTTGCCATTTGTGTGTAATATATATATGCATATTTATTTAAAATGCCTACTGGTAAAACAACTTTTAAAATAATAGAAAGTAGAAAGTTCAGCACAGCTGTCAACCATTGTCACTTCTGGCTTTTGTTTCTCCAGCATTCAGTGAAAGGGAATGCTTATAAAATGAGTCAATGTCAGATGACTAACATCTCCAATTATGTTATTGTTGGCACCCTGCCTGTTTTTGAAATATATAAAGGTAATGTAAGGATGATGCACCCTTTGAAACTCAGTCACAATTTACTCCTATATTATGTTTGAAAGTGCTTGCTGAGCATCAGTGCTCCTTGCACCATATAAATAGTGGGTTTGTTTAATGATAATCGCATCTCAATATCAGGACTGAATAGAACCCTTTGATCATATATCTGTCTGGAGTTAATTATTGTGCTATGTTGACTCAGGCAGTGTTTGGCTTCATACCTAAAAAAAAATATTTTTTTTAAAATTGGCTATCAATTAAATGGAGATGAAAGTGGATGTTTGGAAAATGAAACTGCACCAGATGACCAATGTGATCAACATCCACATTTGTTTGCCAGTAATTCGCCTATTTCTGAAACATCCATCTAATACAAAGAAGATGTGTCCTCTGAAATCTTGACACAGTTGTGTTCAGCATCATTTGACAGCCTCTGTGCACAAGACAACCTCCGCTATACTATTGTTCATGGATGTGGTCTGGATCTGAACTGTGAATCGCTCTTAACTATCAACAACACATTCTACCCATTGATAATTCTTGACTGATTTATCAAGTTATGCTGATTTAGATAGAGATGGTTGGCTTTCATTTTTAAAAAAAGGAATGCAAAAAAAGCTATTAATTGAAAGTAGGTCCTGGAAACACTGTATAGTACCAGAAATAGCTTGGCCTGTTATGTTCACACACTGTTCAATTACGAAAAATGTAAGCTAACAAGGAGGACTTCTTTTAACTAGATAACTCACTTAGAAAATCATTATAAATCTTGGACTACTCATGTTAAGAAAATAGAATATGTTTAATATTATTGTGAATAATGTTAGCTGAAGTTAGTTCTGTTAAAAATGTTTCCATGTACAATATACTTGGCTGCTGGTGTGTGTGCATCAGATATAGATTAAAGTAGACACTGTTAGAAAAAGTTCAGTGGACCCAGCTGTGGAGAACTGAGGCAGACTGGAAAACTTTTGGTTGATGCCAGCGCTGCCTGATCAGACTAAACAGATAATGACTTTGAAATTGCTGTTACCTGGTTTCAATTTTGCAGACTAGGTTTTGTGATGCTCTTAGAATACTGGTTTAAAATAAAACTGGAAATAGAGCATAAGGGAGCAAAGCTATAGAATCAATGTTTGCAGCACCTTTGTTTACAATTACTAATATAATATTACCAGATTAAATCAGGTATAGGCATGCCAATAATACTACATTTATTTATAGGCTTAAAATATTCCTAAAAAGGTTACAAGTGAATAACTTGCTGAAGTGACGAATCTACCTGACTTTTGATATAAATTACACAACTGCTAGATCATAGTGTGGCTAATGGCTTGCATATTGTTCTTTCTCATCTGGGTTTGAATTCAGTCCAGCCCACTCTCCCCTCTCTGAGGACTGTTAACAGTCCTAAATGAAAAGGTAGCCGTAACCTAATTTCCAGTGGACCCAACCTTATAGCACAAGATGGCCCATAATTTGACACCAATAAGGATTAAGTTGTCAATCTCGCTCAGTGCAATCGCAGGGGTAGCTGGGTTAGAACTGAAAGTAGCAAACTGGCATAGTTGAAAGCTTATCCTGAGATGAGAATTAAATCATATTGTTGTGGTAGTGTAAAAGAAGAATTCCTTTATCTGACATGTTCTACACCAGGAATAAGACTGTTCAATGCTGACAGAGGAAGCAAAAAAGTGAACCTATTTTCTATGAATCTACAATCCCCTCTCTTATGTTGATAAACAGAAAATCCACAAAGCAACAAAAGGTCAGAAATTCACCTATGGTTCTGCTGCAGCATTACTCATATTACGCTGTAGGATGCAATTTAAATTCAGTATATGTTAGCATTTGAAATTTGAGCCAGTTCAATAGTGTATTTTTGCATCATGGACACATTCACAGTGTGACTCAAGACCATTAATATATTCCTGTAAGATTTTCCATGGATTTTCTCATGGTAAGGCAGATAGTGTGCTATTTTATAAGGATAGGTACCTTGTACAATGCAAAACACAATGTATTATTCTTCTGCTGAAATGTGGCTTTAAAGCTGAAAAGTCTATTCAATAAGTAAACACTGGGCCAGTTTATTGAAGGGTCAATTAAGAAGTTTCAGACATTCTGGCTGCAGTATGTTGGGTTCCTGCTGGTTTTCTACGTAGATTCCAAATGCTACCCCAACTTTTTAATTTTTTTTTAAAAGAATGCATAGAAATGTGACATCTAAAGTGTGACAGACAGACACTGCACACATTTGAACGTTTTATAATAGTACAGAGCAATTATATAGATTGATCTACAAGGAATCAGAAATTGGTCTATGAACAGTAATTCTTTTTCACCTAGTACAGTAGAGTTCTGTGTACCTGTCTATATATGTTATTTCAAATTAATTTGAATCTTTAAGTAATTTAGATTAAATAACAAAATATTACTATAGCGGAGTGAACCTGTTAAATCTATCCATATTATTATATTGTTATTTTCTCAACTGATGGTGAAACGAGATCCGGATAAACCTGTGCAAACATTTGATCTATTCTGTTACACAATACTTGACCTATAATGATCCAAATATCTCACCAGTGTAAGTGTAGACATGACACTTCTTGACCTTCTGTGAATGAATAGTTAAGCAATCGAAAGGAGTTAATTCAAATCTAGCTGTTCCAGACTCCCTTTGGTTCTCTAATATCCACAAGTCATTAGATTAGGTTTCAGTCTGTAAACAGTGGGATAATCAGAGTCTCTTTAACATTTTAATAACTGTATAACTCAATAAACAAGGAACATTGGGTCTTTCCTTTCTGAAATTGACTTATTCCTTGCTGAAGCAACTGTGAGCCACCCAAAGCAAGTCACCCAAAACAAATTCATGATGTAATCTGAAACCATTGTGGCTGTGCACAAGCTACAGTAAAAAAAAGTATAACATTTAGTTATATAACAATAGTCACTGAAGTTTAAAATGTTTCAGTGTAAAGTGGATTTTGGGAACTTCCTATTCACTCAACCCAACAAGCTGCAAACTTTTCAAACTTCATTTTTAATATTAACACACTGGAATGCAATGCTTAAAAGGTCGGTGGAAGCAGATTCAGCAGTAATTATGGGTATATACTTGAAAGGAAAAATTTGCAGTTATGAGGGAAGAGCAGGGGAGTGGGACTAATTCCAATTAGCTCTTTCAAAGAGTTGGCACAGGCACAATGGGCCAATTGGTCTCCTTCTGTGCTGTATGATTCTATGGTTAATGTTAGCAGAAAGCTGCCTGTGTCATTGACTTGCAGTAACATTTAACTGGCATTTAGATGCTGCTATGCAAAGCTCTATCTTCCCTATTCAGGCAGCAGCATGAATCAGATCTGCTGGGCTGCACGTCCTGCTGAATCAGCTGCCATCAGGGAGCATAACTGCAGCCCTATAGACCAATCAATGGAGTACCTTGATGTTACATTCACATTGTATTTATGCACCCACTTTAATGTTACATAGAGGCAGAAACAGCCTCAATGCAATACCAAAGTTTATATGTAAACAGGGAGTCAGAGCAGTCAGCAGACTGGAATGGCAAATGGTACCCGCATGTTGCCATTACTTTGTGACCAGTGATGTCAGAATGAAAACAGGCTTCGAAGAGAGGAAGTGAGATCTGGTCTGTAAGATCCATTCTAAATCAACTCTCCAGAATCACACCAAACCTGAGAGTGAAACACTTGCTTTCAGTTCATCTTTTGTTGCGCAGTAGCACCTTGACAGGGCAAAGCACTTTTCCAATGGAATAAGCAGCAGTGAAAATGACCTTGTAGAGTTGAAGGAAAGAAAGAAAGGGAAACTGCTCTTTAAAGTTCTTCTGCTTTTCTACCCCTTGTTAGCATCTTCAAAAACTAACAGGGAGAAAAAGAGTATTCAGTCTAGTAGATTGTCAGAGAAACTTTGTAAGAGAAAGAGAATAATTTTCTTCTCTTTTGTTATCAGAGACAGTGGAACAGGGACCAAACAGATTAACCAGGTTAGTGAAATCCGGGGCATACTCCTTCAGCTGGAAATTGCTAATGTCAGTTTAATTTGCAGACTAAGAAGAAAGTTTAATTTGCAGACTAAACTGCCACTTCCCATTATTTCAGCTATCCGAAGAAAAAGGAAACCTCCAAAGATGAAACCTACTGGAAGGAAATTAACGCTGCCATGGCCTTAACAAACCTGGCACAAGCAAAAGGCAAAATACAAGGAACAACTAGCTGTATCATTCAAAAGTCTTCGCATATTTCCGAAATTAAGACTTTGAAAATTTCACCGGGCAAACCATTTTAAAAAGAAAGATTACGTGACTTAAGACATTTCAGAAGCAAAATCATTCCATGTATATATTTAAAAAAAATTCTACAACCAAATGCTGACTCCTGGCTCCTGAGGCCAGTTTAGAACAAATCTTTTTAAAAATCTAATCTTATGTTTATTAATATATTTAGGATCTTGCAGCAGTTTTTAAATCTTTTGTAATTGCACATGTATTTCTGCTGTTGTTGGCCAGCTTATTTTTTTAAACAAGAACTGACTGTAAATTGTTAAAACAGTACAATTTCTATCAAAGTATTAAATTATTTTATATTACTCAAATTAATCTTTGACATTTCATGTTGATGCTGTCAGCATGAATATAATGTAATATAAATAATATATCAATAAGCTACAAGTTGCACACTGAAAGCATTTCTACCATAGTGAAATTGTACTTTTGTATAACAAGATCAGTTCCATACTGTAAGGCTCTTATTTGACGAACAAAACAAAAAAATGTCGACAACACAGGAATGTACATTGTGGTCCTGAAACAAAACATTGGGGTTGTTCTGGCATGTTACTTTATTTTGACTGTAGTCACACTCTGTTGATGTTGCTTTGGCTCAGAGAACACATGTTGAAAACACATGACAACTAGCATATCATACAGACGTAAACTGTGATCCGATTAGAAGCAGCTACCTTTTGCACTCAGGATTCAAATGTACTGAATTATTAGCCAATATTAAGCTGGAAGGCTCCAAAGTTAAGCAATGCTCAAACTATTGCTTTTCGTGGTGACAATATTCCAATTCCTATTCAAAACATGAATGAATATATCAGCATGAGCATCGGCCTCACTGAAGGACTAGTGCTATTTCTTCAATTAATAATCACGCTTACCCCTAACATAATAGCATATAGAAATAGAAAGCTGATTATGACAGAATAACAAGCACAGGGAGTGTCCCGAGTAGATTAACTAGGTGGAATTTCCTGTGGGAACTTGCGAAGTTACAACTGTAATCACATCCATTCGTGCGACCATTTTGGCGATTTGGCCTATTTACATCCAAAGTTTTGCCAATCTCATTAACAAATGTTGGAACATTGGAAATGGGTGCAAACAAGCAGAAATCAGCAAAAATAATTGGTGCCGGTAAGAAATGCTGAATTTACACCAAATCGTCCTTTTTTTAAGTTTGAAACTTTCAAGCTTTCTCGCACTCAGGCACATTAGGCACAGCTTGTTTAAGAACATGCAATTGTGGCAGCTTTTCAATTTTCATTAAAATGCATTCAAAGAACAGAAAATACAGTGCAGGTGTTAGTGAAGATAAATCTTTAAAAAATGCTTAAAAAGTAACAATAAAACATCAAAAAATGACTTTGTTTCCTGCTGTGCCAAAAATTCTGACCTGAATTTAACACCAGTTGAATCAGTATAATTGTAGGAAATGGTATGTGGCTCGTTGGCGTGGGGGCAGAGCCATTATAATGACCTATAATTCATGGGTCAGGGATTGATAGATGGGCGTAAAAGAGCAAGGAAATTTGGGTGGAGCACACTTACATGTATAACACACTTGTGTGCAAATTTCCTCAGACTTTTATGCCTTTTTACAATTTTTTTTGCTTTACACCAACTTACACATGTCTCTGGGGACAAGTACGGAGGGAACTCCACCTCCCTGTGTTTAACTTGTGTGCTACTGTGGTCCTTAAAGGTCTAATTACTTTACACGCCAGTTGTACTGCTTATTTTGTGGCCAGATGAAATGGGTTTCTGTGCTTGTTTGTGTCTAAGGATTGACTTGAGGAGGTAAACACACATCTCTTCAATTTGGCGCCTACCTCAGCAGCCACTGAAAAGTGAAGTTTAAGAAGACTGGCTGGAAACTTTCAAGCTTACTTCAAGCTTAATCTTAGTATTAGCAAGCAGGCAGCCAACATTCCCATTATCAAAATTTATCTGACATTCAGGTACTAGTGAGCACCTACCAAACACATCACTTGTACAAAATTCTGGAATAGCAAAGGAATTAATTTTAATATGTACTTTACCTTTTTAAGAGAAGAAAAAATATTGCCTATTTTGCAAATCTAAAAGAATCCAATGTAATATTTTAGGGCCACTCAGTGTAATTTCATTCCTAGCATGCTCTTCCCTTTGTGCAATGAACATAATGTATTTTGAGATGGTATTGTAAATATTTTTATACCTTTTGTGCAAACTATTAAAAGTTGCAATTTGTCATATGCCCTTAGGTGTAAAGCAAACAATTGAATTATGTATTTTGGCATATACAAAAGAAAGCTGCTTTAAAAAAAGCTTTTTATGGTAGTGTCATTTTTTAATATATCACACATGAAGCAAAATAATAGTTCAAAGAGTGTTTTTATTATGTAGTCTTTTTCTGAATATGTTTAATTGCTCTGATGTGTTGCAAATTGTTGCAAATATTACAAATTTATAAATTATCACAATAATAAACAATAAAGTGCATGACATTTATGATTTCTGCTACAGCTACATTTTGCAATTCTTCATAAAATTGCAGATCATCAATAGCATTGTGGAATACAGTTTATAATTGCACTCTGCAACAGTATGAAATGAGAAAAGGGTATTTGGCCTTTCCATAGATCACTGGTATTACAACCTGTAACGGACTCCACCCCATTTTTATTTTACATTTTTTAATCTCTTCAGGGAAATAATTTAAGATTTTTGGACAAAGGAAGCAAATTCTCCAGCTACTTCTCTACACTCACATTCAATTCTGGTCAGTTGCCACCAACCCGCGTGTTCTTGGAGTTTTTGATCAATCTAAACTCGCCCCTACAATGGTCAATGCCATTCCTAACCAGATATTTATCCAGCTCCTTTTTGAAGGAGTTACTCATCAAACTAGCAATTGGTTTTACTGACAGAAGGTTCTCTATTCCATGGCAAAAAAAATTGCTCTGGATTTTGTAGTAGGTTTTTATTTATTTTATTTAGAGATACAGCACTGAAACAGGCCCTTTGGCCCACCGAGTCTGTGCCGACCAAGAACCACCCATTTATACTAACCCTACAGTAATCCCATATTCCCTACCACCTACCTACACTAGGGGCAATTTACAATGGCCAATTTATCTATCACCTGCAAGTCTTTGTCAGTGGGAGGAAACTGGAGCACCCGGCGGAAACCCACACGGTCACAGGGAGAACTTGCAAACTCCATACAGGCAGTACTCAGAATTGAACCCAGGTCCCTGGAGCTGTGAGGCTGCGGTGCTAACCACTGCGCCACTGTGCTGCAGTGATGAACAATCAATGCTTGCTTACACTCGCCCATAGCATTCCTGTGGGCATTTACGCTGTGATTTGTGATTATTAATCAAAGCAACGTGGTGCCCGCTACAGGTGGACTGGGACCTGTGTGAGCAGGGCAAGCAATGCAGTATCTCATCCAATCAGATTAAAGAATCCTTACTGAAGCACGCAAAGTCTAAACTAAGAAGTGTAAGCTAGAATATTTAATTCAATGTAAAATAATGTAAGTAAAATGAAATAAAGAGAGGGAAAGAAAGATGAGATTAAGACAATGAAATAAAAATTTTAGAAATTCCAACAATAATTAAAAACTGAAGAAATGAGATTCCATACTTGTAAAAGTACATTTTTAGTGCCAGGGAGGTTGTTTGGCAGTAATTATGACTTATCAAGCTACCTCTCCATCCCCACCAATAGGACATACTAAGTCTTAACTTTTTCTGATGAATTCAGTGAGGATTCAGTGGGTAAGTACCACAAAGAGGGAGAAAATTGATTATGAGAGTAAATTGGCAAGAAATATAAAAACCAACAGTAAGAGCTTCTACAGGTATATAAAAAGGAAGAGAGTAGCTAAAGTAAGTGTGGGGCCCTTAGAGGATGATACTGGGGAATTAATAACAGGAAACAGGGAAATGGCAGATAATTTAAAACAATATTTTTCATCGGTCTTCATGGTGGAGGACACTAAACATCCCAACAATAATAGATGACCAAGGTGTAAATGGGAGGGAGGAACTTGTAACAATCTTTATCACAAGGGAAAAGGTGCTGGACAAACTGATGGGACTAAAGGCAGACAAGTCGCCAAGACCTGAATGGCCTGCATCCAAGGGTTTTAAAAGAAGTGGCTGCAGAGATAGTGGAGGCGTTGGTCGTCAAACTCACTGGATACCGGTAGGGTACCAGAGGATTGGAAAACCGCTAATGTGACACCCCTATTCAAGAAAGGAGGGAGACAGACAGCAGGAAACTATAGACCAGTTAGCTTAACATCAGTCATTGGGAAAATGCTAGAGTCCATTATTAAGGAAGAAATAGCAGGACATTTAGAAAAAAATAATGCAATCAAACAGAGTCAACATGGTTTTATGAAAGGGAAATCATGTTTAACAAATTTGTTAGCGTTCTTTGGGGATATAACAAGCAGAGTGGATAAAGGGGAACCAGTAGATGTAGTGTATTTGGATTTTCAGAAGGCATTCGATAAGGGGTGCCACATAAAAGGTTATTGCACAAAATAAGAGCTCAGGATATTGGGGGTAATGTGTTGGCACGGATTGAGGATTGGCTAACACACAGAAGGCAGAGAGTCGGGGTTATTGGGTCTTTTTCAGGTTGGAAAGCCGTAACTAGTGGGGTGCCACAAGGATTGGTCCTAGGGCCTCAGCTATTTACTATCTATATTAATGACTTGGAGGAAGAGACAGAGTGTAGTGTATCCAAATTTGCTGATGATACAAAAATAGGTGGGAAGGCATGTTGTGATGAGGACACAAAGAATCTGCAAAGAGATATAGCTAGGTTAAGTAAGTGGGCAAAAACTTGGCAGATGAAGTTCAATGTGGGAAAGTGTGAGGTCATCCACTTTGGTAGGAAAAATAAAAAGGAAGATTATTATTTAGATGGAGAAAGACTACAAAATACTGCAGTACAGAGGGATCTGGGTGTTCTTGTACATGAAACACGAAAAGTTAGCATGCAGGTGCAGCGAGTAATTGGGAAGGCAAATGGAATTTTGGCCTTTATTGCTAGCGGGTTAGAGTTTAAAAATAGGGAAGTCTTGTTACAACTGTACAGGGTGTTGGTGAGGCCACACCTGGAGTACTGCGTACAGTTTTGGTCCCCGTATTTAAAGAAGGATATACTAGCATTGGAGGCAGTTCAGAAAAGGTTCACTAGGCTGATTCTCGGAATGAAGGGTTTGTCTTATCAAGAATGGCTAAACAGGTTAGGCCTTTATTCATTGGAGTTTAGAAGAATGAGAGGTGATCTTATTGAAACGTATAAGAGTCTAAGGTGGGCTTGATAGGGTAGATGTTGAGAATATGTTTCCAATAGTGGGGGAATCTTGAACTAGGGGACATAGTTACAGAATAAGGGGTCACACATTTAAAACTGAGATGCGATGGAATTTCTTCTCTAAAAGGGTGGTGAATTTCTGGAATTCTCTAGCTCAGAGAGTTGTGGAGGCTAGGTCACTAAATGTATTTAAGGAGGAGGTAGATAGATTTTTGAAATCTCGGTGAGTCGAGGGTTGTGTGGAGCAGGCCCGAAAGAGGAGTTGAGGCCTGGGACAGATCAGCCATGAGCTTATTGAATGGCGGGGCAGGCTTGAGGGGCTGAATGGCCTACTCCTGCTCCTATTCCTTATGTTCTTATATAAAGGCACTCTCTTCATGTTTTTCAATGTTGTGTCTCTAGGCGAGGAAATGGTGTAACAAAGTGTGTAGAGAAGTAAGGCAATCAGACAGCATTTCACATTTAATAGCACATGTGCAGATGCCTGAAGTTGCTATCCGATTTACTCCATAATAACATTTAGTGTCACAGTTATTCCTGCCACAAAATCTGTCCCAATCTCGAAATCTTGCTGGTTTCCAGTTCTGTGCTTACAGTCCAAAACAAATAGCTTCTTTAGATTTATATTATCTATAATCCTCTCAATATTTTAAAGACTTGAATCATGTGCCCTTGATCAAAATCAGATTTGTGTGTCACATAACTTAGAACTTTATTTCTTAGAATCATCTCTTGTCCCTCAACAAACCTTAAATTTATTTAAAAAATACATCCAAAATTGCACATAATATGTAAAAATGTCCTTCTCGGTAAACTGCACATGCTTAGAATAACTTTTTTTTGATTTACAGTCTCATATCCTTCAGATCCAACTTAGTATTTGATTACATATGTTGATAAAAGCTTTATTCCGATTGGAACCTTTCAGTGCAGAGTCAGTAATTATTTTCCTTTCTCTGCTTTTGGAGACTGTTTCATTGTGCACATATTTGCAGTTCCCTGTTCAATGTGCATTACTTTACCTTCATTGATATTAAAATCCATCTGCTGCTGCTTCGCTCGCCCCTTATTAATTGGCCCAGCTCTCTTTCAGTGCTGTTTATCTGAAACAACTTGGTATCAGTGAATTGTATACTATTTTAAAATTTCGGAATAGTATTAACAGAAAGAGAACCCTGAGGAACTTTGCTACCAGATGCTGCCAACTCTCCCAACAAAACTTCTTCCATTTATCATCACATTCTGCTTTCTATTTCAGAGCCAAATTTCCATGTGACTAGCCAATTTTCCATTAATTAATGCGCTTTCAACTTCTTCAAAATGTACATGGAATCTTATGAAAAGCTGTCTTGGAATCAAAAGTAAATGTTGTCAACTGAATAGCCTCATCTACCAGTTTAGGAATCTATTCTAAGTAGATGAGTGAGGTTTGACCTCCTATACCAACTATTTATGCTTCTCGGAGGTGCCTTAGGATGATTTTCTATGTTAAAATCATACAAATGCATGATGTGGCTGTAGTTGCTATGGTCTCTGTATTCTTTAGAAGAGTACTGATAGCATCATGCTATAATGCTTTCCTTTGCACTATAAATGTTGTCTATCATTGCCAGAGTTAATTCTGTCTTTTTGAGTAGACTGCATTTGCTGACAACGCTACCAGTAGGTGGCACTGCAGTGGCACATGCGCAAATATTAGGATAGTACCTGCTATCTTCTGATGATGTTCAGGTGCAGCTATGGGCCTTGGTGTTCATAGAGCATGCAAAAATAGTAATGAAAATTTCCTCCCTTTTTTCCATGAGAAGGTTCTGCTTGGTTTCTCCCCAAATTGTTCCCCAAGGGTAATCAAGCAAAACTTTAGAATATCTGTTCCACCCACCTCTCCACTATTCAACCCTGGCTAGTTTTATTCCCTTGGTCATGCAGTACAGAGTTTGCTCATTCACTATGATCTTGATGTTATATGGCTAATTTCACATGCAAATACAAATCTGAAATTTCGCACAAAATCATCTTACGTTTGTAACTGTACCGTTTAAAAGTTGAATGTTTTTTTTTCCTAGTCAATTGTCTTTCCTCTTGAACATTTTGTTGGATTTTTGGTGTGCTATTCCAAGGCTCCAGACACCTGTACCTCATTCAAGAACACAGTGCTTAAATCTTACATTTTAAAAAGTACTTAATTTGCTGTGAAGTGCTTTGGTAGGTCTCGAGGTTGTGAGAGGTACGATATAAATGCAAAGACTTTGGGCTGGATTCTATAAAGCCCTTGATGTCAGGATTTGTGGTGGGGAGGAGGGGGGGCCTGAAGATGGCCCCGGGTAAGGCTGCCCATGGACCTCGACGCTGGCATGGCCCGGCCTGATATTGCTGGTGGTGGCGAGGCCTCGTGGCGGCACCACCCCCCCACCCCACCTCGGCGATGGGACCGCAATTTAAATAAACCAAATTACCTGCATTAATGGCATTCCCATCGCCTCCTGATGTCCCACCACGATCTTCACCCCGGCGGCTGGCACTGATGCGCCTTCGGATCCCCCTCCAGGGAAACAAGGCACAACACTGATGTGGAAGGGGGAGGAGGTAATTTTCTCAGTGTGGGGGTGGGTGGGGAAATGGGTCAAATTAATGTCATGGGTGTGGGGGATGGTGGGAAGGTTTATTGTTTAAGGTTTGTGCCGTTGGAGGGGGGAAGTCAGATGGTAAAGGGGGGGGGGAAGGGCAAATAATTAATTTAATTGTTATTGGGGGGTGGGAGAGAGGCAAAAGAGAAGTTTTTTTTAATGCCACTTAACTTTAAATATTTAGATTTGCCGGTAGGGCTAATAGCCCTTTAAAAATGGCGTCAGCGCCTGTGCACAGGCAGCTGACGCCATTGCCGGGGACGGACAGCCCACCCCCTCCACAAGTGGGGAGTGGCCACCCTGGCTATTTAAATGAGCTGCCACGATTGGAATCGCAGCGGCACTTTTTGTCACCCGCTGCCGAAGAATTCAGCCCTCTATTTCTTTCTTTTGGAAGTGCATATTGGCAGGTTGTTTGTTCATCACAGCCAAGCCCAAACATGTCCTCATATGGCATCCACACACACCCCTACAGCAGGGGGGGGGGGGGGGGCATTGGATAATGATCAAGAACCAGAACCCTACCTAAAACTTTCCTCTTTAGTTCAGACATGCTGCATTAGCTTGTAGAACCCCAACTGCTGCCCAGCCGTTCAGCAGAATCCTGAAATCAAAATTGGTCTGTGTGCTTTAGTGCCAGATACAGGACACTTACCCACTGAGCCACTGGCAGAGTTTCATGGAGAGTTCTTTCATTCCCACATCGACTTACACATCATACCATCTTTATGCTTCAAATGCAACAAAAGCAACAACAAAAGCAACTTTTGAAACAACTCCCAGTATTTTTCTATAAGGATCATGCATATTCTTTTCCAGTACATTAAACTAAGCTAATGGGCTGTCAGTTCTACTAAGTCAAGCACCTAGTTATGTTTTGGGTCCAGACCAGAAATGTGGTTGTGATTCTACCTTAAGGAGTAAAAAACGTTAGGAATAACAAAAAAAGTCTTATGGCAATAATAATGCTGATAAACCACATATTTAAATTGCTCTGCTGCCTCGAATGCATTCAAGCATAATTTCCTTGCATTGGCACAAAAATCATTTCAAAATTAATTTTCTTTTGTGCTTGACTAAACTGCATTTGTGCCACTGTATGTACCTTCATTTCAGTTTAATGCTGGTTGAAATGACATCTTTTTTTCTTATTTCCTGTTTTATTTACTTCATGTTGATGGGCTCACCATATGTCACAGGATATTTCCCAGTTGAGAATTCAAACTGCTTTTGGACTAGCTGCTTGAAAGTGTGCAGTGGATTATGCAACCTATGATGTTCTTTTCCTCCCACTCTGGGCGATGTCTCCTATTGGTAGTTGAGCTGAGATAGGGAACTTCATGTTTTGTGAATCTGAAGCATGAGCTCACACCCTGGCACTCTGTGACACATGAAACCGACACTCCAATATAATGCATTTCTTGGATACTAAAGGCAGCGAGTATCTTAAAGCCCACAATTGCTCTCTCTGTTACAGTGCACTATTACCCATCTGAACGTTGTTTAGCCAATGGCTGATTAGCATTTGAACCAGAGTTTGTTGTTCACCAAACCAAAAAAATAATTAACTGATATCCAGTGGTAATAAATACAGGTGCCAAACTGCATATATTCCATACAAGACAGGAGTAACACAAAATACTATATGAGTCTCACAAGCTACAGATAATCAATGCTCTTGCAACACGGATGCTTGCCTTTGCTTGACGAACTGTTATCTTGTCCTGTGACATAAGTCAGTCAAGGACAACAATTTGTAGGTTTTCCCAGTTAGCATCAATGTTGCCAGTTGTCAATACAAAGACATCGGTCACCATCAAATCCACGAGCCTAATTATCAGTGATTGTCACGACAGCCCGCAGTATGTGAGCTGTCCTGACAAATCAACAGATTATGGTCTCTGGTGAACTCAATAAATGCTATATAGTGACCAACAGTTAAAGTGCCAAAGAATGCAGAGAACAGAATGTTGCACATAATCTATGTAGCTGTGAACATCAAGTATAAATGATATGATACTATATGGATCTCAACAGATCAGTTGCAGGAAAGGGTGGAGTATAAAAGCAAGTGTTATATTGATACCTCTTTCTATTCACAGTTACTCCTTGGCATTGAACTATAATATAAAATGTAGGCTGATCGCCGAGCCAATGGTTGGTTACGAAATCCTTCCAGAAGATTGACCAAGTGACAGAAAAAATTCCATATGCAAAGAATCTATGGGTTGGATTTTATTAGTGCGCTGCACTCCGCGGTGGTGCAATTTGAACTCGTCAGCTTTCCGACATGGAAGTACCGCCACACAGCCCCTGCGATATTATGCACGGGGCTGATTTAAATAGAGGGGGCGGAGTGGCCTCCCCCGATGATGTAGAGGGGGCGGCTGCCACATCCTCAGCAACGGCATCCGTGCCACTGCGCAGGCGCGGCACCATTTTTAAAGGGCTTCAAGCCCTGACAGCTGATGTAAAATTTTAAAGGGACTAGCGCTGTAAATTTCAATACAAACATTAAATTAAACATATAAGTGCTACTTCCACCCCACCCAATGATCAAACAAAAATGTATTTCCCTCTCCCCCACCTGAAAAAACATTTTTGACAGTCTTTTCAACCCCAAACTTTGCGCTTGTTGCCCTTCAACCCCTTCCAACATCCCCACAGCCAATAAAAAGTGTCTTCCCTGCACCTCCACCCCTCCCGCCCTGAAAAAAATATTCCTCTCCCCTCCCCACCAGGTTCTCGCCTTGGAAGGCGCGCAAGGTACGAACGGCGGCCGTAAAATCGGCGTGGGACGGCCACCTCCAGCAATTAAGTGCATTTACATATAATTTAGGTTGATTTGAATATGTAGTTGAAGGCCCCGCAGGGGAGCTGCACCAAGGTGCCCCTACCACTGGTAATATGCGGCGGGCCCTTCTTGATGTCGGGGGTCAAGGTGGGCCTCTCCCTGCAGAATTTTACGCAGCCCCTGCCGCAACCCATGGTGTCGAGGGGCTGGTAAAATTCAGCCCTATATGTATATTCAAGATCCAGAGTGTCACATTCTTCCCATTTCAGACAACACACATAAATAACTGTGCCACCTTTACAGGACATCTACATAATAAATAACAGCAAATAAAAGCACTCTTGAATTCCCCATAGTACACTTGTGGCTAGATAAACAGTATGTGCAACCAGAGGGAGGAGGACCACAGAATTAAACAGTGATCGCCAGAGCTGGCGGGCAGCCATAAAGTGTGGCGAGTCGAAGAGACTTAGCAGCTGGCAGGAAAAAAGACAGAAGCACAAGGGGAGAGCCAATTGTGTAACAGCCCCAACAACCAATTTTATCTGCAGCACCTGTGGAAGAGTCTGTCACTCTAGAATTGGCCTTTATAGCCACTCCAGGCGCTGCTTCACAAACCACTGACCACCTCCAGGCGCTTACCCATTGTCTCTCGAGACGAGGAGGCCAAAGAAGAAGAAGAACATTCTGCAATGAGCTCCTCCAAAAGCCAACAATTCTGAGGTGAATTTATTTGAGTTTTCTGAACATCAGCAACGTCACAGCAATAAGTGAAGCCCATCCAATGTTACAAAGAAGTTTGCTGTAATGACAGATAAAAAAGAAAGACTTGCATTGATATAACAACTTTCGTGATCTCAGGACAGCCCAAAGCTCTTTAACAGCCAATGTACTTTTGAAGTATAATCACTGCTATATTGTAGAAAAAGTGGCAGCCAATTTGCGCACACCAAGGTGCCACAAATAGTAATGAAATAAATGTCCAGATTATCTGTTTCATTGATGTTGGTTGAGGCATAGATATTGGCCAGGACACTGGGGAAAACTTCTCTGCTCTTCTTTGAAAAGCACACTGGGATCTTTTTCCAGCCACCTGCAAGGGCAGACAGGGCCTTGTCTGAAAAGGAGTGGAGCACTTCCTCAGTACTGCACTAAAGTACCAGGTGAGGTTTTGTACTGAAGTATCTGGAAGGGTGTTGAACCCACTACCTTCTAACTCAGAGGCCAGAGTGCTACCAGTAAACCACTTTATGTATACATATAACATTATTTAAAAAGTGACTCAAGTTATACTTTTACAAATCTAATCAATAATACAGATCTAAGTTATGTACAGGATGGTATTTGATACACAAGGATTCCATTGCCACCATACATCTATTTTGTCATGTGCATATCCCGTACCTTAACTTGCTAGTATTTCACTGTGATCTTTAAAGAAGAAGCATTACGTCACACGCATGAGAAGTGCAGCGATGAAAATAAAAAAATAAACTGAAGAGTTACAAAAAATTCGAACCATTTAAAAAAGACTGGTACATTTTTGCCTTCAACATCACAAATTCCATCTCCTGCACTAAAATACATACCCATGTTTGCTAAGAACTAAAACTCATTAACCCTGTCTGCATTGAAATGAGACAGCTCATCATGTGAGCTATTCACAAAACAAGCTGAATCAAACACATTCACAGACTCTATGGGCTGGATTGTGTGCTGGATGCGCAGCTCCAGGCACCGGGCCAAAAAGGCAGGGAGAATCTTGCTACAAACAAAAAGGGGGCAATCACTTGGCTGGGACTGTACTACAGGCCTCCAAACAGTCAGGGAGAGATAGAGGAACAGATATGTAGGCAAATCTCAGAGAGGTGTAAAAATAATAAGGTAACAATAGTAGGGGATTTCAACTTCCCCAATATTAACTGGGATAGTCTTAGTGCAAAAGGCTTACAGGGGGCAGAATTCATAAAGTGAATCCAGGAGAGCTTTTTGAGCCAGCACGTAGAAAGTCTGACAAGAGAAGGGGCAGTACTGGACCTAATCCTAGGGAATGAAGCCGGACAAGTGGTAGAAGTGTCAGTGGGGGAGCATTTCAGGGATAGTGACCATAACTCTGTAGAATTTAAGGTAGTTATGGCAAAGGATAAAGACGGACCAGAATTAAAGGTACTGAATTGGGGGAAGGCCGATTTCAATATAATAAAACAGGATCTGGATAAAGTGGACTGGGAGCAGCTACTTATAGGAAAGTCTACATCAGACCAGTGCGAGTCATTCAAAAAGGAAATAGTGAGAGTTCAGAGCCAACATGTACCCGTAAAGGTGAAGGGTAGGACCAATTAGTCCTATGACACAGTTGAGATTTTGAATCCTGGATGTCGAGGGATATAGAGGATTGGATAAGGAATAAAAAGGAGGCTTATGGCAGATACAGAGGGCTGAAAACAGCAGAGGCCCTAGAGGAGTATAGAAAGTGTAGGGAGATACTTAAAAAAGTTATTAGGAGACCGAAGAGGCGGCATGAAAAAACACTGGTGGGCAAAATCCCAAGGCATTTTATCAGTATATTAAGGGCAAAAGGATAACCAGGGAAAAAGTAGGGCCCATTAAGGATCACAGTGGCAATCTGTGTGTGGAGCCGGAGGACGTAGGTGAGGTTTTAAATGATTACTTTTCATCTGTGTTCACAATGGAGAACGATGATGTAAGTGTAGAGATCAGGGAGGGGGATTGTGATATACTTGAACAAATTAGCATTGAAAGGGGGGAAGTATTAGCAGTTTTAGCGGGCTTAAAAGTGGATAAATTCCCAGGCCCAGATGAGATGTATCCCAGGCTGTTATGTGAGGCAAGGGAGGAGATTGCAGGGGTTCTGACACAAATTTTCAAATCCTCTCTGGTCACAGGAGAAGTGCCAGAGGACTGGAGGACAGTAAATGCGGTACCATTATTCAAGAAGGGTAGAAGGGATAAACCAGGTAATTACAGGCCAGTGAGTGAGTCTAACATCAGTGGTAGCGAAACAATTGGAAAAAATTCTGAGGTACAGGATTAATCTCCACTTGGAGAGGCAGGGATTAATCAAGGATAGTCAGCCTGGCTTTGTCAAATGTGATTGAATTTTTCAAGGAGGTGACTAGGTGTGTAGATGAGGGTAAAGCAGTTGATGTAGTCTACATGGACTTCAGTAAGGCTTTTGATAAGGTCCCGCATGGGATCCAGGGCAATTTGACAGATTGGATCCAAAATTGGCTCAGTGGCAGGAGGCAGAGGGTGATGGTTGAGGGTTGTTTTTGTGATTGGAAGCCTGTGACCAGTGGTGTACCACAGGGATCTGTGCTGGGACCCTTGCTGTTTCGAGTATACATGAATGATTTTGACGTGAATATAGGAGGTATGATAAGTAAGTTCGCAGATGACTCGAAAATTGGTGGTGTTGTAAATAGTGAGGAGGATAGCCTTAGATTACAGGATGATATAGATGGGCTGGTAAGATGGCAGAGCAGTGGCAAATGGAAATAATCCTGAGAAGTGTGAGGTGATGCATTTTGGGAAGACTAATAAGCAAGGGAATATACAATGGATGGTAGGACCCTGGGAAGTACAGAGGATCAGAGGGACCATGGTGTACTTGTCGATAGATCACTGACGGCAGCAGCACAGGTGTATAAGGTGGTTAGGAAGGCATATTGGATACTTGCCTTTATTAGCCGAGGCATAGAATATAAGAGCAGGGAGGTTAGGATGGAGCTGTATAAAATGCTTGTTAGGCCACAGCTGGAGTACTGTGTACAGTTCTGTCGCCACACTATAAATAGGATGTGATTGCACTGGAGAGGGTGTAGAGGAGATTCACCAGGATTTTGCTTTGGCTGGAGCATTCCAGCTATGAAGAGAGACTGGATAGGCTAGGGTTATTTTCCTTAGAGCAGAGAAGGCTGAGGGGGGACCTGATTAAGGTATACAAAATTATGAGGGGCATTGATAGGGTAGATAGGAAGAAACTTTTTCCCTTAGCGGAGGGGTCAATAACCAGGGATATAGATTTAAGGTAAGCGGCAGGAGGTTTAGAGGGATTTCAGGAAAAGAAATTTCATCTAGAGGGTGGTTGGAATCTGGAACACATTGCCTGAAGGGGTGGTAGAGGCAGGAACACTCACAACATTTAAGAAGTATTTAGATGAGCACTTGAAATGCCAAAACATACAAGGCTACGGACCAAGTGCTGGAAAATGAGATTAGAATAGATAGGCTTCATGGCCGTGCGCACACGGTGGCCGAAGGGCTTGTTTCTGCTCTGTATAACTCTATTACACTATGAAGTTTTTTTTATCTTCTTCTTGAGACAGAATATTTTAAGTTGCATACAGAGTTTTGATGTACAAGCTAAACAAGATTTAAGGTGAGGGGGAGGAGGTTTAAAGGGGATCAAAGGGGTAAATGTTTCACACAAAGAATAGTGGGTATCTGGAATGAGCTGCCTGAGGAGGTGGTGGATGCAGGAACAGTAGCGACATTTAAGAGGCATCTGGACAGGCACTTGAATGAGCAAGGCATAGAGGGATATGGAATTAATGCAGGCAGGTGTGATTAGTATATATAGGCATTATGGTCGGCATGGACACGGTGGGGCGAAGGGCCTGTTTCTATGCTGTACGACTCTATGACTCTAAAAGCAGTAGTCACATGCCACCTTCCACAGTGTTGTGAACTGTTCTTTCATACTCAATGGGTTAACCTAAAAAATGCCATTTTTTTTAGATATGGCCAGAAAGAACATCAACAAGGATATGATATTTTGTACAGAAGGGGGGAAAAAAAAATCACAAAACACTCAACTTTGTGCATTGTGTTTCTTTTTACTGGTGTGTTATGTAAAAATTACAGTTCATGGCCTTTCATTACTAATACATGCTGTGTATTCAAATGGAGAGGAAATAATGTTTAGTACAAGGGATAACCAGAAATTAGCTTCCTACTACAGATTGTGCAACTAATCATTATTTTTGTAATTTATCTTCTAACGTTACTGTTTCCTATGTTTCCAAATTACAATATAATCATATGTATAACAAAATTAAAAATGACCAGACAGCATACATACCATGGATTAACATCTAAAGTTTAGTTTCAGGGTGCAGTTTGGTAATGAAAACTTAATCCTCAAGCAAATTTTGTGATATCTCGACTGGTTCAGCTCTCTGAAGCTGAAGTGCAGACTGTGAACAAAAAAAAATTCAGCTTTGAGTACAAGAATTTCAGTTTATATTCAATTTATAGCAGTATGCTAACTTGATAATGTACTAAGTAGAGAATGCAACATTAATAAAGTGTTATGTAACTGTATTACAGAGCATAAGGTATCTGTAGAATAAATGTTAAAGAAATTTTATTCAAACTTTTTATATAATTTGTTTTATGATTGGTTGCTTTAATGACAATTTAAACCAGAACTAGGATAGGATGAATGGGTCCGAAGTTAAAACTGAAGTTTTATTTTGGGTTAGTGCTATGACTGAAGTTTGAGTCCTGCCTTGTACATACATGTACAGAGTTTTATGTTAGAAGTCTTATCACAATAGCAAACTCTAGCAAGATCATTCCACAATTATTTTCTGGTTAGAAATACTTATCTTTCTCCAGTTCCTCTATCTCCCCTCACACCCTCTCCGAGCTCATCCTATCTCACCTCTACTCCTTTCACTCCATTTCCATTAAACTGCTAACTACCCACATGACCCTGGCCCCAAATCCCAGAGCTAAGGTTATTTAAATAATTAAGCAGGATACCTCTCTGCCTGTGCTTTCTTAAGTTCCAAGGTGACTACCTCCTGAAACTTGCTATCCACGTAGTTCTCTGCCTCGCGGATGCGTCACAACGATTCCAGCCACCGCTCGAGTTCCGAAACCCGAGGCTCAAGCTTCTGCAGCCGGTGACACTTCCTGCAGATGTGTTTGTCAAGGACACATGGTACGTCCACGACTTCCCACATGCCACAGGAGGCACATTCCGCCCAGCCGAGCTGCCCTGCCATTACTTAGCTTTACAAAAAAATTATTGCTTCTGTATTAAGTAGAATAACTTACCAGTTATTTGCCAATCAGCTTCTTCCCCTGTACTGTGGAGGCTGAAAAGGCAGAAAAGAAAGAGACCAAAGAGCACCTCCTTCTTCAAGTCAGTAAAATTCCTCACACACAACTCACAGCCTCACACTCTGTCCAAACAGCACTTTCTAATTAGTAACTACTAATACATTACACTAACTAAAACCTTAATAGTACCAACCTTACTACTTACAGGTAGCTATTTGAGGGATTTAAAAAAAACTTTTATTTTCTCTTATTGTTTGTAAGCTATTTACAGGCAATAACAACTGTTACTTATCAACCAATCAGCTTACAGATTTCCCGTGATGTCACTTGTTTTTTTCACTTTTCAAACCCATCGCACGGGGACACAGACATAGAGAGACCGCCAACTGCTGCTCTGCTCTTCAGGTAAGCATAGGCCTCGAGCCCCACTCTCGATTCATAGCTCCCACTCTGGTCCTGTTTCCTCACCGGTCCACCAACTGCTGCTCTGCTCTTCAGGTAGGTGTAGGCCTTGAGCCCCGCTCTCGATTTATAGCTCTCACTCCAGTCCCATTTCCTCACAGGTTCACCAACTCCTGCTCCGCTCTTCAGGAGGTGATGTGTTATTGTATTTGCTTTCAGCCTTGTTAGATTGTAGTCCTTGCCATCTGGCCTAATGTGCAAGTAGACTCCTTCCATACCTGCAAGGAGGGCGAAAGCAATAAGCATGGGGAATAAGATAACAAACAGAGTGGGGGTTAGGACACAGCCTTGTTTCATTCTATTTTTCACTCTGAAACTGTTGGAAGTGGAGCCATCAGACTGTACTGTGTAGTGCATACTGTTATGGAAGGAGCGGATGAGACTGAGGAGCTTCGGTGGACAGCCAATTTTCCCCAAAATCTTGTAGAGCCCTGCTCTGCCAATGGTGTCAAATGCCTTAGTGAGATCTACGAAAGTAAGTTAAAGGCTTTACATCTTTACTATAATAATAGGAATACAGAGGTTACTGTAACTGTGCTGGACATGCAAAAGGAATGTTTTACAATATTTGATAACATAAAAGTCATATATAAGGTCATGATAACAATATTGCACAACCTAAAGCCTTATATTGATTATGATGGTAACATAGTAGACTACAAATATTAGAGAAATGTAACCTGTACCTGAATCTGGGTGCACTGCCACTAATGCAATTGACATAAGAACAGAGATACAAGAATAAATGGAAAATGTCTAGCAATACACTGGTGATTTGTTTATCTGAATGGACACTTTACAGTGCCCTACTATGGCTCATATTTATTCATGCATTATCCCAAATCTATTTCATATATTTTTAAAAGAAATAATCAAACATAAGCAGTGAAAGTTATATTTTCTGGTATGAAGCTAAAGAAAAGACCTTTTTATACTTGGTATGCAGCAATGTGCCATTGTCAATCGACATTTTTAATGGATTCAATTACATTCTATATTCTTCCATTCAAAACCCTATTAAAATATCTAACTAAATTTCTACTTCATTTGCCCAACTCAAGAGGGTGCGCATGTATTCAGTGTAAAAATGAGGATGGACGCATGTATTCAGTGTAAAAATGAGGATGGAGTCTTAAATATCAATTGTATATATTTATAGTCTGACATAAACCAGATCACTCTATTTGATCACATTTCAAATAATAAAATTAGGTGCCCCTTCAATAAAACTTCACTTAAATTAGAGCTATTATTTCCGTCCATCTATTACAGGTATTGTAAAGCTGTCAGATGCCATACCAAAGTAATTACTAAATCACATCTGAAATTTAATTTTAACCACAAAATCTACAATATAAAAAAATGGACACAGACATACAATCACGCACAAGCTTAGCACATGAACTCCTCTTAATTACATCTGGTGTTGCAGTAATGGCAATTTACTTTCCGCAGAATTAATGCATTTTACTGCTAAAACACGGCAATATGTGTAGTCACTTTCCATTACTGTGCTCATCCTAAGGGGACTGGTTCTAAGAGGGAGCAGGTATTAAGGGACCTTTCACTGACTTGATATTATCCATGAGAGGTTAACTGAACAGTTGAAATTTGACTACTGAGAAGTAGGGTGAAAAATGATAAAGGCTTTCTCCCACTGGAGGCAATACTGACCACAATTGAGAACAATTACAGTTAATCATTGTCCTGGGAGTTATAATACTCTGACGGTATAATTAGATGAGGTCACTTCTATAACCTTTGGGGCAAAGTTTATCAATTATATCCAGAAAACCCCTGCCAACATTAGAACATAGAACATATAGAACATAGAACATACAGCACAGAACAGGCCCTTCGGCCCACAATGTTGTGCCGATCCTTTGTCCTCTGTCAAGGACAATTTAATCTATACCCCATCATTCTCCTTTATCCATATACCTATCCAAAAGCCTTTTGAAAGTCCCTAAAGTTTCTGACTCAACAACTTCCCCGGGCAAGGCATTCCATGCCTCGACCACTCTCTGGGTAAAGAACCTTCCCCTGACATCCCCCTTATATCTCCCACCCTTCACCTTAAATTTATGACCCCTTGTAACGCTTTGCTCCACCCGGGGAAAAAGTTTCTGACTGTCTACCCTATCTATTCCCCTGATCATCTTATAAACCTCTATCATGTCACCCCTCATCCTTCTCCTTTCTAATGAGAAGAGGCCTAGAATGTTCAGCCTTTCCTCGTAAGACTTATTCTCCATTCCAGGCAACATCCTGGTAAATCTCCTCTGCACCCTCTCCAAGGCTTCCACGTCCTTCCTAAAATGAGGCGACCAGAACTGCACACAGTACTCCAAATGAGGCCTTACCAAGGTCCTGTACAGCTGCATCATCACCTCACGGCTCTTAAATTCAATCCCTCTGCTAATGAACGCTAACACCCCATATGCCTTCTTCACAGCCCTATCCACTTGAGTTGCAACTTTCAATGATCTATGCACATAGACCCCAAGGTCTCTCTGCTCCTCCACATGCCCAAGAACCCTACCGTTAACCCAGTATTTTGCATTCATGTTTGTCCTTCCAAAATGGACGACCTCACACTTTTCAGGGTTAAACTCCATCTGCCACTTTTCAGCCCAGCACTGCAACCTATCCAAGTCCCTTTGCAGACGACAATAGCCCTCCTCGGTATCCACAACTCCACCAACCTTTGTATCATCTGCAAATTTACAGACCCACCCTTCGACTTCCTCATCCAAGTCGTTAATAAAAATCACAAACAGGAGAGGACCCAGAACTGATCCCTGCGGCACGCCACTGGTAACTGGGCTCCAGGCTGAGTATTTACCATCTAAGACCACTCTCTGCCTTCTATCAGTTAGCCAATTCTTAATCCAACTGGCCACATTCCCCACTATCCCATGCCTCCTGACTTTCTCCATAAGTCTACCATGGGGGACCTTATCAAATGCCTTACTAAAATCCATGTACACCACATCCACTGGTTTACCCTCATCCACTTGCTTGGTCACCTGCTCAAAGAATTCAATCAGGCTTGTGAGGCAAGACCTACCCCTCACAAAACCGTGCTGACTGTCCCGAATCAAGCAGTGTCTTTCCAGATGCTCAGAAATCCTATCCCTCAGCACCTTTTCCATCAACTTGCCTACCACCGAAGTAAGACTAACTGGCCTGTAATTCCCAGGGTTGTTCCTATTCCCTTTCTTGAACAGGGGCACAACATTTGCCACCCTCCAATCACCTGGTACCACCCCCGTCAGCAGAGAAGATGAAAAGATCATTGCCAGCGGCTCTGCAATTTCATCCCTTGCTTCCCATAACATCCTTGGATATACCCCGTCAGGCCCGGGAGACTTGTCTATCTTCAAGTTATTCAAAAACCCCAACACATCTTCCCTCCTAACGAGCACTTCCTCGAGCTTACCAGTCTGCTTCCCACCGTCCTCTTCAGTAATACACCCCTTCTCATTCGTAAATACCGAAGAGAAGTACTCATTCAAAACCTCACTTATCTCTTCCGGCTCAACACACAGTCTCCCGCTATTGTCCTTGACCGGACCTATGGTCCCCCTAGTCATCCTCATATTTCTGACATACGCGTAAAAGGCCTTGGGGTTTTCTTTTATCCTACCCGCCAAGCATTTTTCATGCCCTCTCTTAGCTCTCCTAATCCCTTTCTTCAGATCCTTCCTGGCCAACTTGTATCCCTCCAGAGCTATGCCTGTGCCCTTTTTCCTCAACTTTATATACGCATCCTTCTTCTTCCTAACAAGACTCTCAACCTCTCTTGTCAACCACGGTTCCCTCACATGACCATCCCTTCCCTGTCTGACAGGGACATGCTTATCAATGGCCCCTACTATCTGCTCCTTGAAAAAGTTCCACATTTCGACCGTGCCCTTCCCTGCCAGCATATGCTCCCAACTTATGCTCCTCATTTCCTGCCTGACAGCATCATATCTACCCTTCCCCCAATTGTAAACCTTGCCCTGTTGCACATACCTATCCCTCTCCATTACCACAGTGAATGCTACAGAATTGTGATCACTATCTCCAAAGTGCTCGCCCACCAACAGCTCTATCACTTGCCCTGGTTCATTACCTAGTACCAAATCCAATATTGCCTCCCCTCTGGTCGGGCAGTCTACATACTGAGTCAGAAAAGCTTCCTGGACATACTGCACAAACACTACCCCATCCAAACTATTCGATCTAAAGAGTTGCCAATCAATATTTGGGAAGTTGAAATCCCCCATAATTACTACCCTGTGACTTCTGCTCCTTTCCAAAATCTGTTTCCCAATCTGCTCTTCCACCTCCCTGCTGCTATTGGGGGGCCTATAGAAAACTCCCATCAAGGTGACTGCTCCTTTCCTGTTCCTGACCTCAACCCACAGTGCCTCAGTCGGCAGATCCTCCTCGAAAATTCTTTCAGCAGTTGTTACACTATTTCTAACTAACAATGCCACCCCCCCACCTCTTTTACCACCATTCCTAATCTTATGAAAACATCTATAACCAGGTACCTCCAAAAACCATTCCTCCCCCTCACCTATCCACGTTTCAGTGATGGCCACAACATCGTAGTCCCAAGTGCCCATCCACGCCTTCAATTCACTCACCTTATTCCTGATGCTTCTTGCGTTGAAGTATACGCACTTTAACCCTTCTCCGTGCCCATCTGTCCTCTGTGACAGTGCTACCTTCCCCAATACCTCACTACACTCTTTGTCTTTCTGAGTGGACCCACTGGTCCCTGGATTACAAGTCCGGTTCCCATCCCCCTCCCAAACTAGTTTAAACCCTCCCGAACAGTACTAGCAAACCTCCCTCCCAGGATATTGGTGCCCCTCTGGTTCAGATGCAGCCCGTCCTGTTTGAACAGGTCCCATCTTCCCCAGAATGCAGTCCAATTATCCAAGAACTGGAAGCCCTCCCTCCTACACCATTCCTGCAGCCACGTGTTCAGCTGTGCTCTCTCCCTATTCCTAGCCTCACTATCACGTGGCGCCGGCAACAAACCAGAGATAACAACTCTGTCCGTCCGAGCTTTCAGCTTCCAGCCTAACTCCCTAAACTCACTTCTAACATCTGTGCCACCCTTCCTTCCTACGTCGTTGGTGCCAATGTGCACCACGACCTCTGGCTGCTCCCCCTCCCCTTTAAGGATCCTGAAGACGCGATCACAAACATCACGGACCCTGGCACCAGGGAGGCAACAAACCATCCGTGCGTCTCGCCCACGCCCACAGAACCGCCTGTCCGTACTCCTCACCATCGAGTCCCCGATGACTAGTGCTCTCCCATTCTCCCTCCTTCCCTTCTGAGCCACAGTGCAGGACCCCGTGCCAGAGGCCCGGTCACTGCAGCCTGCCCCCGATAGGCCGTCCCCCCCAACAGTATCTAAAACTGTATACTTGTTGTTGAGGGGAACGACCACAGGAGATCCCTGCACTGACCTCTTCCCACCTCTAACTGTTACCCAGCTGCCTTTGATTTGTGGAGTAACGACCTCCGTGTAGCTTCTATCTATCAACCCCTCAGCTTCCCGAATGATCCTCAGTTCATCCAGCTCCAGCTCCAATTCCCTAACACGGTCTGATAGGAGCTGGAGACGGATGCACTTCCAGCAGGTGAAGTCGGCAGGGCCACCGGAGGTTTCCCTCACCTCGAACATTCTGCAGGAGGAGCAAGACACTACACTGGCTTCCTTTATACCCTTAACTTTTTTTTTAAAGATAACATTTTCCTTGTTTTGGTTAGACTATTACCTGATGTATTATTGTCTCCCACAATCACTCATTTAAGATTATTGCTCACTAATGTCTGTTGGCAGGCAAGTGAATCATGTTTCACACTTAGCAGGCAATAAGGATTACAATTAGAATGAGTTCTGGTAATCCCATCTGTGCCCATGGTGGTTATAAATTCATACCACTAAATTGCCTTGAGACTAGTATCTTGTCTAGTTAGTATCTCAGTTTGACAGAACATTGGAGGTTGGAATTGAAACTGAACTGTGTTAACAATGTAGGGACCAAATATTATTTAGCTAAATTGCTGCATTAAGTCGTCTCTTGAAGGGATTTCCCTTGCCCCCTTGAATCCATCCATGCACTTTGGGCAGATAGAGTGACGATCCAAGGCAACCTGGACTGGCAGGGAATGAGTCATGGCAGCCGCCAGGAAAGCAAGCACATACACGGAGGAAGCTCATCCAACTAGTCTAGATGTTGAGGGAGTAGAAGCCCTTCCTGTTGATGGATCATATTGGCTGGTCTGTTGGTATCTTGATGGTTACGTGGGTGCAAACGATGACCCATCTGGACCTAAGGGAATCCATTGATGGTGGCAAAGTCCAAAGTCCTCTGTGGCTGGGCTGGCCCTCTGTGTGAAAGTGGATGTAATCCCCCACCCACCTGAATATGGCATCCAACACCTGCCTGATGGTGTGATGAGCTGTTGAGTGCGAGATGCCACCTAGGTCAACAGCTGATTTCTGGAACGACCCGGGTGCATAGAAATTCAGCGTGATGCTGATCTTGATGGCTGCAGCTAAGGGACTGCCATGGGGGTCGTGGGGCCTCAGGTCATCATGGGTCAGAGCCCACAGGTCAGAGATCATCTGCCTGGATAGGCGCAGTCTCCTATGGCGCTGGCACTCTGTCATTTGCAGGTAGCTGACTCTTTGGCAGTATACCCGATATCTTGGGTGGCACCTTCTTCCGCTTGCATTCCCCCATTGTGCTCCTCTGGAATCCTGCTGTCGAGTAGGTTGCATCTGCTGCAGCTATTGCCATATCAACTCCCTCAACCAGCTCCAGGTACCCAAGGGATGCCAGATTTCCCTGTCTGGATTTCTGCCACTCACCACTGAGTAAAGCAAATCTTGCAGCTGCAGCAAAGGCCACTCTGTGCCACTTTTACAGCAGCTGGAGCTTTATTTTATGCCTCTGCATTATCTCAATCAGCACTTCCCATGGTCCCCTGAGGTGTTCACAACTTGTACACTCTGCCATGTTCCAGACATGGCATTTTCCATGTTCCCTTCCTTTAAAAATTGAAAACTGTTGCTGACAAGCCTGTTAATGAGCTCCTCAATGAGCTAACAAGTATTTAATTGGAGACATGTGGGGGTTCCCATTCCCTCCCTCCTGGTATCCCTTTAAAAATGGCGTCACATTCCAGAGGCGGCAGGACCCAGTGCAAATCTCCAAGAACGCAATCTTTGAAATTGTGCACACGCCCACTCCCGCCCCCAGCAAGCTTTAACGATCTGGCCACTGATTGTTTTGAGTTTAGCACTACAGTAGATGTGTGCTATCTCTTGTCCATTCTCATTCATTTTGCTCAAATTATTTTGTAGACTTGGAAAATATAAAGAAATACTCACAGAAATATAAAGAAATCTAAAGAACTAGCAGAAAGGTCGGACTGGTAGAACAGACTGAATAACTTAAGCAGATGTTTACGTCATCTTTGCTATTTACAGTGGGATGTTGATTGATTCCGCAAAAGTATAATTTTCTTTTTTAGATATATTGTTTGTTTTTAGTACTCGAGATTCTGGCCTTGATATTATGAATTGGGAGACTGGGTATGGCTACTTATTGTGTTCATCTCAAATTGCTCTGCTATTTTAACAGAGGTATTATCAGTTCCAAATAAATGGGTTAATGCTCCCACTAAAATGGAGAGAAATTACAGATGAATTTGTTAAGTGCTTTTCTAATACCATTCCACATCCTAATTTCAGGGCCTACATTTAGGTTTGGGTCAAGGAAATGGAACACACCCTAGAATCATTGTTAATGACATAAAATTGAGCAGCCACTTAGCAACAATTTTTCAATTTGCTATAAAAGGCAGACTAAATGCAGGTTGTTTTAGTGAAGTGAACCCCAGTCTCACTGTGTGCCCCATTTTTTGTTTGGCTTCTCATCTTTCACAATTGTTTAGATGAAAGATTGGTTGAAGATGGCCATGTGAGCTGCTTTCCTGAGAGTTGGAGTGAGATTGCAAATGAAGGCCCTGTTTTTCCATCTCCATTTTAATGGCTCAAATTTCAACTCATGCAATGAAAGGCTCTGGTTTTGATGATTATTATAAGGAGTCTATGTGAATTGCAATTAGGTAACAAAACTGCCCATAATCTGCCATGAAATTTGCAATCTGAATTAAAGTGGTATTAGGATCGCTGTTGACTCTACAGTTGATAGAAACTCCTTCTAACAAAATTGTTACAAATTCAGGCCTGCTGCTGCTATCTACTTGGGTTCAGCCATTTCCTTATGAGTGGTCTAAAAAGTCCTGCTTTTTATGGAAGGCGACTCCCTCTGCCCTAGCACAGTAGTGGAACCCAACAGCATAAGAATGAAACTCCTTTATAACTTAGATTGAATCTCTGTTTGTCATACAAGTGCACCCTTTTGATCTCTCTGCGGGTGAACGAAGTTACATTGGGCAAGACAATGTTCAGTTGTAATGTGTTATTCCACAGTAGGCATACATACAGAACATAAAGAACAAATGGGATTTGGTACAAATTGTTATGGAAGTGCTTCCATTTTTAAATATTTTTGAGGACGCGTGTTTAAAAAAATTATGGAAATTGATTCATTTGAAAGACTGAACATATTCCATATAAGCTGGACTTGGGTACTCGTACAAGGAACGCACAAAGTTAACATGCAGGTGCAACAGGCTATTAGGAAGGCAAATGGCATGTTGGCCTTTATTGCAAGAGGATTGGAGCACAGGAATAAAGAAGTCTTACTAAAAGTGTACAGGGCTTTGGCGAGACCGCACCTGGAATACTGGGTGTAGTTTTGGTCTCCACATTTAAAGATATACTTGCACTGGAGATAGTGCAGCAAAGATTTACTAAATTGGTCCCTGGGATGAGGGGGTTGGTCCTGTGATGAGAGGCTGAGTAAATTGGGCCTATATTCTCTGGAGTTTAGAAGAATGATAGGCGATCTAATTGAGACATACAAGATTCTGAAAGGGCTTGATAGGGTAGAAGCTGAGAGATTGTTCCCACTGGTCAGGGAATCTAGAACATGGGGACATAGTCTCAGGATAAGGGGTCCATCATTCAGGATTGAGATGAAGAGAAATTACTTCACTCAAAGGTTTGGAATTCTCTACCCCACAGGGATGGGGATGCTCTGTCATTGAATACATTTAAGGCTGTGATAAATAGATTTTTGGTTTTGCAGGGAATCAAGGGATATGGGGAGCAGGCAGGAAAGTGGAATTGAAGCCCAAGATCAGCCATGATCATATTGAATGGTGGAGCAGGCTCGATGGGCTATATGGTCTACTTCTGCTCCTATTTCTTGTGTTCTTGTGAAATAATTTTAGTGACCTGACACTTATGGAATTTAAGCCACCAAATGAACATTTTAACTGCAATCATACACAATTTATCAAGTAATCCAGATATCCTGATCTCAATCATGAGACTTGTTATGAAAAGAAAATGTTGCAACTTATAGGTAATGTTTTTGTGGCATGACTAAGGAAGATGTCCAACTTCAACATGAGTGTATTCTCCTTGTGCACATGCATCAAGCATGCATAGGAAAAAATAACAGGCCTAGCGAGAGCTTTCTCTACCTCTTAAAGAACCTGGAAGGAAGTGAGAAAGTGTTCCATTATGTGTAACCACCACAAACTACTAAAGAAAATCTGCTCTCAAACATAAAGAATGACAGATCACTGGTGAAAGGGGATACCAATGTAAAGTTAGAGATCATAGAATGATACAGCACAGGAGGTCGTCATTTGGCCCATCATGCCTGTACCGGCTCTTTGGTAGAGCCATTGAATTAATCCCACTCCCCTATTCTTTTGCTCTAGCCCTATAAATTACTTTCCTTTAATAATTTATCCAATTCTCTTTTGAATGTTACTGTTGAATCTGCTTCCACCAACTTTTCAAGTAGTGCATTCTAAATCACAGCAAACTGCTATGCAAAAAAAAAGCACTGATGGGGGTGGGGGGAGAACCAGGTGGTGCATTAGTTACAAAACTGGAGTATTATGTTCAATTCTGGGCATCACATTTTAAGAAAGATATCAAGACCTTGAAGAAGTTGCAGAAAAGATTTACTAGAATTGTACCAGGGATGATAGACTTCAGTTGTGTGAAGAGGCTGGAGAAGCTGAGGTTGTTCGCTTTAGTGCAGAGAATGTGAAGAGGATGTTTAATAGAAGTGTTCAAAATCATAACTAGTTTTGATGGCCTAATTAGGGACAAACTGTTTCCAGTAGCAGAAGAGTCAGTAAACAGAGGACACAGATTTAAGATGATTGGCAAAAGAAACAGAGGCAATATGAGAGAAAGAAATTGAGCATGAGACTTATACTTTCATTGTGGCAAGAAATCTGATGTTAAAAATCTGGCTGAAAGAAAGGTATTTATTTTGCAATAAATAGTGCCATTTACATTTTTCTCTACATAATTATAGAGGTCAACTGTTTTTACCAAACTCTTGTAAATCAACCTTTCCATCCCACTTTTCCATGCGTGTATTAAAGTTTTGCTTCTTGCTAGGTTTGCTGCAGCCAAAGGGGAATTCTAAACATATTAAGCTGGAAATCATTTTGGTAAAGATGTTGGCACTGAAGTAGCATTAGCGGGGGTGGGGTGGTGGTGCAGTTAGTTACAAAACTGTCCTTTCACATTGCATATTGACAGAAGAGTCCAATTAAGGGGCTGACTTTAAAGGAGACTACAGTCCTGACTAGGGCAGCAGAAATAACTGGCAGACATGACGGGATCTTACTTCACTTTTGATTTGAAAAGACAGGCTAGATGATCTCACTTTCAGTGACATGGCAACCACTGCTGTACATTTACAGGACACATGGGATCCAGGACAACTTGTGTGGTGATGGCCATTTTAAAAGTGTTCAAAAGTGTCTATGTTTAGTTACAGGGTTGAATTACTGTGCTTGATGTAAACTTTTCCATCAACTTAAAGCTTGAATCCAGTTTTGCAGACAACAAAAATAATCCACACAAATCCACCAGAACAGGGAAATAAACAATTGGCCCTGGTTACCAGTAAAGTGGCAATGGAACTGAGTCATGAACCATCCCCCACCACCCTCCTACTCCCACCCTCTTCAACAAGACAGGGAGTCAGAGATAAGATACAGACTATTTGGAATGGGGGTTCAGTCCTCATGTTTGCATTTAGCAGGACAAATATTGTCTTTGATCGAGACATCAAAGGCTGACCTGAGATCTATTAAGCCATCTTATTTACTCACAGACAAGACTTTTAATGAATTCAAGCTTCTAATTCCAGTCTTACTGGAATGTGTTCAAGAAAACTGCAGTTCCACTAAACATAGGCAAATCCATTTATATGAAAACTTACTGTAAGGAAACCTGTAAAAGGTCCTAATTGTTGCTTCTTACTTAGTTACTCACAGGTAGCCAATGTAATAGTATGAATGCATGAAATAAAGACTCTTTCTCCATCCAGACTTAGTGCATGTAGCAAGATTTAGCTCAACTGCATAATCTACTGTAGTTTTCCACAGCAATAATAGTTTATCTTTAAGTTTGAAGTTCTGGTATATAAACAAACACTAGTTGCAACCTCTGGCTTCGACAACTGCAAAATATATGAGAAAACCCTTTAAAGAAAATATATGCTTGTTTTTTTAACAGATGGAACAAACGTCTCAGCAAAAATCTGTGAATACCTCATGTCAAGATCAAGATCCTCATGGATTATAGTTTATTAGACACCTTGCCAAGTTTATAAACTAGGGTAATAAATCTTATTTTATGTTAAGAGTAAATGTGTGCTCAGTATCCACAAGCCAGGACACAACATACGTAATTGTCAGCATCAGTCCATTACCATGTGTGAGATTTATGAACAAAATATTTGAGAGAGCTGTTGACCTCATGCAAACATACAGGGCACTTCTGTTAGACAGCACAACTTATTTTTACACATAAACTTTGAGAACTGATGTACAACTCTGACATTCAGTGAAAGTTCAAATAAAAATCATGGGCACATTCCAATGGTTATATTGCAGAATTGTGTAAAGTATGTAACACTTCAAATTATACAAGGGCACAGTTATAGTTCGAGTACCCGTTTGATAGCAGCACTTGTTTAGAATGAACAAGCAGGCAAGCAGGCCTAATTTACATTGCTGTTGCTACATTATACAATGACTGGGCATGATAATGCACATGGCAAAGGTCTACTTACCAGCAGCTAAATGTTGGTTAACTTTAATGTGAGCAAATAGGCAAATGGCAGTCAGATCTCCAACATTAAAAGATTAGAATTTAAAAACAAATGTTTTCGGATGCAGCTGGTGGGAAGCACTGCTGTGGTGAGTTTTTTGTCCTTCAGGTGGTCTTGTTTAGATTAAACTTGGATGACTTCACACCGAAGTAACACTGGGCAGTTTGCATCAATGTAAAACGAAAACCGTTGTGAGCGGATAAAATTATTTAATCTAATTAGCCCATAACACTAAGAATTTACTGAAGGATCTGATTCCAAACAATCTTTAGATGCCTGGTAGTATAGCACTCATCATTTTCATAATATGTAGCCTCAGATCTTCAGTGCAATGATAAATATAAACTAGTTTAGCCTATGGATCAAAAGCCACTCTGTACAAAATACAATTATGGGTTAGGAACTGTACTCGCAAGGGCTAAAGAGTTAAATAGAAAACTAACTACACACGGTGAACTTTATGCAGTAAAGTAAGACAAAGCTATTCAGGAAGCATCTTGTTCACATTTTACTGCACACAGAATATAAGTTAGAGCTTAATCACTCTGTGACAAGAGTAAACAGTAATCTTTCTCTGGATAACATTATGTGATTTTGCCACCAATTTTTCCATAGAAAACAGCAGGGTGTGAAACAGATTCCAGTGGAATACTATGCTTATTTTGGCTCATTGCAACACATTTCAAGGTTCTCTAGTGAAAGTTTCTGGTATGCAATCTGGAACATGTTTTATTTCCATAATTTAAACTAAAGGTTTTAAAAAATATTAATGGCATTTTTCATTCTTAAAAATTATTTTGAAAGCCCTCATTAAAACAAAACAAACTAACCTTCATGTTCTGCGATTCAATATGAATATAAATAATTTAAGATACACTTCAATTTGCTCCTGTTCTAGCATCAGGAGTTTCAATTAAATTGCTATAGTCATTAATCTAACAAGGTTTGCTCTTTCAACCTGGAATTTACATGAGGAACAACTCAAATGTTTATGGTAGTTCAGCAAACATTAAGCTACCTCTAGCCTGACTGGAAGACCATGATTTGAATCCCAAAGTGATCATTTAAATCCAAATGCATAGATTTGGTGAGTTTTGTTCATTCTCAGTTGGTCCACTTGGTTGAGTACTTAAAGCATTCCATTTTACCCCTGTGGGTGTTAGAAAATTTGCCATTGTTTGGCTCGGCCTGATTGAATCAGGTTCACTGATGCTGAAATTGACAGATGATCTTGTAGCTGCGACCCATTGTTCAAACAAATGCCCAGATAATGCTAATCACTGTAATTGCTACAAGAAAAACATAAAGAAAACAAGAAAAACATGTACTGCTACTAGAATTACTGGATACATGAGAGCTGTTTTCTGCTGCTATTTAATGGCAACAGTGGAGACAGACCTTAAAACAGGTGGAAAACAAGAGACAAGCTGAAACTTCTTGCCTTTCGCTTCTGTACCCAGTACCATTTTCCATCCAAAAGGGAGTGAAATTTTAAATAAAATTGTTCTTGAAAAATCTGTTTCGGCTTCAAGACTGTTAATTGCTTTGTTACCAAACTTTAAGAAAAAAAGATGGCAGTTATCCGCTATAGGAAATTCATCCAGCCAGGTAGGAATTAGTTCACCTAATAAGCTGTAGTTAATTCTCCAGTGAAACTGTTAAGCTCTTTGGCTGAATATCTGCTCAATTTAGAATTTTTTTGCAATTATACCAAATGGTAGGAGAGGGGTTCTCACGAGTACAGGCCTCATGGGAGATTACAAAAAGTTCAACTCCAACATGCACTGCACTTACAGGCACTTCGATCGTCTGACCTATGTTCTGTTGATGGAATTTTTTCAACAGTTTGCTGCTCATCTGTTTAAAGTCCAAGTGTGTCGCTCAGCTGATTATTTCATTATTATAAAAACTGGATTTACTAATTATTGAAGAATCGGATCCCGAGCAATATTTAGATGTCTGCTGGCAGTTTAAGTAAATCATTATATAAAACAAAAAAGGCTAGAACTAACCAAGAAATCAATTTAAATATAATTTGCAATACAAACTACACAAGTGTTTGTTAAAAATTAAGTGTAAGAGTTGAGTTGCAGTTTAATTTTTCTCCTATAACATGGAGCTTGATTGCACACCATAGAAAACCCTTTTGTTCTAAAATGCTTGATCTTTAAGCAATCTTTTAAAATATGAAAATTGGCGCATCAGTGAAATGAATTGTAGCAATTATAGAGTGAGAGTCATTTATGGCACAGAAGGCCATTCGGCCCATTGAGTCCATGCCGGCTCTCCACGGAGCTATCCAGTCAGTCCCACTCCCCTGCTCGCTCCCCGTAGCCCTGCAAGTATATTTCCTTTAAATTGGCCATCTAATTTCCTTTTGAATTCATTGTCTCTGCTTCCACCACCCTTGTGGCCAGCGAGTTCCAGGTCATTACCACTCGCTTAAAAAAAAGTTCTGCCTCATATTCCCCTGCATCTCTTGCCAAAAACCTTTATCGGCATCCCCTAGTCATTGCATCATTAGTTAATGAGAACAGTTTTTCCTTGTCTAACATAACTAAGCCTGTCATAATCTTGTACACTTCTATTAAATATCCTCTCAATCTCCTTTGTTCTGAGAACAAATCCAGCTTTTCCAACATAACCTTGTAATTAAAATCCTCCATCCCTGGAACATCTCCTCTGCCCCCTCTCAAGGACCCTCACATCCAGAACTGGACGCAATACTCCAGATGGGGCCTAAGCAGACCTTTATAAAGGTTCAGCATAACTTCTCTGATTTTGCACTCAATGCCTCTATTTATGAAGCCCAAGATCCCATAAGCTTTACTTTCTCAATACGCCCTGTCACCTTCAAAGATCAATACACATGCACATGCTGTTCTTTTTAAACTTGCTGCAGATTCCTATTCTCCAAAGATGGATTAACATCCTTGGTCATTACAAGTGACTATTAAATTGCTTGAGAATTAGTACAGTCGAGTCCAGATCAATTTCTGTTGCTAAGGCTCATGAAATCATATTAAACAAATGTACCCTGCTGAAAACTCAAGCAATTAATGTTTGTATTTTTTGACATTAAGTTTAGTTTAGTTTAGTTTAGAGATACAGCACTGAAACAGGCCCTTCGGCCCTCCGAGTCTGTGCCGACCATCAACAACCCATTTATACTAATCCTACCAGCGGAAAAGCCCCTGGGAAGGACAGCATTACCCCTGAAATAATCAAGAGTGCCAAGCCTGCTATACTCTCAGCACTACATGAACTGCTATGCCTGTGCTGGGACGAGGGAGCAGTACCCCAGGACATGCGCGATGCCAACATCATCACCCTCTATAAAAACAAAGGTGACCGCGGTGACTGCAACAACTACCGTGGAATCTCCCTGCTCAGCATAGTGGGGAAAGTCTTTGCTCGAGTCGCTCTGAACAGGCTCCAGAAGCTGGCCGAGCGCGTCTACCCTGAGGCACAGTGTGGCTTTCGTGCAGAGAGATCGACTATTGACATGCTGTTCTCCCTTCGTCAGATACAGGAGAAATGCCGTGAACAACAGATGCCCCTCTACATTGCTTTCATTGATCTCACCAAAGCCTTTGACCTCGTCAGCAGACGTGGTCTCTTCAGACTACTAGAAAAGATCGGATGTCCACCAAAGCTACTAAGTATCATCACCTCATTCCATGACAATATGAAAGGCACAATTCAACATGGTGGCTTCTCATCAGAGCCCTTTCCTATCCTGAGTGGTGTGAAACAGGGCTGTGTTCTCGCACCCACACTTTTTGGGATTTTCTTCTCCCTGCTGCTTTCACATGCGTTCAAATCCTCTGAAGAAGGAATTTTCCTCCACACAAGATCAGGGGGCAGGTTGTTCAACCTTGCCCGTCTAAGAGCGCAGTCCAAAGTACGGAAAGTCCTCATCAGAGAACTCCTCTTTGCTGACGATGCTGCTTTAACATCTCACACTGAAGAATGCCTGCAGAGTCTCATCGACAGGTTTGCGTCTGCCTGCAATGAATTTGGCCTAACCATCAGCCTCAAGAAAACGAACATCATGGGGCAGGATGTCAGAAATGCTCCATCCATCAATATTGGCGACCACGCTCTGGAAGTGGTTCAAGAGTTCACCTACCTAGGCTCAACTATCACCAGTAACCTGTCTCTAGATGCAGAAATCAACAAGCGCATGGGTAAGGCTTCCACTGCTATGTCCAGACTGGCCAAGAGAGTGTGGGAAAATGGCGCACTGACACGGAACACAAAAGTCCGAGTGTATCAGGCCTGTGTCCTCAGTACCTTGCTCTACGGCAGCGAGGCCTGGACAACGTATGCCAGCCAAGAGCGACGTCTCAATTCATTCCATCTTCGCTGCCTTCGGAGAATACTTGGCATCAGGTGGCAGGACTATATCTCCAACACAGAAGTCCTTGAAGCGGCCAACACCCCCAACTTATACACACTACTGAGTCAGCGGCGCTTGAGATGGCTTGGCCATGTGAGCCGCATGGAAGATGGCAGGATCCCCAAAGACACATTGTACAGCGAGCTCGCCACTGGTATCAGACCCACCGGCCGTCCATGTCTCCGTTATAAAGACGTCTGCAAACGCGACATGAAATCGTGTGACATTGATCACAAGTCGTGGGAGTCAGTTGCCAGCATTCGCCAGAGCTGGCGGGCAGCCATAAAGACAGGGCTAAATTGTGGCGAGTCGAAGAGACTTAGTAGTTGGCAGGAAAAAAGACAGAGGCGCAAGGGGAGAGCCAACTGTGCAACAGCCCCAACAAACAAATTTCTCTGCAGCACCTGTGGAAGAGCCTGTCACTCCAGAATTGGCCTTTATAGCCACTCCAGGCGCTGCTTCACAAACCACTGACCACCTCCAGGCGCGTATCCATTGTCTCTCGAGATAAGGAGGCCCAAAAGAAAGAACACTAATCCCGTATTCCTATCACATCCCCACCGGTCCCTACATATTTCCCTACCACCTACCTATACTAGGGGCAATTTATAATGGCCAATTAACCTATCAACCTGCAAGTCTTTGGCATGTAGGAGGAAACCGGAGCACCCGGAGGAAACCCACACAGACACAGGGAGAACTTGCAAACTCCGCACAGACAGTACCCAGAATCGAACCCGGGTCCCTGGAGCTGTGAGGCTGCAGTGCTAACCACTGCGCCACTGTGCCGCCCAGAAAGATAGAATAAAAACGTTAAGATTAACACCTTAGTTTCTAGAAGTGGAAAACATTCTGAATAAAGGTTATTCCTGCTGTAACTGCATTCAGGAAAGTCTGGCTATTGAAAATATCCTCCACAACTGCACAGTAAATGATCAGTATGAGTGAAGATAGCTAGGCTTTGTTAACTGTTCGTTTCAATCTATACATATCACATTTGAGAGATTTTGTAAAGAATTTCTGATGCTAAATTAAAGAATGTATGGTTAAAAAGTAATGCAAGTGCTTATTTTAAAAGTGGCCTTTGTTAAAAAGTAAAAAAATGATTCCTGGACAACCAAATCCACATTACTTTCATTCTTTGGTGATTTGCTATATTCCTAAATTGCTTAGATTCTTTCCAAAAAAGCAACATCCCTTCTGTTTCTTACACAGGTTTGGAAGGATTTTGATAGGAACTAAATGTGATAGTTCAATGATGGTCTGAACAATTATAGTTTCTAAGAAAATTAGTTGCTTTATTAGATATCAAAGTTTAGTCTAAAGATTAGCCACATATCACATTTAAAACTTTTGAAAATTATCTGATTGTTCACAAACTGTTGAGAGCAAACAATGGTGAAAACATCCACAATAAACCTATTTCAGTTTACCTCCATCTATAAGAAGTTGTAAGGCTGGGAGCAAGAAGTGCGAGTTAGGGAGCACACGATCTAAAACTGATCATGCTTTATGGGGTCTATCACAATGGGTTGTTTGATAGAAACTGCAGCCCTCATCGAACCATATTAGCCTGAACACAAAGCAGTTTTCTTTGATTTAGCTAAAACGAATAAATTTCAGCTGAAATTGAAACATATATGATACCTTGCCAGATGCAACATGTGGCAATTTAACAAATAGTTCCTTTGATATTCTTCACTATGCCAATAGTGCCCAGTATTTGGTCTTTTTGAGAATGTTGTTAAGGAATGGGTAACAGTATACTGTTTTAAAAAAGTGTGTTCTGGAGACTGAAATACAAAATAAATATAATTACTCAGTGCCTGTAATAATAATCAGCATAATTTCTGTATCGTGACAATCTTTACAATGATAAAAATTAATAATTTTTAGAAGGAAAATGAAACTTATTTTTGGGCGGACCTTAAAAAACTGGCAGACAAATCTAGTAAAATGAAACAATATTTCAACACTGCTGATTGGGGAGCCTTTGTTCATTATACTTCTTGGTTATATAAGTTACACATGAAATATTGATACAGTTTTTGCTCACTTCAAGCTCAAGACTGAAATAATTTGTCAATTGATGTGTGACATTTTAAGGGAAAAATTTTAAATCCTTTTATTTGCCGGAGGCCTTGAATTTTAACAGGGAAAACGGTTTCCATTGTGTTAGAGCTGTGTGTAACTTCTGTTCTTCCCTCTTCCTGCTCATTACATTCCATATCAGGATGTGGTTACAGAAGACTTAAATAAGAATACTGTATGCAAAAGTATCTGACTTTTTGGAATATTTATGATTCCTTCCATACAATGCAAAATTCCTGCAAGAATTTTTCCACTGTGCCAGTACATTTTACTCATTGAAATAATACACAAACTAAAAATTCAGTTACGTAGAATAATTTTTCCTTTTACACTGTAAAGGTGAAAATGTTTTTATGGAAACTCTCCTACCTGTGGCCACCCCATTAAACTTGCCATCTTACATTGCCTCTCACTTCCAGACAAGGCCATCTTTAATGACTTCTTTGTATCCCTCACTACTCACATCTGCCTTCCACGTCCACTCCTGAAAAAGCTCGCCTCCGAGCCACTTACAACATTTTTCAAACTTCCAACTGTCTAGCTTTTTGCCCTTCATTGACAATATTTCTACATCTACTTATCTTGTCAATCACACCCTCACTTCCACCTTTGGTGCCCTTGGCCTGAGTAAAACTCTTACTCTCTCCCACGCTGGTCCTGTGCCTGGTACAGTCACCATCTTCACAAATCCAAAGGGAACAGATTTGAATGTTTATAGCTTACAACTGGTTTAGCCATTCATCACCAAATCTGGCTGGACCACATCGAGCACCATCTCCTCTGTCAAAACTGCTCACTACTCCTGAATCATCCTGGAAAGTGAAGATTACCCCGGCTTCTACCAACCATCTCTTTAAACCCATCCCCTTCAACAGCAAACTTGAAGAGCTGGTAAGACTTAAGATTTAGCAGCAGGTCTGTTTCCTTCCCTTATCCCTGCCCATCCAACCAAGCATCCTCCAAGGATTGCCCCACCCTAACTCTGAACATACGTCTTGCTCTAGTTCCTTTATCTCTTTTCATGCTTTCTCTGAGCATATCTTCTCCACGAGACTTAACTCCCACTCTCTCGACTGTATTCCCACTACGTTGCTGATCACAGTCAACTTACCATCCTGACACACAAGTTAGCTGATATCATAAATGGTACCCTCTTCTCAAGTACTGCCCCCGCCTTTCAAATCTGCCAAAATTCCACTTGTCAAAAAAAAAAACACCCTTGAGCTTTCTGACCCACCTCCCTTTCACCTTCAAAAGATCTTGAAAGCATTGGTACCTCTCAAATACATACTTTCCTTCCCACAGCTTCTCCTGGCCCAAGGTGTTACCTCTGGCTTCCCTTGAGAATCACAGACACCTCTTACCTACATGCTGTCTCTTAGCAACATCATCCTGAAGACATGACACATATTCCACATGTACATTGATAATACCCTCCTCAACCTCATCACCACCTTTCTCAACCCATCCACTGTCTCTATGGTCAGAATCTTATCCAATGTGCAGCCCTAGATGAACTGAAATTTCCTCCAATTAAACATTGGGAAGTTCAAAGCTATCCTTTTCAGCCCCCGAGAAACAACATTCACTTGCCACTATTTCTATCCACCTCCACGGCCCCTGTCTCCAGGTGAGCCAGCCTGTTGGTGACCTATTTGACCAGGAGCCGAGCTCCTAACCTCACATCCTTTCCACCACAAAGACTACCTCATTACATCTCCATAACATTGCCACTGACCACCCATGTTAGCTTATCTGCTACTGAAACTCTCATTCCATCTTTTTGACACCTCCAGACTTGACTCAATAAACTTGAGCTCATCCAAAATTCCGCTCCTGATATAACGCACACCAAGGGATAGATTTTATGCAGCTGGTAGAAGTTCTGATGCCAGGCCAGAAAGTTTGCTTGTGCCATGGTCCCCGTTCCTTTAAGGACAGGATCCCATCTCCAGGAATTGTCAATCAGGAGGCTGAAAGCTCAGCAGTCCCAGCAGCACCGCTGGCAGTACAGCAGGAGGCCAAGGACCAGCCATTGAGCCTCAGACAGCAGGTACGTGGGGGTGGGCTTGCCAGGGCCACGTAGGCCCCAGCGAGGGGTGGGCTGTTGAGGACAGAGGCACCCTTTGCTGCCAGGGGCCCTCTGCAGGCCACTAATTGCCCAAGCAGGGAGGCACCGCCACCCCCACCCAGGGCGGCTTCTGGTTTTACTGGGCAGCCTCCCTACGTGGCAGAACTCCCACCAGCCACTTGGCCATTTTAGGGCCTCAACTGGCCTCTGGACAGGAAGGCTGTCCTCAGCCTTCCCTGCCCTCAACAAAATTCAATACCTTCAGGAAGGTTGCCTTCCCTGACCATTTTATGGGCTCCTAGGCCAGGCTGCCCGTCCCTAGTGCGCTGATAAAATTCATCCCCAAACCTTGCTCACCGACCTATATTGTTCCCAGTTCACCAAAGCTTTGATTTTGAAATTCTCATTCTCTTCTACAAGTTCTTCCATGGCTTAGTCCCTCCCCCACTAACCAGCTCCAAACCTTCAGGAACTCAATATTACTACAACTCCAGCCTCTTTTGCATCCCCTACTCACCTTACCCTACTGTGATTAGCTGAGCCGTCATAGGCTTATAGGCCACAAGCTATGGAATTCCCAACCCTAAACCCCTCTGCCTCCTTCTCCTCCTTTGACCCATTTTAAAATCTATCTCTTTAACCAAGCTTTTCACTCACCCATTTTAATATCTCCTTTGGCTTGGTGTCAATCTTTGTCATTCCTATGAAGTGCTTTGAGATGTTTTCCTGCATTCAATGTGCTATAAAAATGCAAGCCATTATTAGCAATTCCCCACACCATTTAAAAAAAGTTGTGATCAGAAAGTGAACTCAAGAGTACACCCTCAGACATAACCAAGTATGAATTGCATGTATACCAAGCATAGTCTCTTAATGCTGAAGTACTTTTTTGTGCAGTAAGTGCTGGATAGACTGACTCAATTCAGAGGATGCATAACTATATTATGTGTACTGTAGCATAGTGGTTATGTTACTGAACTAATAAACTGGAGGCAAGTATGCAAATCCCCCCCATCATTTGGGGAACTTAAATTCAGTTAATTAAATAAATCCAGGAAGGAAAAAAAGCAAGTACCAGTAATGGTGACTTAAAACTACCAGATTACCATAAGAACCCATCTACTTCACAAGTGCCTTTTAGGGAAGGAAATCTAGCATCCTTACCGAGTCTGACCTATACATGACTTCAGACCCACAGCAATGTTGCTGATTCTGAACTGCCCTTTGAAATGGCCTAGCAAGCACCTCAGTTGTATTCAGCTCACCACCATCACCATTCGCAAGGGTAATTAGGGAATGCATAATACTAGCTTTGCCAACACCCACATCCCATAAATAAAAAAAGTTTGCTTTTGTAAGCTGAATTCCTTTAATTGCAGGTCAAGTTCATTAACAGATGCAGTGTGTTTGCATCAAACTATTCACTACTGTAATAAAAGCAAAATACTGCGGATGCTGGAAATCCTGCACCTTCTCCTTTGTTATCTCTTGCCCAACCCCCACCTCACTTGTTTATAATCTGTGACTTTTCTAATATTTGTCAGTTCCGAAGAAGGGTCACTGACCCGAAACGTTAACTCTGCTTCTCTTTCCACAGATGCTGCCAGACCTGCTGAGTGAATCCAGCATTTCTTGTTTTTGTATTCACTACTGTAATTCACTTTCAATATAGCAATCCTAGCATCATTGAGAATAAAGGAAATAGACCATTTTTGTTGATGGCAGAAACCAGCAGGACATCCTCAGTTTCACATTTTGCTTTGGCCATTGAACCGCCTCCCAAATCTATTCACACTTTAATGTCCAGAATAATCAAATTCCTGACTCTTACTGTGAAATCTGATGTCACAGTAAGTAAACAGAACACTATTGTAGTGAAGCACTTTGGCTGCGAATGCTCTTTAAGGCTGCTATCCATTCAGATTGAAATTCTTGCACTTCTGCATCTTGAGATATTTCTTGTGTTTTACTTTCCATGCAGCCACAAGGTAAACTTGATAATTTCTTAGAATTCAAGAAATTGGAAAAATCAAAAGATTTGTGGGTGGAGGGGAAACTGATTACCGATTAATTAGTTCAATCTGTGTTTTAAAATAAATCAACACAATCTTTAAGGACAATTTGATGTGATACATTAATTTATCCAATATATTCGAAGAGAAGCAACATTTAAAAAATTTTGAAGGATGAATTTCTTGGGAGTTGAATCATACATGGAAATTTTATTCATATACAGTGTATATATTATATATATGTATATTTTCTAATGCAATACCTTATCATAGTTGTAAAATAGTAAATTACTTCACCAAATCATCCTCAGACTCTCAACAATACAATACCAAATAGACGTCTCATTCTCAAGCCCTCACCTTTCCATTAAATGTAATACCATTAATAAATAATTGCAATTATAACTGGTCAGATAATTTAACTTTTAAAAAAAAACCTTGACTGAACTGGTAGGAATTATCCAACATTGTTGTAGGATATACATTATTTCCTCTCCCTTTCAGCAATTTTCTTCCATCTCCTTCTCTCAAGTTGCCGACTCCTTGTGAGGACAATACCATATTGGTTAGCCCCAGCATCTCAATCAGGCTGTCACTGTTCATATGGGAGCCTAGACAGCACATGGCAGAGGGCTCCTCAAATATGGGAGCTTCAGTCGAGTCTCTCTGTGCATCAAAGCGACATGCACATGTCCAGTAGAAGTTGCTGGATTTGGATAAAGAGCAAGAACCCCAGCTGATTTTCCTTTCAAGAATGGGGTGCTGGGATTACAGCACCTGTACTGGTACCCCGGTCAGCTCACTCAACACCAAAGATTGAATTTGGGACCTTCCAGGTTAATACAGCTCACCACTTAAAAATTATCTGAGCTATCCAATGAGCCTGATCATTAAAGTAAGAGGTTTGATACTTTTCTTATTAAATTTGCTACAGACCCCTTACAAATAAAAAAATGCATATTGGGATAAGAAAACATTCAGTAGAATGATAAAATTTGACTCTACAGTTGATTCTATATATACATAAATCATATTTATGCTATTACTAGAAACATAAAACTTAATAGGTTACGTCACATTAGGTGTCAAAGCATTCATTCTAATGAAAATGCATTAAATTACAAAACTGTTCATAGTTTGGAATCATTTTGTCATTATTAATAAAAACAAAGTGAAACATAGGACAAGGTATACACTAATTGTGTATACAGTATGCTGTAATAAACAGTTATCCTTTGCTGGGCATATGGATTCATGAAAATCAAACATCTTTTACAAATATGTAGTGGTTGCTACAGAACAGTCATGTATTATCAAGCTGGAGCAATATCTGTGACTACTCAAGGTTACATTTATCAGGCCAAAATTAAAGAAAAATCTGTTCCATTCTACTTCTGTAAATTTGTTGCTTTGTCCCTTTGCAAATAAAGTCCAGAAACACACTTATGTACATTTACCACAGCATGCCATATGCTTATTTTTTGCAATTACATCAAACCTAATTTTATTTCATACTTGATTGCATTCTCCAAAATACGCCAAAATAAATATTGAAAAATGCATTGTGTATGAATCATTGATAATTTAAAACACCAGAGTGCAAGTAAAATAATACTGAAGCATCTAACATTTTGTATTTTCTAATTACAACTTAAAAAGGCACATGACTTCAAAGTTATCTGCTCTACAATTGTGCATGCTGAAATCTAGCTTGATGAAAATAAATAAAATCTCAATAATGGTGGTTTAAAAAAATTATTGTAAGTGTATGAGGATGGTACGGAGTTAATGAATAATCAAGAGTGCGACCTAATAACAAACTCCTAAACTTATTTCTACATAATGGTTTTTCAAGCTGCCCAATCCAAAGTTTTTAGCCTTTTCTTATCAACAAATGTTTTGATTATTGTTCTAAGAACTGCAGCAAAAAGACACCTAGAAATAATTGTACAGTTTAAGATATAATAAAATTGAACATTTATGATCATCCATTTCAAATTCAGCAGATGTGAGCTAGTACAGTGCAATAAACAAGTACGAAGTGAGCTGTACTGGCACAGACTTAAATATATACTTCAGTTCTTTTGATTCAACTTTAACAAATGCTCTACAATTACTAACCAACCTTAAATCTGCATTTCTTAAAAATGCTGAATAATTGATTTCAGAATCATCTCGAAAGAAAAAATGCAGTTTCTTGCAGTACAATACTTAAAGTGTCTTCAATAATGTAACTTTATAATAATGCAGTCTTAAATGTACAAGACTGAACAGACACATACTATGAAGTTTAAGGCTAAAATACCAGTATGGTTCAGTATTTAGTTAACTGAAAAGGTTAGATTCATAAATGTTTCCAAGAAATTTTTCCAAATGTTTCCATCCTTTGGTTATCATAAAAGAGGCCTTATAATAGCTCTAATCATCTTATAGTGTGCAGACTTTAAAAATTATGTATTTTCATCAATTTAAAAGTGTTACAATTCGTTCATCTGTTTATTGGGGCACATATGTTGAGCACAACTGGGGAAGTTATAGTTTAAAATATTCAGCTGCTGTATTAAAAAAAACTCAGCAAGATTTTACTAGAACACTAGTTTATGAATGAATGTTATTTTAACATCTGATACAAGCTTACCGTTCTCTTGCATTTATAAGATGTTTATTCAGCTAGACTAACAGCAGTGAAAATTCAGTTATATTGAAGCATTTTATACTGAAGTGTTCCCAACACATACCACATATACTCCAAAATTCGCAAACCGTATGAAACATTTCTAAGGTTGGGGGTTGGAGAAAGACAGTAATAAGTGGTTGGGCACTGAAGTGTGAAAATACATGAACAAGGCAAAGAAAGAAAACATCTTGAGACTACAATAAGCAGATTGCTTCTAGATGAAACTAGACCATGTGAACATGTACACATTAACCCTGACCCTCACTGATGAAAACACTTGCACAGTTTTGATATGTAACTGTTTCAAATTACAAGGAGATTTGACATTACAAGCAAAATGTTTTATGAACATTGACTCTGGATTGCAAGGTTCTGCATACCTACAACTAATCTGGCCTTGGGCAAGTTACGGGATTGTTTTACATAATGTGAACAAAGTGTGCAAACTGCAATGTCAACTCTAGAATTTATACAAATAATTCACCAATTGTTTAAAATTGGCATGAAATTACTCCATCAAAAGTCTTACAGTTTACAGCACGGAGCAATATCCACCACAAAAACCTCTACTGTTGGCGTCAGGTGAGTCTGATAACCTCAGTCTACTATTTTGACTCTCACTTTCCCATAAGCCAGGTGTCTGAATAATTTTTTCAACGAGTTCTTCAAATGCACATTGTACACCATCACGCGTTTTTGCACTTGACTCTGCAAAATAAATATTTTACAAAGGTTTAGAGCACATTTGGTATGTTTTAAAGTGTTCAGTAACTTTATTTTTAAAATGTGAAAACTACAAAGCTTACAGATACACAATACTGCGCTGTAACTGAAGAATTGCAACTGAAAAAAAAAACTAACCACATTTAACAGCTGTTATGCATCTTAAGTGAAGTAAATACTGCATGTACCAAAACAAAAACAGAATACGGTGGAAATATACAACAGGTCCAGCAAAGTCCAAAGAAGGATGACAACAGAATCATCTTCATCAGATACCAACTGGCCTGCTGCACATTTCTAGCATTTTTGTGTTTTTATTTGATTTGCAGCATCAAGCATTTTTTTTTCTAGCAGAAACAGAACATTTATGTAAAGACAATAAGCATATTTCAATACAAATTGTTGAAAGTCCTACAATACTTGTCAAATTATTTCTTTTCCTCTTTTCCCCCAAATTTAAAAAAAGAAATTCAGTTATTTTGGTCAACCTACCTATAAACAACATAGAATGTTTTCTTGCAAACTTCAGCCCTTCATTCCGGTCTACTTCACGGTTTTCCTTCAATAAAATAGCTTGGTATTAATAACCAAAACCATCAACTTCATAAATTTCTAAGTAGATAAAACATTCATTTTCCATCAATGGGCTTGGGGGTAGGGGGGGTTGCAACTTTAAATTCTGTAGCACTGCAATGTAATTTCCAAATTCATTATCAGAGTGGCAAAGCTAATTGAAAGCTTGTTTAAAAAAAAAGTCTGCATTCATGGAGCTCTTTACATAGAAAAAAGCTCAAAGGATGCTGAGCCCAAAGGAGGATCTTGAAGCAGGAGAGGGAGGTACAAAATAATTTTTCATGCTGTCATAGTTGGGACTCTGAGGACAGTCTTTTTTTTTAAATGCAGGTCTGGACCACAGGTGAACTACAAACAAGTTCTTATACTGAGCAAAACAACAATCAGAAATACTGACTACCTTTCACACTGATTGTATGCAGGAGACCCAAAAGCATAGCCCAGAGTGAGGCCTTCTATACACACAATGCAGAAGGAAAGGATCACCTGACTGCAGCGGGTACAAATTTCTTGAAATGTTATCCTCAGGTGCTCCTTTTACCCCAGAGAGAATGAAGACTTTCAGGCACAGTGGCGCAGTAGGTAGCACCGCAGCCTCACAGCTCCAGCGACCCGGGTTCGGTTCTGGGTACTGCCTGTGCGGAGTTTTGCAAGTTCTCCGTGACCGCGTGGGTTTCCTCTGGGTGCTCTGGTTTCCTCCCACATGACAAAGACTTGCAGGTTAATAGGTAAATTGGCCATTGTAAAAAAATTGCCCCTAGTGTAGGTAGGTAGGTGGTAGGAGAATTGAGGGAAGGTGGGGATGTGAGAGGGAAAATGGGATTAATGTAGGATTAGTATAAATGGGTGGTTGATGGTCGCGTGGACTCGTTGGGCCGAAGGGCCTGTTTCGGTGCTGTATCTCTCTATGAGATGGAATAGGGAAACTGATTTTTAAAGATAGGATCTTGAAATTAGCTCTTCGAATATTAGCATACAAGCACTTAATCCACTCATACAAAAGTCCTTTGCTGTTTTGATGAGTAACCAAAGGAATTTCACAAATATATGAAGCCAATATTCAAAACGCATAATTTCAAGGTACGTGCCTAATTCAGTATGCGAGTGTCTAGGAGAAACTTGGAAAAAAAAACAAAAACAATGTGCTAAATGATCCAGATGACTTCCAGTGGAAGAAATGGAAGTGTTAACGATCATCACTCGAGGTTCATATATCATGAAGTAATATCCTACTGAATTCTCGGGCAAGTCGCACTTCTCAAAACCTTCCGAGGAGAATGTGTGAAAAGTAATCACAGAAGCTTGCATGTGGAAGATCTCAAGCAGAAGCATTTATTTTTTTATGATCCACAATGGTTATGTTGATCTCCAAAGCAGTAGCAGTTTCAAAATGGTAGCTATAACATTTTTTCTTTGAATAAAGTCATTGTAAATATTCCTGAGATCACTGCTGTGTTGAAAGATTTACCACAATAACAAACTCAATGGATCAGCCTTTTTAGATATAACGTAGGGACAATTTCATTCCAAGTCAAGTAGAAGCCTTTAGGCTATCACTACATAGTAGGTATTTTTAGAAACCTGTGCGCCTGTTGTAGCAGCCTGTAGGAAATCTGATAACAGAAATAAGCTGGAAATAAAAGGTTGCTATTCAAAATGCTAGTCTATCCTTTCTGTCAGGTGGTGCTGCTGTGTATTTCTGGTGTTTAAGTATATTGGGCTGGCCAAGTTGTCTCCTACTTACTGCAGATGCATAAAGTGATAATCTCAGGAGTGATTGGATTTTATTTTTTAAAAAATGGACGACTATTACAACACATTAGTTAAGTTATTCAAAACCAAAGGTATTAACAGTCCCAACGAGGCTGAAGAATTCAATGAACCAGAATGGAGTTACTTCCCAGTTAAGGCAAGCTGAAACAGAAGGAAGCAACTCAAGAAACAACTTGCATTTATATAGCGCCTTTACCATAGCAAAATGTCCCAAGGTGCTTCACAGGAGCGATCAAACAAAATTTGACACCAAGACACAATTACAATACTCCACTCCTCCACCTCCAATTCTCCCTTCTCCGTGCCTCTGACCCAAACATTTCTGCTCTGACTGCCCTTTGGCCTATACTGGTGTATTTTTAAGATTTCAGTTTGTTCTTCAGCTAGAGATAAACTAATAAATTTCCTACCAACTAAGCAATGTGCAGCTCAAAATTTCAAACCACTATATATTCTTTAATAGGTGTGTATATATATAACACCTCATGCATACTTGTGAATATTTAGGTTTGTTAAAATTAGACAAAAATTTTAGTCAGTTTTCTTGATAATATTTAATCTGGTGCTCATTTCACAATTAGAGAGCATTTATCAGTATTATCAAGTTTTTCATATTAGAGAGACAACACTATGCAGCCATCTAGAATTTTATGGGAGTAACACAATTATACAGTTTATATTAACCAATAGTTGCATACATGAAAGCATTCATAAATTTATAAAACTATTAAGGCAAAACTAAAAATATTTTAATTGGTGTAAAAGGAGAACTCAAAAACTAAATACAATAGCAAGGTACTGCCATTCTAGTTTTCACAGATTCATTTACCTCAAGACAAATTCACCAATGGTAAAAGAAGCCATTATATAAAGTCTGATATAGCATCATTGGAAGGAGACATTAAAATGTTGTAGTTCAATAATTTCAGAGTATGACAGGCCCCCCATTTTACTTTTATTTTTTAGTTATTTTTTCTTTTTTCTATTTTTTTTGTGTTTATTTTATTTTATTTCACCTTAGTTTGTTCAGTTTGCTTACCCACTGTTTTTTTTTCATGTTTGTACTTGCTGCTGTTCAATTTTCAGTCCGTTAACACCCTATCTGTACTAATGCTTTGTCTTTCAACACACCATTAACATATTGTTTGTCTTTGCTCCATGACCTTCTGGTCAGCTATTCTGTGACCTTGTCCTATCTACACCTTCTCCTTTGTTATCTCTTGCCCCACCCCTGCTTTACTTGCTTATACCTTTCACATTTCTAATATTTGCCAGTTCTGAAGAAGGGTCACTGACCTGAAACATTAACTCTGCTTCTCTCTCCACAGATGCTGCCAGACCTGAGTATTTCCAGCATTTCTTGTTTTTATTTCAGATTTCCAGCATCCACAGAATTCTGCTTTTATTAAAATGTTGTATGTAGACAAATACATAAATAACTCAACTAAAGTATCTTCCAACTACAAGGTTAGTCTGGGCCAAGGAAAATCCTCGTATGCACTGACAGCAAATTCACAGCTGCAGAAGTAAAATGTCTTACTGTCGCCTTCCTTTTTCTTCCCTACATTGAGTACACTATACTGCGCAGTGCTCCATCTATTGGCTTAAACTCAGAGTACTGGTACAAGCATGATGTGGGTAGTTGCCTGCAAACAACTGAGAATTAAATTTAAATTCAATTTCTAACTAGATTCAAATACAAGTACTGTACTAATACAGTTAACAAATTGCCTAAAGATATTGAGGGCTGAGATGCAAGCTGTAATGGGAAACAAATCCCAACTCTAACACTGGAAAGGATATTTAGAAAACAAGTTACATAGAAGTAATCTTTTTGAGAGGCACAATATTACATGGTATAATCGATTAAAAACAAAGATTAACTCAACAGACATACATCTAAATTGTATCACTTACTTTATCAATTTTGTTTCCAACTAACATTTTCACAATATCATTTCTTGTGCAGTATGTCTCCAGCTCATTCAGCCAATTTTCTAGTTTTACAAACGTCTCTCTTCTGGTCACATCATACACTGAAAAAGAAACATTTCCAAATTTATAAATGCTGGTAATTTAACCCTGGACACAAAGCAGTATTAAAGTAGATGTGAATAGGATTGCACCCTTTTTGGTGTCTGATGGCCAAAGTCATTTTATGGTAGAAAGATTATATTGCTAAGAAATTGTAAAGCAGTACTGCATGGTGTACATGAAAATCGGACTTTAGAAGTTTTAGAATAAATTTACCTAATATAACACCTTGTGCCCCTCGATAGTAACTGGGAGTCAAGGTCCTGAACCGTTCCTGTCCAGCAGTATCCTGAAATGAAAAAACAATGACATTTATTGAGAGGCAACTGTCTAGTTGTAATATAATCTTTCATAGTTTACTGTGTTAATATCTGGATAAGGCTGAATAAAAATTGAGGTTCACAGCTGGATTTTTGGGAAAGGGTGAAACAAACCTGATCTTAGGTGTCTACCATCAGATATTTCCCTTTTACAGAAAAAAAATCTTCAAATTTCACTCACTAAACTGAATTTGTATGAAATAACTGCCTCCAGTAAACTAAAAATGAAGTGATTTCTGCATTGTAGAAGTATAAATATTTTATGTCTGAAATATATTTTTAAAATTGCTGATCTAAATTAAGACTGTTGGCAGATCATGCACTGTTCAACTGAAAACTTCCTGGTAGTTAGACAAATTTCCCAGTAGTTAAATTCATTGACAGAAAATTGCTCCTGCTCACTTCATTTGTATTTTTGATTTGTTTATATTTAAAATGTTTTATGATCTCATTATTGTTATTTAAATGCATTGTGTCATATTTGAACAGCTGCTCCCTAGTAATTACTTGCAAACCAGTTTCACCCTAGTAAATTTGAAAATTTTCTAGGAAGGAATGTCAATTTTAAATGCTACCAAGCCAAACAGATTCTTTTTTTAAAAAGGAAACTATTGACAATAGCGCCTAAAAAAACCTAGAATGTTGATACATTAGTCTTGCAAGACTACTTATAAAAGAGACAGAAGGATACTGTTGAAATAGGAAATGGTTCTGCATTCAGTGGCCTGGTCTAAAATGGAGAAGCAGGGCCTCAAAAGGTAGTAATCTCCAGATTACTCCCAAGGCCATGTACTAGTGAGTATGGAAATAGCAGAAATACCAGATGGATGCATGACTGTAGAGATGGTGCAGGAGGGAGGGCTTCAGATTTCTGAGGTACTGGGAAAGGTTCTGGTGAAGGTGGGATCTCACCTGAACAGGACAGGAACGAATATCCTTGCAGGAATGTTTGCTAGTGCTGTTGGGGATGGTTTAAACTAGATTGGCAGGGGGGGATGGGAAGCTGAGGGCAGTTTCAGATAGGACAAATTCAGAGCAGGGAACAGGAGGCAGAAAATTAGCGAGTGACTCTGAAAAACAGATAAAACGTGGAAAGTTCAGGCAAGTAGGATTAGATTAAGTACTTAAGTGTGCCTTATACTAAACTAATACTGTATGCTTCACCAACTGTGAAGACCTTCTCATCTATCACAGATAAATCCAGCATTGTAAAGCCCAGTAGATTCCACTTGTCATGACTGACAGCATAAGGATTTCTGCTAACCAACAGCCACAGAGCAACAAATCCCATAACTTGGCTGTAAGCACCCCCCTGTGGCTAAAAACAGTAGTAGCCAAAGTCTTTGGATTATTTGGATAACAGCCTTTGCAAAAGTCAAGAATTCTTAAACTATTCCTGAAGATTAAATGCACCCAAGCAGCCAGTAGCACAATTCTAAACATGCCAAGATGTAGTTCCAGAATGATCTTATAAAGTGAGCTACATTGGAAAGACAGTTTTAAAAAAAAAAATGATCTCATGGAATGCTAAGGAGATTAATTGCAGTGAAATGATCCAAAAGTTTGTCCAAATTGTCTAGAATGAAATGTGAAGTAAAGCTAATCCAAGAATTTTATTTGAAGGAAACAATTAAATGAAGAGGATGGGTGGGACAGGTATTTCTGAACTCCTACAATTGAGAGTAGAAGAGTCCTGATAATGATCCATAAGTAACATAGCTGGTTCCAGAGCATGAAAGATGATTTATGCACAATAAGACATTCTTAGTAGCAGGGAAATCATTGCAGCTAAGCAAATACATATGCTGTTAATTCTAACCAGTCCTCAACCTTTGAGTGGAATTCAGCAACTCTATCCAGATTTAGTACTATTCAGAGAAGATGTGAATATTTGTGCAAGCACAGAGGTGAACAAAATCCAATTTAATTACATCGCAACTCCATGTCTGTGAAAGGTCATCATTTCCTTTATATTTATTGTTTGCTTGTGGCTTTCAAAACCATCCAAGTGCATAATTTTATTAACACTCAGTTCAAAGGTCAACAGAATTTAGTTAACCAAAGATTTAACAAGGATGTATTTTAACACAAGGTAACTGTTTCAATCATCTCCCTGAACTTCTGTATGTTATCTTAAACCTTTTAGCTGAAACAAATCAATCTAGCAGTTTATTTGGATGCTTCAAAAAGGTGAGTAAATTTTCAATGTATAGTAGTAGCCTAATTTCAAGTTATGCAAATCTCTTGCCTGGTAAGAAATTTTTTGTATTATACTTTGTTATACCCCACACTTGCAGAGATTTTCCATTTTACGTTTCACACACAGTTGAATGCCCTGTTTACATTGGTGGGGATTTTAAAAAATTCTTTCACAGGATGTGGGCGTCGCTGACTAAGCTAGCAATTATTGCTCATCCCTAATTGCCCTCAAAAAGGTGGAGGTGAGCTGCCTTCTTGAACTGTTGCAGTCCATGTGTTCTGTTAAGGAAGGAAGTTCCAGGATTTTGACCCAGCAACAGTGAAGGAACGGTGATATAGTTCAAAGTCAGGATGGTGTGTGGCTTGGAGGGGAACTTGCAGGTGGTGGTGTTCCCATGCATCTGCTGCCCTTGTCCTTCCAGGTGGTAGAGGTTGCGGGATTGGAAGGTGCTGTCGAAGGAGTCTTGGTGAGTTGCTACAGTACATCTTGTAGATGGTACACACTACTGCCACTACTGTCAGTGGTGGAGGGAGTGAATGTTGAATGTGGTGGCTGGGGTGCCAATCAAGCTGGTTGCTTTGTCCTGGAAGGTGTCAAGCTTCTTGAGTGTTGTTGGAGCTGCACTCATCCAGGCAGGTGTTGGATATTACATCACACTCTTGACTTGTGCCTTGTAAATGGTGGACAGGCTGTGGGGAGTCAGGAGGTGAGTTACTTGCCGCAGAATTCCCAGTCTCCGACCTGCTCTTGCAGCCATGGTATTTATATGGCTGGTCCAGTTCAGGTTCTTTTAGAATTAGAACATTACAGCGCAGTACAGGCCCTTCGGCCCTCGATGTTGCGCCGACCTGTGAAACCATCTGACCTACACTATTCCATTTTCATCCATATGTCTATCCAATGACCACTTAAATGCCCTTAAAGTTCTGATCAATGGTAACCCCAGGATGTTGATAGTGGGGAATTCAGCAATGGTAATGCCATTGAATGTCAAGGGGAGATGGCTGGATTCTCTCTTGTTGGAGATGGTCATTACCTGGCACTTGTGGGGCCCAAATGTAACTCCACTGAGGTTCTGCAGATCTGCATCCAGGTCTGTACTAGATCCTAATCAGGAAGCACCCCAGCACTGGGAGTTGAATACTGGGTTCGCACTAAATTTTCCCTGCTCAGACATCACTCATTTGGCACAATGAACTGGCACAGATAGAAATCAGTTGAGTATCCAGTGGTTCTACTAACTGTCAGCAGGATTCCCAGCTGGGTACGTTTTAAAATCACAAGGGCAGAGAAAGAATTTAATTGGGATTCACATTCTCAAACGTCCATTTGAGGTGTCTGCAGTGTTGCTTAAGACAAGCCAAAATAAAAATCTAGCTACTTTATATAGAAAGAATTTCTCCCATTCTGACACTTAAGTGCTTTAACAACCTCCCTTTCACCACAGCATCTTCATTATAAATTAAATTCTGCTTGTGTGGTAAACATTTCAAAAAGATGCTGCTGCTCATCGCAAAAGTAAAAAGCTGGATACTAAGAAATGAAGAAACTAGCTGCAGTGTAGACTGATGGAATGGTAGTGAAATAAGTTCTTTGCCTCATTTTCACAGATGTAGTCAATATTACAATTTCAGAAGCATTACAGCCTAGTGTAGAATTATTCATAGAAACTCAATGTAGACAAACCATCAGGTCCTAATTGCACCAATAAATTTGGATTTAAACTATCACAAACCTTAATGAACTGATAAATGTGAGCCACCAGCTGACATAACACAGCCTTTATTTTAGTACTCTACAGTGAATACCATTAGGGTCTATAGCCCAATCTGCTTCAAGAGTGTGCATTCTCAGAGCAATGTATTTAAGGATCAAAGCAAAGGTGCTTAACCATGGGATTGGACCCAGAGTACCACTGTACTCTTCCATGAGCACCATATGGTGATAGAATGATAGAATCTAACTGCATAAAACAGACCTTTGGGCCTATTAAATTTGTGCTGGTATTTTTTACTACATGAGCCACCTTGTCTCAACCTTATACTATTTAATACTTCTCTCAGAATCACTGACGAGTGCCCATCCCTAGATGCTCGAGAAGGTGTTGGTGGGCCTTCTTGAAACACTAATGTCAGTGTGGTCAAGACACTCCCACAATGCTGTTAGGATTTCCAGGATTTTGACCCAGTGACAATTGAACAACAACAATAAATGCCCAGGGTAGGACAGCATGCAACTTGGAGAGGAACTAGGAGGTGATGGTGTTCCCATGCACTTGTTGCCCTTGTCCTTCTATGTGGTGTTGGGTTCAGGAGGTGCCACTGAAGAAGCCTCAGCTGCACTGCATCCTGTAGATATATACATTGTAACCACATTTGCCAGTGGTGGAGGGTTCAGATATTTAAGCTAATGGACTGGTCGTCTAACAAGCAAACTGCCTTGCACTGAATGTTGAACTTTTTGAGTGTTTTTGCAGCTGTACCCACACCCATCCAGGCAAGTAAAAAATGTATCATCACGCTCCTGATCTGTGCCTTGTGGGTGGAGAGGGGTTTTGGGGAAATCAGATGGTGAGCCACATGCTGCAGAATACACAGCCTCTGACCTAATTTAGTAGCCATAGCATTTATGTGGCTGGTCCAGTGGAGTTTTTTGTCAATAGTGACACACCCAGGATGTTGAAGATAGGGGACTTAGCAATTGGTAATGCCATTGGGTGTCAAGGGAGGTAGTCTCTTGCTAGAGATGGCCATTGCCTGGCACTTGAGTAGCATAAATATTACTTTCCACTTATCTGCCCAAGACTGGACATTGTCCAGATCTTACTGTACTTGGGCATGGACTGCTTCATTACCTGATGAATTACAAATGAGGGCAAACAGTGTGCAATCCTCAGTGGACAGCTTCACTACGGACCTTAAGATGGAGGGAAGGTCATTGATGAAATAGCTGAAGAATAGGTTGAGCCTAGGATGCTACCCAGAGGAACCCCTGTAGCTATGTTCGAGGGCTGAAATGATTGACCTCCAACAACCACAACCATCTTCCTATGTGCCAGGTACGACTCCAGCTGCTTGAGAGTTTCTCCCTTGATCCCCATCAAATTCAGTTTTACTCCAGCTCCTGGATACCAAAGTTCTCTGAGAGGTCACCCCTTAACCGCATCAGCTGTATGGGGGAAAAAAAAACAAACTCACTTCACAGATACAATGTTCTTCTGTATTACCTTAGTGAATCTGCACTGAATATTAAACTTTTTTGGTATCCTTCCTACAATGGGACACCAAAACCCAGATACAACCACAATCTCATGTAGAAATTTATCTTTACCTCCTCAATTTTGTACTCTGTGCCTCTGAACACAAAACCAGGAATTCAGTTCGCTCTTTTGTTTAAAAACCTTGCTTGCATAAACTAGTCTAACACCTCAGTTTGGTACTGAGTGCACTGCACTATTCAGATGAGATGTTAGACAGAAGGCCTGTCTGTTCTCTCAGATGGACGTAAAACATTCCATTATTCGAAGGAGGACAGGGGAGTTGTCCCAGTGTCTTAGCCAACATCTATCTCTGTATTATCATTGATCTGGTCATTTGTCACACTGGTGCTCGAGACACTTTGGGCTGAATTTAGTGTGGCCCTTTGGAGCGTGAACAGTGGTGTTTCGGGAGGGGGGGTGGGGGGCGCTGGAGAATCACGTGGGATACACCAGCTCGGAAATCCAACGTCATGACCTCGGTTGCAGGATTTAGTCAGCGGCAGTAAGCACCAAGGCGGCATTGCTACCCTGATACAACGGGAATGCACTTTAAATTGCTGAATGCTTAGTTTAATACATTAGCATCTAAATCGATCACAATTCAATGGGGAACTTGGAATTAAGTGGAAGACAGGTGGCTCTCACATGCCTTCAGAGTCCCAGCTGTTGAAAGCTGGCAACACCGAGGCAAGGCCTCAGAGCCACGACAGGTAGGGAGCCATAGCCAGCACTACATAGGGGAAGAGGGGGGTGTTGTAGGCCTACACTGTGCTGCTCACTCTACAAGGAGGACCATGGTCTTGGGTAGTCTGCAAGGGTGGGAGTGCCAGCTGAGCAGAATCTTGGATAGGAGCGCCAGCTGAGCAGGTTCTTGGGTGGTCGGCAAGGGGGACAGGGGAGTTGTAGTGAGTGGCTGAATCTGTTGCCCAAATTGTTGGGTGAGAGGATTGGGTGACCTTAGTGCTGGATTAGAGGGTCAACTATCAGCAAGGGTGGGCACTGAAGGCCATCAGGGAGTCTGCTGGGAGAAGTAGCAAAGGCACAGCTGCCAAAGCAGGATCATGTCTGCATCGACAGCGCTCTGGAGGCCCACTGATCACCATGTACGAGTCTCATACACCCTGTATTTTTGGAGCCCCATGGCGTGATGCAGCACCTCCAATGGAGGGTGGGCCAGGAGGTAGCTGTATCTGCCCATGAAGCTCCATAACCAGAGCAGCAGTAGCTAGCCATGTCAAGAAGGGCCCACCTGTGCCAGACTCTAATCAGCTACCACCAAATGTCCAAGCTGCATCGCCAGCGAAGACTACGACTTTTCAGGGAGGTTGTCACTGACTTAAGTGCCCTGCTGCAGGATGAATTGCGATCTCTGGGATTTGGGAGCCACCTTGTGCCAGTGGTCCTGAAGATCACAGTGGCATTAAACTTTGACAAGTCTGGATCGTTCCAAGGATCCACCAGGGACATGTGTGAGGGTCTCACAGGCAGCAGCCCATTGCTGACCAATGCCCTGCTCAAGAGGCCCGGCGACTATGTGCACGATCGGACCGACCCTGACAGTCAGGTGAAGAGGGCCATCGGATTGGGGGCTCCAACAGACCAGCCAGCCACCTTCATCAACGGAAATGGCTTCCATTCCATCAATGGGAAACTGCGATCACTGAAATTTTCCTGCAGGTGTGTGCCCGCTTCCCAGGAAGTGGCCACGATGTACTTCGACAGTCCCAGGTTCCATAGGCTTCAAGGATGGACTCTTAGGAACAAAGGCTAGCCATTGAAGACATGGCTACTGATGCTTGTGAGGAACCCTCGCAATGCAGCGGAGCAGAGGTACAACACTTGCCACGGCTCCACCTGAGTGACCATCGAGCAGGCCACTGGGCTGAAGATGATATTTCATTGCCTTGCAGTATACGCCAGTGAAAATTTCGCATATCACTGTGGTCTGCTGTGCTATGCACAATCTAGCACTGCAGAAGGGGGAGGCCTTGCATGACTAGGACATGATTGAATGACACTCCTCCACTGATGAGGACGACGCAGAGGAGGGAGATGAGCAAGCAGCACTGGATGTTGAAGCCCTTACACTGGACGCCAGGCGGATTGAGCAATGAGCCAAGGAGGCAAGAGACAATCTCATATTTATTACATGATAATCATAAATTAAAGGCAAATTCTAATCAAGCAGTCTAACAGCAGCAAATAGATCATTTCTGTGAAATTGTTTTTTCCTGTTCATGTGGAGTTCCAATATCATGCTGGATATTAAGTGTGCTCATTACACACACACACACACACTTAATCCTTATTACTGTAGTTATAATTTTTTCAAAAACTCAATCAGGACACAAATTCCAAATACGTCGGTAGTGGGCAAATTATTGGAGAGGATTCTGAGAGACAGGATTTATGATTATTTGGAAAAGCATGATTTGATTAGAGACAGTCAGCATGGCTTTGTAAGGGGCAGGTCATGCCTCACAAGCCTTACTGAATTCTTTGAAGATGTGACAAAACACATTGATGAAGGAAGAGCAGTGGATGTGGTGTATATGGATTTTAGCAAGGCCTTTGATAAGGTTCCCCATGGTAGGCTCATTCAGAAAGTAAGGAGGCATGGGATACAGGGAAAGTTGGCTGTCTGGATACAAAATTGGCTGGCCCATAGAAGTCAGAGGGTGGTAGTAGATGGAAAGTATTCAGCATGGAGCTCGGTGACCAGTGGTGTTCCACAAGGATCCGTTCTGGGACCTCTGCTCTTTGTGATTTTTATAAATGACTTGGATGAGGAAGTGGAAGGCTGGGTTAGCAAGTTTGCCGATGACACGAAGGTTGCTGGAGTTGTGGATAGTGTGGAAGGCTGTTGTAGGTTGCAACGGGACATTGACAGGATGCAGAGCTGGGCTGAGAAGTGGCAGATGGAGTTCAACCTGGAAAAGTGTGAAGTGATTCATTTTGGAAGGTCGAATTTGAATGCGGAATACAGGCTTAAAAACAGGATTCTTGGTAGTGTGGAAGAACAGAGGGATCTTGAGGTCCATGTCCACAGATCGCTCAAAGTTACCACCCAAGTCGATAGGGTCGTTAAGAAGGCGTATGGTGTGTTGGCTTTCATTAACAGGGGGATTGAGTTTAAGAGCCGCGAGGTTATGCTGCAGCTCTATAAGGCCCTGGTCCGACCACACTTGGAATATTGGGTTCAGTTCTGGTCGCCTCATTATAGGAAGGATGTGGAAGCTTTAGAGAGGGTGCAGAGGAGATTTACTAGGCTGCTGCCTGGACTGGAGGTCATGTCCTACGAAGAAAGATGGAGAGAGCTAGGGCTTTTCTCATTGGAGAAAAGAAGGATGAGAGGTGACTTGATAGAGGGGTACAAGATGATGAGAGGCATAGATAGAGTGGATAGTCAGAGACTTTTTCCCAGGGTGGAAAGGGCTATCACCAGGGGGAATAATTTTAAGGTGATTGGAGGAAGGTTTCGGGGAGATGTCAGAGGTAGGTTCTTTACACAGAGAGTGGTGGGTACGTGGAATGCGCTGCCAGCGGTGGTAGTAGAAGCAGATACATTAGGGGCATTTAAGCGACTCTTGGATAGGTACATGGACGATAGTAGAATGAAGGGTAGGTAGTTAGTTTGATCGTAGAGTAGGTTAAAGGTTCGGCACAACATCGTGGGCCGAAGGGCCTGCACTGTGCTGTACTGTTCTATGTTCTAAACTACGCAAATTACTTCATTTGCAGGATTGTTTTATTTAATGGCTTTTATATCAGACAACATGGTGTCCAGAATCACTTTTTCGCCTCAAGACTTAAAAAAAAAAATGTACTGCAGATGCTACATTGTGAAGCCACAGAAATATTTCCCAAAATTGCAAAGTACTGAAATGACTAGATTTTCGGGTCATCACTTACAACTATAACTAATTCAGCTCTTTAGATGCCATTAAAGATTAAAAACATAAAATCATGCGTGATGAGTTGAGGAGTTTTTAAATTTCAATACTCAGATGAGCAGTTGAGAGGTTAGCACGAATAGTAATATTTTACAACTATGAACACTAAACCGTACTATAATGGTATAAAAGATTTTCACTTCCTACTGTCAAAAATCAATTTTGCAATACACAGATCAACTTTTAAAAAATAAAACATTCATGGCGATGATGTTTACAGATGTGAATACAAATAATTTTGTATGGACTTTTCAAAATTAAAGACATCAGCAAAAGCTCAAGCCAAGTATTGCTGAAAACAGAGACATGTTGTCAAAGCTTTTCGTCTTGCACTCAAGACAATCCACAAGAATACCAATGTAAGGGAAAACAGCTTGAATTATAGAGAATAGCTGTTTCAGTAGATTATGCCTAGAATTTCATCTTTACATACAGAAGTGATTCGAGGCTTCACAACAGACCACACTGAACATTAAAATTCTTTACAGTCTAGCATGTAAACTTCACGAATGAAGTAAACTGATCTTGGCTTAAAGGTGAGCTATTAGTGTCTGCAGTTCCAAATCTTAAATAGTCAATACCTTCAGAGAACACAAGGAAAATTGTCAGAAAAAGAGGTAAATCAATCATGCTGCACATTTAACCATAGTTAACTCCACCAAAATACAATTTCAGAATGACGATTTTTCCGTGTTCTATGTACAAACAAAATATTTCTTTGGAGAGGAAAGATTAATACCATGGTGTCGTAACCTGTGGAGATCAATTAGATTGAAAAAACACTTTTTAGCAAAATCTCAGAATAGCTTTAGGTGCACCCATTCAAGTGTTAAAAACAAAGACACAGAATTCACTGCAACAGTGATAACGGCAATGAGCGCCACAAGTTAGACTGTTGTGCTCACTGATCCTCCAGTGGCGAATTCACACTACAATTTTCTGGCAAGCTTACAAGACAGTGAGCAAGTTGGAAAAGGTGTAGCCAATGCCCTATACAGATCATTGGAGCCAGGGATTGTGCCTGCTTTTGAACTAGGAAGTTTTAAAGAAGCAAAACTGGTATTGTCTCCATGAAATGTGGCAAGTTACTTGTGGTTGTTGATATTCCTATTGGTGATACTAGTTAATTTTCAATTCTCCATATATTGCTGACAGTTAACCACAATTCCAAAAGCAGCAAAAATATTTCAAACTGGACAAACCCATAAAGTGAATGCAGCTAACTTCAATTTCTAATAACACCTGATGGGTTATTTTACCTCTTGCCCATGTTATTACTTATCAATTTTAAATACATGTAGGGTTGTCGATCATATAACCCAGAAATATTCTCATGATTTAGGGTAACTGTTTCTTCTGGGAAGGGCATTGGCTGATAAAAGCTTACGCTTTCTGCCCATAAAAACAGAACAACCAAGCTGCTACTGCTAGTATTTATGCTCAAACATTAAACTTTCAGCAGATCTCTCTTTTTGCTGGCATCAGCCCTACACCTGAGAGAGATTTTAAACTGTATCCTCAATCCTCCAGTAGATAATCTACCAACCAGTAAAATGTACACTTTGCAAAAGGCTCAATACATTTAAAAAAGCTAGCCAGATACAAGCTCTGGGAATATACATTACAAGTACAAACTGAATCTTGATTTTTGAGGCTGTTCTTACTCATGCTCCTGAATCAATCATTTCCCACCCCCAGTCCACCCACTTATCCCAGTTTTTGAGATCCAAGATGTGAAACTGGGTCAACTGTATGATCAGATCACAGTGCCCTTTACCCTTTCCATAGGTGTTCTGCCAGAGAGCTTAAGTCATCCTTCAACAGCTCCCTCTTGGGTGACCAGATTCTTGTTTCACGTTACAAATCAAATTGCCATGTTCTTGGAGAATAACCACAAGAAGGGACTTTTGCCAATTCTCCTACGAGAAGTAGCCAAGGTAGTTATTAGAGGCAATATTACATCTCCAGAAAGAAATTGAAAGCCTTGGCCTCCCAAAAAATTCTGGGAGAGAGAACTAAAACAGCCGGAGTCACCAAGAGTTCATATTACTGAATTACAGGCTCAGATGAAGTGGATGCTCTCCTGACCATACAGAGTATGCCATTCAGTTCACAAATATTAATTATTACGAGCACATCAACAAGGCAAAATACTTTCTGGCACATGTACTGTGCAAAAAAATTCTAATTGGGCTACTTTCACTGATGTACTGTGAGGATGATCAACCTACTACTGAATCCAAGGAATCTCTCTGGAATTTTAGTAATTCAATTTTAATTTAGACTAATCTATATCAAATACCATGAAGGTCATAAATTATTATTTTTAATTAAGTTTAAAGATGCTGAAAGATACTTGCTGAATACTCCTTTCTTGCTGGACAAAGTCCAAAACACTTAATGCAGGCAGGGAAAGCCCCAAATCCAGAAATATTCCCCATGGTTTATGATAAGTATTTGCTCCTGAACTGGCTGAGTTGCTTGCAAGTAGTGATCCAAAATAGCAGCACGAGCAATTTTGATTTTAGCTGGAGCAGCAATATGGGCACCCATTAAATTCATGGAGACTGGTCAGTCAGTCAGTTATCTTCCCTTCTAAAATAGTGATAAATGCTATTTTCATGTATGTAATCCCCAAGTTCTTTTCTAATGATTAATTCTAATTATCTATTACTTTGGGTGAAGAATTGAAAAGAACGTAGTAAGAGACAGTGACAGATAAACACTAAAGAATAAGCAATGGAAGGAACACCGAAGGATCAGAGACACAATCAGAAAAAGAGACTCACTTAAAAAAAAATTAAGTCACTGCAGTTTATCAACAATAAAAGTGATAGTTACTCAAACACGGAGCTGGAATTTGCTATGGAAAGGCAGAGAAAGTGTCAGCATTCATTTCCATTACTGCACTGAAATGGACGGCAACTTCACGAATTTAAACATGTGCAGAATTTTGCCATGAAAAGCTAATGTTATATTTTTGGAATGTCAATTTCTCCACAATGATTACAAATTCCACATTTTTACAAACAGAAAAGTCTGTTTATCTTTATTTTAGCTTCCATCTTAAAAGTCATACATTTATTTCGCTACATTAAAATTAAATTAAGTACTTTTAACTTCCTGGTTTGCTGTGTGTGGATATTTCAAATTTGATTGGTTGCCTACCTGCATGCTGACATCACTGCTGCTGCACACCAAGACATCCTCTTGATTTGGCACCAGATTTAAACTGCTATGGGGAAAATGAGAAATTCCTACTAGAAAAATTGAGATTTTTGTGGGCAACTTTCTTTGAGGTCAGCGTTGAGGGCCCTTGCTTCACTGCTGACTGCAAAAATTCAGGCAATTGTAGCATTTAAGGTGTGGAGTGTAGCAATAATTATCTACAGTCTATTCTTAATTTGAAGTTATTTCTGGTTATTCATTCTGCCTCTGCTGTCTCTACAATCTTTATGCCATTTATCCATCAGGGTGTGTCTCGTCCACAGTCTCTTACAAAGTTATTTTCAAATTCTTACACTGGTTTTGCATCAGTAACTGGCACAACTAGAATTAGTTTGAATTAAAAACATTCAAAAATGCTCCCTTAATTCAAATTACTGGACAATTCAATTTTTTTTTCAAGCAGGAGTTGAAAGCATTGGCACAAGGTACCTAAAGTAAAGGGTAATGGGATAAAATACATTTTACTGATTTAAAAGTTTTATTTAAATTGCACTTGTGAGTGGCTTAAGTACCACTGTATACAGCTGGAGCAGAGACTTGTTTTTTTGTGTAAAGTTCAGCAGGGCCCTCAACAGTAAATTGTTTAGACTGCTATACATTAAAGTTCACAAAGGGTTAAAGTAGCAAGCTAAGTTACTGAACTTGAGAAATTTCAGAAGACACTGTCTCACCTAAGAGGGGGAGGGGCTTGTGAAACAAGTTCCGAGAGGTGGTCATCTCACAGGTACACAACATGATCGGGGGTTTAAAGATCAGAATACCATGTATTGAAACAAGAGCAATAGCAAGGAAGTGCAGAGTAGTATAATGGCTCAATTCCCCAAATGTCTCAATGGGGTTGTGGAACGGAGGGATCTGGGGTAGATACACCAAAAAAAGTAGCGACACAAGTGAATACAGTCATAAAAACAGCAAACAAAGGACAGGGGGTTCATTTCAAGAATAGAACTGAAAAGCAGACAAGTTATGTTAAACTTGTATCAAACCTTGGTGTGACCACATCGAGTACTGTGAACAGGTCTCCAGACTATAAAAATGGTATAAAGGCATTGGTGAAGGTGCAAAAAACAATTTACTAGAATGATACCAGAATTGAGAGATTAGACCCATCAGGAAAGTTTCAACAGGCTGGGGCTCTAAGATTATGGAAGGGTTTGATAGGGTAGATGTAGGGATGTTTCCACTTGCAGGGGAGACCAGAACTATGGGCCATAAATATTAGATAGTCCCAATGTGATTAGAATGAGGAATTCACTACCACATGGAGTAGTTGAGGCACCTGCCATAGTTGTATTTAAGGGGAAGCTAGATAAACACAAGGGTTAAGGGATAGAAGGATATGTTGATGGGCTTAGATGAAGTAGTGTGGGAGGAGGTTCGTGTGGAGCATAAACACTGACATAGTATTTACAGCATAGAAACAGGTCTACGTAGTAACTTTGGCAAATAAGCTTACAGCACAAAATAATTGATCCATATTCAGATCCAAGCAAAGTCTTGGCTCCAGAGAAAATGTGATTGGCCAGTGAAAGACAGTAGAGGAACAGAATGCAACCGAGACATTTAATAGCAAGGGGAGTACTTCTGTAACTGTCAACGCAAGTCCAAAAGGGCATGTTGTCTTAGATGTACTAAGATAAGGGATGTAACAGTGAAAGTGGAGGCATGGCTAGACAGGGGAAAACGAGCTGAAAGCCACGTCAGAGCCAATGATGTAGGAAAGAACAGAATACAGCTCCTGCAAAAGCAGTTTCAGGGAATTTGGTCACAGACTAAAAAACAGGATCTCAAAGTTAGTAATCTCAGGATTACTAATGGTGCCAATCAATAGTGAACACAGGAACAGCCAGATTAGAGAAGCAAATGGAAGGTGTCTCGAGACACAATATGAGTTAGGAATCAGATTACTGCTGCACTGGGACCAGTTCTAAGATGGAAACGAGGTAAACCAATAGGCAACCTACAACTGAACAGAGCTGAGATCAATATCCTCATAGGAGTTAACTATAGCTAAAAAGGCTTGCATTTACATAGCACATCTCATGATGACAGGACGTCCTAAAGTGCTTTTCAGCCAATGAAGGACTTTTGAAATGTGTAGTCACTGCTGTAATGTAGGAAACGTGGCAATCAATTTGCACAGCAAGCTTCCACAAACAGCAATCTGATAATGATCAGATAATCTGTTCTTGTGATGTTGATCAAGGAACAAATATTGGCCAGGACATGGAGGATAACTCCCCTGCTCTTCTTCAAAATCCTGCCATAATACCTTTCACATCGACCTGAGGGGGCACAAAGGGCCTTGGCTTAATGGTTCCTCCGAAAGACAGTACCTCCGACAGTCCAGCATTCCCTCAGTGCTGGGCAGGAGCATCAACCTCGATTTTTGTGCTCAAGTCACGGAGCGGGACATGACCCACAACCTTCTGACTCAGAAGCAAGAATGTTATCAACTGAGCTGTGACTGAGACAATTGAGTGTCTAAACTATGGCGGGAGTGGTGCTAGAAAGCAAGAGAGTAGTCAGCTTGGGCAAGAACACAAGCTTTCGGTGTAAAGGGAATAAGGAGGTTTAAAACTTTTAAGAGAACAAGACAGTAAAATAGGCATCAAATGGGAGAAGGCAAGCAATAAATGGTCAAGCCAAGAAGAGATTAAACCAAAATGTATGCAAAGTGTGTAACGAAAAAGAAATTGTCCAATTTGTACCTACCTACATCAGTTACTCTTCTGATGCCCTCCAACGATGTTTCCATTAACATTTAGTTGTTGTGCGTGGTCAATTTACTTTTAGTGCACAGTCGAACAAACATGTTATTTATCTCAAGAGTAAGGCCTGCACAGTACCTTTTAGGCTGCTGCACGACTGTACACCTGCACGGCTTAGCAGAAACAAAGAACAATACAGCACAGGAACAGGCCATTCGGCCCTCCAAGCCTGCGCCGATCATGATGCCTGTCTAAACTAAAACCTTCTGCACTTCTGGGATCCGTATCCCGTATTTGTCAAGATGCCTCTTAAACGTTGCTATCGTACCTGCTTCCACCATCTCCCGCGGCAACAAGTTCCAGGCACTCACCACCCTCTGTGTAAAAAAAACTTGCCTCGCACATCCCCTCTAAACTTTGCCCCTCTCACCTTAAACCTATGTCCCCTAGTAACTGACTCTTCCACCTGGGAAAAAGCTTCTGAATATCCACTCTGTCCATGCCGCTTATAACTTTGTAAACCTCTATCATGTCACCCCTCCACCTCCGTCGTTCCACTGAAAACAATCCGAGGTTATCCAACCTCTCCTCATAGCTAATACCCTCCAGACCAGGCAACATCCTGGTAAACCTCTACTGTACCCTTTCCAAAGCCACCACATCCTTCTGGTAGTGTGGCTACCAGAATTGTACGCAATATTCCAAGTGTGGCCTAACTAAAGTTCTGTACAGCTGCAGCATGACTTGCCAATTTTTATACTCAATGCCCCAACCGATGAAGGCAAGCATGCCGTATGCCTTCTTGACTACCTTATCCACCTGCATTGCCACTTTGAGATCTGTGAACCTGCACGCCCAGATCTCTCTGCCTGTCAATACTCCGAAGGGTTCTGCCATTTACTGTATACTTCCCACCTGCATTAGACCTTCCAAAATGCATTACCTCACATTTGTCCGAATTAAACTCCATCTGCCATTTCTCCGCCCAAGTCTCCAACCGATCTATATCCTGCTGTATCCTCTGACAATCCTCATCACTGTCCGCAACTCCACCAATCTTTGTGTCGTCTACAAACTTACTTATCAGACCAGCTACATTTTCCTCCAAATCATTTCTCCGGGTGCTCCGGTTTCCTCCCACATGCCAAAAGACTTGCAGGTCGATAGGTAAATTGGCCATTATAAATTGTCACTAGTATAGGTAGGTGGTAGGGAAATATAGGGACAGGTGGGGATGTTTGGTAGGAATATGGGATTAGTGTAGGATTAGTATAAATGGGTGGTTCATGTTCGGCACAGACTCGGTGGGCCGAAGGGCCTGTTTCAGTGCTGTATCTCTAATCTAATCTAATTTATAAATACTACAAACAGCAAAGATCCCAGCACTGATCCCTGCAGAACACCACTAGTCACAGCCCTCCACTCAGAAAAGCACCCTTCCACTGCTACCCTCTATCTTCTATGACAGAGCCAGTTCAGTATCCATCTTGCCAGTTCACCTCTGATCCCGTGTGACTTCACCTTTTGTACCAGTCTGCCATGAGGGACCTCGTCAAAGGCTTTACTGAAGTCCATGTAGACAACATCCACTGCCCTTCCTTCATCAATCATCTTTGTAACTTCCTCAAAAAACTCGATCAAGTTAGTGAGACACGACCTCCCCTTCACAAAACCATGCTGGCTCTCGCTAATAAGTCCATTTGTTTCCAAATGGGAGTAAATCCTGTTCTGAAGAATCCTCTCCAATAATTGCCCTACCACTGAATAAGGCTCACTGGCCTGTAGTTTCCTGGATTATCCTTGCTACCCTTCTTAAACAAAGGAACAACATTGGCTATTCTCCAGTCCTCTGAGAACTCACCTATAGCCAATGAGGATACAAAGATTTCTGTCAAGGCCCCAGCAATTTCCTCCCTTGCCTCCCTCAGTATTCTGGGGTAGATCCCATCAGGCCCTGGGGACTTATCTACCTTAATGCAAGATGCCCAACACCTCCTCCTTTTTGATATCAACATGACCCAGACTATCTGCACACCCTTCCCTAGAGTCATCATCCAAGTCCTTCTCTTTGGTGAATACTGATGCAAAGTACTCATTTAGTACCTCGCCCATTTCCTCTGGCTCCACGCATAGATTCCCCTCTCTATGTGGGCCAACCCTTTCCCTGGCTACCCTCTTGCTCTTTATATACGTATAAAAAGCCTTGGGATTCTCCATAATCCTGTTTGCCAATGACTTTTCATGACCCCTTTTCGCCCTCCTAACTCCTTGCTGAAGTTCCTTCCTACTTTCTTCATATTCCTCAAGGGCTTCGTCTGTTCCCAGCCTTCTAGCCCTTACGAATGCTTCCTTTTTCTTTTTGACTAGGCTTACAATATCCCTCATATCCAAGGTTCCCAAAACTCGCCAAACTTATCCTTCATCTTCACAGGAACATGCCGGTCCTGGATTCTAATCAACTGACATTTGAAAGACTCCCACATGTCAGATGTTGATTTATCCTCAAACAGCCGCCCCCAATCTAAATTCTTCAGCTCCTGCCTAATATTGTTATAATTAGCCTTCCCCCAATTTAGCACCTTCACCAGAGGACTACTCTTATCCTTATCCACAAGTACCTTAAAACTTATGGAATTATGGTCACTGTTCCCGAAATGCTCCCCTACTGAAACTTCGACCACCTGGCCGGGCCCATTCCCCAATACCAGGTCCAGTACGGCCCCTTCCCTAGTTGGACTATCTACATATTGTTTCAAGCCGCCCTCCTGGATGCTCCTTACAAATTCTGCCCCATCCAAGCCCCTAGCACTAAGTGAGTCCCAGTCAATACAGGGGAAGTTAAAATCACCAACCACTACAACCTTGTTGCTTTTACATCTTTCCAAAATCTGTCTACATTTCTGCTCCTCTGCCTCCCGCTGGCTGTTGGGAGGCCTGTAGTAAACCCCCAACATTGTGACTGCACCCTTCCTATTCCTGAGCTCCACCCATATTGCCTCGCTGCATGAGCCCCATTGCTTCCCACTGCTTTAACAATTACAGGATCGCTGGCTCCAGCTGTTGCTCTTCAGCATTGATATCCAGTCTCTCTCTAACTCAATTCCTCACCCTTCTCACAAGGTGGTCCGCAAGCTCTTCATTTCTTTCTGCAGCAGAACCCCAACCAATTCCTATCTGCTACCATCCAGTTTTCAGAATTACTTCCACACACTTACTCCATAATCTAACAAAACGACATGGTAAACTGAAGAGGTCCTAGCTGTACTAGTCTTCCCATTACTCAGGCACATTCCTTGATTTATTTTTCTATCATACTGATAATTGTGCTGCTGCTGTTCTCTGTCCTCATTCCAACGTGGAGACATTTTTATCCTCTCAACTTTGCTCTGGCTCGCCCATATCATTCCCAAATCCCTCTCTTGCCCAATCTCTGACAATGGCTTTAATTTTTGTAATGTTAACCCATCTGGCAAGTAGCCTTTACCAACTGTCCTTATTGCCCACTCTGTTTTGATCAGTTGCATAAATTTCTTTTAGTTCCAACAAATCCTCTACCCAAAACATTAACATACCTTTGAAGGTGTTGATGAACTTGCAACAAATTTCCAGCATTTGCAGGTTCCCTACTCTTCTCTTTACTGTGACATTCTCCCCAGCTTTTTACCATGCTTTTTTCCTGTAAGTTGTTGTAATAAAGACATTCTACGATGCCTCAGCACAAAAACAGATCTCACTTTCCCACTCTTTCCTCTTCTGTATACTGAAGTAGACGTCATGTCATTAATTTAAATATTCTCCACTTTTTTAGATGCTCCTATCTATAGGCCATCTTCAAAGAGTTGGACCAATAAACATCTAACTTTATAATGATAAAAAGTCCCAGCTCATACCACCTTAAGCTGGACATTTCTCTGGCACAGAGCTGTTCAAGATGCAGTTAAACTGTGCTTCCTCAATGCTACTAGGATTATCATCTATCGTTGCTTCTCTCAAAGGGTAAACCTCAGTCTATAAGATCTTGGTATTTTGAGGTTCCAGGGCATAACATAATAACCTATGCAAAACAGCTTTGAAATCCCAGCATGGTCTCACTCCTCCCTATACCTGTAAACTCCGCCAACCCTACAATCCTCCAAGAGCTCCGTGTTCCTGCAACTCTGGCCTTTTGTTCATCCTTTGCCCTACAACTGGCACCATGCCTGCAGCTGCCTAGCACCTAAGCTCCAGAATTTCCTTCTTAAAGATCTTGCCTCTCCACCTTTTAGATAATTCTCCATACCTACTACTTTGACCAATCTTTAGTCAACAGTGTCTCCTTTGGTTTGGTGATAATTTATCAGAATAAAAATTGGCAAGTCATGCTGCAGCTGTACAGAACTTTAGTTAGGCCACACTTAGAATATTGCGTGCAATTCTGGTTGCCACACTATCAGAAGGACGTGGAGGCTTTGGAGAGGGTACAGAAGAGGTTTACCAGCATGTTGCCTGGTCTGGAGGGCATTAGCTATGAAGAGAGGTTGGATAAACTTGGATTGTTTTCACTGGAACGACGGAGGTGGAGGGGCGACATGATAGAGGTTTACAAAGTTATGAGCGGCATGGACAGAGTGGATAGTCAGAAGCTTTTTCCCAGGTGGAAGAGTCAGTTACTAGGGGACATAGGTTTAAGGTGAGAGGGACAAAGTTTAGAGGGGATGTGCGAGGCAAGTTCTTTACACAGAGGGTGGTGAGTGCCTGGAACTTGCTGCCGGGGGAGGTGGTGGAAGCAGGTACAATAGCGATGTTTAAGAGGCATCTTGACAAATACATGAATAGTATGGGAATAGAGGGATACGGTCCCCGGAAGTGCAGAAGGTTTTAGTTTAGGCAGGTATCAAGATCGGCGCAGGCTTGGAGGGCCGAATGGCCTGTTCCTGTGCTGTACTGTTCTTTTTTCTTTGTTCACACTCGAAAGGCACCTTGAGACTCTTTAACATTAAAGACAGATACAAATGCAAGTTGTCATTGCTATATTCAGACTGACCTGCTCAGTAATGAAAGGCACGACATTTTTTTTTGCATTTTCGTAAATTCCCTTAATTTTACCTGCAAGAACCTTAAGTCATGATGTTGCTGCAATTAGCCACTGTACATGTAAATTCTTCATGTTAAGTCTAGGTAATTTTAAAAATCAAATCTGAAAGATAAGCAACAGGAAAAAATCCAGAGCTAGTATTGCTAGAAGACTTTTTGAAATGGATGTAGCAGTAAGCGACATTCCAAAGCAGCTCTTTCCATCAACTGAAGAGAAAGAACGAACAAAGTAGGACCATTATAAAGAGATTACAGGAGTCTTATGATTGAACACCACAAAGGTTGTAAAATGGTCAAGCAGCCTGGACGAAGGGAGTAAAGTTACCTAGTACATTTACTGAGTTAACAAACTGAAAACAGGAGTTATGGCATTTTTGGGGCAGCACTGTTGAGATTAATGACAAAGTCACAGTCATGATACTGCTTTCATGCACAAGTCTACACAGTAATTCCAGGGCATCATTTTTATCCAGCCCTGACAGATTTCTCATTTGGAATTTCAGATGTCAATCTCTGTTCAAATACAGTGCAATCTAAAGACATCTCTCATTCAAATCTCTCTACTCACCCATATTGCAAGTTTTGCTTTATTTCCATCAACTGCAATAGTTTTCACTTTGAAGTCAACACCTGCAAAAAACACATCTATAAATTCTTAATCTGCAAACCTTGAGGAGCAATTCTGAAACAACTGCCCAACAGATATGTCCAATAGGATTTTTCATCAAACCCAGTCTCTTCTGAATCAACTACCCATATTTCCAGCCCTAGCATTTAAAAGATACTGAACAAACTGAACTGAACAGAATCATACGGCACAGAAGGAGGCGTTTCAGACTATCATGCTTATCTGAAACAGCCAACAATTAGTTCTTCTCGCCTGTTCTTTTACAGAAGCCCTATAAATTTTGCTTTTTTAAGTAGAGATCCAGGGGTTTTAATGAGCATCTTAAAGGAAGAAAGAGAGGTAGAGAGGAAGGCAGAGTGGTTTAGGGAGGGAATTCCTCCAGAGCTTAGGAGCTTAGCAGCTGAAGGCAAGGTGGTCAATGGTGGAGCGATCAAAATCGGAGATGCACAAGAGTCCAAAAATGGAGGTGCAGAGACCTAAGGGTTGTAGGTATGGAGGAGGTTGCAAGGATGGCAGGAGGGTGGGGGGAGGCAAACAAGGTCATGGACAGATTTTAAAATAAGGATAAGAATTTTAAAATTGAGGCACTGCTTAATTAGAAGCCAATGTAGGTCAACAAGCACAGGGTCGATAGATAAATCGAACTTGGTACGAGTTAGGATTATTCCAATGATGCTACCAAGTCCAGAAATAACAAAGGCATGGAAGAGGGTTTTAGCAGTAGTTGAGCTGGGGGTGGAGTAGAGTCAGGTGATGTTACAGAGCTGGAAATAGGCAGGCAGAGGAACGAAGTCGGTGGCTAGGAAATGGAGTTCGTAGTGGGGACCAAGGACAATGGCTTTAGTCTTCCCAATAGCAGCTCACCACCATCTTCTCAAGGGAAATTAGGGATGGGCAACAAATGCTGGCCTTGCCAGCAACCATCACATTCCAGCAATGAATAATAAAAAAATGTTAATTGTCCACTTCCACAAATAATTTGCTTATAATTCCTCTGATTTCATAGACTCTAAAATTCAGTTCTTTCATATTTCTCAATCCAAAATTAGTATCTGTAGCCTACAGATTGGGTTGAATGCAGTTTACATCCAAATGATTGGAAGAAGATTTTAGATACAAATGATTGGAAGAAGATTTTAGATACAAATGAATGTGCCATCTACACCCAATGCTGAGAACATCTCATTACCATAAGGTTCAGGGTGCAGATTTGGAGGAGTGTCAGAAGGATACTAGTAGCAGGAACGAAAATTGCACTTGAAGTTTAGAGACGGGAATGTCAAATTAGAGGACATAAGTTATGAAAGCCTCTGGAAAGATGTAGAAAGTAGCTCATCCTATTAGCAATCTTTGCCACAGCTGAAGGGAGAGTGTACCAAGATGTAAAAGGAAAAAGTAAAGGAAGAGGAAACCCAAGGTGCAGCCACAAGTTGTTGATGCAGCAGCCCATGTTTGACAGCTGAAGTGGAGGTGGTAGTGGTTGCCTTCTGCTCTTCCATAGCATCATTCTCATATACACCATAACATGCCTGCAAGCTGGAGCAGCCAAGTTTTGTCCAACATCTGGCCGTTACTATCACTGACTGTGACACCTCTGTTTAATGGTAGATGCCGATGTCCCTGCAGCAGATTGTACAGCTCAAGATGTCAAGAGGTGTTTCTTGTCCCACAGAATAGTGGACCTCTGGAAGAGGCTGTGGTGGATGCCAATTCACTGAATTTCAAGCGAGAGCTGGACCAATTTCTGGCAGGGGGAGATCAACTCATACAAAAGGTAGGTACTGCATGGAACTGTCAAGGCCAGAATGATCTGTTGGGCTCATTTCAATTGCTGAAGGGCGTTGGAGAGGAATTTCCCAGACTTACCACCGCGGCCCCCACCAGCAAAAAAAAACTGACTGGGGTTTTTAAATCTGAATTTTCACCTCTCTCAGAAGATCACCTGGTTCCAGGTGGGGTGGAGAGTGTACATATTGTGATGCACAAGGTATCACAACTGGGTGTCAGACTAGACAGACCAGAAGGTCCTTTCCTATTCCTTGTTGTTTATGCATTTATAACCGGCTCCTCTATAAGCCAGATCCTGTGAAGGCAGTTCCATAAAGTCACCATCAACTAGATGTGCCACAGCCTGCAGATAAGCAGAAGGCAGATATCTTGGCAAATGTAACCAATCAGGGTATCGGCTATTGATTGCTTGGTATGATATTATAGACCAGACGCATTTCCACAAATAGTAAATGTGTGTAAAAGCTGGGGCTCCCTGGATGAGCAGACAAATTAAACTATATTTCTAGGAAGCCTATGCCAAATTTAGTGCTTACAATACAGAAAAAAATTAAGCATCGTATAGAAGGGAGGAAAAAATTATTTGAAAGGCTGAGAAGGCATATGAAGACTGGCAGGGAACATAAAGGCAATAGCAAATGATCTTATAAATAGATTTTTAGAAAAGTTAAAGAAAGGGTAGGATTAATTGGAGTAAAAGAAATGTTCTCATGAAGGATGCAGGAGTAGCAGACACTATTTTTTTAAAAAATTTGTTCATGGGACGTGGGTGTTGCTTGCAATGTCAGTATTTATTGCCCATCCCTAAGTGCCCTTGAAAAGGTGGTGGTCAGCCCAAGAATGTGATAATGGAAATAGAAGAATGCAACAGACGTAAAAGGAGCAAAGACTCGAGGGGCCAAATGGCCTATTTCTGCTGCTATTTCCACATGATTATGGCTGATCTGATTGTGGTCTTAAAACTTTGCTGCCTGTTCCCCCACAACCCTTTATGCCATGCTGTGGTAGTGTTCTGCCGAAAGGAAGGTCCTCTGCTCTTTTTCTCCACGCAGGAGAGATGAGCATGACTAGGGAAGAGGGTATATGAGGTAACTTCCCATAACCCTTAACAGAACTTAAGAAATATTGCCGTTCCTTCTTTTGCCAATCATCTTAAATCGGTGTCCTCTGATTCTTGTTTTGTCAACAGGAACATTTTCTCCCTATCTACTCTGTCTAGACTCATCATTTTGAACACCGCTATCAAATCTCCTCTTCATCTTCTCTTCTCCAAGGAGAGCACTCCTAGCTTCTCCAATCTATCCACGTAACTGGTTCGAGGGATGAGGAATTTCATTCTCGTGAACCTTTTGCGCACCCTTTCCATGCCTTCACAACCTTCCTAAAATGTGGTGCCTAGAATTGGACACAGTCCAGTTGAGGCTAAACTTGTGGAAGAATCCAAAACTAGGGGACATAAACACAAGGTAGTTGCTAATAAACCCAATAGGGAAATAAGGAGCAATCTCTTTATTCAGAGAATGGTTAGAATATGGAATTTGCTACCATAGAAAGTGGTTGAGGCAAACAGCTTAGATGCTTTGAAAAATAAACTAGATGAGCATGGGAGAAAAGGGAGTAGGGAGATATGCTGAAAGGTCGAGATGAGGAAGATGGAATGGGAGGAGACTCGTGTGGAGTATAAACACCAGCACAGACTAGTGGGGCTGAATGGCCTGTTTCTGTACTGTATTCTTCGTAATTCTATGTAAAATCAAAGCTTTGGGGATCAGGTTAAAGCCTGAGAATGTTTAAGAAACTGGTGCACAAATACACAATGCTGACCAATTTCCCACATTTTCTATTTGCTGCTCCACCTATCATGAAATACTAGTTACTTCTCACAGGCAGGCTAAAACAAAACATCCCGAGGGACAAAGCTGCAACGTAGATATTATTAGCAGCCCACAGCTCATTATATATTCCACTTATAATCACACTTCAACCAAGTAAATGACAAAATTTTGATTTAAATTTTAAACTAAAACCAAAGTCACCAGAAATGAATAGTCAGATTTTACTTCACAATGAATTATATTTCCTCTCAATGCTGTCTTTTCTCAACTGCGACATCTCCATGGTATGATTCCATATGTTTGACAAGTCAAAACACAGTTGTTTTCAGTGGACATTTATCCACGTGACCAAACTAACCATAAACTGAATAAAATTTTCCAGTGGCACCTGTGAAGTTCTAAGGACAGCTGATTCTGGAAATGCACAATGTAGGGTGTGTTTTTCAGTCTAGCAAATAGAGCTTTATTCTGCACTCAACCTATTTAGTAACTGACCCTGGGAGTGTACAAAACAAACACTGTGTGCCAAAGGTGGAGAAGTATTCAATTTCTCCAAGTGCTGACTGCAGCTAAATCAGTGCAAAGAAACCCTAAAAAATTAGAAATAATTATACAATAAAATTACTATATCCCAGCAGCAGCCATCTTAATTATAAGAAGATAGTTACATTCAAGTCTTACTAAAACTTTATGATCTGGGCAAATTCATTAAACATCAAAAGCTTTCTCTAGGAGCTCAAATACATTCTTTGAGCACAGTGGTTTCAATAATCTTGCTCACAAAACAGTCTATTATTGTTAATCCAGTACAGGAAAAACTTACCAATTGTTGCAGCAAGCTCTGGGTCAAAGGTATCATCTGTAAACCGTAGTAGTAAACTGAAAACATTAAAAGAAATGTCAGTCACGGACAAATAAAGCTCAGAGATTTTACAAAGGATTCAAAAGAGCACCTATCGAAAGTTAACACTTTTCTAGTTTAAGGTCAACCACTGATATAATAAGCTCACAAGCAAACCTGGTCAGTAAAATGTAATTTCATCAATAGTCTAAAAGGAAGATTTTTTTCTTTATAGTTTAATAAAAGCAGCAATGGTACTCTTTGACCTTTATTGTAAGGGGTTTGGAGTACAAGAATAAGCAAGTCTTGCTAGAATTGTACAGGGCTTTTGAGAGACCACACCTGGAGTACTGTGCTCAGTTTTGGTCTCCATATTTAAGGAAGGATATACTTGCATTGGAGGTAATGCAGCAAAGGTTCACTAGATTGGTTCCTGGGATGAGATGACTGTCCTATTGCGAGAGGCTGAGTAAATTGGGCCTATATTCTCTGGCGTTTGGAAGAATGAGGTGATCTCATTGCAACATACAAGATTCTGAAGGGGCTTGACAGAGTAGACACAGAGGTTGTTTCCCTTGGTGGGGAATCTAGAACACGGGGACACGTTCTCAGAATAAGGGGTCAATCAGTGCTGTATCTCTAATCTAATCTAATCTAATCATTTAGGACTGCGATGAGGAGGAATTTCTTCACTCAAGGGGTTGTGAATATTTGTAATTGTCGACCCGAGGGTTGTCAATGCTCCATCATTGAATATATTTAAGGTTGAGATAGAAAAACCTTTGGTTGCTCAGGGAATCAAGGGAGCGGGTGGGAAAGTGGAATTGAGGCGGAAGATCAGGCATGATCATATTGAATAGCAGAGCCAGCTTGAGGGGCCGTATGGTCTACTCCTGCTCAAGTTTCCTGCTCCTATTTTGAATGTTTAACAAGATATTTCCTATCTGACAATGTGTGGATGGCACATCTAGTTTAGTAGGCAGTAATGAAAAAGGATGGACAGTGCATTACAAACTACCACTCCCTGACTGGTGACCTAACCTACGTGTTAGTTTTGCAGTTAGTCCTTCTCTATAACTTAAAACATTTAAGTTTTTCATACATTCATAGGTAAAGGCATTAACCCATCCAATTATGTTTGGAGGTCCAAAAAGGCTTGGGGGGTGGGGGGGAGGCTGGTTCAGGTACACAGATCACTAAAATATCATGAACAGGTATAGAAAATAACCAAAAGGTGAATGGAATGCTGGCCTTTATATCTACAGATATAGAATATAAGGGGGTAGAAGTTACGCTTCAGCTATACAAAGCCCAAGAGTACATATGAACTAGGAGCAGGAGTAGACCATGCGGCCCCTCAAGACTGCTCCGCCATTTTATAAGATCATGGCTGATCTGATTATGGACTGAACTCAACTTTCCTGCCTACCCCCGATATCCTTTGACTCCCTTGTCTGTCAAGAATTTGTCTACCTCTGCCTTAAAAACATTCAATGACCCTGCCTCCACCGCTCTCCGGGGTTCCACAGACTCACGACCCTCAGAAAAAAATTTCTCATCTGTCTTAAATGGGAGACTCCTTTTTTTTTTAAAACTGCACCTTCTAGTTTTAGTCTCTTTTACAAGGGGAAACATTCTTTCAACATCCACCCTGTCGAGTCCCCTCAGGATCTTATAGGTTTCAATATCACCACCTCTCATCCTTTTAAACAATGAATACAGACCCAACCTGTCCAACCTCTCCTCATAAGATAACCCTCTCATCCCAGCAATCAGTCAAGTGAACCTTCTCTGAACTGCTTCCAATTAAGGAGACCAAATCTGTAAACAATACTCTAAATGTGGTCTCACCAATGCCCTGTACAACTGTAGCAAAGCATCTCTACTTTTATATTCCATTCCCCTTGCAATAAATGACAACATTGCATTTGCCTTCTTAATCACTTGCTGTACCTGCATACCAACTGTGTGTGTTTTGGTAACTAGGGCACCCAGATCCCTCTGCATGTCAAAGCTGCAAACTCTCTCCATTTAAATAATACGTTATTTTTCAATTTTTCCAGCCAAAGTGGCAAGTTCACATTTTCCTACATTATACTCTGCCAAATCCATCCCCACTCACTTAACCTACCTATATCCCTTTGCAGACTTATGTCCTCTTCACAACTTACTCTCCTACCCATCTTTGTCATCAGCAAATTTAGCATTTTGTCCCTTCATCTAAGTCATTGATATAGATTCTAAATAGTTGAGGCCCCAGCACTAATCCTGTGGCACTATTAGTTACAGCTTGCCAACCTGCAAATGAACCATTTATGCCTACTCTCTGTCTCCTGTTAGCTAACCAATCCTCTATCCATTCTAATAGGTTACCCCTTACACCATGGGCTCATATTTTGTTTAGTAACCTTTGATGTGGCACCTTGTCAAATGCCTTCTGGAAATCCAAGTATACTACATCCACAGGTTCCCCTTTATCCACCTTGCTGGTTACTTCCTCAAAAGAACTCTTAGTCAAACATGATTTCCCTTTCACAAAACCATGTTGACTCTGCTTGATTGCACGGAGATTTTCTCAAAGACCTGCTATAACGTCCTTAATAATAGATTTCAGCATTTTCCCTACGACAGAAGTTAAGCTAAGTGGCCTGTGAGCAGTTCTGGGCACTACAGTTTAGGAGGAAATATACTGATGAAAGGTCACAGACCTGAAACGTTAACTCTATTTCTCTCCCAACTGATGCTGCCAGACTTCCCGAGTGCTTCCAGCATTTTCGGTTTCTGTACGATATATTGGTCTTGCAGAGAGTGCAGCCTAGATTTATCACGATATCTGCACTCCCAAGGATCCACAAGGAAAGATTACATAAAGAATGGTTGCATTCCCTGGAATTTAGACGGTTAAAGGGTGATTTGATTGACAGTTATCAAGATATTAACATGAACAGATAGGTAGAGAGACAGAGGCTGGAGAGTCAAAGACCAGGGGCATAGTCTAAAAATTAGAGTCAGACCTTTCAGGTGTGAAATTAGGAAGGTGGCATAAGTTGATGACAGATCAATTGCTAATGTTAAATCTGAGTGATAACCAAAGGTTTAAGGGATATGAGGAAAAGGGAGGGTATATGGAATTAGGTCACAGATCAGCCATGACCTCACTGAATGGCAGAACAGGCTCAAGGGACTAAATGGCCTACTCCTCTTCCTATGTTCCCATGTACAGGCTAAAGCCTCATTAAAATAGTGGACAGAGGAATTTGATGTAAAGATCATTTCAAACAGCATAATTTCAACCATCATGATTCTGAAGATAATATGATTATTGCAAATTCAGTGAACTTCTAAAGATTAACTGTTTCAATTTGCTGTTTCTACCTTCTCTCTTCTGTGCTGGGCTCCATGTCTCCCTCCACCACCACCCCACCCCCTGCATTACAGAATATGTAGTTATGTTTGGACATCTACATCATGGGGACCATTGAACCCTCTTTGGTGTAAACATTCCCAACTTCCCTAAGTTTCCAATGCCCTATTTCAGTATCATGCCTCAGGCATGTGTATGATCATTGAGTGTGCACGTACTGGGGTCTAGCAAGGCTGTGTCATCACACCAATGCTCTTTTCCATCTTCCTCGCCGCAACACTCCACCTCATCTCCTTGAAGTTCCCTGCGGGAGTAGATCTACTCTAAAGGACGAGTGCGAAACTATTTAACCTACATTGTCTCCAAGTCCAGAACCAAGGCCACTCCAACTTCTGTCATCAAGCTGCAGTATGCCGACGATGCATGTGTATGCGCACAGAGGCCGAGCTTCAAACCCTAGCTGATGCATTCACGGAGGCGTATGAAAGAATGGGCCTTAAGTTAAACATTCAGAAGACAAAAAGGTCCTCTATCAGCCTGCTCCCGAAGCGCAACACTGTCCCCCGACTATCAAGATCCATGGAGAACCACTGGACAATGTGGATCACTTCTCATACCTTGGGAACCTCCTCTCAGCAGGGTACACATGAAATTCAGCATAGTCTCCAGCGTGCCAGCGCAGCCTTCTATCGTCTGAAGAAGACTATGACAATAAAGACCTCAAACCTGGCACCAAGCTCATGCTCTACAGGACCACAGTGTTACCTGTCCTCCTGTATGCGTTGGAAAATTGGACACTGTACAGCAGACATCACAAAGCCCAGGAGACATATTACCAGCAGTGCCTCCGCAAGATCCTGCAAATTCAGTGGCAGGACAGGCACTCCAATATCAGTAAAATAAAAGCAAAATACTGCAGATGCAGGAAATCAAATAAAAACAAGGAATGCTGGAAATACTCAGCGGGTCTGGCAGCATCTGTGCAGAGAGAAGCAGAGTTTCTCTCCAACTCTGCTTCTCTTTCCACAGATGCTTCCAGACCTGCTGAATACTTCCAGCATTTCTTGTTTTTACTCCAATATCAAGTGTCCTCTCTCAGACCGACATCCCCAGTATCGAGACACTGGTCATAGTTGGTCAGTTGTGTTGGGCAGGCCACATTATCCGCATGCCAGACACAAGACTCCCAAAACCAGCTTTCTACTGCAAGCTTCATCATGGCAAGAGGCTACTAGGAGGGCAGAGGAAACGCTCCAAGGATGTCCTTGAAGCCTCCCTGAAAAAATGTGATATCTCTTGCCTGAGACTGCCCAAAATGGAGACGCAGCATCCGCGAAGGTGCCAGCCAGTTCGAACAACTATCGACATGCCCAGGCAGCGACTAAGTGCAAACAGCGGAAGGAGCGTTTGGAAATTCGAGCATCCCATTCACTCTCTGCACCAAACACCACCTGTCCCACCTGTGGCAGAGTCTGCAGATCCAAAACTGGACTATTCAGTCACCTAAGGACACACAGCTCTGGAGTGGAAGAATGTCATCCTTGTTCCCAAGGGACTGCCAAAGAAGGACCAGTGTTTGAGGGGTGGAGATGGAAAGTACCAACATACATCAAATGAGCTCTTCTGCAGCAGTATTTCCTGCATTACAACAGTGACAACACTTCAAAAAGTACTTCAGTGGCTGTAAAGTGCTTTGAGACATCCGGTGGACGTGAAAGGCGCTTAATAAATGCAAGTCTCTCTCTGCTGCAGCAACTTCTTTCTAATGGTTAATTACTAATATTTTAGATATCAGACTTCAGGCAACGAGACACATTAGAAGGGTATTTTTTGGTCTGAATTTCATACAGATCCAAGGAATTTTTTTTTTATTTTAAATTTGTTCATGGGATGTGGTTATCGCTGGCCAGGCCAGAATTTATTGCCCATCCCTAATTGTCCTCGAGAAGGTGGTTGCGAGCTGCCTCCATGAACCGTTGCAATCCTTGGAGTGTAAATACAGTGCTGTTAGGAAGGGAGTTCCAGGATTTTGACCCAGCAACAGTGAAGGAATGGCGATATAGTTCCAAGACAGGATGATGTGTGACTTGGAGGGGAACTTGCAGGTGGTGGTGTTCCCATGCATCTGCTGCCCTTGTTTTTCTAGGTTGTAGAGGTCATGGGTTGGGAAGGTGCTGTCTAAGGAGCCTTGGTGCATTGCTGCAGTGCATCTTGTAGATGGTACACACTGCTATCACTGTGTGTCGGTGGTGGAGTGAGTGTACGTTTGTGGATGGGGTGCCAATCAAGTGGGCTGCTTTGTCCTGGATGGTGCTGAGCTTCTTGAGTGTTGTTGGAGCTGCACCCATCCAGGCAAGTGGAGAGTATTCCATCACACTCCTGACTTGTGCCTTGTAGATGGTGGACAGGCTTTGGGGAATCAAGAGGAGAGTTACTCGCCACAGGATACCTAGCCTCTGACCTGCTCCTGTAGCCACTGTATTTATAAGGCTATTCCAATTTCTGGTCAATGTTAACACCAGGATGTTGACAGTGGGGGATTCAGTGATCATAATACCATTGAATGTCAAGGGGAGATGGTTAGATTCTCTTTTGTTTGAAATGGTCATTGCCTGGCACTTGTGTCAGATGAATGTTACTTGCCACTTATTAGCCCAAGCCTGGATATTGTCCAGGTTTTACTACATTTCTACACTGACTGCTTCAGCATCTGAGTTGTGAATGGTGCTGAACATTGCACAATCAGCAAACATCCCCACTTCTGACCTTATGATTGACGGAATTATCATTGATGAAGCAGCTGAAGATGGTTGGGCCTAGGACACTACCCTGAGGAACTCCTGCAGTGATGTCCTGGAGCTGAGATGATTGGCCTCCAACAACCACAACCATTGTCCTTTGTGCTCGGTATGACTCTAACCAGCAGAGTTTTCCCCCTGATCCCCATTGACTTGAGCTTTGCTAGGGCCCCTTGATGCCATACTCTGTCAAATGCTGCCTTGATGTCAAGGGCAGTCACTCTCACCTCACGTTCAGCTCCTTTGTCCATGTTTGAACCAAGGCTGTAATAAAGTCAGGAGTGGAGTGGCCCTAGCGGAACCCAAACTGAGCATCAGTGAGCAGGTTACTGCTAAACAAGTGCCGCTTGATAGCACTGTCGAAGACACCTTCCATTACTTTACTGATGATTGACAGTAGATTGATGGGGCAGTAATTTGGTTGTATTTGGCCTGCTGTGTGTGTACAGGGCATACCTAGGTAATTTTCCACATTGCCGGGTAGATGCCAGTGTTGTAGCTGTACTGGAACAGCTTGGCTAGGGGCGCAGCAAGTTCTGCAGCACACAAGTCTTCAGTACTATTGCCGGAATATTATCAGGGCCCAAAGCCTTTGCAATATCCAGTGCCTTCAGTCATTTCTTGATGTCATGTGGAGTGAACTGAATAGGCTGAAGACCATCTTCTGTAATGCTGGGGACTTCAGGAGGAGGCTGAATTGGATCATCCAGTCAGCACTTCTTCCGGCTGAAGACTTGCAAATGCTTCAGCCTTGTCTTTTGCACTGACGTGCTGAGCTCCCCTATCATCGAGGATGGGGCTATTTGTGCCGACACCTCCTCCAGTTCGTTGTTTAATTGCCCACCACCATTCACGACTGGATATGGCAGGACTGCAGAGCTTAGATCTGATCCGTTGGTTGTGGGATCGCTTGGCTCTGTCTATTGCATGCTGCTTATGCAGTTTGGCACGCAAACAGTCCCGTGTTGCAGCTTCACCAGGTTGACACCTCAATTTTGAGTTATGCCTGGTGCTGCTCCTGGCATGCCCGCCTGCACTCTTCATTGAACCAGGGTTGGTCTGCCAGCTTGAAAGTAATGGTAGAGTGGGCCATGAGGTTACAGATTGCGGATGAGTACAATTCTGCTGCTGCTGATGGCCCAAAGTGCCTCATGGATGCCCAGTTTTGCATTGCTAGATCTGTTCAAAATCTATCTCATCTATCATGGTGGTAGTGCCACACATGAAGGGTCCACTCAATGTGATGACGAAAGAGTCAGGCAATGACCATCTGCAACAATAGAGAATCTAACCATCTCCCATTGATCCTCAATGCCATTACCACCACTGAAACCCCCACTATCAACATCCTGGGGATCATGATTGACCAGAAACTGAACTGGGCCAGCCACATAAATGCTGTGGCTACAAGAACAGGTCAGAGGCTGGGAATTCTGCAGCAAGTAACTCATCTCCCGATTCCCCAGTACCTGTCCACCATCTACATGGCACAAGTCAGGAGTGTGATGGAATAGTCTCCACTTCACTGGATGGGCACAGCTTCAACAACAGTCAAGAAGCTCGACACCATCCAGGACAAAGCAGCCCATTTGATTGGCACCCACCAACTTCAACATTCACTCCCTCCGCCACTGACGCACAGTGGCAGCAGTGTGTACCATCTACAAGATGCACTGCAGCAACTCCTCCAGGCTCCTTAAACAGCACCATCCAAACCCACGACCTCTACCACCTAGAAAGACAAGGGCAGCAGATGCATGGGAACACCACCACCTGCAAGTTCCCCTCCAAACCACACACCATTCTGACTTGGAACCATATCGCCGTTCCTTCACTGTTGCTGGGTCAAAATCCTTCAAATCCCTTCCTACCAGCACTGTGGGTGCACCTACCCCACATGGACTGCAGCGGTTCAAGGCAACTCACCACCATCTTCTCAAGAGCAATTAGGGATGGGCAATAAATGCTGTCCTAGCCAGCGACATTCACATCCCAGGAACGAATAAAAAAAGTCTAACGGTAGCAACAGATTCATGTCAATATATTGTCAAATTCAGATTGGTGGTTGGCAAATTCTTCAAGTCAGCCAGTGTATGTAACAAACAGTATCATATCCAGGGATGTACATAATTGTTTTGCAATAAAATACTTGCTCAACAATTCATCTTAATTGACAGCCAAAAAGAGTAGAACATATTCCAAGAAATAAAATGTGTTTTTCAACTGCATATTTGACATACTAGGTCTGTTCTTTGTTGTGCTCTTTAGAATTAAGTAGATCTTACATCTTTTTCTTCTTTGGCCTCTTTGGCTCGACTGACAATGGGTAAGCGCCTGGAGACAGTCAGTAGTTTGTGAAGCAGCGCCTGGAGTGGCTATAAAGGCCAATTCTAGACTGACAGACTCTTCCACAGGTGCTGCAGATAAAATTGGTTGTCGGAGCTGTTACACAGTTGGCTCTCCCCTTGCGATTCTGTCTTTTTTCCTGCCAACTGCTAAGTCACTTCGACTCGCCACTCTTTAGCCCTGCCTTTATGGCTGTCCGCCAGCTCTGGCGATCACTGGCAACTGACTCCCACGACTTGTGATCAATGTCACAGGACTTCATGTCACGTTTGCAGACGTCTTTAAAGCGGGGACATGGACGGCCGGTGGGTCTGATACCAGTGAGGAGCTCGCTGTACAATATGTCCTTGGGGATCCTGCCATTTTCCATGCGGCTCACATGGCCAAGCCATCTCGAGCGCCGCTGGCTCAGTAGGGTGTATATGCTGGGGATGTTGGCCGCCTTGAGGACTTCTGCATTTGAGATGTGGTCCTGCCACCTGATGCCAAGGATTCTCCGGAGGCAGCGACGATGGAATGAATTGAGACGTCACTTTTGGCTGACATACATTGTCCAGGCCTCGCTGCCGTAGAACAAGGTACTGAGGACACAGGCTTCATACACTCGGAATTTTGTGTTCCGTGTCAGTGTGCCATTTTCCCACATTCTCTTGGCCAGTCTGGACATAGCAGCGGACACCTTTCCCATGCGCTTGTTGATTTCTGCATCAAGAGACAGGTTACTGGTGATAGTTGAGCTTAGGTAGGTGAACTCTTGAACCACTTCCAGAGCGTGGTCGCCGATATTGATGGATGGAGCATTTCTGACATTCTGTCCCATGATGTTCGTTTTCTTGAGGCTGATGGTTAGGCCAAATTCGTTGCAGGCAGCCGCAATCCTGTCGATGAGTCTCTGCAGACACTCTTCTGTGTGGGATGTTAATGCAGCGTCAGCAAAGAGGAGTTCCCTCATGAGGACCTTCCATACTTTGGTCTTCGCTCTTATACGGGCAAGGTTGAACAACCTGCCATCTGATCTTGCATGGGAGAAAATTCCTTCTTCTGAAGACTTGGAACGCATGCGAGAGCAGCAGTGAGAAGATGATCGCAAACAGTGTAGGTGCGAGAACACAGCCCTGGTTCATGCCACTCAGGATAGGAAAGGGGTCTGATGAGGCACCGCTATGCTGAATAGTGCCTTTCATATCGTCATGGAATGAGGTGATGATACTTAGTAGCTTTGGTGGACATCCAATCTTTGCTAGTAGTTTGAAGAGACCACGTCTGCTGACGAGGTCAAAGGCTTTGGTGAGATTTATGAAAACAACGTAGAGGGGCATCTGTTGTTCGCGGCATTTCTCCCGTAGCTGGCGAAGGGAAAACAGCACGTCAATGGTGGATCTCTGCTCGAAAGCCACACTGTGCCTCAGGGTAGACACGCTCAGCCAGTTTCTGGAGCCTGTTTAAAACGACTTGAGCGAAGACTTTCCCCACTATGCTGTGCAGGGAGATTCCACAGTAGTTGTTGCAGTCACCGTGGTCACATTGCCCTTATAGAGGGTAATGATGGGTCGAATGGCCTGTTCCTGTGCTGTACTGTTCTTTGTTCTAGATTAGACAGGCATCAAGATCGGCGCAGGCTTGGAGGGCCGAATGGCCTGTTACTGTGCTGTTCTTTGTTGATATTGGCATCGCGCATGTCCTGCGGTACTGCTCACTCATCCCAGCACAGGCAAAGCAGTTCATGTAGTGCTGAGAGTATAGCAGGCTTGGCACTGTTGATTATTTCAGGCGTAATGCCATCCTTCCCAGGGGCTTTCCCACTGGCTAGAGAACCAATGGCATCACTGAGTTCCGATTTGGTTGGCTGTTTGTCCAGCTCATCCATAACTGGTAGAGACTGGGCTACATTGAGGGCAGTCTCAGTGACATTTTCCCTTTAGGACAGTTCTAGGTAGTGTTCCACCCAGCAGTCTATTTGCTTGTGTTGGTCAGTGATCGTGTCCCCTGATTTAGACTTGAGGGGGGCGATCTTCCTGGTAGTTGGCCCAAAAGCTCTCTTAATGGGGAGGGGGGTGCAGGGGAGGTGGGGGAAGGTGGTGTCGGGGGGAAGGCGTCCGGCGGGGATCGCGACCCTGACGAGCGGGCCAGCCCACAGCCTCCTCGATATCACCGAACTCCAGGCTGACGCTGTGTTCGTGGTCGCCATCCAGCTCACAGATCTTACATACGCCATCCAAAAATAAGATTTAATCATTGGTACCATGGTCAATGGGGTTAAAACTGACGTCAAAATTTTACCATTAAACTACAATTTAATGACCTGAAATGCAAAGGTGAAACAAAATACAATCCACTACTACAGGTGCAACTCCAACAACACTCAAGAAGCTCGACACCATCCAGGACAAGGCAGTCCGCTTGATTGGCACCCCATCCACAAACATTCACTCCCTCCACAACCGACGCACATTATCAGCAGTGTGTACCATCTATAAGATGCACTGCAGCAATGCACCATGGCTCCTTCAACAGCACCTTCCAAACCAGTGACCCATTGAAGGACAAGGGCAGCAAATGCATGGGAACACCATCACCTGCAAGTTCCCCTCCTACTAGTCACACACCATCCTGACTTGGAACTGTATCGCCGTTCCTTCACTGTCGCTGGGTCAAAATCCTGGAACTCCCTTCCTAACAGCACTGTAGGTGTACCTACACTTCAAGGACTACATCAGTTCAAGAAGGCTCACCACGACCTTCTCAAAAGCAATTAGGGATGGGCAATAAATGCTGGCCTAGCCAGTGACGCCCACATCTATAAATGAATTAAAAAAAATTAGGAATAAAAAGGACTGGAAAAGCCCATATACTTCACCTGGACAGTACAAAATAGGCAATAATAAACTTTACTCCCGACCACTGGGTAACCCCCACCGGTGCAGTGTCATTCGTTGAAGCAATTTCCTACCCAAAGTGTATTGTCTGAGGGAACGATCACTCCTCCCCAGGGCAGTATGGAACATGAATTTAGGGTTGGGCTATGTTAAGAGTAGGGACTAGATTATTAGGGCTGCATTTCAAGGGGATGGTGGCTAGAATTAGAAGTTAGGGTTAAGTTTAGTGGTTTGGAGTTATGGGAAGTGACAAAATCTGATCGGGTTGGGACAGATCAAGGTTCGGGATTATCGTTATTCGAGTTGGGATTTAGGACTGAGTGTACAGGTTTGAAGGTACAGCAACTGTCAGCACTGTTATGGTTAGGAGTTACTGTTATCAGGATTTAAGGTTGGGGTAGGTCAGGATTAGGGGTTAAGTTTTTTAGGGTTGGAGTTGAGGGTTAATTACAGGCTTGGGTTGCGTTAGGGGTTGGTGTTATTAGGATTTAGGTTGGGTACGTTATAATAGGGGTTAACGTTATTAGAATTGGGCATTTAGAGAAGTCTAGAGTTGGCCAATATGAGGACCGTCAGCCTTATGTTAGGGTTTAATGTTAATAGGAGTTACGACTGGGGTTATTAGGGTTGGGGTTTAGGGTTAAGCGCAGGGTTTTGGAGATATTAAGACTACCAGTGTTGTGCATTGTGAGTGATCAAAACAGACATATTTCATGTGGAAAAGGCATCATCAATAATTGCAGCCTAATTATTATCAAGAATGAGTAACCTGAAGAGGTGACATATTCAAACCACTGCCCAGATAGTGGACGCTTCTGTGCTGCGTCAGGGAGCCCACGGCCTACACAGGAACTGGGGCCCAGGAGCTGCCTACTCGAACCATTATTATCGGCGCTGCCTCACCTGGACTTGCCGACGCCGCTCTCGCCGATAATTAAAATCTTGAGGGTAGTCAGGATATCCTCGTCCATGGCGCTCACGGTGCCGCGTCGCCAAAGCCGCCTCCAAAATTGCGGTCCCTTGTTTTACGACACCTCGGCCGGACAAACAAATCTCACAATTTACGACACGATTATCACTTCCCTCTTCCCAACAAGTGGAGCAGAAACCACGCCCCCTACTGTGACGTTATATGGGTGGTGCTGAACGATAATTGACACAGATTCTAACCAATCATATGGTTTCCACCCACAACTCTGTGACCAACAGACATTCCATCAGTCTGCTCTTTGATGGATCCCATCAAGTTTGTAGATGTAAGTTTCCTCCCCCTCACCATATGGTTACTGCATAAAAGGATAATTTGGGGCAAGAAAAGAGACAGAATATATGAAAATGTACTTTAGATAGTAAAGTTCCCATACCTGCATTTGAACAAAATAAAGCATTTGTGACATTATCTTTTGTGTTTTTTTAAATGTCTTTGTTAACATTTTTACTTGAAGGCCTCAGCCTCTGCCGAAAAGCATGGACTTCACCTGGATATTTTTATTTCACTAAAATAAAAGCAAAATACTGTGGATGCTGGTAATTCTGAAATAAACAGAAAGTTACCTTTGTTTCTTTCTCCACAATTGCTGCCAGACCTGCTAGATATTTCCAGCACTTTCTATTTTTATTTTTATTTCACAACAGTTCAGGGAGAGAGATTTCAATACATCGCTATTGGTATGTGAAAATCTCTGCCACAAGAAGTAGTTGAGGCGAATAGCATAGATACATTCCAGAAGCAGCGAGATAAACATATAGAATGTTCTTTTGGGCCTCCTTATCTCGAGAGACAATGGATACGCGCCTGGAGGTGGTCAGTGGTTTGTGAAGCAGCGCCTGGAGTGGCTATAAAGGCCAATTCTGGAGTGACAGGCTCTTCCACAGGTGCTGCAGAGAAATTTGTTTGTCGGGGCTGTTGCACAGTTGGCTCTCCCCTTGCGCCTCTGTCTTTTTTCCTGCCAACTACTAAGTCTCTTCGACTCGCCACAATTTAGCCCTGTCTTTATGGCTGCCTGCCAGCTCTGGCGAATGCTGGCAACTGACTCCCACGACTTGTGATCAATGTCACACGATTTCATGTCGCGTTTGCAGACGTCTTTATAGTGGAGACATGGACGGGCGGTGGGTCTGATACCAGTGGCGAGCTCGCTGTACAATGTGTCTCTGGGGATCCTGCCATCTTCCATGTGGCTCACATGGCCAAGCCATCTCAAGCGCCGCTGACTCAGTAGTGTGTATAAGCTGGGGGTGTTGGCCGCGTCAAGGACTTCTGTGTTGGAGATATAGTCCTGCCACCTGATGCCAAGTATTCTCCGGAGGCAGCGAAGATGGAATGAATTGAGACGTCGCTCTTGGCTGGCATACGTTGTCCAGGCCTCGCTGCCATAGAGCAAGGTACTGAGGACACAGGCCTGATACACTCGGACTTTTGTGTTCCGTGTCAGTGCGCCATTTTCCCACACTCTCTTGGCCAGTCTGGACATAGCAGTGGAAGCCTTACCCATGCGCTTGTTGATTTCTGCATCTAGAGACAGGTTACTGGTGATAGTTGAGCCTAGGTAGGTGAACTCTTGAACCACTTCCAGAGCGTGGTCGCCGATATTGATGGATGGAGCATTTCTGACGTCCTGCCCCATGATGTTCGTTTTCTTGAGGCTGATGGTTAGGCCAAATTCATTGCAGGCAGCCGCAAACCTGTCGATGAGACTCTGCAGGCACTCTTCAGTGTGAGATGTTAAAGCAGCATCGTCAGCAAAGAGGAGTTCTCTGATGAGGACTTTCCGTACTTTGGAATTCGCTCTTAGACGGGCAAGGTTGAACAACCTGCCCCCTGATCTTGTGTGGAGGAAAATTCCTTCTTCAGAGGACTTGAACGCATGTGAAAGCAGCAGGGAGAAGAAAATCCCAAAAAGTGTGGGTGCGAGAACACAGCCCTGTTTCACACCACTCAGGATAGGAAAGGGCTCTGATGAGGAGCCACCATGTTGAATTGTGCCTTTCATATTGTCATGGAATGAGGTGATGATACTTAGTAGCTTTGGTGGGCATCCAATCTTTTCTAGTAGTCTGAAAAGACCACGTCTACTGACGAGGTCAAAGGCTTTGGTAAGATCAATGAAAGCAATGTAGAGGGGCATCTGTTGTTCACAGCATTTCTCCTGTATCTGACGAAGGGAGAACAGCATGTCAACGGTCGATCTCTCTGCACGAAAGCCACACTGTGCCTCAGGGTAGACGCGCTCGGCCAGCTTCTGGAGCCTGTTCAGAGTGACTCGAGCAAAGACTTTCCCCACTATGCTGAGCAGGGAGATTCCACGGTAGTTGTTGCATTCACCGCGGTCACCTTTGTTTTTATAGAGGGTGATGATATTGGCATCGCGCATGTCCTGGGGTACTGCTCCCTCGTCTCAGCACAGGCATAGCAGTTCATGTAGTGCTGAGAGTATAGCAGGCTTGGCACTCTTGATTATTTCAGGGGTAAAGCTGTCCTTCCCAGGGGCTTTTCCGCTGGCTAGAGAATCAATGGCATCACTGAGTTCCGATTTGGTTGGCTGTATGTCCAGCTCATCCATGACTGGTAGAGGCTGGGCTGCATTGAGGGCAGTCTCAGTGACAGCATTCTCCCTGGAGTACAGTTCTAGGTAGTGCTCAACCCAGCGGTCCATTTGTTTGTGTTGGTCAGTGATTATGTCCCCTGATTTAGATTTGAGGGGGGCGATCTTCTTGATGGTTGGCCCAAGAGCTCTCTTCATGCCATCATCCATTCCTCTGATGTTTCCGGTGTCTGAGGCCAGCTGAATATGACTGCATAGGTGTTGCCAGTAGTCGTTTGCGCAGCGCCTGGCTGTTCTTTGTGCAGTGCTTCTGGCTGCTTTAAGTGCTGCGGATGTTAAATCGCTGGGAGCTTTCTTATAGTTCAACAGTGCAATGCACTTAGCGGCTATGACAGGTTCCAGCTCTTCATTATGAGATTGAAACCAGTCTGCATTTCTCTTCGCACTTTTCCCGTAGGTGGTCAAAGCTGACTCATAGATGGCGTCTCTGATGTGGGCCCACTTGGTCTCAGCATCCCCTGTGGGAGTGTTTTGAAGGGCTGTTACAAGTGAATTTAGAAATTTTTGTAACAGCTGTGGGTGAGAAATTCTGCTCGTGTTGATGCGCGGGTGGCCCTTCTGCTTGGAATGATGCAACTTCTTTGGTCTGAGTCTAACCTTGCTGCACACCAGGGAGTGGTCGGTGTCGCAGCTAGATAAACATATAGAATGTACAGCACATAAAGAGGCTATTCTGCCCAACTGATCCATGCCAGTGTTTTAGCTCCACACAAACCTCCTCTCACCCTCACTTCTTGTCATCCTATCAGCATAAACTATCCTGGCAATGCTTAGTGGCTAGTGATTGATGGTTGTCACATGAGGGCGAAAGGAATAGAAGGTTATGTTAATGGGTTAAGATGAAGATGGTTAGGAGGAGGCTTGTGCGGTGCAAAACACCAGCATGGATCATTTGGGCTGCGTGGCTTGTTTCTATGTAATTCAGTGTAGTTTGCAGAATTTAACAGCATGCAATATATGTATCAACAAGAGTGGAAAGGTAGAAGGTTGTGTTGCTCAACATTGTATAGATTTGAGTAGGACTGGAACAAAGAATGTTCCACATATCCCACAAAAAGGCAGGCATAATTAGGACCCATACAGGTACCCATATCGACACATTTTATTAGGAGGAGGTGAGTGGAGTTGAGGAAAAATTATTCAGTGTGAGAACAAGTTCAACCAGGCGGAGGAGGGTGGTGGTGGATGGAGACTGGTTGGGCCTTTATTCAAGGAAAAGGTGGAGAGCTCTCAGACCATCGTGGTGGGGGATGGAAGTGTAGAGGGTTTGGTGAAAAGGAGACAGTGAGGGCCAGGAAACTGGAAACTGTTAAAGTGGTAGAGGGCATCGGAAGAGTCCTGGATGGAGGTGGGAAGAGGCTGGACAAGGGAGTAAAAATAGAGTCAAGATAGGAAAGAATCAGTTCAATGGGGTAGAAACAGGTTGAAACGATGGGTCACAGACCTGAAATGTTAACTCTGTTTCTTTCCCCCCACAGATGCTGCCAGACCTGCTGACTATTTCCAGCATTTTCCAACATCCGCAGTATTTTTCTTTCGCATTTTTAGTTTAGACTGTGTGAATCAGAAAATTCACTAGTTTCAGGAAATTGCACATCCCAGTCCATGATTTTCAGTTAATTAGATTTTAACTTTCAGAAAATCTATGCTTAAGTTCTTTCAGGCAAGAACATGAAGTGGTGATACCTGACATGTTGGAGCATGTGGAAAATGATAGTTTGAAAGGAACCAACAGTAGTTGGGACCTATTCTCCATTGAGACCCCTGCCCCAAAAATGTGTTATAATCCAACTCCCCCTAATACTGCCAGATCCCAGTAATCTGCAACGCTCCAAAACCTCCTCTTGAGTCTTGCAGCACCATTAATTGGGAGGATGTAGTTACAGTGTGATAAATTTACATAGGCAGTCTCCATTATAAATCTGAATATAGGAATATATATAATTATAATAAGGGGTATTGAATTACATCTGCATGCCACAATCCAAATATCCCTGTCCTCATGCCCTTTTCTCCTAAAATCTCACTTGGTCTTGACTCCCTGGGATGGAAATTAGTTAATGCCAGTTTTTGCATGCACCAATCTGGAGGCCCGTGGCTCACCTGGAATTGGGCCTTGTGTCTCATTTCAATAATTCAAGCAAGCTACCAGTACCTGCTGTGCTTCATGAGGCAGCTTGGGCATTTTCAAATGAAGAAATTTGAGCTGTGTGCCTTGCCAGCAGCAATCCAGGGAAGGGTGGGGGCAAAGTGATGGGGCTGATCACAACTGCCCTCCGGAATTTTCCACATCAAACTTTTTTTTACAAGTGCTTAATTTTTGTTGGCAGCTGCTGCTTAGCCACAGCTGAAGATTCCCTGCTCTGCTGAGTGCTGGTTTATTTGGCATAAGGGCCCAAAAAGAGGCATCAGGCCACTCTTTTACATACATAAAGTAGCTAACGCTCAACTTAGGTGGCCACCAGGGACAATATGGGGTCAGAGATCTTTTAAGTATCTTTGAGGCGCATGACATTGCTAACAGAAATTTGAACATTTTCCTTCCAATTTCCTCCTGTAAAACCAGTACAATGAGACCAAACTCTGCCTTTCCCAAGTCCAGCAACATAGGCTAGTAGACAGTTACTATTTTTGAGGGGAAAATTGGTAGAAAAGAGATCTATTGGAAGATAAGTCTATCTTGATATTAAGACCCTAAATAAACTTAGACATTTAGTAATGTAGGGTAAAACACAGGAACAGGAGTAGGCCACTTAGCCCTTCAAGCCTGTTCCGCAATTCAATGAGATCATGGCTGATCTGTGACCTAACTACATATACCCATCTTTGCCCCATATCCCTTAATACATTTGAGAACACAAATGTATAAATCACAAATTTAAAATTAATGATTGAGCTAGCAGAGTGACAAGTTTATTTTTCCAACCGAAAGGAATGGTTGCCAGATAGAGAGAACTTCAGAAGATTATAGTTAGGGCATCTGAAATATTTCCCTTTAAATCCCTGGGATGGAAACCATCTGTTCCTGGGGACTTGTCACAATAAAATATTTTTGTGTTGATTTTGATACCCCTAGCAAATTTCATACTCCATTTTTGTAACACTTACTATCTGCTTTGTCACCTTTTGTTATTCTTTGTATCTTTCCCAGTTGCCAGGTTCTGTGCTATTTTTTGCATTTTTGTATGCTTTTTCTTTTAGTTTTATGTTGTCCCTTACATTTTTGCTCACCAATGGCGGCTTTCAAAAAAGAATTGGCAAGTACAACTCATGCTCCTTAGTGGAATAAACTGATTCTATATCACATTAAATGGCTTTTTGAACACATCTCGCTGAGCTTCTGTCAATTTACTGATTAACAAATATTGCCAGTTTAATGTGGACAGTATCTGTCTCATCATGTTCTAGTCAACCTTACCAACATCCAGGATCGTATTACAAAAAAAAATGCTGCAGATGCTGGAAATCTGAAATAAAAACAGAAAATGCAGGAAACACTCAGCAGGTCTGGCAACATCTGTGGAGAGAGAAACAGATTTAATGTTTCAAGTTAGCGAGATTTGTTCAGAGCTGAGAAAAGTTAGAAATGTAATAGATTTTAGACAGGTGAAGTGGGGGGGGGGGGGTCGGGGGAGGTGGGAAGAAGTACAAAATGGAAGGTCTGTGATAGGGTGGAGGGCAAGGCAGATTAATAAAAAAGAAAGGCTTGCATTTATATAGCGCCTTTCACGACCACGAGACGTTTCAAAGTGCTTTACAGTCAATGAAGAGTCGGAGATGGACCATGTGAAGGCAAGAAAAGGGTGGAAATTGGAAGCCAAGTCAATGAAATTTTCCTATTCAGGACGAGAGCAGGAATCACCAATAGCTTTGGTAGATACCTGATCAAACACAAGAAAGGAAATAGAAAGAATGAAGGTGAACAAGGTGGAAGAGACAAACACAAATCTGATTGGAGAGAAGAGCAGAACTTCTGCAAGGACAGCATTCCTGGAAGAGAAGTCGCAGTGAATTAAACACTAAAACAAAAGCAAAATACTGCAGATGGTGGAAATCTGAAATAAAAATGGAAAATGCTGGAAACACTCAGCAGGTCTGGCAGCATCTGTCGGGAGAGAAGCAGAATTAGCGTTTCAGGTCTGTGACCTTTCATCTGAACTGAGAAAAGTTAGAAATGTAATAGGTGTTGAGACTGGACTCAGCCCCTCTCCTTGGCAACTGACTGAGTTTGAACTGTGCTCTATTTGACCCTGAGATGTATTCCAACCATATATCCAATCCATCATCAAGATCTCCCACTTTCACCCTCATAACATCACCCAACTCTACCCTGCCTCAACTCATCTGCTACTCAAACCGTCATCTGTACTTTTGTTACCTCTGGTCTTGGCTATTCCATTGTTGCCCTGCCCTGCCACCCATCTTCCATCTTACAGAAAATTGAGCTTATCGAAATTTCTGCTGCCCAGAGCCTAAATAACATCAAGTCTTGCTCACCCAACACTTCTATGCTCGCTGACATATATTGGCTCCTGGTCGAGCAACACCTCAAATTTAAAATTCTCATCCATGTTTTCAAATCACTCCATGATCTTGCCCATTCCTATTGCTATAAGCTTCTCCAGCCCACAATCCTTTGTGATCTCTAAACTCCTCCAATTCTGGCATCTTGCACATCCCTGATTTTAACTGCTCCACCACTGGCAGCTGTGCCTTCATCAGCCAAGGCCCTAAGCTCTAAAATTCACTCCATAAACCTCTCTAACTTTCTCTTCTTCTTTAAAACAGTCCTTAAACCTACCTCTTTGACCAAGCTTTTGATCCTCTGTTCTAATATCTCCTTATGTGCCTCAGTGTTAAATCTTGTTTGATAAAAAAAACCCGTGAAGCCCCTGAGATATTTTACTCCATTAAAGCTGCTATATAAATGTAAGTTGTTGTTGCTGTCATGTCTTAGAAACAAGCTTGATAACTTCCAGATTCCAATACTGATGAAGGATCTACATCCAAAATGCTCACCAGCCTTTCTGTTTACCAATGCCAACAAATCTCTTACACATTTGAAGCATATTCCGTTTCAATTTCATATTCTAGGAAATGTCAGTTTTTTCCTTTTTTTAATACTTATTTTGAGTTTAAAACTGGGACTCTCAATGAAAAGCTACTGTCACCAGTAGTGTCACTTAAACTGGAAAAGATTAGATATTTCAGGACTTTCCCCACAAAATGAAGAGGAAATAATTTACAAATTCACCTTCCAAAAAAAAAAAAATTGCATTTATTAGTGGAAATTGGTAAAAAGGGATTAGTCAGACAGATAAATGGGGAAACGCTAGGAATAGTGGAGGTCGGAAGAGATTTATGGGTCCATGTACACAGATCACTAAAAGATAGTAGTTAGGTAGAAAAAAATAATCAATAAGGCTAATGGAATGTTAGCCTTTGTAAGTTGAGGACAGGAATATAAAGTTGAGCAAGTTTTGCTTCAGATATACAAGGGCCTGGTTAGATTCACTCACAGGATAAATTCACAGGTCTGTAATTATCTGGTTCTCCCTCCCTTGGAGTGACATTCCCAATCCAAAGGCACAATTTCTGAATCTAGAGAGTTTTGGAAAATGCTGATAATGCATCAGCAATTTCCTCATCTATTACGTTTACATGGGGTGGAAACCATCAGGACCTTGGGAATTGTGTATCTTAAGTCCCATTGCTATCTCCATTACTATGATGAACAAGCATAAGGTAATGCCCTAACCATAAAGGAAAACTGGTTTGGGAGATGTACGAGGGATTGACAGAAAAAGCAGAAGCTGAGGAGTAAATAACTCAGATATAAATAGAGGGAAAGAAGCAAGGTTCAATGCGCAGAGGAGAAGAAGAACTGAAGAGGTGCCGGAGCCACAAAACGGTGATGCTGGGCAAAGATTTGGAAGGTTAATGGACTGTTTGGGCAAAAGGATCCAAGTTCATTGAAAGAACTGCAAGTCATAGAGTCATACAGCACAGAAACAGGCCCTATGGCCCATCGTGCCTGTGCCGGCCATCAAGCACTTACCTATTCTAATCCCATTTTCTAGCACTTGGCCCGTAGCCTTGTGATAAACCGTAGGTAACATCTTAGTAAAATGATGAACTAACTCTGTGACCATTATGTAATAAGAGCATAAGTGAATTATAAAGATAACTATATTACAGAATTTCAAAAAAGGTCATAACCATGACACAGCAATGTATATTTATATAGTGCTTTTAACATAATAAAGTGTCCCAAGGTGCTTCACAGGAACATTATAAAACAAAATATGACTCTAAGCCACATAAGGAGATATTAGGTCAAATGACCAAACGCTTTGTCGAATATGTAGGTTTTAAGGAGTGTCTTATAGGAGAAAAGATAGAGAGGTGGAGGGGTGTAGGGAGGGAATTCCAGAGATTAGGGCCTATGCAACTGAAGGTGCGGCAACCAATGGTGGAGCGATTAAAATCAGGCCTGCTCAAGAGGCCAAAATTAGAGGAGTGCAGATATCATGCAGGGTTGTGGGGTTGAAGGAGATTACAGAGATATGGAGGGGGACAGGCCATGGAGAGATTTGAAAACAAGGATGAGAATTTTTAAAATCAATGCATTGCTTAACCTGGAGTCAGTGTAGGTCAGCGAGCAAAGTGATGATAGGTCAATGGTACTTCGTCTGAATCTCATAATGAAGAGCTGGAACCTGTCATAGCCGCTAGGTGCATTGCACTGTTGAACTACAAGAAAGCTCCCAGCGATTTAACATCCGCAGCACTTAAAGCAGCCAGAAGCACTGCACAAAGAACAGCCAGGCGCTGCGCAAACGACTACTGGCAACACCTATGCAGTCATATTCAGCTGGACTCAGACACTGGAAACATCAGAGGAATGTATGATGGCATAAAGAGAGCTCTTGGGCCAACCATCAAGAAGATCGCCCCCCTCAAATCTAAATCAGGGGACATAATCACTGGCCAACGCAAACAAATGGACCGCTGGGTGGAGCACTACCTAGAACTGTACTCCAGGGAAAATGTTGTCACTGAGACTGCCCTCAATGCAGCCCAGCCTCTACCAGTCATGGATGAGCTGGACATACAGCCAACCAAATCGGAACTCAGTGATGCCATTGATTCTCTAGCCAGCGGAAAAGCCCCTGGGAAGGACAGCATTACCCCTGAAATAATCAAGAGTGCCAAGCCTGCTATACTCTCAGCACTACATGAACTGCTATGCCTGTGCTGGGACGAGGGAGCAGTACCCCAGGACATGCGCGATGCCAATATCATCACCCTCTATAAAAACAAAGGTGACCACGGTGACTGCAACAACTACCGTGGAATCTCCCTGCTCAGCATAGTGGGGAAAGTCTTTGCTCGAGTCGCTCTAAACAGACTCCAGAAGCTGGCTGAGCGCATCTACTCTGAGGCACAATGTGGCTTTCGTGCAGAGAGATCGACCGTTGACATGCTGTTCTCCCTTCGTCAGATACAGGAGAAATGCTGTGAACAACAGATGCCCCTCGACATTGCTTTCATTGATCTCACCAAAGCCTTTGACCTCGTCAGCAGACGTGGTCTCTTCAGACTACTAGAAAAGATTGGATGTCCACCAAAGCTACTAAGTATCATCACCTCATTCCATGACAATATGAAAGGCACAATTCAACATGGTGGCTCCTCATCAGAGCCCTTTCCTATCCTGAGTGGCGTGAAACAGGGCTGTGTTCTCGCACCCACACTTTTTGGGATTTTCTTCTCCCTGCTGCTTTCACATGCGTTCAAGTCCTCTGAAGAAGGAATTTTCCTCCACACAAGATCAGGGGGCAGGTTGTTCAACCTTGCCCGTCTAAGAGCGAGGTCCAAAGTACGGAAAGTCCTCATCAGGGAACTCCTCTTTGCTGACGATGCTACTTTAACATCTCACACTGAAGAGTGCCTGCAGAGTCTCATCGACAGGTTTGCGGCTGCCTGCAATGAATTTGGCCTAACCATCAGCCTCAAGAAAACAAACATCATGGGGCAGGACGTCAGAAATGCTCCATCCATCAATATTGGCGACCACGCTCTGGAAGTGGTTCAAGAGTTCACCTACCTAGGCTCAACTATCACCAGTAACCTGTCTCTAGATGCAGAAATCAACAAGCGCATGGGAAAGGCTTCCACTGCTATGTCCAGACTGGCCAAGAGAGTGTGGGAAAATGGCGCACTGACACGGAACACAAAAGTCCGAGTGTATCAGGCCTGTGTCCTCAGTACCTTGCTCTATGGCAGCGAGGCCTGGACAACGTATGTCAGCCAAGAGCGACGTCTCAATTCATTCCATCTTCGCTGCCTCCGGAGAATACTTGGCATCAGGTGGCAGGACCGTATCTCCAACACAGAAGTCCTCGAGGCAGCCAACATCCCCAGCTTATACACACTACTGAGTCAGCGGCGCTTGAGATGGCTTGGCCATGTGAGCCGCATGGAAGATGGCAGGATCCCCAAAGACACATTGTACAGCGAGCTCGTCACTGGTATCAGACCCACGGCCGTCCATGTCTCCGCTTTAAAGACGTCTGCAAATGCGACATGAAATCCTGTGACATTGATCACAAGTCATGGGAGTCAGTTGCCAGCATTCGCCAGAGCTGGCGGGCAGCCATAAAGACGGGGCTAAAGTGTGGCGAGTTGAAGAGACTTAGCAGTTGGCAGGAAAAAAGACAGAGGCGCAAGGGGAGAGCCAACTGTGTAACAGCCCCGACAAACAAATTTCTCTGCAGCACCTGTGGAAGAGCCTGTCACTCTAGAATTGGCCTTTATAGCCACTCCAGGCGCTGCTTCACAAACCACTGACCACCTCCAGGCGCTTATCCATTGTCTCTCGAGATAAGGAGGCCAAAGAAGACTTCGTCTGAATTAGGACATGGGCAGCAGAGTTTTGGATGACCTCAAGTTTATGTAGGGTGGAATGTGCAAGGCCAGCCAGGACTGTACTGGAATAGACAAATCAAGAGGTAACTAAGGCATGAATGAATGTTTCTGCAGCAGATAAGCTGAGGCAGGGCTGGAGTCGGGTGATGTTACTAAGGTGGAAATTAGCAAGCTCAGTGACAGCATGGATATATGGTCGGAAGTTCATCTGGGGGTCAAATACAACACCAAGGTTGTGAACAGTGTGGTTCAGCCTTAGGCAGTTGCCAGATAGAGGAATTGAGTCAGTGGCTAGGGAATGAATCTTGTGATGGGGACCAAAGACTATGGTTTCACTTTTCCCAATATTTAGTTGGAGGAAATTTTTGCTCATCCAGTACTGACAAGCAGAATGACAATTTAGAGACAATGGAGGGGCCAAGAGAGTCTTCTTCTTCTTCTTCTTAGGCAGTTCCTCAGGAACGAGGATGACTTTCTTCTACTCCAGGGTTGTGGTTCCTTAGGTGACTGAGTAGTCCAATTCTGGATCCACACACTCTGCCAAAGGTGGGGCAGATGGTTTTTCCGAATGCTCCTTCCGCTGTTTGCACTTGGTCGCTGCCTGGGCATGTAGATGTTGTTTGAACTGGCTGGCACCTTCATGGATGCTTCTTCTCCATTTTGGGTGATCTCGGGCAAGAGATTCCCATGAATCAGTGGAGATGTCACATGTTTTTCAGGGAGACTTCAAAGACATCCTTGTAGTGTTTCCTCTGCCCTCCTGGTAGCCTCTTGCTGTGACGGAGCTCGGAGTAGAAAGCTTGTTTTGGGGTCTTGTGCCAAGCATGCGGACGATGTGGCCCGCCCAACATAACTGACTAGCTATGACCAGTGTCTTGATACTGGGCTGTTGACCTGTGAGAGGACAGTGATATTGGAGCGCCTGCCCTGCCACTGAATTTACAGGATTTTGCGGAGGCACCACTGGTTATATCTCTCTAGGGTTTTGAGATGTCAAGACAGTGTACATGTGGAAACTGACATGTTTTCAGATGACCTTGCCAAGAGGCAGTATATCGATAATAACTAGGAAGGGATCAAGGTTAGATCCTTGGGGACACCAGAAGTAACAGTGTGGTGATGAGAAGAGAAGTCACTGCAGTTAGTTCTCTGGCTATGATTAGATAGACAATCGAACCAGGCGCATGTTGTCCTGTTCAGCTTGATGACAGTGGAGAGGCATTGGAGGAGGATGGTGTAGTCAGCTGTGTCAAAGACTGCAGACAGGTCAAGAAAGGACCAGGAGGGATAGTTTACCTTTGTCACAGTCACATCGGATGTCATTTGTGACTTTGATAAGAGTTGATTGGGTACTGTGGTGGGACAGAAATCTGATTGAAAGGATTCAAATTTCAAATATGGATCTCCAGAGAAGATGGGCATGGATTTGGGAGATAACAGCACGTTCAAGGATTTTGGAGAGGAAAGAAAGGTTAGACATGGGGGTGGTAGTTTGCAAGGATGGTGGGGCCAAGGGTTGGTGGTTTTTGACTGATGATAATTATTTTTTTAAATTTTAATTTATTTATTTAGAGATACAGCACTGAAACATGCCCTTCGGCCCACCGAGTCTGTGCCAACCATCAACCACCCATTTATACTAATCCTACACTAAACCCATATTCCTACCACATCCCCACCTGTCCCTATATTCCCCTACCACCTACCTATACTAGGGGCAATTTATAATGGCCAATTTACCTACCAACCTGCAAGTCTTTGGTGGTGGGAGGAAACTGGAGTACCCGGTGAAAACCCACGCAGACACAGAGAGAAGTTGCAAACTCCACACAGGCAGTTCCCAGAATTGAACCCGGGTCGCTGGAACTGTGAGGCTGCGGTGCTAACCACTGCGCCACCGTGCCGCAGATATGAAGGAGGGGGTGAACAGTACCCGAGGAAAGAGAATGGTTAACTTTATCAGCTAACATGGGATCTAGGAAGGGAAATTGGGTGGTCAGAGATTTAATGGGAATAGGTTCAAGGTTGCAGGAGGTGGGTCTCCCTTTTTTTAATTCCTTCAGGTGATGTGGGCAACCATAGAAGGAAGTAGGGTTGGGAGGGAGAAGGGGATGTGAGTGGAGTACGATACAAAGAATTGATCAGAGATGGCTTTATCTGGGATTGATACAATGCAAGTAGCAAGGCCACCTGAGATGGCAAGGCCAAGGGGCTGGCTGTGAATATGGGTAGGGGACTTTACTTGGAGGGAGAGATTAAGGGAGGATAGGAGGGCAGTGAACTCAGAGGGGAGAGACCATGATAAATTGAGATGAAGGTTGAAATCATCAAAGGTGAGAAGTCACAGAGACTGAGGAAGGAAAGCAGTGAAGATATCTCGGTGAGAACATTTTCGTGGTACTTGGGTGGGTGGTAGAAAACGAGAATTTTAAATGAGAAATGAGAGTGGTAGAACAAGAAGGTGAAAGTGCCTAGGGGGGCAAATGAAGGTGTGATTGGGTGATAAGAGCCACACTGCCACCTTGACAGTCTGGACAGGGTAAGTAGTGGAAGGTATAGCCAGGCAGGGAGGATTAATTTAAGTGGAAGGTGTCATCAGTCCTCAACCAGGTTTCCGCCAGAACCAGGTTTCCGCCAGGACCAGGATCACAATGCAATCATTCACAATAAGCTCTTGGATGGCGAGGGCCTTGTTCACAATTGAATGGACGTTCCGGAGGGGGATGCAGAGAGGGATGGTGAGAACTGATCCACTGGCAAAGCCTACAGGGTCAGCCAGCATTGGGACCATGAGATGGACACGGAGGAGATTGGCAAATTTAGATTCCAGTTGGCGCACTGCACAGGAAGGTCGGCAAGAGAGTAGGATGGGGCAGTTGGCATTGTTACTCAAAGGGTAACGGAAATCTTGAATCCTCTACCCCAAAAAGCTGTTGAAATCTGTTCATGGGAAATTTCAAAACTGAGGTTCATAGTTTTTTAGTCACCTAAGTGAATAAAGGATAGATGGAGTTAAGACACAGGCCAGGCATGGCTTTATTGAATAGTGGAACAGGCTCAATGGGCTGAATGGTTTATTCCTGTTTCTACATTTCTTTATTGTCTTTTATGACCAAAGTGCTCAAACATAGCAGCCAATTTGTACACAATAAGGTCCCACAAACAGCAATGTGATACTGACCAGATAATCAGTTTCAATCATGTTGTTTGAGGGTAAATGTTGTCCAGAATGGCCAAGAAATTGCCCCCGCTCTTCTTCGAAATACTGCAGTAGGATCTTTTATGTCCATCTGAGAGGGCAGATGGTGTCACAGTTTAACATAACATCCAAAAGGCAGCACCTCGAACAGTGCAGCACTCCCTCAGTGCTGCACTGAAATTTCAATCTAGATTTTGTGCTCAAGTCCCTGCAGTACAAATTGAACTAACGATTTTCCTCCTCAGCACAAGAGTATGACGACTGAATGATGGATTACGTGTAAGTAAGGTATGTAGTGATTAGAGAAACAGAAATTGAATGGATGTCAGAAATAAAAGGAGTCTCTGTAAGCAATATATGGCTGGGATTTTATGTAGAAACCAGGCGGGCTCGGAGGCGGTGGGGCAGAGGGATGGCACGGAGTATCATGATGGATGGTGGGGGGGCGGAGGCCCCAACGCCTCCCCATCGCCAAGAGATCTTCCTGGGGGTGGGATAGGCTGACGACGGCCTTCCCACCCAGAGGCCAATTGAGGCCTTTAAGTGGCCAATTAAGGGCCTCTTCCCACTGCTGCTGGGATCTTACCAGTGCAGGAGAGAGGAGGACTCCGCAACACGGGGAGGGCACATTGTAAGACTAAGCACACTCCCTGCGAGCTTGGCTGAGGTGGGGTGGGGTCCTCAACTTTGGCAATCTGTGGTCCAGGGACAATCCAGACAGGCCCCGGTGACCCTGCCTCACTCACCTTGGGTCTGGGGTTCCAGTGTTGGGCCTGGGTCAAAGGCCTCTGCTGTACCGGCAGTGGTAACCGCTCCTGCTGGAACTGCTGATTCTGTGGAGCTGCTGGCCCTCTGATTGGCTAGCAGCTCTTGGAGGCGGGATCCTCGTCTTTAAAGGGATGCGGATCCCGGCTCCTCAAGCTTAGATTTAAAAAGACTGGAGGATCACTCTTGGGGGCATGTAAAAGCAGAGGTGGGCTTTGCCCTGCCTTTTCGGCCTGGCATCAGGAGTCCCGCCTCCAACATAAAATCCAGCCCTACGTGTGAGAGTCTGCACAGAAAGTAAATTATATAAATTTCACACCTAACGTGTGAGGCACGGTAACTATAATACTAATGTCCGCTCCACTGCTATGGCAGACTGATTTTTTCTTACAAGTGCAAATAAACATGTATATAGAATCCACCAGGGGGCAGAAGTGCAGCAGTACAAGAATTACGGATCTTTAAAGATCTTTAAATTATCAAATTATACAAGCATTATACTAGTGGGTGTTGGTGAAATCTTTCATGGCTTTTATCCACTATCAATGAATGATTTCCTTGGAATCTGAAATGGATAACTATACGTTGGGTCATTGTGTAAAATAGGCTAAAAACTTCTCGGTTGATGAGGTAGCCCATATGAGGATATAGCTGGTGAAGATGAAAGTATGCATTTATGGTCATAACATACTGTAGCACTAGAAAGAGGTTGATTAGCAGATACTTTTTCAATGAGTGTTCTCAGCAAACACTGCCTGGCATGCTTCACCTGCTCCACTACACCACTGAACTCCCTTCTGAGGAAAGTACCGATCCAACCCAAAGATTGCAAACCTCCTCTCTAAACATCACCTACAGGGCTCTAAAGAAAAGCAGTCCTCCTTTCTCTCTCAGCCTTTGTCGTCTCCTGTAACATTCTCAAAGCTTGAAAGAAAAACAAATGGCAAACAGTGATCTTTCATGAAGTATAGGAGTTTCTTTAAGCATTGTATTGGTGACAGCATGCGCAGAAAATAAATTATATAAATTTCACACCTAACAAGTGAGGCTTGACAAATGTAATATTACTGTCAACGCCACTGCTATGGCAGACTGATTTTTTTTCTCACAATGATGACCAAACGATCATGTATATATAATCCACCAGGGGGCAGGAGAGTAGCAGCACAATAATTAAGGATCTTGAAAGATAATATTTAATATTTCAAAAACACATTTATTTCATTATTTTATGTTTAGTGTAAACCGTGGGATAAAATCAGTGGGAAAAATTGGATCAAAACAAACTCTGATAAATGTGGAGAAAGTCAGTTAAAGTCAGTTTTTATTTTCAATGTTGCAAACCTGAAAAAAAGAAGCAAGTGATATAAAACAAGGTGTGGGTAAACAACTCAACATAATTACTTACACACCTCATGGACACCACTTTTATATATCTCTCACTTAATAGAAACATAGAAAATAGGAGCAGGAGTAGGCCTTTCAGCCTTTCGGGCCTGTTCCGCCATTCATGAAAGATCATTGCTGATCGCCTAATTCAGTACCCTGTTCCCGCTTTTTCCCCATATCCCTTGAGATCCCTTTGGCATTAAGAAATATATCTCTGTCCTTCTTGAATATATTTAATGATTTGGCCTCCACTGCCTTCTGCAGTAGAGAATTCCACAGGTTCACCACCCTCTGAGTGAAGAAATTTCTCCTCATGTTCTAAGTGGCATACCCTGTATCCTGATACTGTGACCCCTCATTCTGGACTCCCCAGCCATTGGGAACATCCTCCCTGCATCTAGCCTGTCTAGTCCTGTTACAATTTTATAGGTTTCTATAAGATCCCCTTTCATTCTTCTAAAGTCTAGCAAATATAGGCCGAGTTGACCCAATCCCTCCTCATATATCAATCCTGCCATCCCAGGATTCAGCCTAGTAAATCTTCTTTGCACTCCCTCCAAGGCAAGAACATCCTTCCTCAGATAAGGAGACCAAAGCTGCACACAATACTCCAGATGTGGTCTCACCAAGGCCCTGTATGACTGCAGTAAGACATCCTTGCTCCTGTACTCAAATCCTCTTGCAATGAAGGCCAACATTCTAATTGCTTGCTGCACCTGAATGCTTGCTTTCAGCGACTGGTGTACAAGGACACCCAGGTCTCGTTGCACCTCCCCCTTTCACAGTCTGTCACCATTCAGATAATAATCTGCCTTTCTGTTTTTACAACCAAAGTGGATAACCTCACATTTATCCACATTATACTGCATCTACCATGCATTTGCCCACTCACCCAACTTGTCCAAATCACATCGGGGCCTCTTTGCATCCTCCTCACAGCTCACATTGCCCCCCAGCTTTGTGTCATCTGCAAACTTGGAAATGTTACATTTAGTTCGCTCACCCAAGTCATTAATGTATATTGTGAATAGCTGGGGCCCAAGCACTGATCCCTGCGGCACCCCACTAGTCACTGCCCGCTACCCGGAAAAAGATCCATTTATTCCTACTCTCTGTTTCCTGTCTGTCAACCAATTCTCAATCCATGCCAGTATATTACCCCCCAATCTCATGTGCTTTAATTTTGCACATTAACCTCTTATGTGGGATCTTATCAAAAGCCTTCTGATAATCCAAATACACCACATCCACTGGTTCTCCCTTATCTGTTCTATAGTAACATCCTCAAAAAACCCCAGTAGATTTGTTAAGTATGATTTCCCATTCATAAACTCATGCTGACATTGCCCTTGATAGCTTTTCTTAAGTTAAAAATAAAAGTAAAGAACTGGAGTTTGAAATTCCACAGACTTTCTGACAGACTCCCAATGGAACTCCAGCAGCATGGTGGGAGAAAGGCTGCAAAACAAACAGAGACTCAGTTACGCCAAATGCTCCATTAAATGTTTTAATAGTTGGAGCCCAAATTGGGATCACCATAGGTGTTCAGGCCCAGGTCCCAAAAATTCCTAAGTTAATTTTTTCTGTGTGTGTTTCATTTGCCCACCCACCACCCCCCCCCCCCCGCCCCCCCCTTACAAAATGCACTGTCTGTGGCTAAGCCTAAGTGTTGTTGGGTGGGGACTTAACAGCTCTCCTTTCAGGCCTGGTAATGAAGGCCAGACTTGCCAGCAGCTTGTGGCAGCCTGCTGACTGAGATGTGCTCATAACGGTGAATGAGCCTGCCTGGACATATGTTACTTAGGTGTTCTTCTCCAACCCCACATATTCCAGCAGGGTCAGCACTGGAGGGCATGTGATAGGTCCTATGTAATCTTTTAGTACAATGATTAACCAAATATGTGATCATTATGTAATAACAGGATAGGAGAATGATGAAGAAAATCATATTACAGAATTTAAATGAAAGTTATAACAATTATCAAAGAAATAATTGCATTTCATGTCCAAAGAAGTAAACAGCTAATGAAGTACTTTCTAATGAAGAGTTGTCAATGTTGTAATGCAGGAAACGCAGCATCCAATTTGCATACAGTAAAGGCCACAAACAGCATTTAAATAGCCATCAGATAATCTGTATTCGTCAGGTTGCTTGAACGATAAAGGTTCTTCAGGACACCAGGATAAACTCCCCAGCTCTCTTTCAAAATAGTGCCATGGTGTCTTTTATGTCCACCACAAAGGGCAGACGGGGGCATCAGTTTAATGTAACATCCAAAAGATGGCATTGCTGACAGTGAAGCACTCCCTCAGTGCTGCACTGGAGTATCAGCCTAGATTTTGTGCTCATGTCCCGGACTACCTGAAGGTGCTGGGGATATGGTTCGGAAGGGCCGGGGCGTGCACCAAAACCTGGGAGGAGCGAGTGGCCAAGGTACATGTGGGGGCAGCGATCTCTCTCCATTGTGGGTAAGAACCTGGTCATCAGGTGCGAGGCGCTCACGTTGTTGCTGCACGTGGTGCAGGTCTGGCCCATACCCTGCTCCTGCACTGTGGCGGTTACCCGAGCCATTTTCCGCTTCATCTGGGGATCTAAAATGGACCGGGTCCAGAGGGACACGATGTTCAAACCTCTGGATAAGGGCGGGAAAAATGTACCCAACGTGGCCCTCATCCTGATGACCACCTTCGTGTGCGGCTGCATCAAGCTGTGTGTAGACCTCCAGTACGCAAACTCCAAGTGTCACTACAGGCTGAGGTTCTATCTGTCCCCGGTGTTGCGAAGGATGGGCCTGGTCACATTGCCGCAGAACGCTCCATCCAGTTGGACCGTGCCGTACCACCTATCCTTCGTGGAGCAGTTTCTGCGGGAAAACACCTTTGACCACCGATCCATCAGTCTGCACGAATGTCCTCAAGGCCCTACGGGAAAAGGAGATGGCGGATCCTGTCAGATGGTTCCCCGAGCAGACTGCCAAAGTGATTTGGCGGAATGCCTCAACACCAGAACTTTCAAACAAGCACCAAGATGTAGCTTGGCTGGTGGTGAGAAGAACCCTCCCTGTCAGATCCTTTCTGCATGCCCGAAGTCTCACCCCCTCCGCGCAATGCCCCCGCGGTGGCTGTGGTGGGGAAGAGACGGTTGCCCACCGCCTCCTGGAATGTGTCTTTGCAAAGCAGGTGTGGAAAGAGATGCAGTGGTTTTTGTCGAGGTTCATCCCAAGCAGCTCTGTAACACAGGAATCTGTGCTCCACGGGCTGTTCCCAGGGACGCACACCGAGACAAACATCAACTGCTGCTGGAGGACTATCAATTCGGTGAAAGACGCCCTTTGGTCTGCCTGAGACTTGCTGGTCTTCCAGCACAAAGAGTTGTCCACGACCGAATGTTGCAGACTGGCACATTCCAAGGTCCAGGACTACGTGTTGAGGGACGCGCTAAAGCTTGGGGCAGCCGCAGCAAAGGCTCACTGGGGAAAGACCACTGTGTAAGGTCCCCCCCCAAAGCTGAACTGAGGGGCTGGATCCATGGGAAACCCCTCGAACTGTATCGGGAAAATTTTCATTTGCTGCAAAATGTAAAAATGTAATTGGCATGACAAATGTGAAATGGAAGGGTTGTGAGGCAACTCATGATTGTAATGAAACAAACGGACCTCCTTTGCACTGTTTGTATTTTTTGACTTGGTGCTGTTTGAAACTGGTAATGTAATTTTTACAGATTTTTATGAATAAAGTATATTTTGGAAATTAAAAAAAAATGTCCCTGCAGTGTGACTTGAACCAGCAACCTGATTGAGGCCAGACGGGTCCGTCTGTTCCAGCATAGACTTCCTGTTTATGTCATGATCCTTCACGGTCAGATCCACTGCCACCAAACTGCTGTTCTTCTCTGACTACTGCCTCTTACTGGCCGACCGTCACAGGAAGACCAGAAGGTTAGCAGGGCGAATGGAAGCTTGACCCCAGAAAAAATTGAGGTACTCATAAGGGATTGCAAACGTTGGAGAACCGAGAAACCCCTCTACGAGACCCTGACACACTGGTGGGAAGTGATCAAGGTGAACAACAAGAGGTTCTTCATCCTCAAAGGTGTTCAGAAGGCGACAGAGAAAGAGGGAAATGTCACGACTGTAGAAAAGCGTGCAGAATCTGCTCCTGATGCAGTCAATGAGGGTCAATGTCAAGGAGGATTTCCAAGAGGTGAAGAGCCAGCAGACATCAGTCTTTGCCTCGGAGACCTCCAAGATCATCTTCCAGTCCAGAATCTGCTCCATGAAGCAAGATAAGATATGCTCGCATTTCTTCTTCCAAAAGGTAGACAGAGAAATCTCAGTGATCAGCAGCCTGAAGGAAGAGGTCGGCTCGGTAATGGCATCGCAGCCTGACATACTAGGGATCAGCAAATCCTTTTATGCCGGGCTGTACAATGTGAAGGCCACAGCCAGCATGGCTTCCCAGTCCTTTATATCCTTTACCACGGAGGTTGTAGATACTTGCCTGGATGGGTGCAGCTCCAACAACACTCACGAAGCTCGACACCATCCAGGACAAAGCAGCCCGCTTGATTGGCACCCTATCTACAAACATTCACTCCCTCCACCACCAACTCACAGTGGCAGCAGTGTGTACCATCTACAAGATGCACTGCAGCAATCCACCAAGGCTCCTTAGACAGCACCTTCCAAACCTGTGACCTCTACCAACTAGAAGGATAAGGGCAGCAAATTCATGGGAAGACCACCACCTGCAAGTTCCCCTCCAAGTCACACACCATCCTGACTTGGAACTATATCGCCGTTCCTTCACTGTCGCTGGGTCAAAATCCTGGAACTCCCTTCCTAACAGCACTGTTGGTGTACCTACACCCCAAGGACTGCAGTGGTTCAAGAAGGCAGCTCACCACCACCTTCTCAAGGGCAATTAGGAATGGGCAATAAATTCCGACCTGGCCAGGGATGCTCACATCCCATGAATGAATAAAAAATGAAGCCATCAGGCCCTTCCAGATGAGTAAAACACCCAGAAGCGACGGCTGACCAGCCGAGCTGTATTCATTGTGGGACTGGATTATCCCAGACCTGCTGGAAGTGTACAAGAGTATAATTCTGGCCAGCAGCATGTCAGAACCCATTATCATTATCACCCTCATCTACAAGCGGAAGGGGAGAGGGAGGAAATCAGAAATTGGCGGCCTATTTCACTGCTTAATATGGGCTACAAAATTCTGTCCATGATTGTCTCCAATCAGGTCAGACCTGCACTGTACCCAGCAGGAAGATCTCTGATAGCCTCGTGCTACTCAGGGATACATTCGCCTTTGTACGAAAGATTGGGATGGACACTTGCCTCAACAGCATGAACCAGGGGAAGGCCTTTGACAGAATATCGCGCACCTATATGATGGACATGCTCTCCAAAATGGAGTTTTGGGAGGGAGTCCACAATTGGATCCAACTGCTTTACACAAACATCAGCAGCACAGTTTCAATCAATGGGTGGGAATCGGAATGTTTTCCGATCAAATCTGGAATCAGGCAAGGCTGTCCTCTTTCCCCTGCCTTGTTTGTGTGTTGTATCAAACGTTTTGCTGAGTCCATCAGGTAGGATGCAGGCAGAAGAGGGGTGACAATCGCAGGCAGCAGAGACACTCAGGTCAAAACCTCTGCCGTCTTCTGTGTGGATCCGCTGTCAGTTCACAAACTGATGAGCATCTGCGACCAGTTCGAACTTGCCTCGGATGCCAAAGTAAATAGCGGCAAGAGTGAGGTCATATTCTTTGGGAACAGGGCCAACTGATCACTTGTCCCCTTCACCATCAAGGTCAGACTAGCTGAAAGTGCTGGGGATATGGATTGGAGAGGCTGGGGCTTGGTCCAAAAACCGGAAGGTGTATATAGCCATGGTGAAACAGAAACTGGGCTTGTGGGATTGACACTCTCTTTCCATTGCTGGTAAGAACCTGGTCATCAGGGGTGAGGCACTCTCGGTGTTGTTTTACGTGGTGCAGGTCCGGCCTATATCCCGCTCCTGCATTGTGGCGTTCACCTGAGCCATCTTCCCTATCAAAAATGGACCGTGTTTGCAGAGGCACAATGTACAAACCTCTAGATAAAGGGGAGAAAGAATGTGCTCAAAGTCGCCCAAACTTGATGTCCACCTTTGTGTGTGGCTGCATGAAGCTGTGCGTAGACCCTGGTATGCAATCTGCTGCAGCGGATTTGGTGGCGTGCAGGGGTGATATAATTAGGCAAGAAGTATTTTTTTCGGATTCCTGAAGGCAGGATATTTTAGAGGAATTAAGTCGGCGGCGTTCCGGCGTTCCGGCGTTCCCCCAGCACAGTGGCTGATTGCAGCTTTGCATTCATTTAAATAACATGAATACTCATTATCATATGCATAGTTACGATTTAGTCCTACTTGCCAGATCAAGTGAATGGCGAGTGATATTCCCGTGCCAGCCAGTTCACGAATGTTTCAACGTGGTGTGCAACAGTTGGATTTGTGTCTCAACACTGTGCTCGTCTCTTTTTAACTCAGCTACTAAACTAGCTCCAGGCTCGGCACCAGCAAGGGTGAATCATCTCAGGGGGGGTGGCGGCGAAGGCATGGGCAGGGCAACATGGAGGAGCAGGGGAGGGTAGTCGGGGAGGGAAGGGTGGGGTTGATCGGGTGCATGGAGGAGCAGGGGAAGGTATTGAGGGAGGGAAGGGTGGGGTGAACGAGTGCATGGAGGAGCAGGGGAAGGTGGAGTGGAGCATCCAGGTTGTTGAATGGTTGATGTTGATGGTGAAGATGCATTTTATTGGCTGCGGGGGTGGTGAGTGGATTAGATCAGTACTGTGTGAAAATATCTGGCTAAGGCCTAAAGGAAGGGTTTAGTGCTATTGATGTCTGGAAGTTATGTGGCAAATTGAGGGTACTGGCTAGCAGAGGGAACAGTCACAGTCAATGGGGGAAATGGATTTTATAGTGGGGAAGGTCAAGATTAATGGGTGGGTTTTCGACAGCTTCATATGGGGGGGGAACAGGACTGGGTAGAAATGGACAGTTAGATGTGAGGACGTTCAAGGATAAGAGTCAGCATGTTGATAGTAATGGGAGTAGGAACAGGGGGGAGGGATGGCATGAATACATTGATGATTACACTGCACTGTAATGGGAGAAGACTGAATGATAACAGAGGGAAGGGTAACAGTAACATTGGGTGACTCAAGGGTCTTGAGTTCAAGCTGGAAAGTTGCAGACAGTTGGAAGTAGGGGAGACCTGCCCCGAATTCCACATGCACCATTTTCTCCAACAATGGAAACCACGTGGACATGCAAGGATTGCAAGGAGAATGGGAGGAGGCAAACGACAGTGGGTGTGTCTTCTATCTGGCTGCAATTTGAAGGCAGATGTAAGGGAGCTGTTCATTGCCTCGATGTTTCAGCTCACTAGCAATAGGGGGCTGAATCGCCACACTCTATTTATTGTTCAGAAAAGCCACAGCGGCATGGGTCTCGTACACCCAATTTGTCTAGTACCACGGGAAGGACAAAGAGAGAGACTAAGGAGAGCTCTTCTCCCTCAACTCATGATGCCTGAGCACCAGTAACAGGCAGAACAAGAAGGTGAGGAGGCTCTGAGGAAAACCCTTATCGAAGACGGGCACTGGCACGTTATCATATCCTCAGGACAAGGACAAATTACCTACAAATGTCAGAGAGGCAATGCCAGAGATGCCTAAGGATGTCACATGAAATGGTCACAGAAATTTGTAGGATCCTGCAGCATGACCTGCAGCCACTCAGCTTTGATGGGAATCCCATGCCAGGTGCCCTCAAGGTGACCACTGCACTCAATTTTTTTCTCCAGCAGCTCCTTCCAGAGATCCATGGATGACATATGTGGCATCTCGCAATCTGCAACCCACAGGTGCATCAAAGAGGTGATCAATGCCCTTTTTCTAAGTGCCAATGATTTCATCTACTTATCTGTAGACCAGGACAGCCAGGCAGCAAGGTCTGCGGCCTTTGGCGCTTTCGCTGGCTTTCCCAGACTGCAAGGGGTGATCGATTGCCATGTGGCCATTAGAGCTCCTTGGGACCAGCCTACTGTATTTGTCAATCGCAAAGGCTTCCATTCTTTAAATTTTCAGCTGGTTTGCAACCACAGGAGAAGAATCATGCATGTTTGCGCAAGTTTCCCAGGGGGCTGTCATGACTCCTACATTTTGAGGAACTCCTAGCTGCCGATAGTTTTCAAGGAACAGGCCAAAGGGGACAGATGGATCCTGGTGACAAGGGTTACCCTCTTTGTACATGATTGATGACACCAGTACGTCATCCCAAAAGCGTTGCTGAACAGGGGTACAATGTTGCTCCCGTATTCAGCAGAGCCATCACTGAACATACCATTGGCAGACAGGAAATGTGATTCCGCTGCCTTGACCAGTCTGGAGAGGCTCTTCAGTACACCTCACAGAGGGAATCACGAATAATCGTTTGTTGTGCCTTACACAACCTTGCAATTAGACACAGCAGCATTCTGCAGGTGGAGGAACAGGAGGAACACCAGTCCTCCTCAGAAGAGGATGACAATGACAATGATGCCATCATTGATATGAGGGCTCGGGAGAAACATGCAAGGGACATCACGGAGAACCTCATTTATGCATGTTTCAGCCACCAATAAGCAACACCTTCAAGGGAGGAGAAACTTAACAATTCCCCAAAGAAGTTCCTTTTTGCATGAGGTCTTATTCATCTTTGCAATCTTAATGAAGTGTGGTTGCAGCTTCATGTGATTGGCATTTGCAATTATCTATGAGCTACGATGAATGCAACTACACACCACTGCACACGTTACGTTATGACCATAGAAAACAAAAGCAAAGCAAGACAGTATTGGAAAAAGTTATCAATCATCAATAAGAAAACAGTCATCACTGAAGATTGAAGGCTCAAATTCCAATGAGATATGGACACTGGACATTTCCTGAGATGCTTTGCAGCATCATTGCCTTCCTGCCATTGGTCTCCAAAAAAACTCTTTGTGTCCATCTGTAACCAAGCAAAACATCACCGAGAGTGGAGCAAATTTTGCATAAAATGAAAATGTTTTAATACATCTTTGTAATTGTGACAATTTGTACAGCACCCGTACCACCTTTGTGATCAAAACAGTTTCAATTTCCCTTTTCTCCCACTATGTCTAGGTGCTACCCTGACATTAGCAGCTGAGGTGGAGGCAATTTTCTTAGTTGCAGTGAATGACTATGGTGGGTGTCCTCTGGAGGAACGGGGCCTTGATGCCTCCATCCTACTGGGGTCTGCAGCAATGGCGCTTGAGTATCCCTCGTGTGCTTACCTGCTTGAGATAAGGGGGTCAGTGTTGGGGGGAGGACAAGACGCTGCTTACCCTGGGGTTGTCCTGAGAGGAAGGCCTCAGGGCAGCTGGTCGTGCATTCCTCCTCCATCTGGATGCACAATGGCACCTGCCTGTCTTCCTGAGGGGAAGGATCACCTGGAGGGAGGTCCAAGTTCCTCATCCCCCTTTTACTTCGATCTGCTGCATGGAGTCCACGGCAACAGCAATGGAGTGAAGGGTCATATCACATATGGCTTGAGTGCTCAACCAGACTCGCCATGGAGCTCACCAGACTCTTGACTGAGGAAGTCATTCGCTCAAATGCCTGGGACATGGCAGACATCATGGCTTGGATGGACTCCTCTATGGCACACGCAAAGCCACGCATGACCTCAGATCTCTGACACATTTTCCACATGGCTTTGCTGCACATCCAGCAGACTTCTCATAACAACAAACAAAGGATCATCATGTGCATGGGGCTGAGCAGGGACCTGGCCCCCAGCAGTCCTCCGATTGTCAGGGGACCCGGCTGGCACAAGCTCCCTCAGCTGCTGGGACGTGTCTGTGTTGTCCACACCAGATTGTGACCTAGATTCTAATCCTAAACCTCCTGCAGACCATGTGGATGTATCTGCACTGGTGAAGGTGGAAGAAGAGGCAGGTGGCGGTGCACCCTCTGGGACAATGGCTTCATCTTCCGCCCCAGAGGAGGAGTCTTGGACCATGCAGCATTCTCTACTCGAGTGCAGGCACCTGCAATGGAGACACAAACAGAGGCATTTTAAGAAAGTGCTTCACATGAGTTCAAACAATTTCCTTCAGTTTACACATATGGCTGCAAGAACAGAGATGACACTTCATCCTTATGCCTTGTGGCTCCTGCCTCACCATCTCCACTCACCCTGCCTCTCTCCTCTCTTGCAATCTCAGATGCCTCCTCCTCAGCTGTGGTTAGCAGCCTGATGTCATGGACACCTCCTGCCATCATTGCATGCTCATGCTGGTTGTGGCATCATTTATCCCGCAGCAGATAGTGCAGATTTAATGACATGGCAAATGGTGCATCACAGCCATTGCATACATGCATCAACATCACTCACTCACAGAATCACAGATTCGTCACAGTGCAGAAGGAGGCCATTCGGCCCATCATGTCATCACTGGCTCTCTGAATGAGCAATTCTCTCAGTTCCATTCCCCTGCCTACTCTCCGTAACAGTCTAATTCCCTTTTGAATGCTTCAATTGAACCTGCCTCCACCATGTTCTCAGGCCATGCATTCCAGACCTTAGCCAGTCGCTGAGTGAAAAAGGTTTTCCTCATGTCACTTTTTCTTCTCTTACCAAATACTTTAAATCTGCATTGGCTTTCGCACGACACATCCAATCACATAAACAATGCCAATCTTCATCATTTAGTGAAAGGCACTGAGGCTGCTTACACATTCCACATGTACCCTCTGCCTTAAAGACACGGAGCCATGGAAGAAAACAATGGAGCAGCTTCGCCAGGACCACTTACCATCGCTGATCTGAGCGAGTCATTGATTCGCTTGCTACACCGCATGTATGTTCTAAGAGCTACCCCACGGTTTGTGACCTCCTCTGCTACCTCCATTCATGCCGCCTTGGTGAGGTTGCCACCCTGCTCCAATTCAGGCCACAAAGCCAGAAGTGGTTATACCAGTTGGTCACATGACTACCCTGCTGGCCAACTTGGGGAGTTTTAAATTGTAGAGACAGTGTTTGAACTGGCAGAAAGCTGTTTGCTCCTGGATTGAAAAGACCTCTTGTGGCTGGCTCACCACAGCCTCTCCTATCTGCTCCCATCTCTTTCTCACGGAACCCCAAAAGCCCACTGAAGACACATGAACCCCAAGAGAGAAAAGTCTCCTTCGTGAACAAGGTTTAAGAAGAATACTGGGTCCCAACAAAACTCTTCAGATATTGCCTCAAACCTTTCCACTTTATTTTTCTTCTGCTCTGTTCTGTATCTATTTGCATGTGTGAATCGATTATGCAAGCTAGCATGGGCATGTCGTGTATCCATAGGTGTCAACCGAATTAGAGTTTAAGTTTAATAAAATTTCACCTTTCTTCTTTAAACCTAAGAAGCCTGTTTGTGCTCGTTTCTTTGCCTTATAATTGGAAAACGGTGAACGAGGAGGAACTAAAAACACGGTGTATTTAAAAATTAAACCCTGTTACAGTAAGACCAGGTGAAGGCTGAAAGGGAACCCTAGACCTCTTTCTCACCTGGTCGTAACAGTTTCTTTCTGTTCCTAAGTTACCAAAGTATGTAAGCAACATACGCATGGGTGTTGGTGTATTCTTTTATGGTTGCGCTCACCATCATTAATGGGTTTCTTTGGAATCTGTAATGTATAACAATAGGTTGGATTATTGCAGTGTAAGATTGGCCAAAAAATTCTCTAATGAGGAGGATGTAGCTGGTGAAGATGAAAGTATGCATTTATGTTAACACCATAGTATAGCACTAGAAAGAGGTACAATAGAAGACCCTAACCTTGGTAAACATCTTCTGCGTTGGAGGCAGTACAGAGAAGATTAACTGGACTAATACCTAGAATGTATGGGCTGTCTTAAGAGGAAAGATTGGACAGGCTAGGCTTGTATCCATCCGCTGGAATTTAGAAGAGTAAGAGGCGACTTGATTGAAACATATAAGATCCTGAGGGGTCTTGACAGGGTGGATGTGGAAAGGATGTTTCCCCTTGTGAGAGAATCTAGAACTAGGGGTCACTGTTTAAAAATAAGGGGTCGCCCATTTAAGACAGATGAGAAACTTTTTCTCTCAGAGGGTTGTGAGTCTTTGGAATTCTCTTCCTCAAAAGGCGGTGGAAGCAGAGTCTTTGAATATTTTTAAAGCAGAGGTAGATAGATTCTTGATAAACAAGGGGGTGGAAGGTTATCGGGGGTAAGTGGAAATGTGGAGTAATCAGTTCAGCCATGAACCTATTGAATGGCGGAGGAGGTTCGAAGGGCCGAGTGACCTACTCCTGCTGCTAATTCATATGAGATAGACTTTTTGCTGCAGCAACTCCCTGACCACACACACTACTGAGTGACTGAGTGACCTACTCCCGACATTTACCCCTGAAACTCCTTTCTGAAAAGGTACCCTTCCAACCCAAAAATTGCAAACCTCTCTAAGTTTAACCTTCAGGGCTTTATCTGAAAAGCAGTCATCCAACCTCTCTGAGCCTTTGTGGTCTCCTGTGACATCCTCAAAACTCAAGCAAAAATAAAAAAGTGGCAGTGAACTTTACCATTGCATGACAGACAGGAGCCTCTTTGAGCAATGAGACTCTGCACAAAAAATAAATTATATAAACTTCACACCTAATGAGTGAGGCTTGACAAGTGTAATATTAATATTTACTCCACTGCTATGGCACACTGATTTTTTTTTCTCATAATGCAGTCCAAACAAACGAGTATGTAGAATCCATAAGGGGGCACAAATGCAGCAGCACAATATTTAAGGATTTTTAAAGATAATAGTTCATAACATTTCAAAAACACATTTATTTCACGGCTTTATGTTGAGTGTAAAATGTGGGAGAAAATCGGTGGAAAGATTAGATCAAAACAAACTCTGGTAAATTTGGATAAAGTTATTTAAAACCAGTTTTTTTAATCTTTAACATTGCAAAACAAGGCAAGGATTGAAAACAAAAACAAGAAATGCTGGAATCACTCAGCAGGTCTGGCAGCATCTGTGGAAAGAGAAGCAGAGTTAACGTTTCGGGTCAGTGACCCTTCTTCGGAACTGAAAAATATTAGAAAAGTCACAGATTATAAGCAAGTGAGGTGGGGGTGGGGCAAGAGATAACAAAGGAGAAGGTGTAGATTGGACCAGGCCACATAGCTGACCAAAAGGTCACGGAGCAAAGGCAAACAATATGTTAATGGTGTGTTGAAAGACAAAACATTAGTACAGATTAGGTGTAAATACACTGAATATTGAACAGCAGCAAGTGCAAACCTGAAAAAAAACAGTGGGTAAGCAAACTGAACAAACTAAGATGAAATGAAATAAATGCAAAAAAAAAGATTGCCATCTTTGACACTTCCCTTCCCTTCCTTGACTTCTCTGTCTCCATCTCTGGGGATAGGTTGTCTACCAACATCCATTATAAGCCCACCGACTCCCACAGCTACCTCGACTACACTTCTTCACACCCTACCTCCTGTAAGGACTCCATTCCATTCTCCCAGTTTCTCCGTCTCCGACGCATCTGCTCTGATGATGCTACCTTCCATGACGGTGCTTCTGATATGACCTCCTTTTTCCTCAACCAAGGATTTCCCCCCACTGTGGTTGACAGGGCCCTCAACCGTGTCCGACCCATTCCCTGCACCTCTACCCTCACCCCTTCCCCTCCCTCCCAGAACCGTGACAGGGTTCCCCTTGTCCTCACTTTTCATCCCACCAGCCTCCATATCCAAAGGATCATCCTCCGCCATTTTCGCCACCTCCAGCGTGATGCCACTACCAGTCGCATTTTCTCCTCCCTTCCCCTGTCAGCATTCCGAAGGGATCGTTCCCTCCGCGACACCCTGGTCCACTCCTCCATTACCCCCACCACCTCGTCCCCGTCCCAGGGCACCTTCCCCTGCAATTGCAGGAGGTGTAATACCTGCCCATTTACCTCCTCTCTCCTCACTATCCCAGGCCCCAAACACTCCTTTCAGGTGAAGCAACGATTTACTTGTACTTCTTTCAATGTAGTATACTGTATTCGCTGCTCACAGTGTGGTCTCCTCTACATTGGGGAGACCAAGCGCAGACTGGGTGACCACTTTGCGGAACATCTCCGCTCAGTCCGCAAGCAGGACCCTGAGCTTCCGGCTGCTTGCCATTTCAACACTCCCCCCTGCTCTCATGCTCACATCTCTGTCCTGGGATTGCTGCAATGTTCCAGTGAACATCAACGCAAGCTCGAGGAACAGCATCTCATCTACCGATTAGGCACAATACAGCCTGCCGGACTGAACATTGAGTTCAATAATTTATGAGCATGACAGCCCCCCATTTTACTTTCATTTTTAGTTATTTTTTCTTCCTTGTTTTTACATTCTTTTTTACATTTTTTACAATCTTTTTTTTTGCATTTATTTCATTTCATCTTAGTTTGTTCAGTTTGCTTACCCACTGGTTTTTTTTCAGGTTTGCACTTGCTGCTGTTCAATATTCAGTGTATTTACACCTAATCTGTACTAATGCTTTGTCTTTCAACACACCATTAACATATTGTTTGCCTTTGCTCCGTGACCTTTTGGTCAGCTATGTGGCCTGGTCCAATCTACACCTTCTCCTTTGTTATCTCTTGCCCCACCCCCACCTCACTTGTTTATAATCTGTGACTTTTCTAATATTTTTCAGTTCCGAAGAAGGGTCACTGACCCGAAACGTTAACTCTGCTTCTCTTTCCACAGATGCTGCCAGACCTGCTGAGTGATTCCAGCATTTCTTGTTTTTATTTCAGATTTCCAGCATCCGCAGTATTTTGCTTTTATTTTAAGGATTGAAAACAAGCTGCAGTTAAGGAAAATGACAATGCATGATTATTTACACACATCACAACATCACAGACACCAGTTTTATGTGTCTCACCATCTCTCACTTAACTCCAGATAGCTTTTCTTAAGTTAAAAGTAAAATTAAAGGACTGGAGTTTGAAATTCTACATCCCTTCTGACAGGTGCCAATTGCAATTCGAGCAACACAGTGGGAAAAGAGCTGGAAAACAGTTTGGGACTTAGTTATGGAAAGTCCCAGCCGGTGCTGCACAGTATTCATTGGGCATTTTCAAGGTCTGCCCCCCATATTGGGACCTGCATCACTGGAGCAAGGTCACCTTAAGCTGGGAAGAACAATGTTCTCAACCTCATAGGAAAGTGGCATAACATTGGAGACTTATACATCAAGTGAGAAGTAGTCCACCAGCCTGAAGAGGTGGTAGAGGCAGGAACCCTCACAACATTTAAGTATTTAGATGAGCACTTGAAATGCAATAGCATACAAGGCTACGCGCCAAGTGCTGGAAAATGGGATTAGAATAGTTAGGTGCTTGATGGCTGGCACAGACATGATGGGTCGAAGGGCCTGTTTCTGTGCTCTATAACTCTATGACTCTTCAATGGCACAACAGGGATCATCATAGGGGTTTCGGCCCAGATCCCAAAAACTTACTGTAAGTTAATTTTACTTTTGTGATTAATTTGACCCCTTTACAAAGAACCTGGGGCTGGAATTCAGTGTTGCTGGCTGTGGGCCGACTGCCACCCCCAACCCCACTATGAACTGGTAACACTGGCCAGAACTCCTAGTAGCTTGGAACAAGCTAACAGTTATAACTATCAAACAAATATGACATACATTTACAATAACACTTTTCACAACCTTAGGATGTTCCAAAATTCTGGTCTACATGAATAATTAAATAATGAATAGGAGTAAGAGGATACTACAACAACAAGAAGTTGTATTTATATAGATGCCTTTAACCTGCTAAAACGTTCCAAGGTGCTTCACAGCAGCATTGTAAAACAGAATATGGCACTGAGCCACATAAGGAAATATTAGGGCCGATAACTAAAGGTGTGATCAGAGGTAGGTTGTCGGGGCGTCTTAAAGTAGGAAAGTGAGGTAGAGAGGTGGCGAGGTTTCGGGAGGGAATTCCAGAGCTTGGGGCCCAGATGGCAGAAGACACAGCTGCCGATGGTAAAACGATTAAAATTGGAGATGTTCAAAAGGCCAGAATTGGAGGAGGGCAGATATCTAGGAGGGTTGTGGGGCTGGATGAGATTCCAGGGATAGGGAGGGACGAGGCCATGCAGGGATTTGTAAGCAAGGTTGAGAATTTAAAAATCGAGGCATTGCTTAACAGGGAGCCATGGCGGGGGTGGTGTGGGGGGGGGGGGGGGGGGGTGGGGGGATGCGGCTGGAAAATCGTTCCGGTAGCGGACCGCCACAGAGCCAGACGCCGGAATTGCCAGGCCCGATCTTTCCGGCAGTGGTGTGGCTCTGTGGCAGAACCCTGCACCCCCCCACCACTGGGCGACGGGACCCAGATTAACATATTTAAATTAATGAAATGAATACATTTAAATAAAATCAACAGCAATCTTACCGTCAGCCCAATAGCTTTGGTCTTCCTAATATTTAATCTTCCGAGCGGCAACCAGAACTCACACCCCTTCACTTTCCCATCCAAGGAAAGCAGGAGTCACCTTGGCAGGGAAGAGGGGAACATGATTTTTCATGCAGTGGGTGGGGGAACAGGCTCTAATCAAATTACTACTGTAGGGGAAGGTGGGAGGGGTGACCTCTGCACTTTGATTGGCTTGGGGGGAAGGTCAAGTGTTGAAGGTAAGTGTTTTGGGGGGTGAGGGGGCAAATATTGAATTTAATTATGATGGGGGAAGGGGCGAAAGATATATCAGCAGTACACTGGGGGGGCGGAGTAGCTCTTTAAAAATGTAAATGACCTGGCAGGGCTGATTGCCCTTTAAAAAAGGCGCCATTGCCGCATTGGAGACTCCACCCCCTCCATGTGTTTGGGGCGGTGAGGGGGGGGGGCCCGCCGGGCTCATTTTCCTGGGCAGCCGCAAGGAAGATCGCAGCGGCATGGCGGTGTGCAGCGTGCGCATGCAGGTGGCCATTTTTTCACCCGCTGCCGCTCCCGTCAGCGGGAGAAGAAAGTCCAGCCCAATAGCTTTGGTCTTCCTAATATTTAATTGGAGAAAATTTCTGTGCATCCAGTACTGGATGTTGGACCAGCTGTGTGACAATTCAGAGAGAGTGGAGGAGTGGTGGTGAGGTAGAGCTGGGTGCCAGCAGCATACAGAGGAAGGAAACTGTTAGGTAATAAACAAACGTGTTCTTCAGCTGCCCAACTGGAGGCCCCTGTAAAAATGGCGGCTGCTGGAGCATTAGCATTCACAAGGCAGTAAGTCCACCAACTCTATTTTGAAGGTGTTACCATTCCGCTACTGTCAATTTTGCTGGGTTAAAATCGGTTCCTATGTATTTCTCTGTCTATGTGAACTATTAGTTTCTCTAAGTGAAGGTCATAGAGTATTTTTCCCTTCTTGTGGCTTTCACTCAAAGCTTTGTCATGGCAATGACTGAGAATTTTGTCAGAAATTTCAGATCTGGCACCATGCCCCATCTTTGTGCATTAAAATTTCCCCATCTTCTAACTTCCTTGTTTTTTACAGACTACTCATTTTTGAACAAATTATTCAGTTTCCTTATGAACAAATGCTTTGCCTATAAAGTTCATAATTTATAGAACAGTGCACAGTTGAATTACTCGATAATACAATAGACAACCCCATAAAGAGTTGTTAAATCTACTACTCTTTAACTTATCAACTAAGTAAATTGGAAAAGTGCCAGGGGAGAAATGAGGAGAATTAAATTTTTACTCAACAAGTTGTTATGATCTGGAAGCAGATTCAATAGCCATTATCAATAGGGAATTAGATGTATGCTTTAACTGTCACAAAACTAGGTGGGCATGTGAGTTGTGAGGAGGATGTAAAGAGGCTTCAAGGCAATTTAGATAGGCTAAGTGAGTGCGCAAGAACATGACAGATGGAATATAATGTGGAAAAATGTGAAGTTATCCACTTTGGTTGGAAAACAGAAATACAGAGTATTTGTTAAATAGAGAGAGATTGAGAAGTGTTGATGTCCAAAGGGACCAGGGTGTCCTTGTTCATAAGTCACTGAAAGCTAACATGCAGGTGCAGCAAACAATTAGGAAGGCAAATGGTAAGTTGGCCTTTGTTGCAAAAGGATTTGAGTACTGGAGTAAAGAAGTCTTGCTGAATTGTATAGCGCCTTGGTGAGACTGCCCCTGGAGTATTGTGTAGAGTTTTGGTCTCCTTACGTAAGGAATGATATACTTGCCATAGAGGGAGTGCAACGGAGGCTCACCAGACTGATTGCTGGAATGGCGGGATTGTCCTATGCAGAGAGATTTAGGAGACTGGACAAATATTCTCTAGAGTATTGAAGAATGAGAGGCGATCACACTGAAGCATACAAAATTCTTACAGAGCTCAACAGGATAGATGCAGGAATTTCCTCTGGCTGGGAGGGTTTAGACCAGGATACACAATCTCAAAATAAGAGGTAGGCCATTTTGGACTGAAATGAGGAGGAATTTCATCATTCAGAAGGTGGTGAATCTTTGGAATTCTCTACCCCAGAGAGCTGTGGAGACTCAGTCATTGAGTATATTCAAGACAGATATCGATAGATTTCTAGATATTAAAGATATCAAGGGATATGGGGTTGGTGCAGGAAAATGGCCATGATCTAGTAGAATGGTGGAGCATGTTCAAGGGGCCAAGTGGCCTACTCCTGCTCCTATTTCCTATGAATGTCCTATGAGGAGCTCTTTGAGAATGACACAGGCATGATGGGCTGAATGGCCTACTACTGTGTTGTATTATTCTATAATTCTATAATTCTCTGATTCAATCCTCTAAGATTATTTATAGTGCAGGTGATATCATACAATTTTTGCAAATTTGTAATACAAATGTTTGTTACTATTTAATTATTTAACCTCTAACAGCGCTGTGGGTGTACCTACACCACATGGACTGCAGCAGTTCAAAAAGGTGTCTCACCATCATTCTTTCAAGGACAAGAGAGATAATGTGCACCATTTATAAGATGCACTGCAGCAATGCAACAAGGCTCGTTAGACAGCACCTTCCAAATCTGTGACCTCTACCACCTAGAAGGACAAGGGCAGCAGATGCATGGGAACACCACCACCTGCAAGTTGCCCTCCAAGCCTCACACCATCCTGACTTGGAACTATATTGCCGTTCCTTCACTGTTGTTGGATCAAAATCCTGGAACTCCCTTCCTAACAGCACTGTTGGTGTACCTACTCCACATGAACTGCAGCGGTTCAAGAAGGCAACTCACCACCGCCTTCTCAAGGGCAATTAGGGATGGGCAATAAATGCTGGCCTAGCCAGCAATGCCCACATCTCCATAAACATATAAATAAAGGCAATAAAGGCTGGCCTTGCCAGCTATACTCATACCTCACTATCAAATGAAAAATAATTCCCATTGCTTCATCAAACTTTTTATCACAGGGGCACAATAAACCACATCTAATGGCAGCAAAAAAGTTAAGTAGACGTCAGTAAGATAGAAGTAGAATCCATATGGATAGACATAAAAGATAATAAAGGATCATTTATGCTAATAGGGATAGTCTACAGTCCATCTAATAGTGGAAGTGAGGTGGAAGAAGAAATTTGCAAACTATTAAGGGAAATGGGTAAAAAAAGCATAGAATATGGGAGATTTCAACTACCCCAAAATTAATTGGCAACAGAGATAGATAAAGGGGATCAGGGAATGGAGTTCCTACAATGCGTACACGACTCCTTTCCAACCCAGTATGTAACAAGCCCAACAAGGGAGGATTCATTATTGGATCCAGTAATGAACACAATATAGTATGGCTTGATTAACATTGAGAAGGAAATAAGAATGACAAAGACCACGATAATAGATTAAAGAAAAGCTGATTTTGAGGGACTGAGAATAGAACTTTGGAAATGAAAATGGACAACAATATTGACAAACAATGTTGTAGTATAGCAATGGGAAACATTTAAAATGGTGTTCAACAGAGTCCAGTAAATATATATGTTGCCAAAAAAACAAGGACAAACTAAACACTAATGAGACACCATGGATGAATAAAGACATAAGGGAAAAATTGAGGTGAACAAACAGGGTGCGTGATAGATACATAGACAGCAGGGAAGCGCATGACAAGAGAGAATGCAAATAGACGAGAGAAGTCAAAAACAATTAGGGAGACAACGAGGAACCACAAAATTCAATTATCCAGGAACATAAAACAAAGTAATAAAATATTCTACTGTCACATAAATAAAGAAAGGAATGTCAGGATGGGTGAAATCACGAGGAGCAGTAACAAAATGGTAGAAATATTACATAGTTATTTTGCTTCAGTATTTACCAGTGAGACAGATCAGGTGGACATGACATCAGAAGATGAGATTAGAAATGATGTAACTGTATTGAAAATAAAAAGAGGAGAAATATTAAATAAATCAAACTCTCAGAGGATAAAATCCTTGGTCCGAATGCATTGCATCCGTACATTAAAAAAAATCTAGGTAAGATATAGCAGAGGCACTATTATACATAGTTAATAATTCATTACAAATGGCTGTAGAGGCAGAGGACTGTTGGATAGCTAACATTATAACTTTCTTTCAAAAGGAAGGTAGAACATGTTCAGTCAGTTTAATATCGGTGTTAAGAAAGATAATGGTATCCCTACTATAGATAAACAAGTAGAACCCAAAAATATACTAATGAATAGTCAACATGGATTTGAAAAGGGAAAGTCTTGCTTGACCAACCTCATTTTAAAAAAAATTCATTCATGGGATGTGGGCATCACTGGCTATGCCAGCATTTATTGCCCATCCCTAATTGCCCTTGAGAAGGTGGTGGTGAGCTGCCTTCTTGAACCGCTGCAGTCCATTTGGGGTAGGTATACCCACAGTGCTGTTAGGAAGGGAATTCCAGGATTTTGACCCAGCGACAGTGAAGGAACGGCGATATAGATATAATGATATAGAAGAGGTAGCAGAGAGAGAAAGTAGACGAACATGATGTAGAAAATGTAATATCGCTAGATTTACAAAGGCCTTAGATAAGGTACCACATAAAAGACTAATCAATAAGGTCAGAGCATGTGGTGTCAGAGGCCAAGCAACAGAATAGCTAGCGAGCTGGCTGCAAGACAGAAAGCAGAAAGGAGGGGTTAAGGGTAATTATTCAGAGTGGCAGAAACTAGGAAATGGGACCCACAAAGATCAGTGCTAAGACCACTGTTCACAATTTATATTATGAATTTTGACTTTGGAATCAAAAACATAATTTCTAAATTTGTGGACAACACTGAATTGGGGGGAGATCACAGTCAATTTTGAGGAGTATCACAAATCACAAATTACAAATTACAGAACGACAATAATAAACTTGCAGAATGGGCATTAATTGGTAAATTAATTTTATCATAGGTAAGTGTGAGGTATTACATTTTGATGGGAAGAATAGGGAGTTCACATTACTTGGAATGTGCAAGTCTAGGTAAGGTAGAGGAACAAAGGGATCATGGAGTACAAATGCACCAATCATTAAAAGTTGTGCCATAGGTTAGCAAGGCCATAAAAAAGCAAACCAAGCATTAGGGTCTATTTCCAGAGGGATAGAATTGAAAAGTAGGGAAGTTACGCTAAACCTGTTTCGAACTTTGGTTAGACCACACTTAGAGTACTGCATGCAGTTTTGGTTGCCATTTTATGAAAAAGAAATGGAGGAACTGGAGAAGATGCAGAGATTTCTTGAGTGTTTTTGCAGCTGCACACAATCAGGCAAGTGGGGAGTATTCCATCACACTCCTGACTTGTGCCTTGTCGATGGTCGCAGGCTTTGGGGAGTTGGGAGGTGAGTTATTTGTGACAGAATTCTCAGCCTCTGACCTGCTCTTACAGCCGCAGTATTTATGTGGCTGGTACAGTTAAGTTTCTGGTCAATGGTAACCAGGATGTTGATGGTGAGGGATTCAGTAATGGTAATGCTATTGAAAATCAAAGGAAGATTGTTAGATTCTCTCTTGTTGTAGATGGTCATTACTTGGCACTTCTGTGGTGTGAATGTTACTTTCCAGTTATCAGCCCAAGCCAGAATGTTGTCCAGGTCTTATTCCATCTGGGCACAGACTGCTTCATTATCTGAGAAATTGTGAATGTTACTGAACACTGTGCAATCACTAGCAAGCATCCCCACTTTTGACCGTATGATGGAGGGAAGGTAATTGATAAAGCAGCTGAAGATGATTCTGCCAAGGATACTACCCTGAGGAACTTGTGCAGCGATGTCTTGGGGCTTAGATGCTTGGCCTCCAACAACCACAGCCATCTGCCTTTCTGCTAGGTATGACTCAAACCAGTGGAGAGTTTTCTCATAATTCCCATTGACTTCAATTTTACTTGGCCTTCTTGATGTTACACTTGGTCAAATGCTGCCTTGATGTCAAGGGCAGTCACTCTCACGTCACCTTTGGAATTCAGCTCTTTTGGCCATGTTTGGAATAAGGCTGTGATGAAGTCTGGAGCTGAGTGGTCCTGGTGGAACCAGGGGCAAGATGAGCTCAGAGAGAGTCTGAGGGGAAATAGAAGAGGAACTAGAGAAATGCGCAAGTTCAGGGTTAGGGCAGGGAGTAGCCTTAGAGTAAGTTTGGTGCAGTTGGCTAGAGGAAGGTAGCTGAGCAGATGGTCTCAATCTTAGTGACAAAGAGGTTTATGAGCTCCTTGCACATGTTGATGGAGGTGAAGGCGAAGGAGATGGTGAGAGGAGTTTGGAGTAGAGAAAAGAAGCCAGAGGTTATCTTTGAGTTCCACGAGGATCCAGGAATAGATAGCAGTTTTGGTAGATGACAGCAGGACCCGATAGTGCATAATATGGTGTATCCAGATGTGGTGTTGAATGACCAAATCAGTTGCCAAGCATATTCATTCAAGTCTGCATCCTTTGGGTTTAAGGGAGCGGAGATAAGTATCATACCATGGGAACTGGACAGGGTGAGAGAAAGTAATGCTTTTAATAGGGTTTAAGGCATCAAAGCTGAATGTGAGGGTATGGTTGGACAGATCGGTAGCTGCAGAAAGGTTGTGGTGAATGCAGAGCTAAAGTCTAGACAGTTGGGATTTTGAGGGTGCACTTGTAAGTCAATTGGGAGAGAGATTTTCTGGGACAGGATTAGAAGGAAATAAGATTGGGAAAGGGAAGGGGGATGTGGGTGGAATGTGATACAAGGAACTGATCAGAGATGGACTTATCTATGATGGATGTGATTGGAGTAGCGAGGCCACCCAAGATGGCAAGGATGATCAACAGCTAATGAAATGTTCTTTTGAAGAATAATTATTGTTATTCTGCAGGAAACACAGCAGCCATTTGTACACAGTAAGGTCCCACAAACAGCAATGTGATACTGACCAGATAATCAGTTTCAATCATGTTGTTTGAGGGTAAATGTTGTCCAGAATGGCCAAGAAATTGCCCCCGCTCTTCTTCGAAATACTGCAGTAGGATCTTTTATGTCCATCTGAGAGGGCAGAAGTTTCAATCTAGATTTTGTGCTCAAGCCCCTGTAGTGCGAATTGAACTAACAATGTTCTTAATCAGCGCAAGAGTGTGACAACTGAACGATGGTTTACATATGTATTGATATATCTGAGGAAGCAATTATAGTTTGATGTCAAGGTTACCAATCCACTCAATGGCTTCAGCTGATGAAGTGTGAATGGTTGTGATGCCACTAGGATTGGATCTCTCAGGGCACGAGTTCAATATGTGGATGATGGTCCAACTTGGATGGCCTCAGTCACAATTTGAGCTGGTCTTCATGTTCCACTTCTGGAGCAAGTGGCCACATCTTCCCTGGCCCGTCCTCAAGCATTTGAGGGTTGAGCATTCATAGCAAAACGGATGACTTGTTAGCACAAATAGAAAAAGTATGTATGACCTAATAGCCATTACAGAGACATGGTTGCAAGGTGACCATGGCTGGGACCTGGATATTCTAGGGTATTTGACATTTCAGAAGGACTGGAAGCTAGAAAAAGGTAGTGAGGTAGCTCTGTTAATTAAGGATGACATTAGTATAGTAGTGAGAGATGACCTTAGTTCAAAAGATCAAGATGTAGAATGAGTTTGGGTAGACATAAGAAATAACAAAGGAAATAAGTCACTTGTGGGAGTAGTTTATAGCTCCCCTAATAGTAATTACACTGTAGGACAGAGTATACAGGAAGAAATAATGGGGATTTGTAAGAAAGGTACTGTAATAATCATGGGTGATTTTAATCTACATCTAGATTAGATGCATCACATTGGCAAAGGTAGCCTGGAAGATGAGTTCATAGAATATGATGCCCACATCCCATGAATGAATAAAAAATATATATATATATATTCAGGGCAAGTTCTTAAAGCAGTACATTCCAGTGCTAACCAGGGATCAGGCCATTCTAGACCTGGTAATGTACAATGTGACAGGATTAATTAATGACCTCATAGTAAAGGTGCATCTAGGCAATAGTGATCATAACGTGTAGAATTTCACATTCGGTTTGAGGGTGAGAAATGTGGGTCTAAGACTAGTGTTTTGAACTTAAATAAAGGCAATTACAAGGGTATTAAGACAGAGTTGGCCCACGTGAACTGGGAAATTAGGTTAAAAGATAGGACGGTAGAGAAGCAGTGGCAGACATTTAAGGAGATATTTCACATTTCTCAGCAAAGATATATTCCAGTGAAAAAGAAAGACTCTAGCAGAAGGATGCACTGTCCGTGGCTAACTAAAGAAGTTAAAAATACTAGCAAATTGAAAGAAAAAGTGTACAATTCTGTGAAGATTAGTGGTAGATCAGAAGATTGGACAGACTTTAGAAACCACCAAAGAATGACTAAAAAAGGGAGACATTTGAGTATGAGGGAAAGCTAGCTAGAAATATAAAAACATATAGTAATAGTTTCTACAACTATTTAAAAAGGCAAAGAGTAACTCAAGTGAGCACTCACAGAGAGTGAGTCTGGGGAATTTATAATGTTTAGTTTAGTTTAGAGATACAGCACTGAAACAGGCCCTTCGGCCCACCGAGTCTGTGCCGACCATCAACCACCCATCTATACTAATCCTACACTAATTCCATATTCCTACCACATCCCCACCTGTCCCTATATTTCCCTACCACCTACCTATACTAGGGGCAATTTATAATGGCCAATTTACCTAACAACCTGCAAGTCTTTGGCATGAGGGAGGAAACCGGAGCACCCGGAGGAAACCCACGCAGACACAGGGAGAACTTGCAAACTCCACACAGGCAGTACCCAGAATTGAACCCGGGTCGCTGGAGCTGTGAGGCTGCGGTGCTAACCACTGCGCCACTGTGTATCAAGGAAATGGCGGAAACGGTGAACAGGTATTTTGTGTCAGTCTTCACTGTAGAAGATAGAAAAACATCCCAAAGATACTTGAAAAACAAGAGGTAAAAGGGAGGGAAGAACTTTAAACAATCATATTCACCTGGGAAAAGGTACTGAGAAAACTATTGGTCCCCTGGACCTGCTGACCTGCATCCTCGGGTCTTAAAAGAAGTGGCTGCAGAGATAGTAGATGCATTAATTGTGATCTTCCAAAATTCCCTGGATTCTGGAAAAGTTCCAGCAGATTGGAAAATAGGTAATGTAACACCTTTATTCAAGAAAGGTGGGATATAGAAACCAGGAAATTATAGGCCAGTTAGTCTAACATCTGTCATAAGGAAAATGCTAGAATGCATTATTAAGGAGGTTAGAGCAGATCATAATGCGATAGCCAGAGTCAACATGGTTTTGTGAAAGGGAAGTCGTGTTTGACTAATTTATTAGAGTTCTTTGAGGAAGTAACTAGCAGGGTGGATAATGCGGAACCAGTAAATGTGATGTACGTGGATTTCCAAAAGGCATTTGATAAGGTACCATATATTACTACACAAGATAAGAGCTCATGCTGTTGGGAGTAACATATTAACATAGATAGATGATTGGTTAACTGACAGGAAGCAGAGATAATGGGTCATTTTCAGGTTGGCAGGATGTGCCTAGTGGAGTGCCACCGGGATCACTGCTGGGGCCTCAACTATTTACAATCTACATCAATGACTTTGATGTAGGGACCGAATGTATGGTAGCTAAATTTGCAGATGACACAAAGATATGTAGGAAGGTAAGTTGTCAAGAGGATATAAAGAATCTACAAAGGGATATAGATAGGTTAAGTGAGTGGGCAAAAATTTGGCATATGGAGTATAATGTGGGAAAATGTGAACTTGTACACTTTGGCAGGGAGAATCAAAATGCAGAATATTATTTAAATGGAGGGATCTGGGTGTCCTGGTACATGAATCACAAAAAGTTAATGCAAGGTAAAAGTAAGGAAGTTTTGCTACAACTGTACAGGGCCTTGGTGAGACCCCATCTGGAGTACTGTGTATAGTTTTGGTCTCCTTATTTAAGAAAGGATAAAATTGCATTAGAAGCAGTTCAGAGAAGGTTCACTCAACTGATTCCTGGGATGAGGAGATCATCTTGTGAGGAAAGGTTGAATAGTTTGGGCCTATACCAATTCGAGTTTAGAAGAATGGGAGGTGATCTTATGAAACATGTAAGATCCTGGGGGGACTTGACAGGGTTGGTGCTGGAAGGATGTTTCAACTTATGGGCAAGACTAGAAGTAGGGGAGAAGTTTAAAAATAAGGGATCTCCCATTTAAGATGGAGATGAGGAGAATTGTTTTCTCTCAGAGGGTCATTAGTCTGTGGAATTCACTTCCTCAGTGAGCAGTAGAGGTTGGGGCATTGAATATATTCAAGAATGAGTTTTCTTGATAGACAAGGGAGTCAAGTGTTATAGCGGGTAGACAGGAAAGTGGAGTTGAGGCCACATTCCGATCAGCCATGATCTTATCAAATGGCAGAGCAAGCTCAAGGGGCCAAATGGCCTACTCCTTCTCCTAATTCGAATGTTCGTATTTGTATGTCCAGATTTTCCGTGGGAGGTTGAAACCTGGGACTTCACCAATCAGGCCAGTTTCCAGGTTACGGTTGGTGATGTTAGCAGTCAACCAGGAGGTCTGCCATTAAAAGGCGGGGCTGACGTCAGTTTGCAGGGTTTGGATTGTGTTCCAGTAGGGGCTATGAGATTTCAGGTGAGTGCTTGGGTTTTTCTTGAGGTCCGGTATCAATGGGAGTGCTTTGTTAGCTATCAGCCAGTGGTGCTAATGAAGGAGAATGTTTTCCCTGCGGACATCAGGAAGTTCAATGTGTGCTAACACAGGAAGGTACTTGAGCTGTGTTGGTCTTAACGTTCCAGAAATAATCCTCATGATTTCATGGAGTTGGATATCTACTATGTTTGTGTGGCAGCTCCTGAGCCAGATTGAGAAGCAGTGGATTCTCTCAGGGACAACAAACCTGAGAACTAGGACCAGCAACAAGAATATACCAGTTCAATCTTGAAGGCCTATCCTGGGCAAAATGTGAACTATTTGCAAAAGACCTCTCTGACAGGAATGTGGCCATAGTCACCCTGCAAGAAACCGACCTCGCGGACCACTCCAACCCTCGAGCCCACATTCCAGGGTACCAACTCATTGCAAGCAGGGGTAGCAAGACATACAGCCTAGCCACCTACATCAAGGAAAACCTCACCAAAGATGCAGAACACCTAAAATCAGACGACCCCTACTGCATCTCCATTGAAGTAGGTAAACTGATCATCACAAATGTCTACAAGCCACCTTTGGCCCTACATCGTACTACAGCCTGCAACACAGCCAACCATCTACACTGGTGACTTCAACAGCCAACATCACATGTGGGTGTACTCCAACAACAACACTGCAGGAGGACAACTGTCATACTGGGCCTCTGTGCATGACCTAAAACTTGTTTACAATGCAAAGCAGCCTTGCACATTCCATTCCACCAGGTGTAAGAAAGACTACTCACCTGATCTTTGCTTCATGACCCACGATAAGTGCTGCCCATCTTCCCTACTCCTGACATCACCCAAGCCTCATCCACATCAGCTTCAGCCATAAATCCAAAGTCAAAATGCTGGAATTTGTGGAAGAGCAATTGGGATGCCTACAGCAAATACATAGAAACCACCATTAACTGGATCCCATCCCTCCCTGAAAACCACAAATGCTTCACTCAACCTCTCAAACTGGCAGCCACTAAATTTGTTCCCCAGGGCTTCAGAAAAACCTACATCCCTTGTTGGACCCTGGAAACTGAACACCTCCTGGAAGAATACAGGCAAAATGAGGACCTCGACATGCTAGCAGCACTCCTCAAGTCCCCCTTGATGAAGGAGTCTCATAAAATATCAGGAAACAGTGGAGAACATTGACTTCACACACTCAAGGCGAAAGGCGTGTAAAGTCCCACGCCACCTGGGAGCAGCCGCACAACAACCAAGCCAGCAGCCCAGAGCCAACGCTGATGCCGCCACTTCACATCTCCTAATAAACTGAAAGATACTGGTCAGCAGAAAAGATAAGCAGATGGTAAAAGCCGCCCTGATACAGTCTCTCAAGACTGCTCCACGCCAGACAGACATCTCAAGCCCTTACAAACGAGAGGAAGTGGACAGCGCTCTGTTGGCTATTAAGCTAGGCAAAACAGCAGGGGTCAATGGGATTTACCCAGAATTCCTAAAGAGCATCAGATCACAGGGAAGGAAGTGGCTAGCAAAGCTGTTTATCAACATCTATATCACGGGCACCATTCCAAACACCTGGCGCCAATCTACGATAGTGGCCATTGCCAAGCCAGGGAAACCACTCGGTGGCCCATGCATCTACCACCCCATCACCCTGCTCCCAAAAACATATAATGTCCTGGAATGCCACCTGCTAAACAGACTAAGTCTTGTTCTGGAAGCAGTGATGCCCCCCCAACAGGTATGTTTTCACAAAGGCTGCAACTACTCTGAGCAGGTCCTGACACTGACCTCACATATTGAGGCCGTTTTCAGAAAGGCCTGAAGACAGGATCCACTTTTATTGACTTATCCTGTGTCTATGACACAGTGTGGTGTACAGGCATGCCGCTGAAACGCTCCAAAATCATCTACTGTGTGAAAACCCTACAAGTAATCAACTCCATGATCAGCAACCGACAGTTTCGTGTGCATCTTAGAGATCAAATCAGCTGCCTGTGCACAATCAACAACGGGCTCCCACAGGGATCATTTCTCGCACTGGCCCTCTTCAATATATATACCAGTGACCTCCCTCCCACAAAGTCACGGATCTTTACATACGCTGATGATTTGGACCTGGCTTTCCAGGATAAAGAACTCCAGGACATTGATAAAATAGTTGCATGTAAGTAAGATATGTAATGGTTAGAGAAACAGTAACTGAATTTGAATAAAGGTCAGAAATAAAAGGGAGACTATCATATCTGTATCTCCCTGTTCCTAAGTTATCAAGTTATACAAGCTTCAAAATAGTGAGTGTTGGTGAATATTTTAATTTTTACCCACCATTAATGATAGGTTTCCTCGACTAAAAACCTCTCTAATGATGAGGTAGCCCACATGAGGATGTAGCTGGTGAAGATGAAAGGGTGCGTTTATGGTGTAATGGCACGACTGTGCAAGACAAAGCCCCCAGTCAAAATATATAATGCTGATTGCGGTGGGAGCAACACACTGTCAATTCAGTCCTGCATAACATGTATCTTAAAGCTTTTCAAGTCAAAGAAAGTAGCAGCCAAATTGAACAATCTAGTAACCCCCGAATGAGGTGAACCAAACAGGTATCTTTAGACATTAACAAATTAACTGTTTATTAGAAAAAAAAGCTATAATCTTAAACACTACTAAGATTAACCAATATCTAAAGACCTTATAATTTATTTAAAAATCTAACTCCCACATTCGCAAACATATATCCAAACTTTTGGAAGTTTGGTGTTTAATTAGCTGCCCGAAAAAAATAGAATAACAGTAAAGTCTTCACAGATTTATGCTCCAGCCGAAATGGAATCTTCCCAATTTCGAAACGGTCCAAGGTTGCTTGAAGTCTTCGCAGTAGTCCGATGGGGAAAGAAAAGGTTCTTCAACAGTAGGACCGTCAGTAGTCGAGTTCAGCAGTTGAGGTTTTGCTCTTCTTCTCCAGCAAAGAACACAGCAATAATTTGTTACCACTTTCAAAAGAATCTGGCTTGACTTTTCAGAATTTTGAGAGAGAATAACAAATAGCGTTTAAATAGACTGAGGAGAGAGCTCTCCTGTTTCCTTCCCGTGCCATAACAGTCTGTGTCTCTCAACTGTCTCAAAGCCAATTTTCAAAAGTCAAACGGAACATTGGATGTCCTGTTCTCTTTCTCTGTATGGCTGTATTCAGGGCAACTAGGATGCACCTTTACTCGGTAACTTCTGAAGTTTACTGCCTTAAAGATGTACTGATCTCTTACAGCCTTAAAGGCACATCGCATATTTCCCCCCAAAAAACCAGGATCATGACAATGGTCATAACATATTATAGCACTAGAAAGAGGGCACTTCTTTAATGAGTGCTCTCAGCAACAACTCACTGACCACAGACACCATTATGCTTCACCTACTCCACTACAGCACAGCAACTCTCTTCTGAGGAAGGCACCTATTCAACCCAAAGATTGCAAACCTCCCCTCTAAGTATCACCTTTAGGGCTCTATCTGAAAAGCAGTCCTCCTTCCTCTCTGAGCCTTTGCCGTCTCCTATAACATCCACAAAGCTTCTCTGCCTCAGGAGCTGGTGGAGGCGGGGTCATTGAATATTTTTAAGGCAGAGGTAGATAGATTCTTGTTAGGCAAGGGAATCACAGATTATTGGGGGTAGATGAGAGTGTGGAATTCGAGACACAAACAGATCATCCATGATCTTATTGGAGCAGGCTCGAGGGGCTGAATGGCCTACTTCTGCTCCTAATTCGTATGTTCGTATGTAATGATCTTTCCATTGCATGAAGTACGAGAGCTTCTTGAAGCAACCTATGTGTGAGAGTCTGCACAAAAAATAAATTATAATAAATTTTACACATGCGTGAGGCTTGGTAGCTGAAATATTACTGTCCACTCCACTGCTATAGCAGACTGATGACGACCAATCATGTATGTAGAATCCACCAGGGGGCAGGAGTGTAGCAGCCCAAAAATTAAGGATCTTTAAAGATAATATTTAATATTTCAAAAACATATGTATTTCATTGCTTTATGTTTAGTGTAAAACATAGGAGAAAATCATTGGGAAAAATTGGATCAAAACAAACTCTGGTAAATTTGGAGTAAGTAATTGAAAACCAGTTTTTATCTGAAGGAAACAAGCAAGGGATACAAAACAAGGTGTGGTTAAGGTAAACGCCAATGCATAATTATTTATACACCTCTTGGACACCACTTTTATGGGTCTCATCTTCTCTCACCTAATCCCTAGATGGCTTTTAAAAAATAATATTTAAGAACTGGAAATTGAAATTCCACAGCCTTTCCAACAGACTTCCAGTGGAACTCCAGCAGCATGGTGAGAGAAAGGCTGCAAAACAAACAGAGACTCAGTTACGCCAAATGCTCCATTAGATGTTTTAATAGTTGGAGCCCAAATTGGGATCACCATAGGTGTTCAGGACCAGGTCCCAAAACTTCCTAAGTTAATTTTTTGTGTGTGTTTAATTTGGCCCCCTTACAAAATGCACTCTTTGTGGCTAAGCCTGAGTGTTGTTGGGTGGGGACCTAACAGCTCTCACTTCGGGCCTGTTAATGAAGGCCAGGCTTGCCAGCAGCTTGTGGCAGCCTGCTGACTGAGATGTGCTCATAACGGCGAATGAGCCTGCCTGGACATATGCTAATTAGGTGTTCTTTGCTGACTCCACATATTCCAGCAGGGTGAGCACTGACATCCAATGTAATATTTTAGTACAATGATTAACTAAGTATGTGATCAGTATGTATAAGAGGATAGGAGAATTATAAAGAAAATCATATTACAGAATTTAAATGAAGGTTATAACCATAATCAAATAAAGAATTGCATTTCTATAGGGCCTTTCATGTCCACAGCACTAAACTAATGAAGTACTTCTAATAAAGAGTTGTCAATGTTGTAATGCAGGAAATGCAGCATCCAATTTGCATATAGCAAAATGCCGCAAACAGATCAGGGGATCCAAAATGGACCGGGTCTGGAGGGATACGATGTTCAAACCTCTGGATAAGGGCGGGAAAAATGTACCCAACATCACCCACATCCCGATGACTACCTTCGTGTGCGGCTGCATCAAGCTGTGTGTAGACCTCCAGTATGCAAACTCCAAGTGTCACGACATGCTGAGGTTCTATCTGTCCCCAGTGTTGCGAAGGATGGGCCTGGTCACATTGCCGCAGAACGCTCCATCCAGTTGGACCATGCCATACCACCTATCCTTCGTGGAAAAGTTTCTGCGGAAAATCACCTTTGACCACCAATCCATCAGGCAGTGGTCTGCACGGAATGTCCTCAAGACCCTACGGGAAAAGGAGATGGTGGATCCTGTCGGATGGTTCCCCGAGCAGACCACCAAAGTCATTTGGCGGAATGCCTCATCACCAGAATTTTCAAACAAGCACCAAGATGTAGCTTGGTTGGTGGCGAGAAGTGTCCTCCCCGTCAGATCCTTCCTGCACTCCCAAAGTCTCACCCCCTCCGCACAATGCCCTCGAGGTGGCTGTGGTGGGGAAGAGATGGTTGCCCACCTCCTTCTGGAATGTGTCTTTGCAAAGCAGGTGTGGAAAGAGATGCAGTGGCTTTTGTCGAGGTTCATCCCAAGCAGCTCTGTAACACAGGAGTCTGTGCTCTAGGGGCTGTTCCCAGGGACACACATCGTGATATACATTAATGATTTGGAGGAAAGTATAGGTGGACTGATTAGCAAGTTTGCAGACGACACTAAGATTGGTGGAGTAGCAGATAGTGAAGGGGACTGTCAGAGAATACAGCAGAATATAGATAGACTGGAGAGTTGGGCAGAGAAATGGCAGATGGAGTTCAATCAGGGCAAATGCGAGGTGATGCATTTTGGAAGATCCAATTCAAGAGTGAACTATACAGTAAATGGAAAAGTCCTGGGGAAAATTGATGTCCAGAGAGATTTGGGTGTTCAGGTCCACTGTTCCCTGAAGGTGGCAACGCAGGTAAATAGAGTGGTCAAGAAGGCATACGGCATGCTTTCCTTCATCGGACGGGGTATTGAGTACAAGAGTTGGCAGGTGATGTTACAGTTGTATAGGACTTTGGTTCGGCCACATTTGGAATACTGCGTGCAGTTCTGGTCGCCACATTACCAAAAGGATGTGGATGCTTTGGAGAGGGTGCAGAGGAGGTTCACCAGGATGTTGCCTGGTATGGAGGGCGCTAGCTATGAAGAGAGGTTGAGTAGATTAGGATTATTTTCATTAGAAAGACGGAGGTTGAGGGGGGACCTGATTGAGGTGTACAAAATCATGAGAGGTATAGACAGGGTGGATAGCAAGAGGCTTTATCCCAGAGTGGGAGATTCAATTACTAGAGGACACGAGTTCAAAGTGAAAGGGGAAAAGTTTAGGGGGGATATGCGTGGAAAGTTCTTTACGCAGAGGGTGGTGGGTGCCTGGAACACGTTGCCAGCGGAGGTGGTAGATGCGGGCACGATGGCGTCTTTTAAGATGTATCTAGACAGATACATGAATGGGCAGGAAGAAAAGAGATACAGACCCTTAGAAAATAGGCGACATGTTTAGATAGAGGATCTGGATCGGCGCAGGCTTGGAGGGCCGAAGGGCCTGTTCCTGTGCTGTAATTTTCTTTGTTCTTTGTTCTTTGAGATAAACATCAACTGCTGCTGGAGGACTATCAATTCGGTGAAAGACGCTCTTTGGTCTGCCTGAAACTTGCTGGTCTTCCAGCGAAAAGAGTTGTCCACGACCGAATGTTGCAGACTGGCACATTCCAAGGTCCAGGACTGTGTGTTGAAGGACGCACTAAAGATTGAGGCAGCTGCAGCAAAGGCTCAATGGGGAAAGACCACTGTGTAAGGTCCCCCCCCCCCCAAAGCTGAACTGAGGGGCTGGATCGATGGAAAACCCCTCGAACTGTATCCGGAAAATTTTTGTTTGCTGTAAAATGTATATGGCATGAGAAATGAAATGGAAGGGCTGTGAGGCAACTCACTCCTGTATTGAAGGAAACTGACCTCCTTTGCACTGTTTGTATTTTTTGACTTGGTGCTGTTTGGAACTGTTTTGTAATGTATTTTTTTTTAACAGATTTTTATGAATAAAGTATATTTTGGAAACATAAAAAAACAAACAGCATTTAAATAATGACCAGATTGTTAATTGTATATCAATTGTTTAATTATATGCAGGTAGAGGGTGTTAACTAGTGTCTTACTTGAACAATTATAAGGAGACTGTTACTGAGACTGGTGTAGAATTTTGATTGAGGAGCTACATGTTTGTAATTCTTTTACTCTGTACAATAAATGTGAAACTGAGTAAAGATAGGCTCCAGCATTATCCTTCCACAACTAGCTTTCTGGAATTTAACATGGTAGCAGAGGATGGTTGCCTAAAGCTGAAGGTTGGAAGCAAGGAATTCTTTTTTTTTCACATAGAAAACTAAAATCTCACTAGCTTTTGTGGAAAATATAGGCAGAGGTAGATTCATTCTTGACAAGCAAGGGAGTGGAAGGTTATCAGGGGTAGGTGGAAATGTGGAGTAATCAATTCAGCCATGACCTTATTGAATGGCGGAGCAGGCTCGAAGGGCCGAGTGGCCTACTCCTGCTCCTAATTCATATGTTCGTATAGCAGAAAGCAAATGTAAATTGTTTGAGTATGATTACCCTGTGATTTTTCTGAGTCGGAACCATATGACCAGTGGAAGAATGCCGGCAGCTCCATTAGGTGGGACTTCTTGCCTCAATGAGGTGGAAGTCCCGCCCAAGATGAGTTAAAGGCTTGGGGACTGTAAAATCCGGTCTAGATCCCCAGGCCCGGCGGAGGCGGGATCTCCACCAACCTTTCAGCCGAAGGAGTGAGTGTTGGTCCTCTAGAGTGTGAGAATGGGGAGCTGAAAGAAAATAATAAGGAAATGGCAGATGCAATGAACAAATATTTTGCTTCTGTCTTCACTATACGGGATACAATAAACATTCTGCAATAACTTAAATCAGGAGATCAAAGGAAGAGAGGAACTTGGTGAAATTACAATCACTAGGGCAGCGGTACTGAGCAAACTGATGGAGCTGCAGGCTGACAAATCCCCAGGTCCTGATGGACCTCATCCCAGGGTCTTAGAAGAGGTGGCTAATAAAGTAGTAGAGGCGTGGTGTTAATTTTCCAAACTTTGCAAGATTCTGGTAAGGTTCCGTCAGACTGGAAAACGGCAAATATAACCCCTCAATTCAAGAAGGGGGGAGGCAGAAAACAGGTAACTATAGGCCAGTTAGCTTGACGTCTGTCGTGGGGAAGGTGTTAGAATTGATCATTAAGGAGGTTGTAGCTGGGCACTTAGAAAAACTCAAGGTAATTGGGAATAGCTCAATCCATACGGCCTCATTTGATGAACCTCCCCAAATGCATCACCTCACACCTCTCCAGGTTGAATTCCATTTGCCGCTTTTCTGCCCACCTGACCAGTCCATTGATAACTTGCTGTAGCCTGCCGCTATCCTCCTTACTATCTACCCCACGGCCAATCTTGGTGCCGTCTGCAAATTTCTTGATCATGCCCCCTACATTTATGTCCAAATCGTTAATATTAACCACAAAAAGAAGGGGACCCAGTAATGAACCCTGCCGAATGCCACTGGAAACAGCCCTCCAGTCGCAAAAACACCCGCCAACAATTACCCTTTGTTTCCTACCGCTGAGCCAATTTTGTGTCCACCTTGTTACATTTCCCTGGATCCCATGGGCTTTTATTTTTTTTAACCAGTCTGCCATGTGGGACCTTGTGAAAATCCTTGCTAAAATCCATGTAGACCACATTAACTGCACTACCCTCATCAATCTTCCTTGTAACTGCTTCAAAAAATTTGATCAAGTTGGTCAGACAAGATCTTCCCTTAACAAATCCATGTTGACTAAACTTGATTAATCTGTGCCTTTCTAATTGATGGTTTATCCTGTCTCTCAGAATTGATTCCAATAATTTGCCCACTACTGAGGTTAGACTGACTGGCCTGTAATTATTCGGTCTATCCCTAGCTCCCTTTTTAAACAGAGGTACATTGTTAGCACTTCTCCAATCCTCCGGCACCACAGCTGCATCCAGTGAGGAGTGGAAAATGATGTTCAGACCTTCCACTATTTCCTCTCTTGCTTCTTTTAACAATCTGGGGTACATTTCATCCTGCCGTGGTGATTTATCAACTTTCAAGGATGCTAATCCTATTAATGCTTCCTCTCTCCCTATGTTTATCACATCCAATACTTGAATGTAAGCTAGCAAAAAATATAAAAGCGGACTGTAAAAGCTTCTATAGGTACATAAAAAGGAAATGTTTGGCTAAGGCAAATGTGAGTTCACTACAGGCAGAGTCAGGTGAATTTATAATGGGGAATAGAGAAATGGCAGAGAAGCTAAATAATTACTTTGTATCTGACTTCATTGAGGGAGATACAAGAAATCTCCCAGAATTAGAGATTCAAGGGATTAGGAGGAATGAAGAATTGAAGGAAATGAGTATTAGTAAGAAGGTTGTATTGGAGAAATTAATGGGGCTGAAGTTTGATAAGTCCCCAGGACCTAATATTCTACATACCAAAGTGTTGAAAGAGGTAGCTATGGAGATACTGGATGCACTGGTGACCATCTTCCAAAATTCTATAGATTCTGGAGCGGTTCCTGCAGATTGGAAGATAGCAAATGGCACTCCACTATTTAAGAAGGGAGGGAGAGAGAAAACAGGGAATTTTAGATCTGTTAGCCTTACATCAGTTGTTGGGAAAATGCTAGAATCTATTCCAAAGGATGTGATAAATGGACACTTGGATAATAATGATCTGATTGGGCAGAGTCAACATGGATTTATGAATGGGAAATCATGTTTGACGAACCCTTTGGTGTTTTTGAGGATGTTACTAACAGAATTGATAAAGGGGAGTCATGGACGTGGTATACATGGATTTTCAGAAGGCTTTTGATAAAGCCCTCCACAGGAGGTTGGTTAGTAAAATTAAAGCACCTGGTTTAGGAGGTAATATACTGGCATGGATTAGGGATTGGTTAACAGGCAGCAAGCAGAGAGTATGATTAAATGGGTCATTCTTGCATTGGCAGGCTGTGACTAGTGGGGTACCGTAGGGATCAGTGCTTGGGTCCCAGCTGTTCACAATATATATCAATGATTTGGATATGGGGACTAAATGTAGTATCTCCAAGTTCACGGATGACACCAAACTAGGTGGGAATGTATGTTGTGAGGAAGATGCAAAGCGGCTTCAAGGGGATTTGGAAAGACTTAGTGAGTGGGCAAGAATGTGGCAGATGGAATATAATGTGGAAAAATGGGAGGGGCAAAAATGTGGCAGATGGAATATAATGTGGAAAAATGGGAGGTTATCCACTTTGATAGGAGGAATAGTTGTGCAGAGTATTTCTTAAATGGTAAGAGATTAGAAAGTGTAGATGTACAAAGGGACTTGGGTGTCCTTGTCAATAAGTCACTGAAAGCTAACATGAAGGTGCAGCAAGCAATTAAGAAGGCTAATGGTATGTTAGCCATTATCGCAAGAGGATTTGAGTACAGGAGTAGTGAAGTCTTGTTTCAATTGTATAGAACCGTGGTTAGACTGCACCTGGAGTACTGTGTTCAGTTTTGTTTCCCTTAACTTTGCAAAGATATTATTGCCATAGAGGGAGGGCAACGAAGGTTCACCAGACTTGTTCCTGGGATGGCGGGACTGTCCTATGAAGAGAGATTGGGGCAGCTGGGCCTGTATTCTGTAGTGTTTTGAAAAATGAGAGGTGAACCTACAAAAGGGTTCGACGCTGTTAAGATGTTTCCCCTGGTTGGTGAGTCTAGAACCAGGGGACACAATTTCAAAATAAGGGGGAAGCCACTTAAGATCGAGATGAGGAGAAATTTCTTTACTCAGAGTGTTATGAATCTTTGGAATTCTCTACCCCAGAGGGCTGTGGAAGCTCAGTCATTGAGTAAGTTTAAAGCAGAGATTGACAGATTTCTAAATACAAATGACATAAGGAGATATGAGGATAGTGTGGGAAAAAGGCTTTGAATTGGATGATGAGCCATGATCATATTGAATGGCGAAACAGGCTCGATGGGCTGAATGACCTACTCCTGCTCCTGTGTTCCTACACCCCTCTTCCTTAACTACAATATTTGCATCGTCCTCCTGTTTTCTGAAGAACAATACCAACGTCTTCCACCCCTACACATAGGTTACCTTTTTGGTCTTTTATGTGCCCTACTTTTTCCTTAGTTATCCTCTTGCTCTTAATGTATTCATAAAACATCCTTGCGTTCACCTTGATTTTGCATGGGCAGGCTTTGATGGATTTTGGAAAACAGATGGTTATCCAACGAAGGAATATATCATGGACTTTAACAGACTGTATAGAAATTTGACGAAATTCAATTTGGAGATCCCTGGTTCAGTGCTAACATTTAAGTTGCTAGATTGTGCTGGGGCATCACATTTGGACAGGTTCTTGGTTCTGACTGGGGTTAGGTTCTTGGAAAAAGCCTCTGTTAGATCAGATGTCTGCTGCCTTAAAGACATTCCCGGGCAACAGTCATTTCCTGCAGCCCTGGTAAAACAAACAGGGCATTCTCTGGTGACACAAAGAATGGAGGACGCTATGTTGCTGGATTTTGAAATGACCTACATGCTAGATGTGGGCATTCGTACAATGGAAGAGTTAAAGACAGGAGGAATGAGGATGTAAGCACCTTTAGCAGGTATGACTATTACAGTGGAAACAGAATTGGAACAACAATTGTAGGTGAATGAATCCCAGGGATGCCCAAGGAACAGTTAAGCGGTGCTTCAGGTATGACTCAAAGTATCATTATTCAATGATCTGCCCAAAGGCAGAGTCCTCGAAATAACAAATGACACAGAGAATTCTGATGTAGAAGAGGAAGATACTGATGAATCTGAATGATTTCTACTAGGCACAAGGAATTTTAGTCCTGTGATGAATGTTTTAGTTGTGGATTCATTCAACTGTGCTGTATTAGATAGTGCTTGCACATCGACAGTATGTGGAACAGATTGGTTACAATGTTATCTGGATTTACGCAGTAGTGAGGATTGATGCAAGGTTAAGGAGTATAAAAGTACTACCAGCTTTAGGTTTGATGATCACAGCACATTGAAGTCACTGAAGAGAGTAGTAATTCCATGTAAAATAGCTGGAGTAAGCCACTTTATCAGTACTGATGTAGTCTCTAGTGAGATACCTTTACTGTTGAATAAACCTTCAATGAAAAAGGCACAAATGAAACTTGATATGGAACATGATAAGGCAATTGTTTTTGGAAAGCCAGTGGATCTGCAGTTTACCCAGTCAGGGCATTATTGTATCACCTTATCAAAACCTGATGTTTCTAGGCAGAGTATTAAAGAAGTATTAATGGCATCAGGTGATAAGAATCAGGGAGATAAAAAGCAAATTTTCTTAAAGTTACACAGAGAATTTGCTCACCCTTCTTGTCAAAGATTAAGAACTGTACTAAAGGATACAGGTGTGTTTGATGAAGAGTATACGAGGATAAAGGAGATTAGTGAAAAGTGTGAAATCTGCAAAAAGTATCAGAGGATGCCATCACGTCCTATCGTAAGCCTACCATTGGCACGTTACTTTAACGAGGTAGTTGCCATGGATTTAAAGATATGGGACAAAGACAAGAATATTTTCATTTTACATTTTATAGACATAGCAAACAGATTTAGTCTTTCTACAATAATAAATAGCAAGGACAAAGGTCATGAAGGTAAGATCATGAAGAAATGCTTAGGGACTGGACTTGGGGCACCAGCTAAGTTTCTGACCGATACTGGAGGGTAACTTGCAAATGACAAGTTCAGAGACATGTGTAAAAACATGAACATTAGGGTTATGAATACTGCAGCTGAAAGTCCTTTCAGCAATGGGCTTTATGTAAGGAATCACACAGTGATTGATGAATTGCTGCATAAAATCTCAGATTAACAACAAAACTGTAAGTTGACAACCGCCCTGGCAGTCTTCCTGCTCTAGAAGGTATTACAATTAGTTTAATTTTTTCTGCACATTTGAATGTTTTACATGCAGGGAGATAGGCTTTCATCAAGGCTGAATTCTCTGAGAAAATTTGGAGAGATCTGAGGCATCGTATAAGGCCATCTGAGATGCAATTTAATTCAGGAGATTACGTGTATTATAAAAGAGAGGGTCATAGGGAATGGAAGGGCTTTAGTAAGGTAATAGGTTGTGATGGTAAGGCAGTAGTTATCAAGCATGGAAATCAAACAGTTAAGGTTCATTTCCCATGATCAATTGGGGTTGACTAAAAAATTTCAGAATTTGAGCAGCTGATAGAAGGAAACGAGGCACCTTGTACCTCAAATGATCACGTGCTTTGTAATGAAGGTCCTGAGGAACAGCATGAGGTAGATCAAGAGTTGGATAGTAATGTGAGTGATCATGACACTCAAGAAAAAGCTATCACATCCAAAGGGCAATTGCCCTGAGTAGGTACTCAGGTAACATATATTCCAGAGGGCTGTAATAAATGGAGGGAATCAACAATTGTGGGACGTGTGGAAAATCCACAGGCAGGTTTAAATATTGGTTGAATGTTCAAGATGATGGCCAAGAAGCAAAGTCCATGGAATGGCAGATTGTGGTGAAAGAGTGGAGAGTAAGAAAGCACAGTACAATTTCTAATAGTCAGTCTGGAAGTGACTCTTACATCAGGAAACAATCTCATACTGGAGAAAAAGCCTCCAATGGTTCAAGTGGAAGATCTTATAGCAGTAGTCCCGAAAGACATCAATGCTAATAGAGACCATAGTTTGAATAGATTCCACAATGAAACGAAGTTTAGAGAGCAGTCTTGGAATTGAACCAGAAGCAGAAATCCTCATGACCGTGAAGTTTCAGTAGCTGCCAATAAACCTGAGGATAAACTAATAAGAGAAGCAAAACATAAGGAATTAGAGAGTTAGAGACAGTCTAGTGTTAATTCTTAGGTGCCAGCTGGGAGACTGCTAGCCTTGTCACATATGGATTTGTACTGAAAACTCCTTCCAGATGGGACTTATAAGGCTAAAGTGATGCTAGTTGCGAGGGAATTTGAAGAGCGACTGGGTGATACCGATGTTAGAGTGGACTCTCCCAAAGCTTGAAAAGTAACCTTGAAAATCTTATTAGCTCTTTTGGCCACATATTCATGGGAGTGTAGATCCATTGACATAAAAGCCACATTTCTGCAGGGTGATACTTTTCAGAAAGAGGTGTTTCTGAAACCAACAAAGAGGCAGCAGATGCAGAGGAAAACTGTGGAAACTGAACAAGTGCATCTATGGCCTTAATTATGCTTCCAGGGTGTGGTATTTCTCAGTGAGATCTGTTTTGTTGAAAATTGGTTATGTTCAACTAAAAGCAAATCCTGCCATGTTTTACAGATGTGACGGAAATCACACCTGCTGAATGGAAACATATTAATTTTGTCCTATAGGACACTACTGAAACTTGTTTTACTGGACATTGCACAGAACTTGTTTAAAAAAACAGAACTGAGCGGCTGAAAATATGGTTGCACATTTGCATTCTGAGAGACAGTTGAATAGAAAGACAATGGGAGTGCTCACTGATTCAATTAACAAGATTGGTCTGGGTAATCAGAATAATCAATCTTCTTTGTCTGTGTAAGAACCAGAACTCCATACCCCACCGTGTGTGACCGGAGAACTTTGAGACCCAACAATCCTCGCAGAAGCTGCTGTTTCAAACAAAGAGCTGGTCGCATGACTTACCTGCTGGCCAGACTGGGAACTATTTGAATTGTGCCTCACCGAAAGTGTTGGGTAGACTACAATCTGAAGACAAAAGAGAAGCAAGCTCTCTCTCCCTGTCTCTCTCTCCAGCAAAGTCCCAGGGACCCATGGCAGCAGCTTGAGCCTCATGACAGAGCACCTCTTCAATCTTCTGGTACCAGAGAAGCAAGTTGGAAATTGTGCGCTGGGCCCTAGCGAGAACTCCAAAACTTCAGCTTTTATCAAGGACATTTCCACCCAGTAATTGAATTTCCTTTATTACGAATTCTACTTCAACCGCACCCCCCTCCCCACCACAATTCTTTCCTCCCCTCTATCTATTTGTGTGTGTGTTTCTCTCATATGCATGCTAACATGGTGGTGTCACTTATTTTAGTAATTTTAATTGAGTTAGAGTGATAAGGCTAATAAACTTACATCTTCTTGTTGAAACTTGAGAAAGCCTGTCTGGTTGGTTCATTTGCAATTACAATTAGAGAGCAGTGAGCAAGGACTCACTGAGGTGTTAAGCTAAAAACATTGCATTTTAAAAGATAATCCCTGTTACAGCCAAACCAGGAAAGGGAAAAGAGGGGAGCCTGAGACCCCTTCCTCATCCGATAGTAATACTGGTATTATAAAGAGAAACTTTCAGGCATCTTCATGATGCATGTTGATGATTTCTTATGGGGTGGTACTGTGGATTTTGAGAAATATGGTGTTAATAAGTTTAGGGCAGAAGTTAAGATTGGCTTGTGGGGCCTTTAAATATATTGGTTTTGATATTAAGCAGACTAAGAGTGGAATAACTTTAAATCAACAGTCCTATTTAGAGAGCGTTACTCCCATTGTGGTAGGTCATTGCAGAAAGAAAATGATATAACTAAAGCAGAGACTGAGCAATTGCGAAGCTTGATTGGTCAATTAAATTAAAACAGGAAGTGCTGGAAATACTCAGCAGGTCTGGCAGCATCTGTGGAGAGAGAAGCAGAGTTAACATTTCAGGTCAGTGACCTTTCATCTGAACGGGCAAAGGTTAGAAATGTGATAGGTTTTAAGCAATTAAAGCAGGGGTGGGGGAAAAAAGAACAAAAGGGAAGGTGTGTGATAGGCCAGAGACCTGGAGAGAGTAGAAGACCGGAGACAGATAGAGCAAGAGAGAGAGAGAGAGAAGCAGGGAAAAATCGAAAAGTGACACCACAGTGACGTCACAATCCACAGAGAGAGCAGGGAAACAGAGAGCTGCTGGGGTGAGTATACAGGTGAGCTTTTAATTTATTTTAAATCAAACATAGAATAACACTTGATTGATTTATTAGTATATAAACTAAAAACTAAAGTGAATTTTATAATTTATAATAGAGTAAGAGAGACCAGTAATGAGTGTATTAGTTTAAATTAGGACAATTTAATACATAATCTGTATTAAGTATTATTAGGGTTTATCAGTATTTGTAAGGTTTACTAATAGTAGTAAGGTTTATTAGTATTGGCAAAGCTTTATTATCATTGGCAATGTCTATTAGACTCACGGAGTGCAGATTAAAAGCTGAGTGTGGAGATTCAAGTTTGGTGAGTGGTGAGTTCAGTGAAGGGGGCAGAGGTGCTCCATTTTTCAATTTTTATTTGTACTCTTTTAACCCTCCAGTATTTGGTTCTTGCTTCGGAGCAGTGGAAGGAGCTGTTTGGTGAGTACCTGGCAAGCTGTGACATCACAGGCAAGCAGGTAGGTGATTGGTTTGGGAAGAAGCTACCTGTTTGGTGAGTATCTGGTAAGTGATTACGGTCCATTCTAATCCTAACATTTAAAATAGTAAAGGAACTAGTGGTAAGCTTAATAAAATATATTAAAAAAGGAAAATATAATAAATAATTGAATAAAATAATTAAGTTGTTAATTAAAACACATTAAGGATGCAGGACAGGTAATGTATCATGGCTGCAGAATGTGGGAGCTCCTGGATGCCAGTGTGATCCAGGGCAAACACGTCTGTAGTAAGTGTTTGCGGCTTGAAGAACTTCGGCTCAGAGTCAATGAACTGCAGTCCGAGCTGCAGACACTGCGACACATCAGGGAGGGGGAAAGTTACCCAGACATTTTGTATCAGGAGGCGGTCACACCCCTTAGATAGGGTGTTCTGATTTGGTCAGTGGCAGTGACAGGAGAGTGTGGCTGCAGCTGAGGCAGGTAAGGGAACCCAGAGGGCAGGAGTGCAGGAGCCTCAGACTTTGTGATTGTCTAACAGGTTTGAGGTTCTTTCAGCTTGTTTGGATGAGAGTGAAGGCTGCAGGGTGGATGAGCAACCTGATCATGGCACCATGGTGTAGGAAGCCATTCAGGTGGAGGGAGAAAAAAGGAATGTAGTGGTAGTAAGGGACAGTATAGAACAAAGAACAAAGATAATTACAGCACAGGAACAGGCCCTTCGGCCCTCCAAGCCTGCGCCGATCCAGATCCTCTATCTAAACCTGTCGCCTATTTTCTAAGGTTCTGTATCTCTTTTCTTCCTGCCCATTCATGTATCTGTCTAGATACATCTTAAAAGACGCCATCGTGCCCGCATCTACCACCTCCGCTGGCAACACGTTCCAGGCACCCACCACCCTCTGCGTAAAGAACTTTCCACGCATATCCCCCCTAAACTTTTCCCCTTTCACTTTGAACTCGTGTCCTCCAGTAATTGAATCCCCCACTCTGGGAAAAAGCCTCTTGCTATCCACCCTGTCTATACCTCTCATGATTTTGTACACCTCAATCAGGTCCTCCCTCAACCTCCGTCTTTCTAATGAAAATAATCCTAATCTACTCAACCTCTCTTCATAGCTAGCGCCCTCCATACCAGGCAACATCCTGGTGAACCTCCTCTGCATCCTCTCCAAAGCATCCACATCCTTTTGGTAATGTGGCGACCAGAACTGCACGCAGTATTCCAAATGTGGCCGAACCAAAGTCCTATACAACTGTAACATCACCTGCCAACTCTTGTACTCAATACCCCGTCCGATGAAGGAAAGCATGCCGTATGCCTTCTTGACCACTCTATTTACCTGCGTTGCCACCTTCAGGGAACAGTGGACCTGAACACCCAAATCTCTCTGGACATCGATTTTCCCCAGGACTTTTCCATTTACTGTATAGTTCACTCTTGAATTGGATCTTCCAAAATGCATCACCTCGCATTTGCCCTGATTGAACTCCATCTGCCATTTCTCTGCCCAACTCTCCAATCTATCTATATTCTGCTGTATTCTCTGACAGTCCCCTTCACTATCTGCTACTCTACCAATCTTAGTGTCGTCTGCAAACTTGCTAATCAGTCCACCTATACTTTCCTCCAAATCATTAATGTATATCACAAACAACAGTGGTCCCAGCACGGATCCCTGTGGAACACCACTGGCCACACGTCTCCATTTTGAGAAACTCCCTTCCACTGCTACTCTGTGTCTCCTGTTGCCCAGCCAGTTCTTTATCCATCTAGCTAGTACACCTTGGACCCCATGCGCCTTCACTTTCTCCATCAGCCTGCCATGGGGAACCTTGGCAGTTAGGGCAGTTAGGGGGATTGACTCCGTTCTCTGTAGCAAAGAGTGAGAGTCCAGATGGCTGTGTTGCCTGCCTGGTGCCAGAGTTCGGGACATCTGCTCAGGGCTGGAGAGGAACTTACAGTGGGAGGGGGAGGATCCAGTCGTCATGGTTAATGTAGGTACCAATGACATAGTCAGGCCAAGGAAAGAGATTCTCCATAGTCAGTATGAGGAACTATGTGCCAAATTAAGAAGCAGAACCTCAAAGGTAATAATCTCTGGATTATTACATCAATCATGTGCAAATTGGCATAGGGAAAATAAGATTAGAGAAATTAATGTGTGGCTCAACGACTGTTGTGGTAGAAGTAGGTTCCGGTTCGTCGGGCACTGGCACCAGTACTGGGGAAAGTGCAGGCTGTACTGTTGGGATGGTCTACACCTGAATCGTGTTGGGGCTGTTGTTCTAGTGAGCCGCGGAACGAGGGAAGTAGAGAGGGTTTTAAGCTGAATAGTGGGGGCAAGGGATCAAATTTGGGAAGATATGGTAAATCAAGGAATAGAGACAAGGCAAGAGAGAAAGGTATTAATATGGAAAATAATAAACAGACTGTGAGAGGAAGGGACAGAACGTACAAATCTAAGAGTAAAGCAACAGATAAGGATAGATGTTACAAAAATAATAAAAGGACAAAATTAAAGGCTCTGTATCTGAATGCACGGAGCATTTGAAACAAAACAGATGAACTGAGAGCACAAATAAAAATAAGTAAGTATGATCTGATAGCCATTACAGAGACATGACTGCAGGATCACATGGATTGGAACCTGAATATTGAAGGGTACATGGAATTTAGGAAGGACAGGAAGCTAGGAAAAGGTGGAGGGGTAGCTCTGTTAATTATTGACAGTATTAGCACAATAGAGAGGGATGACCTAAGTTCAGGAGACCAGGATGTAGAAGCAGTTTTGGTAGAGATGAGAAATTATAAAGGTAAGAAGTCATTTGTGGGAGTGGTGTACAGGCCATCTTACATAAACCACACTGTAGGACAGGGCATAAAGGAAGAAATAATGGCAGCTGGCCAGAAAGGTACAGTGATAATTATGGGGGATTTTTACCTACATATAGACTGGAAAAATCAAATGGGTAGAGGTAGCCTAGATGAGGAGTACATAGAATGTTTTTGGGATAATTTCTTGGAACAATACATTCTGGAGTCAATCAGAGAGCAGGCTGTACAAGACCTAGTATTGTGCAGTGAGATAAGATTAATTAGTGAGGTAGCAGCAATCATAATATAATTGAATTTTACATTCCGTTTGAGGGAGAGAAGAGTGGGTCCAAGACTAGTAATTTAAATGTAAATAAAGGCAATTATGAGGGCATGAAAGCAAAGCTAGCTAAAGTGAACTGGCAAATCAGGTTAAAGGATAGGTCAATAGAGATGCAGTGGCAGACATTTAAGGGGATATTTCAGGATACAAAGAATAGATACATTTCAACGAGAAAGAAAAATTCCAAGGGTAGGACCCACCATCCGTGGTTAAAGTTAAAGATGCTATCAGATGCTTAAAGAAAAAGCGTTTATTTGCGCAAAGATGGGAGACAGGTCAGAAGATTGGACAGAATATAAAAAACAGCAAAGAATGACTAAAAGATTGATAAGGAAGGTAAAATTAGAGTACAAGAGAAAGCCAGCTAGAAATATAAAGACAGATGGTAAGAGCTTCTATATTTAAAAAGAAGAGTTAACAAAGTGAGCATTGGATGCATAGAAAGTGAGTCTGGGGAATTAATAATGGATAATAAGGAGATGGCAGATGAATTGAACAGATATTTTGCATCGGTCTTCATTATTGAGGGTATAAGTAACATCCCAGTATTAGCTGTAAGTCAGGAAATGGAAGGGCGGGAAGAGCTCAAGAAAACTACAATCACCGGGTAAGTGGTACCGAACAAATGGTTGGAGCTGTGGGCTGTCAAGTCCCCAGGTCAAGATGGACTTCATCCTAGGGTATTAAAAGAAGTGGCTAGTGAGATAGTTGATGCGTTAGTTTTAATTTTCCAAAATTCCCTAGATTCGGGGAAGGTTCCGTTAGCTTGGAAAATAGCAAATGTAACCCCTTTATTCTAAAAGGAAGGGAGACAGAAAGCAGGAAACTACAGGCCAGTTAGCTTAACATCTGTCTTAGGGAAAATGTTAGAAGTTCTTATTAAAGACGGTATAGTAGGGCATTTAAAAAAATTCAAGGTAATCAGGCAGAGTCAACATGGATTTGTGAAAGGGAAATCATGTTTAACCAATTTATTGGAGTTCTTTGAGGGAGTTACATGTGCTGTGAATAAAGGGGTGGATGTATTGTACTTAGATTTCCATAAGGCATTTGATAAGGTGCCACATCAAAGGTTATTGCAAAAAATGAAAGCTCATGGTTTAGGGGTAACATATTGGCATGGATAGAAGATTAGCTAGCTGGAAGAGTAGGCATAAATGGGTCATTTTCTAGTTGGCAAGTTGTAACAAGTGGTGTGCCACAAGGATCTGTGCTGGGACCTCAACCTTTTACAATTCATATAAATGACCTAGATGAAGGGACTGAAGGTATGGTTGCAAAATTTGCTGATGACACAAAGATAGGTAGGAAAGTATCGTGTGAAGAGGGCATAAGGGGGCTACAAAGGGATATAGGTAATTAAGTGAGTGGGCAAAGACCTGGCAAATGGAGTATAATGAGGGTAAGTGTGAAATTATCCACTTTGGCAGGTAGAATAAAAGAGAAGCATATTATCTAAATGGTGAGAGATTGCGTAGCTCTGAGATGCAGAGGGATCTGGGTGTCCTAGTGCATGAATCGCAAAAGGTTAGTCTGCAGCTACAGCACGTAATTAGGAAAGCTAATAGAATGTTATTGTTTATCGCAAGGGGAATTGAATACAAAATTAGGGAGGTTATGCTTCAGCTATACAGGGCATTGGTGAGACCACATCTGAAGTACTGCGTACAGTACTGGTCTCCTTATTTAAGGAAGGATATAAATGCGTTGGAGGCAGTACAGAGAAGGTTGACTAGACTAATACCTGGAATGGGTGGGCTGTCTTACGAGGAAAGATTGGATAGGCTAGGCTTGTATCCATCCGCTGGAATTTAGAAGTGTAAGAGGTGACATGATTGAAACATATAAGTTTCTGAGGGGTCTTGACAGGGTGGATGTGGAAAGGATGTTTCCCCTTGTGGGAGAATATAGAACTAGGGGTCACTGTTTAAAAATAAGGGGTCACTCATTTAAGACAGAGATGAAGAGAAATGTTTTCTCTCAGAGGGTCGTGAGTCTTTGGAATTCTCTTCCTCAAAAGGCAGTGGAAGAAAAGACTTTGAACATTTTCAAGGAAGAGGTAGACAAATTCTTGATAAGAAAGGGGGTGGAAGGTTATCGGGAGTAGGTGGAAATGTGGAGTAATCAGTTCAGCCATGAACTTATTGAATTTCGGAGCAGGCTCGAAGGGCCAAGTGGTCTACTCCTGCTCCTAATTCGTATGTTCGTATGTTCATATGTAACTATGTGTTCACTATGGAGAAGGACGATGTAGGTGTAGAGATCAGGGAGGGGGATTGTGATATGCTTGAACAAATTAGCATTGAAAGGGAGGAAGTGTGAGCTGTTTTAGCGTGCTTACAGGTGGATAAATCCCCAGGCCCAGATGAGATGTATCCCAGGCTGTTATGTGAAGCAAGGAAGGAGATAGCAGGGGCTCTGACACAAATTTTCAAATCCTCTCTGGCCACAGGAAAGGTATCAGATGACTGGAGGACAGCGAATGTGGTACCTTTATTCAAGAAGGGTAGCAGGGATAAACCAGGTAATTATAGGTCAGTTAGACAAACATCAGTGGTAGGGAAACTATTGGAAAAAATTCTGAGGGACAGGATTAATCTCCATTCAGAGAGGCAGAGATTAATCAAGGATAGTCAGCATGGTTTTGTCAGGGGGAGATCGTGTCTAACAAACGATTGAATTTTTCGTGAGGTGACTAGATGTGTAGATGAGGGTAAAGCAGTTGATGTAGTCTACATGGACTTCAGTAAGGCTTTTGATAAGATTCCGCATGGGAAATTGGTTAAGAAGGTAAGAGCCCATGGGATCCAGGGCAATTTGGCAAATTGGATCCAAACTTGGCTTAGTGGCAGGAAACAGAGGGTGATGGTCAAGGATTGCTTTTGCGAGTGGAAGCCTGTGACCAGTGGTGTACTGCAGGGATCGGTGCTGAGATCCTTGCTGTTTGTGTGTACATTAATGACTTAAACGTGAATATAGGAGGTATGATCAGTAATTTCGCAGATGATACAAAAATTGGTTGTGTCGTAAGTAGTGAGGAGGAAAGCCTCAGATTACAGGATGATACATATGGGCTGGTAAGATGGGCAGAGCAGTGGCAAATGGAATTTAATCCTGATAAGTGTGAGGTGATGCATTTTGGGAGGACTAACAAGGCATGGGAATATACAATGGATGGTAGGACCCTCGGAAGTACAGAGGGTCAGAGGGACCTTGGTGTACTTGTCCATAGATCACTGAAGGCAGCAGCACATGTAGATAAGCTGGTTAGGAAGCCATATGGGATACTTGCCTTTATTAGCCGAGGCACAGAATATAAGAGCAGGGAGGTTATGATGGAGCTGTATAAAACGCTAGTTAGGCCACAGCTGGAGTACTGTCTACAGTTCTAGTCACCGCACTATAGGAAGGATGTTTTTGCACTAGAGAGAGTGCAGAGAAGATTCTTTTTTTAAATTCATTCATGGTATGTGGGCATCGCTGGCCAGGCCAGCATTCATTGCCCATCCCTAATTGCCCTTGAACTGAGTGGCTTGCTAGGCCATTTCGAGGGCATGTAAGAGTCAACCACATTGCTGTGGATCTGGAGTCACATGTAGGCCAGACCAGGTAAGGACAGCAGATTTCCTTCCCTCTAGGACATTAGTGAACCAGATGGGTTTTTACAACAATTGACAATGGTTTCACGGCCATCATTACACTAGCTTTAATTCCAGATTTATTAATTGAATTCAAATTTCACCTTCTGCTGTGGTGGGATTTGAACCCATGTCCCCAGAGCAATACCTTGGGTCTCTGGATTACTAGTCCAGTGACAATACCACTACGCCACCGCTTCCCCAGGATGTTGCCTGGGCTGGAGCATTTCAGCTATGAAGAGAGACTGGATAGGCTCGGGTTGTTTTCCTTAGAGTAGAGAAGGCTGAAGGGGGACCTGATTGAGGTATACAAAATGATGAGGGGCATTGATAAGATAGATTGGAAGAAACTTTTTCCCTTAGCGGATGGATCAATAACTAGGGGGCATAGATTTAAGAAAAGAGGCAGGAGGTTTGGAGGGGATTTGAGGAAAAAGTTTTTCACCCAGAGGGTGGTTGGAATCTGGAACATACTGCCTGAGGGGGTGATAGAGGCAGGAACCCTCACAACATTTAAGAAGTATTTAGGTGAGCACTTGAAACACCATAGCATACAAAATCGTTGCAGGCAGCCACAATTCTGTTGGTGAGTCTCTGCAGACACTCTTCTGTGTGGGATGTTAATGCAGCATCGTGGGCAAAGAGGAGTTACCTGATGAGGACTTTCCGTACTTTGGTCTTCGCTCTAAGACGGGCAAGGTTGAACAACCTGCCATCTGATCTTGTGTGCAGGAAAATTCCTTCTTCTGAAGACTTGAACGCATGTGAGAGCAGCAGAGAGAAGAAGATCCCAAACAGCGTAGGTGCGAGAACACAGCCCTGTTTCACGCCACTCAGGGTAGGAAAGGGGTCTGATGAGGCACCGCTATGCTGAATTGTGCCTTTCATATTGTCATGGAATGAGATGATGATACTTAGTAGCTTTAGTGGACATCTGATCTTTGCTAGTAGTCTGAAGAGACCACATCTGCTGATGAGGTCAAAGGCTTTGGTGAGATCTATTAAAGCAACGTAGAGGGGCATCTGTTGTTCGTGGCATTTCTCCTGTACTTGGCGAAGGGAGAACAGCATGTCAATGGTGGATCTCTCTGCTCGAAAGCCGCACTGTGCCTCAGGGTAGACATGCTTATCCAGCTTTGGGAGTCTGTTTAAAGCGACTCGAGTGAAGACTTTCCCCACTATGCTGAGCAGGGAGATTCCACGGTAGTTGTTGCAGTCACAGTGGTCATCCTTGTTCTTATAGAGGGTGATGATATTGGCATCGCGCATGTCCTGTGATACTGCTCCCTCATCCCAGCACAGGCAAAGCAGTTCATGGAGTGCTGAGAGTATAGCAGGCTTGGCACTCTTGATTATTTCAGGGGTAATGCTGTCCTTTCCAGGAGCTTTTCCACTGGCTAGAGAATCAATGGCATCACTGAGTTCCGATTTTGTTGGCTGTATGTCCAGCTCATCCATGACTAGCAGAGACTGGGCTGCATTGAGGGCGGTATCAGTGACAACATTTTCCTTGGTGTGGAGGCAGTGAATATGGAGTTCTATTTGTCAAATATTTTAGGTGTAATTCTGAACAAGGAACATACTGAAGATAGGATACCCATTGAATGTTATGTGGATATCGTTCTTTATGGGACAATGTACACTCTACAAAAAGGGTGAGTGAGAAAAGACTACGTATTGACCTTGCTAGATTGAAACAAATGCTGCAGAGAAAGGAAATCTCCAAACTTAAATGGGTAGATGCGCGTCATCAGCTACCTGCTTGTTTGACAACAATAAATTGTTAGGGGTGCTAGAGGAGGGGTGTCTTGCAATGTAATACTTTGTACCTAATATGGAATGCATTTTGATTTATTTTGAAATGTTGTTTGAGCATATTAATCAAAGTTTTATTATAAAAGAAGGAAGTGAATCTGCTAATTGTATATCAATTATTTAATTATATGCAGGCGGAGGGTGTTAACTTGAGCACTTGTAAGTAGACTCTTACTGAGACTGGTGGAGGGTTTGAGTGAGGAGCTATATGTTTGTAATCCTTTTACTCTGTACAATAAATGTGAAACTGAGTAAAGATAGGCTCCAGCATCATCCTTCTACAACAAGCTTTCTGGAATTTAACACAGATAATCTGTATTCGTTGTGTTGCTTGAGGGATAAAGGTTGTTTAGGACACCAGAGAAAACTCCTCAGTTCATTTTCAAAATAGTGCCATGGGATCTTTTATATCCACTGGAGAGGGCAGAGGAAGATCTGTAGGGGTTTCAGTTCCCTTCCTCCTTACAAAGATTCTTGTGCCCTGGAATTACAAGAACAAAATACACGAGAAAAACAGGTTTTGGCTCAACCTAAATTTGTTAGTTTATTAAACCAACAAACCCAAAGTACAAACCCCTCTATGATTTGAATGAAACTTACAATCACCCATGCAGCTGGTCGTTACCAATGTTGATTGTAGGCCTGGATCTGGAGATGACCGGTCCTCATCCTTCTTCACCTGACTGCAGTGCCCACGTTTTGATGTTGTCAGGGGAATTTATTATGGGGAACAAAGAAATGGCTGGCCAACTAAATGCATACTTTGGTTCTGTCTTCACAAAGGAGGACACAGATAACATACCAGAAATGTTGGGGAACACAGGGTTTAGTGAGAGAGAGGAACTGAAGGAAATCAGTATTAGTAGAGAAATGTTGTTGGGGAAATTGATGGGATTGAAGGCCGATAAATCCCCAGGGCCTGATAATCTACATCCCAGAGTACTTAAGGAAGTGGCCCTAGAAATAGTGGATTCATTGGTGGTCATCATCCAAGATTCTATAGACTCTGGAACAGTTTTATGTTTCTATGTTATATTGTTCCAGTCACGCTAACCCACACCTGGGCCTCAGGCGTAATTTCAGTTATCAGCCTGCTGAGCCGCCTGGTCATTCACACATCGTTATCTTGGTCTTTTAATCTCCTGGGCTATGCAGAACTGCAAGGTCAAAGACAACTCCTTATCTCTGTCCTTGCTGTCTACGCAGCATAAAGATAATGTAAATTTCTTCACGGTGATGGGCACTTAGCTCATGGCATTGTTCAGATGTTAATGCATCTTCCATTCTTGCCAGAAACTGATCATTTCAGTTAACTGATGGCATTGTTCAGTTGTTAATGTCCTCAAAGCTGATCATGAGTCAGACTTTCAGTTAACTTATTCCTCCTGTGCATCAGGTTCACTGTTTCATGTCCTTCAGGACCTTGGTTTAAAGTAACATTCATAAGATGGCATCTCTGACAGTGCAGCGTTCCCTCAGCATTGCACTGGAGTGTCAGCCTAGATTTTGTACTCATGCCCTGGCAGTGTGACTTGAACAAACAACAATGCAAATGTACATTGTAAATATAATCTGAAATGGCAAGTGTTGTGAGGCACTTCAAGAACTGTATTGAAAGAAACTGATTTGTATTGCATTTTATGAAATGCCCAAGTTGAATTGTTATGTAATGTATTTTTACAAATTTTATGAATAAAGTATATTTTTGGAAAAAGAAGCCTTGAACCAACAATCTTTTGACTCAGAAGTGAGAGTGTAACTGCTGATCCGTGGATCACTTGAATTTAAGGTATGGATTGATAATAACTGAAACAGAATTTGAACTAAGGTCAGAGACAAAAGGAGGAATATACAAGCATCATTTAAGTGGGTGTTGGTGAATTCTTTTATGGTTGTACACATCATCATTAACAGGTCCAAGAAATGCTGGAATCACTCAGCAGGTCTGGCAGCATCTGTGGAAAGAGAAGCAGAGTTAACGTTTCAGGTCACTGACCTGAAACGTTAACTCTGCTTCTCTTTCCACGGATGCTGCCAGACCTGCTGAGTGATTCCAGCATTTCTTGTTTTTGTTTCAGATTTCCAGCATCCGCAGTATTTTGCTTTTATCATTAACAGATCTCCTTGGTATTTGTAATGGATAAATATAGACTGGGTTATTACAGTGTAAGATTGGCCAACATTTTTTATAATAATGAGGATGTAGCTGGTGCAGATGAAAGTATGCCTTTATGAGTATACCATACTATCGCACTACAAAGAGGTACATTAGGAGATCCTAACCCTAACTTCAATGAGTTAAAGTTTTTGCACATCTGCAGTAACAACTCCCTGACCATAGATACTATGCTTGACCTACTCCACTACCTTTTCCCCTGACACTCCCTTCTGAAAAGGTACCTTTCCCACCCAAAGATTGCAAATCTCCTCTCTAAGTTCATCCTTCAGGGCTCTATATGAAAAACTCCTCCATATCTCCTGTGATATCCTCAAAGAACAAGTGAGGAAAACAAGTGGCAAACATTGAACATTACATTGAACATTGAATGAAGTACTGGAGCCTCTTTAAGAAACCTATGTGTGAGACTGCGCAAAAAATAAATTCGATAAATTTCACTAATGTGAAATTGACAGCTGAAGTATTAATGCCCACTCCACTGCTATGACATACTGAATTTTTTTCCTCTCACCGAGAGGACCGAACAATTACGTATATAACATCCACTGGGGGGCAGGAGTATAGCAGATCAAGAATTAAGGATCGTTAAAGATATTTAACAATATTTAATAAATGTATTTATTTCACTGCTTGATGTTTATTGTAAATCGTGGGAGAAAATCAGTAGGAAAAATTGGATCAAAACAAACTCTGGTAAATTTGGAGGAAGTCATTTAAAACTTTTCTTTATCTTCAACATTGCAAAACTCAGGAAAAAGGCAAGGATTGAAAACAAGGTACAGTTAAGGTAAATGACGATGCATAATTATTGCCACACATCACAATCACCACTTTTATATGACTCACCACCCCAAGATAGATTTTTTTAAGTTAGAAGTAAAATTTAAGAACTGGGCTGAATTTTCCCCACTGGCATGGGAAACAGTGGTGGGTAATGGTTTTAAAAACAATAATCAGGGAAAAAACTAACACATACTTGGAGAGGTTCAAGTGAATTAAGGATAGCTAGCATGGATTTGTAAAAGGCATATCATGCTTGCCTAATTTAATTGAATTTTTTGATGAAGTAACAGAGAAGGTTGATGAAGGGAATTCAGTGGATGTTGTTTATATGGATTTTAAGAAAGCGTTTGATAAGGTACCACATAAAAGGTTGGTTAGCAAAATTGAGGCTCATGGAATAGTGGATAAGTGTCCAATTGGATAAAAAAATTAGCTTAAGGACAGAAAACAGCGAGTCGTAGTAAATGGTTGTTTTTCAGACTGGAGGATGGTAGGCCATGGTGTCCCCTAAGGGTCAGTGCTGGGACCACTGTTTTTTTGCTATATATAAATGACTTGGATCTTGGAATAGAGAGTAGAATCTCAAAATTTGCCAATGACACCAAAACTTGGAGGTGTGGCAAACAGTGAGGAAGATATGAATCGCCAGCAACAGGATATAGATAGACTAGCAGAATGACCTGGGGGTGCATGTACATCGATCTCTGAAGGTAGCAAAGCATATTGAGAGAGTGGTTAGAAAAGCATATGGGATATTGGGATTCATGAATAAAGGCATTGAGTACAATTGCAGGGAAGTTATGCTGAACCTTTATAAAGCTCTGGTTAGGCCCCAACTGGAGTACTGGGTCCAGTTATAGTCACCACACTTTAGGAAGTCTGTTTAGGGGAGATGGTGGTGTAGTGGTAATGTCTCTGAAGTAGTAATCCCAAGGCCCAGGCTAATACCCTGGGGACATGGGTTCAAATCCCACCATTATGTATTTATAAAATGGTGAGAGGATGGGAAGAGTTGATGGCCAAAGGGAGCTGGGTGTCCTTGCTCATGTGCAGGCGCAGCAAGCAATTACGAAAGTAAATGGTAAGTTGGCCTTTGTAGCAAGGGGTTTTAAGTACAGGAGTAAAGAAGCCTTTCTGCAATTGTAGAGAGACTTGGTGAGACCCCACCTTGAGTATTGTGGACAGTTTTGGTCTCCTCATCTAAGGAAGGATATACTTGCCATTGAGGGAGTGCAATTGAGGGTGGTTCACCAGTCTAATCCCTGGGATGGTGGGATTGTCATATGAGAAGAGATTGAGGAAACTGGGCCTGTATTCTCCAGATTTTCGATGAATGAGAGGTGATCTCATTGAAACTTACAAAATTTTTACAGGGTGTGACAGGGTGGATGTATATAGGATGTTTCCCCTGGCTGGTGAGCCTAGAACCAGGGGACATAATCTCAGAATAAGGGGTAGGCCATTTAAGACTGAGATGAGGAGTAATTTCTTCATTGAGAAGGTGGTGAATCTTTGGGATTCTCTACCCCAGAGGGCTGTGGAAGCTCAATCATTGAGCATGTTCAAGACAGAAATCGATAGGTATCTGGATACTAATTACATCAAGGGATACAGGGATAGCGCGGGAAAGCGGTGTTGAGGTAGATGATCAGCCATGATCTAATTGAATCATGGAGCAGGCTCAGCGGGCAGAATGGCCCACAACCTGTTCCTACGTTCCCAAGGCAGCTGGTGGAATTTAAATTCAATTAATTAATAAATTCAGTTAATCAATAAAAATCTGGAATTGAAACCTCGTTTCTGTAATGTTGCCATGAAACGATCATCGATTGTCATAAAAACCCATCTGGCTCACTAATGTCCTTTAGGGAAGGAAATCTACCATCCTTACCTGGTCTGGCCTACATGTGACTTCAGACAGACAGCAATATGGTTGACTCTTAACTGCCCTCTGAAATGGCCTAGCAAACCACTCAGTTCAAAGGCAGTTAGGGATGGGCAACAAACGCTGGCCTGTCAGTGATGCCCACATCCCATGAAAGAATAAAAAAAAGTAAGGGTGCAGAAAAGATCTACCGGAATGATTCCAGGGATGGGGAATTTTAGTTAGAAGATTAGATTGGATAAACTGGGATTGTTCTCCTTAGAACAAAGAAGATTGAGGGGAGATTTGATAGGGGTGTACAAGAATATGACAGTCTTAGATAACTTAGACAAGGAAAAGCTGTTCCCTTTATCTAATGGAACAAGGACCAGGGAACATGGATTGAACATTTTGGGCAAGAGATGCAAGGGGAATATGACGAAGAACTTTTTTACGGCGCAGGTGGTAATGAACTCACTGTCCACAAGGGTGGTGGCTTCAAGGGAAATTGGATGGCCATTTGAGAGAAATAGACTTACTAGATGGGATTGAGCAGGGAGTGGAGAGCTGGCATGGACTCGATGGGCCAAATGGCCTTCTTCTGTGCCATAAATGACTCTATGACTCAGGGAGTCAAGAGTTATGTGGGGCAGGCAGCAAAGTGGAGTGAAAGCCACAATCAGATCTCATTGAATGGTGGAGCAGATTTGAGCAGCCGAATGGCGTACTCCTGCTCCTATTTCTTATTTTCTTATGTGTGTTCTTATGCTTAAAAGGCTTGAATTGGGACTGGAGGAGATAACAGGGTTAGAGAGGGGTGAAGCCATGCAGGGATTTGAAAACAAGGATGAGAATTTTTAAATCGAAGCGTTGCTTAACTGGGAGCCGATGTAAATCAACGTGCATTGGGGTGATGGACGTACAGGATGTGTTAGGACATGAGCAGCAGAGTTTCGATGACCTCAAGTTATGAAGAGTAGAATGTTGGAGGCTGGCCAGGAGTGCTTGGAATAGTTAAGTCTGGACAAGTAACATAGGCAAGGATAAGGGTTTCAGCAACAGATGGGCTGAGGCAGGGACAGAGTCAGGCAATGTTACAGAGGTGGAAATAGGCAGTCTTAGTGATTGCACAGGTATGTGGTCGGAAGCTCACCAAGGTTGAAAACAGTCTGGTTCAGCCTCAGGCAGTTTCCAGGAAGAGGGGTGAAGTTGGCGGCTCGTGAGTGGAGTTTGTGGCAGAGACAAAACACACTGTTTAGTTGGAGGAAATTTCTGCTCACCCAGTACTGGATGTCGGACAAGCAGAGAGAGTGGCGGAGTGGTGGTGAGATAGAACTGGGTGCCATCAGCATACATATAGAAGGAAACTGTTAGGTAATAAGCAGTGGGCGCTTCAGCTACACAACTGTAGGCCCCCGTAAACATGGCAGCCACTGGAGCATTCGCATTCACAAGGCAGTAAGTCCACCAACCATATCTTGACATTGTTACCATTCTGCTAATGTCAATTTTGCTGGGTTAAAATTGGCTCCTATCTATTTCTATGTGAACTATTAGTTTCTCTAAGTGAAGGTTATAGAGTACTTTTCCCTCCTTGTGGCTTTCACTCAAAGCTTTGTCATGGCAATGACTGAGAATTATGTCAGAAATTTCAAATCTGGCACTATGCCCCATCTTTGTGCATTGAAATAACCCCGTCTTCTAACTTCCTTGTTTTTTACAGACTACAACAGTTCCAAATAAATTAAGCAGCTTCCTTATGAACAAATGTTTTTCCTACAAAGTTAATAATTTATAGAACAGGGTGCAGTTGGTGAACTTTAAAATACTTCAGATAACCTCATAAAGAGTCTGTTGTTCATTAATTTATAGATAAAGTAAATTGGAAAAAGAGCCGGTGATGGGGGTGGGGGAGGGAGGGTGCAAATGAGGAGTTTTTCTTTACTCAGCAAGTTTTTATGATCTGGAAGCAGATTCAATCGCAATTTTCAATAGGGAATTAGATATATAGCTTAACAGGTAAAATTTGCAGGGCTATGGTAAAAGATCTGGGGAGTGGAACTAATTGGTAGCTCTTTGAGAACTGACACAGGCATAAATGGCTGAATGGCCGACGACTGTGCTGTATTGTTCGAAGATTCTCTGATTCTATCCCCTAAGATTATGTATAGTGTAGGTAACATCATAAAGAATTTGCAAATTTGTAATATGAATGTTTGTACTTTTTATTTATTTGTTCAAGAAGGGGAGTAGAGACAGCCCTGGTAATTATAGACCTGTGAGCCTTACTTCGGTTGTGGGTAAAATGTTGGAAAAGGTTATAAGAGATAGGATTTATAATCATCTTGAAAAGAATAAGTTCATTAGAGATAGTCAGCACGGTTTTGTGGGTAGGACCCACCATCCGTGGTTAAAGTTAAAGATGCTATCAGATGCTTAAAGAAAAAGCGTTTATTTGCGCAAAGATGGGAGACAGGTCAGAAGATTGGACAGAATATAAGAAACAGCAAAGAATGACTAAAAGATTGATAAGGAAGGTAAAATTAGAGTACAAGAGAAAGCCAGCTAGAAATATAAAGACAGATGGTAAGAGCTTCTATATTTAAAAAGAAGAGTTAACAAAGTGAGCATTGGATGCATAGAAAGTGAGTCTGGGGAATTAATAATGGATAATAAGGAGATGGCAGATGAATTGAACAGATATTTTGCATCGGTCTTCATTATTGAGGGTATAAGTAACATCCCAGTATTAGCTGTAAGTCAGGAAATGGAAGGGCGGGAAGAGCTCAAGAAAACTACAATCACCGGGTAAGTGGTACCGAACAAATGGTTGGAGCTGTGGGCTGTCAAGTCCCCAGGTCAAGATGGACTTCATCCTAGGGTATTAAAAGAAGTGGCTAGTGAGATAGTTGATGCGTTAGTTTTAATTTTCCAAAATTCCCTAGATTCGGGGAAGGTTCCGTTAGCTTGGAAAATAGCAAATGTAACCCCTTTATTCTAAAAGGAAGGGAGACAGAAAGCAGGAAACTACAGGCCAGTTAGCTTAACATCTGTCTTAGGGAAAATGTTAGAAGTTCTTATTAAAGACGGTATAGTAGGGCATTTAAAAAAATTCAAGGTAATCAGGCAGAGTCAACATGGATTTGTGAAAGGGAAATCATGTTTAACCAATTTATTGGAGTTCTTTGAGGGAGTTACATGTGCTGTGAATAAAGGGGTGGATGTATTGTACTTAGATTTCCATAAGGCATTTGATAAGGTGCCACATCAAAGGTTATTGCAAAAAATGAAAGCTCATGGTTTAGGGGTAACATATTGGCATGGATAGAAGATTAGCTAGCTGGAAGAGTAGGCATAAATGGGTCATTTTCTAGTTGGCAAGTTGTAACAAGTGGTGTGCCACAAGGATCTGTGCTGGGACCTCAACCTTTTACAATTCATATAAATGACCTAGATGAAGGGACTGAAGGTATGGTTGCAAAATTTGCTGATGACACAAAGATAGGTAGGAAAGTATCGTGTGAAGAGGGCATAAGGGGGCTACAAAGGGATATAGGTAATTAAGTGAGTGGGCAAAGACCTGGCAAATGGAGTATAATGAGGGTAAGTGTGAAATTATCCACTTTGGCAGGTAGAATAAAAGAGAAGCATATTATCTAAATGGTGAGAGATTGCGTAGCTCTGAGATGCAGAGGGATCTGGGTGTCCTAGTGCATGAATCGCAAAAGGTTAGTCTGCAGCTACAGCACGTAATTAGGAAAGCTAATAGAATGTTATTGTTTATCGCAAGGGGAATTGAATACAAAATTAGGGAGGTTATGCTTCAGCTATACAGGGCATTGGTGAGACCACATCTGAAGTACTGCGTACAGTACTGGTCTCCTTATTTAAGGAAGGATATAAATGCGTTGGAGGCAGTACAGAGAAGGTTGACTAGACTAATACCTGGAATGGGTGGGCTGTCTTACGAGGAAAGATTGGATAGGCTAGGCTTGTATCCATCCGCTGGAATTTAGAAGTGTAAGAGGTGACATGATTGAAACATATAAGTTTCTGAGGGGTCTTGACAGGGTGGATGTGGAAAGGATGTTTCCCCTTGTGGGAGAATATAGAACTAGGGGTCACTGTTTAAAAATAAGGGGTCACTCATTTAAGACAGAGATGAAGAGAAATGTTTTCTCTCAGAGGGTCGTGAGTCTTTGGAATTCTCTTCCTCAAAAGGCAGTGGAAGAAAAGACTTTGAACATTTTCAAGGAAGAGGTAGACAAATTCTTGATAAGAAAGGGGGTGGAAGGTTATCGGGAGTAGGTGGAAATGTGGAGTAATCAGTTCAGCCATGAACTTATTGAATTTCGGAGCAGGCTCGAAGGGCCAAGTGGTCTACTCCTGCTCCTAATTCGTATGTTCGTATGTTCATATGTAACTATGTGTTCACTATGGAGAAGGACGATGTAGGTGTAGAGATCAGGGAGGGGGATTGTGATATGCTTGAACAAATTAGCATTGAAAGGGAGGAAGTGTGAGCTGTTTTAGCGTGCTTACAGGTGGATAAATCCCCAGGCCCAGATGAGATGTATCCCAGGCTGTTATGTGAAGCAAGGAAGGAGATAGCAGGGGCTCTGACACAAATTTTCAAATCCTCTCTGGCCACAGGAAAGGTATCAGATGACTGGAGGACAGCGAATGTGGTACCTTTATTCAAGAAGGGTAGCAGGGATAAACCAGGTAATTATAGGTCAGTTAGACAAACATCAGTGGTAGGGAAACTATTGGAAAAAATTCTGAGGGACAGGATTAATCTCCATTCAGAGAGGCAGAGATTAATCAAGGATAGTCAGCATGGTTTTGTCAGGGGGAGATCGTGTCTAACAAACGATTGAATTTTTCGTGAGGTGACTAGATGTGTAGATGAGGGTAAAGCAGTTGATGTAGTCTACATGGACTTCAGTAAGGCTTTTGATAAGATTCCGCATGGGAAATTGGTTAAGAAGGTAAGAGCCCATGGGATCCAGGGCAATTTGGCAAATTGGATCCAAACTTGGCTTAGTGGCAGGAAACAGAGGGTGATGGTCAAGGATTGCTTTTGCGAGTGGAAGCCTGTGACCAGTGGTGTACTGCAGGGATCGGTGCTGAGATCCTTGCTGTTTGTGTGTACATTAATGACTTAAACGTGAATATAGGAGGTATGATCAGTAATTTCGCAGATGATACAAAAATTGGTTGTGTCGTAAGTAGTGAGGAGGAAAGCCTCAGATTACAGGATGATACATATGGGCTGGTAAGATGGGCAGAGCAGTGGCAAATGGAATTTAATCCTGATAAGTGTGAGGTGATGCATTTTGGGAGGACTAACAAGGCATGGGAATATACAATGGATGGTAGGACCCTCGGAAGTACAGAGGGTCAGAGGGACCTTGGTGTACTTGTCCATAGATCACTGAAGGCAGCAGCACATGTAGATAAGCTGGTTAGGAAGCCATATGGGATACTTGCCTTTATTAGCCGAGGCACAGAATATAAGAGCAGGGAGATTATGATGGAGCTGTATAAAACGCTAGTTAGGCCACAGCTGGAGTACTGTCTACAGTTCTAGTCACCGCACTATAGGAAGGATGTTTTTGCACAAGAGAGAGTGCAGAGAAGATTCTTTTTTTTAATTCATTCATGGTATGTGGGCATCGCTGGCCAGGCCAGCATTCATTGCCCATCCCTAATTGCCCTTGAACTGAGTGGCTTGCTAGGCCATTTCGAGGGCATGTAAGAGTCAACCACATTGCTGTGGATCTGGAGTCACATGTAGGCCAGACCAGGTAAGGACAGCAGATTTCCTTCCCTCTAGGACATTAGTGAACCAGATGGGTTTTTACAACAATTGACAATGGTTTCACGGCCATCATTACACTAGCTTTAATTCCAGATTTATTAATTGAATTCAAATTTCACCTTCTGCTGTGGTGGGATTTGAACCCATGTCCCCAGAGCAATACCCTGGGTCTCTGGATTACTAGTCCAGTGACAATACCACTACGCCACCGCTTCCCCAGGATGTTGCCTGGGCTGGAGCATTTCAGCTATGAAGAGAGACTGGATAGGCTCGGGTTGTTTTCCTTAGAGTAGAGAAGGCTGAAGGGGGACCTGATTGAGGTATACAAAATGATGAGGGGCATTGATAAGATAGATTGGAAGAAACTTTTTCCCTTAGCGGATGGATCAATAACTAGGGGGCATAGATTTAAGAAAAGAGGCAGGAGGTTTGGAGGGGATTTGAGGAAAAAGTTTTTCACCCAGAGGGTGGTTGGAATCTGGAACATACTGCCTGAGGGGGTGATAGAGGCAGGAACCCTCACAACATTTAAGAAGTATTTAGGTGAGCACTTGAAACACCATAGCATACAAAATCGTTGCAGGCAGCCACAATTCTGTTGGTGAGTCTCTGCAGACACTCTTCTGTGTGGGATGTTAATGCAGCATCGTGGGCAAAGAGGAGTTACCTGATGAGGACTTTCCGTACTTTGGTCTTCGCTCTAAGACGGGCAAGGTTGAACAACCTGCCATCTGATCTTGTGTGCAGGAAAATTCCTTCTTCTGAAGACTTGAACGCATGTGAGAGCAGCAGAGAGAAGAAGATCCCAAACAGCGTAGGTGCGAGAACACAGCCCTGTTTCACGCCACTCAGGGTAGGAAAGGGGTCTGATGAGGCACCGCTATGCTGAATTGTGCCTTTCATATTGTCATGGAATGAGATGATGATACTTAGTAGCTTTAGTGGACATCTGATCTTTGCTAGTAGTCTGAAGAGACCACATCTGCTGATGAGGTCAAAGGCTTTGGTGAGATCTATTAAAGCAACGTAGAGGGGCATCTGTTGTTCGTGGCATTTCTCCTGTACTTGGCGAAGGGAGAACAGCATGTCAATGGTGGATCTCTCTGCTCGAAAGCCGCACTGTGCCTCAGGGTAGACATGCTTATCCAGCTTTGGGAGTCTGTTTAAAGCGACTCGAGTGAAGACTTTCCCCACTATGCTGAGCAGGGAGATTCCACGGTAGTTGTTGCAGTCACAGTGGTCATCCTTGTTCTTATAGAGGGTGATGATATTGGCATCGCGCATGTCCTGTGATACTGCTCCCTCATCCCAGCACAGGCAAAGCAGTTCATGGAGTGCTGAGAGTATAGCAGGCTTGGCACTCTTGATTATTTCAGGGGTAATGCTGTCCTTTCCAGGAGCTTTTCCACTGGCTAGAGAATCAATGGCATCACTGAGTTCCGATTTTGTTGGCTGTATGTCCAGCTCATCCATGACTAGCAGAGACTGGGCTGCATTGAGGGCGGTATCAGTGACAACATTTTCCTTGGTGTGGAGGCAGTGAATATGGAGTTCTATTTGTCAAATATTTTAGGTGTAATTCTGAACAAGGAACATACTGAAGATAGGATACCCATTGAATATTATGTGGATATCGTTCTTTATGGGACAATGTACACTCTACAAAAAGGGTGAGTGAGAAAAGACTACGTATTGACCTTGCTAGATTGAAACAAATGCTGCAGAGAAAGGAAATCTCCAAACTTAAATGGGTAGATGCGCGTCATCAGCTACCTGCTTGTTTGACAACAATAAATTGTTAGGGGTGCTAGAGGAGGGGTGTCTTGCAATGTAATACTTTGTACCTAATATGGAATGCATTTTGATTTATTTTGAAATGTTGTTTGAGCATATTAATCAAAGTTTTATTATAAAAGAAGGAAGTGAATCTGCTAATTGTATATCAATTATTTAATTATATGCAGGCGGAGGGTGTTAACTTGAGCACTTGTAAGTAGACTCTTACTGAGACTGGTGGAGGGTTTGAGTGAGGAGCTATATGTTTGTAATCCTTTTACTCTGTACAATAAATGTGAAACTGAGTAAAGATAGGCTCCAGCATCATCCTTCTACAACAAGCTTTCTGGAATTTAACACAGATAATCTGTATTCGTTGTGTTGCTTGAGGGATAAAGGTTGTTTAGGACACCAGAGAAAACTCCTCAGTTCATTTTCAAAATAGTGCCATGGGATCTTTTATATCCACTGGAGAGGGCAGAGGAAGATCTGTAGGGGTTTCAGTTCCCTTCCTCCTTACAAAGATTCTTGTGCCCTGGAATTACAAGAACAAAATACACGAGAAAAACAGGTTTTGGCTCAACCTAAATTTGTTAGTTTATTAAACCAACAAACCCAAAGTACAAACCCCTCTATGATTTGAATGAAACTTACAATCACCCATGCAGCTGGTCGTTACCAATGTTGATTGTAGGCCTGGATCTGGAGATGACCGGTCCTCATCCTTCTTCACCTGACTGCAGTGCCCACGTTTTGATGTTGTCAGGGGAATTTATTATGGGGAACAAAGAAATGGCTGGCCAACTAAATGCATACTTTGGTTCTGTCTTCACAAAGGAGGACACAGATAACATACCAGAAATGTTGGGGAACACAGGGTTTAGTGAGAGAGAGGAACTGAAGGAAATCAGTATTAGTAGAGAAATGTTGTTGGGGAAATTGATGGGATTGAAGGCCGATAAATCCCCAGGGCCTGATAATCTACATCCCAGAGTACTTAAGGAAGTGGCCCTAGAAATAGTGGATTCATTGGTGGTCATCATCCAAGATTCTATAGACTCTGGAACAGTTTTATGTTTCTATGTTATATTGTTCCAGTCACGCTAACCCACACCTGGGCCTCAGGCGTAATTTCAGTTATCAGCCTGCTGAGCCGCCTGGTCATTCACACATTGTTATCTTGGTCTTTTAATCTCCTGGGCTATGCAGAACTGCAAGGTCAAAGACAACTCCTTATCTCTGTCCTTGCTGTCTACGCAGCATAAAGATAATGTAAATTTCTTCACGGTGATGGGCACTTAGCTCATGGCATTGTTCAGATGTTAATGCATCTTCCATTCTTGCCAGAAACTGATCATTTCAGTTAACTGATGGCATTGTTCAGTTGTTAATGTCCTCAAAGCTGATCATGAGTCAGACTTTCAGTTAACTTATTCCTCCTGTGCATCAGGTTCACTGTTTCATGTCCTTCAGGACCTTGGTTTAAAGTAACATTCATAAGATGGCATCTCTGACAGTGCAGCGTTCCCTCAGCATTGCACTGGAGTGTCAGCCTAGATTTTGTACTCATGCCCTGGCAGTGTGACTTGAACAAACAACAATGCAAATGTACATTGTAAATATAATCTGAAATGGCAAGTGTTGTGAGGCACTTCAAGAACTGTATTGAAAGAAACTGATTTGTATTGCATTTTATGAAATGCCCAATTTGAATTGTTATGTAATGTATTTTTACAAATTTTATGAATAAAGTATATTTTTGGAAAAAGAAGCCTTGAACCAACAATCTTTTGACTCAGAAGTGAGAGTGTAACTGTTGATCCGTGGATCACTTGAATTTAAGGTATGGATTGATAATAACTGAAACAGAATTTGAACTAAGGTCAGAGACAAAAGGAGGAATATACAAGCATCATTTAAGTGGGTGTTGGTGAATTCTTTTATGGTTGTACACATCATCATTAACAGGTCCAAGAAATGCTGGAATCACTCAGCAGGTCTGGCAGCATCTGTGGAAAGAGAAGCAGAGTTAACGTTTCAGGTCACTGACCCGAAACGTTAACTCTGCTTCTCTTTCCACGGATGCTGCCAGACCTGCTGAGTGATTCCAGCATTTCTTGTTTTTGTTTCAGATTTCCAGCATCCGCAGTATTTTGCTTTTATCATTAACAGGTCTCCTTGGAATTTGTAATGGATAAATATAGACCGGGTTATTACAGTGTAAGATTGGCCAACATTTTTTATAATAATGAGGATGTAGCTGGTGCAGATGAAAGTATGCCTTTATGAGTATACCATACTATCGCACTACAAAGAGGTACATTAGGAGATCCTAACCCTAACTTCAATGAGTTAAAGTTTTTGCACATTTAGAATTTAGAACATTACAGCGCAGTACAGGCCCTTCGGCCCTCGATGTTGCGCCGACCTGTGAAACCATCTGACCTACACGATTCCATTTTCATCCATGTGTCTATCCAATGTCCACTTAAATGGCCTTAAAGTTGGCGAATCTACTACTGCTGCAGGCAGGGTGTTCCACGCCCTTACTACTCTCTGAGTAAAGAAACTACCTCTCACATCTGTCCGATATCTATCACCCCTCAACTTGAAGCTATGTCCCCTCGTGTTTGCCATCACCATCCGAGGAAAAAGACGCTCACTATCCACCCTATCTAACCCTCTGATTATCTTATATGTCTCTATTAAGTCACCTCTCCTCCTCCTTCTCTCTAACGAAAACAACCTCAAGTCCCTCAGCCTTTCCTCGTAAGACCTTCCCTCCATACCAGGCAACATCCTAGTAAATCTCCTCTGCACCCTTTCCATAGCTTCCACATCCTTCCTATAATGCGGTGACCAGAACTGCACGCAATACTCCAGGTGCGGTCTCACCAGAGTTTTGTACAGCTGCAGCATGACCTCGTGGCTCCGAAACTCGACCCCCCTACTAATAAAAGCTAACACACCATATGCCTTCTTAACAGCCCTATTAACCTGGTTAGCAACCTTCAGGGATTTATGCACCTGGACACCAAGATCTCTCTGTTCATCTACAGTACCAAGAATCCTCCCATTAGCCCAGTACTCTGCATTCCTGTTACTCCTTCCAAAGTGAATCACCTCACACTTTTCCGCATTAAACTCCATTTGCCATCGCTCAGCCCAGCTCTGCAGCCTATCTATGTCTCTCTGTACCCGACAACATCCTTCAGCACTATCCACAACTCCACCGACCTTAGTGTCATCTGCAAATTTACTAACCCACCCTTCTGCACCCTCTTCCAGGTCATTTATAAAAATGACAAACAGCAGTGGCCCCAAAACAGATCCTTGCGGTACACCACTAGTAACTAAACTCCAGGATGAACATTTGCCATCAACCACCACCCTCTGTCTTCTTTCAGCTAGCCAATTTCTGATCCAAAGCTCTAAATCACCTTCAACCCCATACTTGCGTATTTTCTGCAATAGCCTACCGTGGGGAACCTTATCAAACGCCTTACTGAAATCCATATACACCACATCCACTGCTTTACCCTCATCCACCTGTTTGGTCACCTTCTCGAAAAGCTCAATAAGGTTTGTGAGGCACGACCTACGCGTCACAAAACCGTGCTGACTATCTCTAATGTACTTATTCTTTTCAAGATGATTATAAATCCTGTTTCTTATAACCTTTTCCAACATTTTACCCACAACCGAAGTAAGGCTCACAGGTCTATAATTACCAGGGCTGTCTCTACTCCCCTTCTTGAACAAGGGGACAACATTTGCAATCCTCCAGTCTTCCGGCACTATTCCTGTCGACAATGACGACATAAAGATCATGGACAAAGGCTCTGCAATCTCCTCCCTAGCTTCCCAGAGAATCCTAGGATAAATCCCATCTGGCCCAGGGGACTTATCTATTTTCACACTTTCCAAAATTGCTAACACCTCCTCCTTGTGAACCTCATCTGCAGTAACAACTCCCTGACCATAGATACTATGCTTGACCTACTCCACTACCTTTTCCCCTGAAACTCCCTTCTGAAAAGGTACCTTTCCCACCCAAAGATTGCAAATCTCCTCTCTAAGTTCATCCTTCAGGGCTCTATATGAAAAACTCCTCCATATCTCCTGTGATATCCTCAAAGAACAAGTGAGGAAAACAAGTGGCAAACATTGAACATTACATTGAACATTGAATGAAGTACTGGAGCCTCTTTAAGAAACCTATGTGTGAGACTGCGCAAAAAATAAATTCGATAAATTTCACTAATGTGAAATTGACAGCTGAAGTATTAATGCCCACTCCACTGCTATGACATACTGAATTTTTTTCCTCTCACCGAGAGGACCGAACAATTACGTATATAACATCCACTGGGGGGCAGGAGTATAGCAGATCAAGAATTAAGGATCGTTAAAGATATTTAACAATATTTAATAAATGTATTTATTTCACTGCTTGATGTTTATTGTAAATCGTGGGAGAAAATCAGTAGGAAAAATTGGATCAAAACAAACTCTGGTAAATTTGGAGGAAGTCATTTAAAACTTTTCTTTATCTTCAACATTGCAAAACTCAGGAAAAAGGCAAGGATTGAAAACAAGGTACAGTTAAGGTAAATGACGATGCATAATTATTGCCACACATCACAATCACCACTTTTATATGACTCACCACCCCAAGATAGATTTTTTTAAGTTAGAAGTAAAATTTAAGAACTGGGCTGAATTTTCCCCACTGGCATGGGAAACAGTGGTGGGTAATGGTTTTAAAAACAATAATCAGGGAAAAAACTAACACACACTTGGAGAGGTTCAAGTGAATTAAGGATAGCTAGCATGGATTTGTAAAAGGCATATCATGCTTGCCTAATTTAATTGAATTTTTTGATGAAGTAACAGAGAAGGTTGATGAAGGGAATTCAGTGGATGTTGTTTATATGGATTTTAAGAAAGCGTTTGATAAGGTACCACATAAAAGGTTGGTTAGCAAAATTGAGGCTCATGGAATAGTGGATAAGTGTCCAATTGGATAAAAAAATTAGCTTAAGGACAGAAAACAGCGAGTCGTAGTAAATGGTTGTTTTTCAGACTGGGGGATGGTAGGCCATGGTGTCCCCTAAGGGTCAGTGCTGGGACCACTGTTTTTTTGCTATATATAAATGACTTGGATCTTGGAATAGAGAGTAGAATCTCAAAATTTGCCAATGACACCAAAACTTGGAGGTGTGGCAAACAGTGAGGAAGATATGAACCGCCAGCAACAGGATATAGATAGACTAGCAGAATGACCTGGGGGTGCATGTACATCGATCTCTGAAGGTAGCAAAGCATATTGAGAGAGTGGTTAGAAAAGCATATGGGATATTGGGATTCATGAATAAAGGCATTGAGTACAATTGCAGGGAAGTTATGCTGAACCTTTATAAAGCTCTGGTTAGGCCCCAACTGGAGTATTGGGTCCAGTTATAGTCACCACACTTTAGGAAGTCTGTTTAGGGGAGATGGTGGTGTAGTGGTAATGTCTCTGAAGTAGTAATCCCAAGGCCCAGGCTAATACCCTGGGGACATGGGTTCAAATCCCACCATTATGTATTTATAAAATGGTGAGAGGATGGGAAGAGTTGATGGCCAAAGGGAGCTGGGTGTCCTTGCTCATGTGCAGGCGCAGCAAGCAATTACGAAAGTAAATGGTAAGTTGGCCTTTGTAGCAAGGGGTTTTAAGTACAGGAGTAAAGAAGCCTTTCTGCAATTGTAGAGAGACTTGGTGAGACCCCACCTTGAGTATTGTGGACAGTTTTGGTCTCCTCATCTAAGGAAGGATATACTTGCCATTGAGGGAGTGCAATTGAGGGTGGTTCACCAGTCTAATCCCTGGGATGGTGGGATTGTCATATGAGAAGAGATTGAGGAAACTGGGCCTGTATTCTCCAGATTTTCGATGAATGAGAGGTGATCTCATTGAAACTTACAAAATTTTTACAGGGTGTGACAGGGTGGATGTATATAGGATGTTTCCCCTGGCTGGTGAGCCTAGAACCAGGGGACATAATCTCAGAATAAGGGGTAGGCCATTTAAGACTGAGATGAGGAGTAATTTCTTCATTGAGAAGGTGGTGAATCTTTGGGATTCTCTACCCCAGAGGGCTGTGGAAGCTCAATCATTGAGCATGTTCAAGACAGAAATCGATAGGTATCTGGATACTAATTACATCAAGGGATACAGGGATAGCGCGGGAAAGCGGTGTTGAGGTAGATGATCAGCCATGATCTAATTGAATCATGGAGCAGGCTCAGCGGGCAGAATGGCCCACAACCTGTTCCTACGTTCCCAAGGCAGCTGGTGGAATTTAAATTCAATTAATTAATAAATTCAGTTAATCAATAAAAATCTGGAATTGAAACCTCGTTTCTGTAATGTTGCCATGAAACGATCATCGATTGTCATAAAAACCCATCTGGCTCACTAATGTCCTTTAGGGAAGGAAATCTACCATCCTTACCTGGTCTGGCCTACATGTGACTTCAGACAGACAGCAATATGGTTGACTCTTAACTGCCCTCTGAAATGGCCTAGCAAACCACTCAGTTCAAAGGCAGTTAGGGATGGGCAACAAACGCTGGCCTGTCAGTGATGCCCACATCCCATGAAAGAATAAAAAAAAGTAAGGGTGCAGAAAAGATCTACCGGAATGATTCCAGGGATGGGGAATTTTAGTTAGAAGATTAGATTGGATAAACTGGGATTGTTCTCCTTAGAACAAAGAAGATTGAGGGGAGATTTGATAGGGGTGTACAAGAATATGACAGTCTTAGATAACTTAGACAAGGAAAAGCTGTTCCCTTTATCTAATGGAACAAGGACCAGGGAACATGGATTGAACATTTTGGGCAAGAGATGCAAGGGGAATATGACGAAGAACTTTTTTACGGCGCAGGTGGTAATGAACTCACTGTCCACAAGGGTGGTGGCTTCAAGGGAAATTGGATGGCCATTTGAGAGAAATAGACTTACTAGATGGGATTGAGCAGGGAGTGGAGAGCTGGCATGGACTCGATGGGCCAAATGGCCTTCTTCTGTGCCATAAATGACTCTATGACTCAGGGAGTCAAGAGTTATGTGGGGCAGGCAGCAAAGTGGAGTGAAAGCCACAATCAGATCTCATTGAATGGTGGAGCAGATTTGAGCAGCCGAATGGCGTACTCCTGCTCCTATTTCTTATTTTCTTATGTGTGTTCTTATGCTTAAAAGGCTTGAATTGGGACTGGAGGAGATAACAGGGTTAGAGAGGGGTGAAGCCATGCAGGGATTTGAAAACAAGGATGAGAATTTTTAAATCGAAGCGTTGCTTAACTGGGAGCCGATGTAAATCAACGTGCATTGGGGTGATGGACGTACAGGATGTGTTAGGACATGAGCAGCAGAGTTTCGATGACCTCAAGTTATGAAGAGTAGAATGTTGGAGGCTGGCCAGGAGTGCTTGGAATAGTTAAGTCTGGACAAGTAACATAGGCAAGGATAAGGGTTTCAGCAACAGATGGGCTGAGGCAGGGACAGAGTCAGGCAATGTTACAGAGGTGGAAATAGGCAGTCTTAGTGATTGCACAGGTATGTGGTCGGAAGCTCACCAAGGTTGAAAACAGTCTGGTTCAGCCTCAGGCAGTTTCCAGGAAGAGGGGTGAAGTTGGCGGCTCGTGAGTGGAGTTTGTGGCAGAGACAAAACACACTGTTTAGTTGGAGGAAATTTCTGCTCACCCAGTACTGGATGTCGGACAAGCAGAGAGAGTGGCGGAGTGGTGGTGAGATAGAACTGGGTGCCATCAGCATACATATAGAAGGAAACTGTTAGGTAATAAGCAGTGGGCGCTTCAGCTACACAACTGTAGGCCCCCGTAAACATGGCAGCCACTGGAGCATTCGCATTCACAAGGCAGTAAGTCCACCAACCCTATCTTGACATTGTTACCATTCTGCTAATGTCAATTTTGCTGGGTTAAAATTGGCTCCTATCTATTTCTATGTGAACTATTAGTTTCTCTAAGTGAAGGTTATAGAGTACTTTTCCCTCCTTGTGGCTTTCACTCAAAGCTTTGTCATGGCAATGACTGAGAATTATGTCAGAAATTTCAAATCTGGCACTATGCCCCATCTTTGTGCATTGAAATAACCCCGTCTTCTAACTTCCTTGTTTTTTACAGACTACAACAGTTCCAAATAAATTAAGCAGCTTCCTTATGAACAAATGTTTTTCCTACAAAGTTAATAATTTATAGAACAGGGTGCAGTTGGTGAACTTTAAAATACTTCAGATAACCTCATAAAGAGTCTGTTGTTCATTAATTTATAGATAAAGTAAATTGGAAAAAGAGCCGGTGATGGGGGTGGGGGAGGGAGGGTGCAAATGAGGAGTTTTTCTTTACTCAGCAAGTTTTTATGATCTGGAAGCAGATTCAATCGCAATTTTCAATAGGGAATTAGATATATAGCTTAACAGGTAAAATTTGCAGGGCTATGGTAAAAGATCTGGGGAGTGGAACTAATTGGTAGCTCTTTGAGAACTGACACAGGCATAAATGGCTGAATGGCCGACGACTGTGCTGTATTGTTCGAAGATTCTCTGATTCTATCCCCTAAGATTATGTATAGTGTAGGTAACATCATAAAGAATTTGCAAATTTGTAATATGAATGTTTGTACTTTTTATTTATTTGTTCAAGAAGGGGAGTAGAGACAGCCCTGGTAATTATAGACCTGTGAGCCTTACTTCGGTTGTGGGTAAAATGTTGGAAAAGGTTATAAGAGATAGGATTTATAATCATCTTGAAAAGAATAAGTTCATTAGAGATAGTCAGCACGGTTTTGTGAAGGGTAGGTCGTGCCTCACAAACCTTATTGAGTTTTTTCGAGAAGGTGACCAAACAGGTAGATGAGGGTAAAGCCGTGGATGTGGTGTATATGGATTTCAGTAAGGCGTTTGATAAGGTTCCCCACGGTAGGCTATTGCAGAAAATACGGAAGTATGGGGTTGAAGGTGATTTAGAGCTTTGGATCAGAAATTGGCTAGCTGAAAGAAGACAGAGGGTGGTGGTAGATGGCAAATGTTCATCCTGGAGTTTAGTTACTAGTGGTGTACCGCAAGGTTCTGTTTTGGGGCCACTGCTGTTTGTCATTTTTATAAATGACCTGGATGAGGGTGTGGAAGGGTGGGTTAGTAAATTTGCGGATGACACGAAGGTCGGTGGAGTTGTGGATAGTGTCGAAGGATGTTGTAGGGTACAGAGGGACATAGATAGGCTGCAGAGCTGGGCTGAGAGATGGCAAATGGAGTTTAATGCGGAGATGTGTGAGGTGATTCACTTTGGAAGGAGCAACAGCAATGCAGAGTACTGGGCTAATGGGAAGATTCTTGGTAGTGTAGATGAGCAGAGAGATCTTGGTGTCCAGGTACATAAATCCCTGAAAGTTGCTACCCAGGTTAATAGGGCTGTTAAGAAGGCATATGGTGTGTTAGCTTTTATTAGTAGGGGGATCGAGTTTAGGAGCCACGAGGTCATGCTGCAGCTGTACAAAACTCTGGTGAGGCCGCACCTGGAGTATTGCGTGCAGTTCTGGTCACCGCGTTATAGGAAGGATGTGGAAGCTTTGGAAAGGGTGCAGAGGAGATTTACTAGGATGTTGCCTGGTATGGAGGGAAGGTCTTACGAGGAAAGGCTGAGGGACTTGGGGTTGTTTTCGTTAGAGAGAAGGAGGAGGAGAGGTGACTTAATAGAGCCATACAAGATAATCAGAGGGTTAGATAGGGTGGATAGTGAGAGTCTTTTTACTCGGATGATGATGGCAAACACGAGGGGACATAGCTTTAAGTTGAGGGGTGAAAGATATAGGACAGATGTCAGAGGTAGTTTCTTTACGCAGAGAGTAGTAGGGGCGTGGAACGCCCTGCCTGCAACAGTAGTAGACTCGCCAACTTTAAGGGCATTTAAGTGGTCATTGGATAGACATATGGATGAAAATGGAATAGTGTAGGTCAGATGGTTTCACAGGTGGGCGCAACATCGAGGGCCGAAGGGCCTGTACTGCGCTGTAATGTTCTAATTCTAATTCTAATTCTAAACTTCTAACTAAACTGTGGGTGTACCTACACCATATGGACTGCCGACATTCAAGAAGGTGTCTCACCATCATTGCCTGAAGGGGGAATGATGGTGCAGTGATAATGTCACTGTGCTAGTAATCCAGAGGCCATACCCTGTGGATTTGGGTTCAAATTCCACTATGACAGCTGCTGGAATTTACTTTTTATGAATTGAATTTATTAATTAAATTTATCTGGAATTGAAAGCTGGGCCAGATTTTAATGTTGGGCGGGAGGCCCTGCCCACTGGCCAAAATATCAGGGACAAGCCCGCCTCTGCCGGACCTGGGAGTTACGCTAAGATTTTATGTGGCCCAGGCCTTTAATTGGCCTTGGGCGGGACTTCAGCCCCTCTGAGGCAGGAGGTCCCGCCTCCAAGAGCAGCCGTACTGTGGGTCCGGTGGCCACTGCTGGGACTGCAGCCAGGGAGAGGAGCAAGAGGAACTCTGGCCCCGGAAAAAAGGTCAGTGTGTGGGGCCTCACTGGGGACAATCAGCCGGGTCCCAGTGAGGGTAGGGGGAGGTCGGTTGGGAGTGGGGGTGGGAATGTATTTCAGTCGGGGCAGTTGGGCCGTGGGAGGGGCCTCCATGTGGCACAGGGTGCTTGATCAGGAGACCCACCCCCCAGCCTGCAAGGCGGCCTCCAGGTTTGACTGAGCAGCCTCCTGGAGGTCCTGAGCTGCCTGCCTGCCGCTGGTAATATGTGGCAGTTAATTGGCCACTTGAGGACATTAATTAACCCACCCGCCCACCATCCCCCACCACCTCCTCCCCCCCACCGCCGCCTGCAGCCCGCTCCTGTGGGAGGGCATAAAATTCTGGCCCTAGTCTCTGTAATGGTGGCATGAAACTATTTTTGTTGTAAAAAAATAACTATCTGGTTCACTAATGAAGGAAATTTGCTCTCCTTACCTGGTCGGGCCTATGTCTGACTCCAGACTCACAGCAATGTGGTTGACTCTTAACTGCCTTCCGAAATGGCCTAGCAAGCCAATTAGTTCAAGGGCAATTAGGGATGGACAATAAATGCTGGCCCAGCCAGCAACATGCACATCTCACTATGGAATGAAAATGATCCCTTCACATCATCATCTCTTTCACCACCCGTCACAGGGGCACAATAAACCACCTCTAATGGCAGTAGAAAAAACAAAGTGACTCCTGACAACGCAGCCAAGCACCAATGTCATCAGTGCGTTCCCAGCTGTGCACATGTGCAGAACGGTTTCTTCCTGCCAGTATGGTGCTGCTCATGCGCAGCCAACATCAGTACTTGGCTTGCCAGGACGAATCTGCGCATGCATTCTAAAAACGCCTTCACATGCCGGAATGGGGCCATTCGCTCCCCACCACCTTCCCTCAGCCACTTGCTCCTGGCCTCACCAAAACCTTCCCTCAGCCACTCGCTCCTGGCCTCCCCACCACCTTCCCTCAGCCACTTGCTCCTGGCCTCACCATCACCTTCCCTCAGCCACTTGCTCCTGGTCTCACCACCTTTCCTCAGCCACTCACTCCTGGTCTCACCATCACCTTCCCTCACCCACTCGCTCCTGGTCTCACCATCACCTTCCCTCAGCCACCCACTCCTATCCTCACACTGGCTGCAATTGCCACCTCCACTCCACCCTCAACAGTACCTGTTCTAGTACAGAACCAAATAATCTCATTATAAGGCAACTTTCAATTTGCTCTTTGTATGATGCTGATTATTCTAACATTTTGGTTTTGGAAATAGATTCATGTGGCTTATTCTCTTGCACATTTGCAGCAGTGTAATTGGATTAGTTTTAGTTTTTTTTAGTTTTAGAGATACAGCACTGAAACAGGCCCTTCGGCCCACCGAGTCTGTGCCGACCATCAACCACCCATTTTATACTAATCCTACACTAATTCCACATTACTACCACATCCCCACCTGTCCCTATATTTCCCTACCACCTACCTATACTAGGGGCAATTTATAAAGGCCAATTAACCTATCAACCAGCAAGTCTTTGGCATGTGGGAGGAAACCGGAGCACCCGGAGGAAACCCACGCAGACACAGGGAGAATTTGCAAACTCCACACAGGCAGTACCCAGAATTGAACCCGGGTCGCTGGAGCTGTGAGGCTGCGGTGCTAACCACTGCGCCACTGTGCCGCCCACAGTGGGCTATAATTCAGATAGAAGCCATCGTGCTTCTCTTCAATGCTCTGACCTGCGCCATCTGCTCGCCACTTCTCCCCTCTCAGATACTCGCTCCCCACCTTGCCGCTGCCCTCCCTCAGCCACTTGGGGGTGCAAGCCACAAGTGAGTGGCTGAAGGAAGTGGGGAGCGAGCGGCCCGTACCAGCACATGATGATGTTTTTAGAGCACATGCGCAGGTTAGTCCTGGCAAGCCAAGTGTTGACATAGGCTGCGCATGCGTAGCACCATACTGGCAGGAAGAAACCGTTCTGCACATGTGCGCAGATGATGTAAGCACTTGGCAGCATTGTCAGGAGTTACTTTGCATTTAGATAGGTAAAGGGAATGGAACGCCCACAATGCTTACAGGACTCCTTTCGATCCCAGTATGTAAGAAGCTGAGTTTGAGGGACTTAGAAAAGAATCTAAGAAATTAAAATGGACAACAATGTTGGAAAACTATGATGTAGAGCAGCAATAGGAAACATTTAAATGGTGTTCAACAGCGTCCAGGAAATATATATTCAGCTAAAAAATGAACAAACTAAATATTGATGAAACACCAAAATTGAAAGGAAGGAAAAAGGTGCACAATGAATGCACAGACAGCAAGAAGAGCATGCTAAGAGGGGAAGTGGTGACGTAGTGGTATTGTCACTGGACTAGTAATTTAGAGACCCAGAGTATTGCTATGGGAGCAGAAATTTGAATCCCACCACAGCAGTAGGTGGAATTTGAATTCACATAATAAAAAATCTGGAGTTAAAAAGCTAGTCTAATGGAGGGCCATGAAACCATTGTCGATTGTTGTAAAAAAACCCATCTGGTTCACTAATGTCCTTTAGGGAAGCAAATCTGTTGTCCTTACCTGGTCTGGCCTACATGTGACTCCAGACCCACCGCTGTCGATGTAGTTGACTCTTAAAATAGCTTCTGAAATGGCCTAGCAAGCCACTCAGTTGTATCTAACTGCTGCAAAGTCAATAAAGAATGAAACCGGATGGACCACCTGGCATTAACCTAGGCACTGGAAATGACAACAGTAGACCCAGCAAAGTCCACCTTACTAACATCTGGGGGCTTGTGTCAAAGCAACAGCCTGACATAGTCATGTTCACGGAATCATATCTTACAGACAATGTCCCAGACACCGCCATCACCACCCCCAGCACAGTATGTCCTGTCCCACTGGCAGGATAGCACCACCAGAAGTGGTGGCACAGTGGTATACAGTTGGGAGGAATTGCCCTGGGAGTCCTCAACATTGACTCTGGACCCCATGAAGTATCATGGCATCAGGCCAAACATGGGTAAGGAAAACTTCCACCTACTGCCCTCCCTCAGCTGATGAATCAGTACTCCTCCATGTTGTACAGCACTTGGAGGAAACAGTGAGGGTGGCAAGGGTGCAGAACGTACTCTGGTTGGGGGACTTCAACGTCCATCACTAAGAGTGGCTTGGTAGCACCACTACTGGCTGAGTCCTAAAGGACATAGCTGCTAGACAGAGTTGTGGCAGGTGGTGAGGGAAAAACCTACTTGACCTTGTCCCCACCAATCTGCCTGCCACAGATGCATCTGTCCATGACAGTATTGGTAGGAGTGACCACCGCACAGCCTTTGTGGAGACGAAGTCCCGTCTTCACATTGAGGATACCTACCATTGTGTTGTGTGGCACTACCACCGTGCTAAATGGGATAGATTTTGAACACATCTAGTAATGCAAAACTGGACATCCATGAGGCACTGTGGGCTACAGAGGGAGTACAGCGAAGGTTTATCAGCCTGATTCCTGAGATGGTGGGACTGACATATGAGGAGAGATTGAGTCAGTTAGGATTATATTCACTGGAGTTCAGAAGCGTGAGGGGGGATCTCATAGAAACCTATAAAATTCTAACAGGACTTGACAGGGTCGATGCAGGAAGGATGTTCACTATGTGGGGGAGTCCAGAACCAGGGGTCATAGTCTAAGGATACGGGGTAAACCTTTCAGGACTGAGATGAGGAGAAATTTCTTCACCCATAGAGTAGTGAACCTGTGGAACTCGCTACCACAGAAAGCAGTTGAGGCCAAAACATTGTATGTTTTCAAGAAGGAGTTAGATATAGCTCTTGGGGTGAAAGGGATCAAAGCGTATGGGGGGAAAGCAGGAACAGGTTACTGAGTTGGATGAACAGTCATGATCATAATCAATGGCAGAGCAGGCTCGAAGGGCTGAATGGCCTACTCCTATTTTCTGTGTTTCTATCAGCTGCAGCAGAATTGTACGCAACCACAATCTGTAACCTCATGGCCCGGCATATCCCCCACTCTACCGTTACCATCAAGCCGGGAGACCAACTCTGGTTCAATGAAGAAGGCAGGAGGGTATGCCAGGAGCAGCACCAGGCATAACTTAAAATGAGGTGTCAGCCTGATGAAGCTACAACCCAGGACTACTTGTCTGCCAAACTGTGCAAGCAGCATGTGATAGACAGAGCTAAGCGATCCTATAACCAACGGATCTGATCTAAACTCTGCAGTCCTGCCACATCCAGCCGTGAATGGTGGTGGACAATTAAACAACTAACTGGAGAAGGTGGCTCCACAAATATCCCCATCCTCAATGATGGGGGAGCCCAGCACATCAGTGCAAAAGATAAGGCTGAAGCATTTGCTACAATCTTCAGCCAGACGTGGCGAGTTGATGATCCATCTCGGCCTCCTCCTGAAGTCCCCAGCATCACAGATGCCAGATCTCAGCCAATTTGATTCACTCTGTGTGATATCAAGGAATGACTGAAGGCACTGGATACAGCAAAAGCTATGGGCCCTGACAATATTCCGGCAATAGTACTGAAGACCTGTGCCCAAGAACCTGCCGCACCCCTAGCCAAGCTGTTCCAGTACAGCTACAACACTGGCGTCTACCCAGCAATGTGGAAAATTGCTCATGTATGTCCTGTACATAAAAAGCAGGACAAGTCCAACCTGGCCAATTACTGCCCCATCAGTCTACTCTTGATCATCAGTAAAGTGATGGAAGGTGTCATCGACAGTTCTATCAAGCGGCACTTACACAGCAATAACCTGCTCAGTGACAGTTTGGGTTCTGCCAGGCCACTCAGCTCCAGACCTCACCACAGCCTTGGTTCAAACATGGACAAAAAAGCTGAACTCAAGAGGTGAGGTAAGAGTGACTGTCCTTGACATCAAGGCAGAATTTGACCGGGTATGGCATCAAGGAGCCCTAGCAAAACTCAAGTCAATGGGAATCAGGGGGAAAACTCTCCACCGTTGGAGTCATACCTAGCAAAAAGGAAGATGGTTGTGGTTGTTGGAGGTCAATCATCTCAGCTCCAGGACATAACTGCATGAGTTCCTCACGGTAGTGTCCTAGGCCCAACCATCTTCAGCTGCTTCATCAATGACCTTTCTTCAATCATAAGTTCAGAAGTGGGGATGTTCACTGATGATTGCACAATGTTCAGCACCATTCGTGAGCCCTCAGATACTGAAGCAGTCCATGTAGAAATGCAGCAAGACCTGGAAAATATCCAGGCTTGGGCTTATAAATGGCAAGTAACATTTGCACCACACCAGTGCCAGACAATGACCATCACCAAGAAGAGAGAATCTAACCATCTACCCTTGACATTCAATGGCATTACCATCGCTGAAGCCCATACTATCAACATCCTGGGGGTTACCATTGACCAGAAACTGAACTGGAGTAGCCATATAAATACCATGGCTACAACAGCAGGTCAGAGGCTAGGAATCCTGCAGTGAGTAACTCACCTCCTGACTCCCCAAAGCCTGTCCACCATCGACAAGGCACAAGTCAGGAGTGTGATGGAATACTCTCCACTTGCCTGGATGGGTGCAGCTCCAACAACACTCAAGAAGCTCAACAGCATTCAGGAGAAAGCAGCCCACTTGATAGGCATCCCATCCCCAACCATTCAACACTCCCACCACCACCGACAAACAGTGGCAGCAGTGTGTACCATCTACAAGATGCACTGCAGCAACGCACCAAGACGCCTTACACAGCACCTTCCAAACCCACGACCTCTACCACCTAGAAGGACAAGGGCAGCAAATGCATGGGAACTTTGCCACCTGCAAGTACCTTCGCCACCCTCCAAGCCACACACCATCCTGACTTGGAACGATATCGCCGTTCCTTCACTATCGCTGGGTCGAAATCCTGCAGCTCCCTTCCTAACAGCACTGTGGGTATACCTACCCCACATGGACTGCAGTGGTTCAAGAAGGCAGCTCACCACCACCTTCTCAAGGGCAATTAGGGATGGGCAATAAATGCTGGCCCAGCCAGTGACACCCACATCCCAGGAACAAATTAATTAAAAATTGGGGCAATTGATGTATATTTCAGTGGGAGCGGATGTGTAAAACAATGTTCACAGTCGAGGTCGTGGGTTTGGAAAGTGCTGTCGAAGGTGCCTTAGTGAGTTGCTGCAGTGCATCTTGCAGATGGTGCACACTGCTGCCACTGTGCATTAGTGGGTGAAGGGGGTGAATGTTGAAGATGGTGGATGGATGCCAATTAAGCGGAGTGCCTTGTCCTGGATTGTGTCGAGCTTCTTGAGTGTTGTTGGAGCTGCACCCATCCAGGCAAATGGAGAGTATTCCATCTCACTCCTGACTTGTGCCTTGTAGATGGTGGACAGGCTTTGGGGAGTCAGGAGGTGAGTTATTCGCTGCAGGATTCCTATATTTAGGTTTAGAGGAATTATGGAACAGGACAAGGAAAGAGTAAAGATTATGATATTCAACTGGAAGAGGGTTAATTTCAGGGAGTTGAAAAAGATGTAATGGAAACAAAGATTTTCATTAAAACAGTAAATAAGCAATGGGAGGATCATTTAACTGAGCTCTTTGATGAAGTAAGGAAGAGTTGATGAAGGTAGTGTGGTTAATGATGTGTACGTAGACTTAAAAAAGGAGTTTGATAAAGTACCACAAAATAGATTGCTTGCAAAATTGAAGCCCATGGGATTAAAGGGGCAATGGCAGCATGGAAAAAGAAACTGGCTAAGGGACAGAAAACAGAGAGTAGTGAGTGGTGAATAGTTGTTTTTCAGACTGGATGGAAGTATACAGTGATGACTCACAGAGGTCTGTGTTAGGACCACTGCTCCTTTTAATATATATGAATGATCTAGACTTGGGTACACAGTGAATGACTTCAAAGTTTGCAGACGACATGAAACTTGGAAAAGTACTAAACAGTGAGAATAATAGCAGCAGATATCAGGATGACATAGACAACAGAATGGGCAGACTCACGGCAAATGAAATTTAATTTTTTTCATTATTTCACAGAATGAGGGCGTCGCTGGCGAGGCCAGCATCTATTATCCATCCCTAAGTGCCCTTGAGAAGGTGGTGGTGCAGTCCATGTCATGTAGATATACCCACAGTGCTGTTAGGTAGGGAGTTCCAGTATTTTGACCCAGCGACGGTGAAGGAATGGCGATATAGTTCCAAGTCAGGATGATGTGTGGCTTGGAAGGGAACTTTCAAGTGGTCCATGCATCTGCTGCTCTTGTTCTTCCAGGGGGTAGAGGTTGTAGGTTTGGAAGGTGCTGTCTAAGGAGCCATGGTGAGTTGTTGCTGTGCATATTGTAGAGGGTACACACAGTTGCCACTGTGCGTTGCTGGTGGAGGGAGTGAATATTGGTGAATGGGGTGCCAATCAAGCGGGCTGATGTCCTGGATGGTGTCGAGCATCTTGAGTGTTGTTGGAACTGCATCCATCCAGACAAGTGGAGAGTATTCCATCACACTCCAGACTTGTGCCATGTAGATGGTGGACAGGCTTTGGGGAGTCAGGAGGTGAGTAACTTTTTTTTTATTCATTCATGGGATGTGGACGTCACTGGCCAGGCCAGCATTTATTGCCCATCCCTAATTGCCCTTGAGAAGGTGGTGGTGAGCTGCCTTCTTGAACCGCTGCAGTCCATTTGGGGTAGGTATACCCACAGTGCTGTTAGTAAGGGAGTTGCAGGATTTTGACCCAGCGATAGTGAAGGAACTGCGATATAGTTCCAAGTTAGGATGGTGTGTGACTTGGAGGGGAACTTGCAGGTGGTGGTGTTCCCATGTATTTGCTGCCCTTGTCTTTCTTGTTGGTAGAGGTCGTGGGTTTGGAAGATGCTGTCTAAGGAGCCTTGGTGCATTGCTGCAGTGCATCTTGTAGATGGTACACACTGCTTCCACTGTGCATCGGTGGTGGAGGGAGTGAATGTTTGTAGATGGGGTGCCAATCAAGTGGGCTGCTTTGTCCTGGATGGTGTCGAGCTTCTTGAGTGTTGTTGGAGCTGCACCCATCCAGGCAAGTGGAGAGTATTCCATCACACTCTTGACTTGTGCCTTGTAGTTGGTGGACAGGCTTTTGGGAGTCAGGAGGTGAGTTACTCACTGCAGGATTCCTAGCCTCTGACCTGGTCTTGTAGCCACGGTATTTATATGGCTACTGCAGTTCAGTTTCTGGTCAACGGTAGCCCCTAGGATGATGATAGTGGAGGATTCAGTGATGGTAATGCCGTTGAATGTCAAGGGGAGATGGTTAGATTCTCTCTTGTTGGAGATGGTCATTGCCTGGCGCTTGTGTGGTGCGAATGTTACTTGCCACTTCTCAGCACAAGCCTGGATATTGTCCAGGGCTTGCTGCATTTCTACACAGACTGCTTCAGTATCTGAGGAGTCACGAATGGTGCTGAACATTGTGCAATCATCAGCGAACATCCCCACTTCTGATCTTATGATTGAAGGAAGGTCATTGATGAAGCAGCTGAAGATGGTTGGGTCTAGGACACTACCCTGAAGAATTCCTGCAGTTATATCCTGGAGCTGAGATGATTGACCTCCAACAACCACAACCATCTTCCTTTGCGTTCGGTATGACTCCAGCCAGCGGGGGGTTTTCCCCCTGATTCCCATTGACTTCACTTTTGCTAGGGCTCCTTGATGCCATACTCGGTCAAATGCTGCCTTGATGTCAAGGGCAGTCACTCTCACCTCACCTCTTGAGTTCAGCTCTTTTGTCCATGTTTGAACCAAGGCTGTGGTGAGGTCTGGAGCTGAGTGGCCCTGGCGGATCCCAAACTGAGCGTTACTGAGTAGGTTATTGCTAAGCAAGTGCCGCTTGATAGAACTGTTGATGACACCTTCCATCACTTTACTGATGATTGAGAGTAGGCTGATGGGGCGGTAATTGGCCGGTTTGGACTTGTCCTGCTTTTTGTGTACAGGACAAAGCTGGGCAATGTTCCACATTGCAGGGTAGATGATAGTGTTGTAGCTGTACTGGAACAGCTTGGCTCGGGGCGCGACAAGTTCTGGAGCACAAGTCTTCAGTACTATTGCCGGAATATTGTCAGGGCCCATAGCTTTTGCAGTATCCAGTGCCTTCAGTCGTTTCTTGATATCACGCGGAGTGAATCGATTTGGCTGAAGTCTGGCATCTGTGATGCTGGGGACTTCAGGAGGAGGCCGAGATGGATCATCAACTTGGCACTTCTGGCTGAAGATTGTTGCAAACGCTTCTGCCTTATCTTTCGCACTGATGTGCTGGGCTCCCCCATCATTGAGGATGGGGATATTTGTGGAGCCATCTCCTCCAGTTAGTTGTTTAATTGTCCACCACCATTCACGGCTGGATGTGGCAGGACTGCAGAGCTTAGATCTGATCCGTTGGTTATGGGATCGCTTAGCTCTGTCTATCGCATGCTGCTCACGCAGTTTGGCACGCAAGTAGTCCTGTGTTGTAGCTTCACCAGGTTGACACCTCATTTTGAGGTATACCTGGTGCTGCTCATGGCATGCCCTCCTGCACTCTTCATTGAACCAGGATTGGTCTCCTGGCTTGATGGTAATGGTAGAGTGGGGGATATGCCGGGCCATGAGGTTACAGATTGTGGTTGAGTACAATTCTGCTGCTGCTGATGGCCCACAGCACCTCATGGATGCCCAATTTTGCATTGCTAGATCTGTTTGAAATCTATCCCATTTAGCACGGTGATAGTGCCATACAACATGATGGGCGGTATCCTCAATGTGAAGGTGGGACATCGTCTCCACAAGGACTGTGCGATGGTCACTCCTACCAATACAGTCATGGACAGAAGCATCTGCGGCAGGCAGATTGGTGAGGACGAGGTCAAGTATGTTTTTCCCTCGTGTTGGTTCCCCAACCACCTGCCGCATACCCAGTCTATGCTATGTCCTTTAGGACTCGGCCAGTAGTGGTGCTACTGAGCCAATCTTGGTGATGGACATTGAAGTCCACCACCGAAAGTACATTTTGTGCCCTTGCCACCCTCAGTACTTCCTCCAAGTGGTGTTCACCATGGAGGAGTACTGAGTCATCAGCTGAGGGAGGGCGATTGGTGGTAATCATTAGGAGATTACCTTGCCCATGTTTGACCTGACGCCATGAGACTTCATGGGGTCTGGAGTCAATGTTGAGGACTCCCAGGGCAACTCCCTCCCTACTGTATACCGCTGTGCCACCACCTGTGGTGGGTCTGTCCTGCCAGTGGGACAAGACATACCTAGGGATAGTGATTACAGTGTCTGGGACATTGTCTGTAAGGTATGATTCCGTGAGTATGACTATGTCAGGCTGTTGCTTGACTAGTCTGTGGGACAGCTCTCCCAACTTTGGCACAAGCCTCCAGATGTTAGTAAGGAGGACTTTGCAGGGGCAACAGGACTGGATTTGCCGTTGTCATTTCCGGTGCCTAGGTCGATGACGGTGGTCCGTCCGGTTTAATTCTTTTTTATTAACTTCGTAGCGGTTAGGTACAACTGAGTGGCTTGCTAGGCCATTTCAGAGGGCATGTAAGAGTTAACCACATTGCTGTGGGTCTGGAGTCACATGTAGGCCAGACCAGGTAAGGACAGCAGATTTCCTTCCCTAATGGGCATTAGTGAACCAGATGGGTTTTTAACAACAATTGACAATGGTTTCATGGCCATCATTAGACTAGCTTTTAATTCCAGATTTATTAATTAAATTCAAATTCCACCTTCTGCTGTAGTGGGATTCAAACCCATGTCCCCAGAGAAGTACCCTGCGTCTCTGGGTTATTAGTCCAGTGATAATATCACTACGCCACTGCAACTCATCGCAGAATTCCCAGCCTCTGACCTACTCTTATAGCCACAGTATTTATGTGACTGGTCCAGTTCAGATTCTGGTCAATGGTGACCCACAGGATGTTGATAGTGGGGGATCCAGTGTTGGTAATGCCATTCATTGTCAAGGGGAGTTGGTTGGATTTTCCCTTGTTGGAGATGGTCATTGCTTGGCAGTTGTGTGACAGGAATGTAACTTGTCATTTATCAGTCCAAGCCTGAATTTTGTCCAGGTCTTGCTGTATATGGACACAGACTGCTTCAGTATCTGAGGAGTCGCGAATGGTGCTGAACATTATGCAATCATCAGCGAACATCCCCACTTCTGACCTTATGATGGAAGGAAAATCAATGATGATGCAGCTGAAGATGGTTGGGTCGAGGACACTACCCTGAGGAGCTCCTGCAGTTACGTCCTGGAGCTGAGATGATTGACCTCCAACAGCCACAACTATCTTCCTTTGCGCTAGGTATGACTCCAACCAGTGGAGAGTTTCCACCCCGATTCCCATTGACTCCAGTTTTGCTAGGGCTCCTTGATGCCATACTCGGCCAAATGCTGCGTTGATGTCAAGGGCAGTCACTCTCCCCTCTTGAGTTCAGCTCTTTTGTCCATGTTTGGACCAAGGCTGTGGTGAGGTCAGCAGCTGAGTGGAATAAAAGCAAAATACTGCGGATTCTGGAAATCGGAAATAAAAACAAAGTGCTGGAAATACTCAGCAGGTCTGGTCACATCTGTGGAGAGAGAAGCAGATTTAATATTTCAGATCTGCGACCTTTCATTCAGCATGGATATGGAAATTATCTAAGGGACAGAAAATCAACAGTAGTGGTGAATAGTTCTTTTTCAGACTGAAGGGAAGTATACAGTGGTGACTCACAGAGGTCTGTATTAGGACCACTGCTCCTTTTAATATTCATTGATGACCTAGACTTGGGTATACAGCAGAACTCTGATGAAAGGTCACAGACATGAAATGTTAACTCTACTTCTCTCTCCACAGATGCTGCCAGACCTGTTGAGTATTTCTGTTGTTATTTCAGGAGCTGAATAGCCTTGGCAGAACCCAAACTGAGCGTCAGTGAGCAGGTTATTGCTGAATAAGTGCCGCTTGTTAGCACTGTCGATGACACCTTCCATCACTTTGCTGATGATCGAGAGTAGACTGATGGGGTGGTAATTGGCTGCGTTGGATTTCTCCTGCTTTTTGTGTACAGGACATTCCTGGGCAATTTTCCACATTGCCGGGTAGATACCGGTGTTATAGCTGTACTGGAACAGCTTGGCTCGGGGCGTGGCCAGTTCCGGAGCACAAGTCTTCAGTACTATTGCCGGAATATTGTCAGGGCCCATAGCCTTTATAGTATCCAGTGCCTTCAGTCATTTCTTGATATCATGCAGAGTGAATCGGATTGGCTGAAGTCTGGCATCTGTGATGCTGGGGACCTCAGGAGGAAGCCGAGATAAATCATCTACCTGGCACTTCTGGCCGAAGATGGTTGCAAATGCTTCAGCCTTGTCTTTTGCACTGATGTGCTGGGCTCCCCCATCGTTGAGGATGGGGATATTTGTGGCGCCACCTCCTCCAGTTAGTTGTTTAATTGCCCAGCACCATTCACAGCTAGATGTGGCAGGACTGCAGAGTTTAGATCAGATCCGTTGGTTATGGGACCGTTTAACTCCGTCTATTACATGTTGCTTACGCAGTTTGGTACGCAAGTAGTCCTGGGTTGTAGTTTCACCAGGTTGACACCTCATTTTGAGGTATGCCTGATGCTGCTCCTGGCATGCCCTCCTGCACTCTACATTGATCCAGTGTCGATCCCCCGGCTTAATGGTAATGGTGGAGTGGGGGATATGCCGGGCCATGAGGTTACAGATTGTGGTTGAGTACAATTCTGCTGCTGCTGAGGGCCCACAGTGCCTCATGGATGCCCAGTTTTGCAATGCTAGATCCATTCAAAATCTATCCCATTTAGCATGGTGGTAGTGCCACACAACACGATGGACGGTATCCTCAATGTGAAGAAGGGACTTTGTCTCCACAACGACTGTGCGGTGGTCATTCCTACTAATACTGTCATGGACAGATGCAACTGGGACAGGTAAATTGGTGAGGATGAGGTTAAATATATATTTCCTGTTGTTGGCTCCCTCACCACCTGCCGCATACCCAGTCTAGCAGCTATGTTCTTTAGGACTCGGCCAACTCGGTAAGTAATGGTGCTACCGAGCCACTCTTGGTGATGGACATTGTAGTCCCCCACCCAGAATACATTTTGTACCCTTGCCCCCTTCAGTGCTTCTTCGAAGTGGCATTCAACATGGAGATGTTTTTTTTTATTCATTGGATGTGGGCGTCGCAGGCCAGGCCAGCATTTATTGTCCATCCCTAATTGCCCTTGAACTGAGTGGCTTGCTAGGCCATTTTGAGGGCATGTAAGAGTCAACCACATTGCTGTGGATCTGGAGTGACCTGTAGGCCAGCAGATTTCCTTCCCTCTAGGACATTAGTGAACCAGATGGGTTTTTAACAACAATTGACAATGGTTTCATGGCCATCATTAGATTAGCTTTTAATTCCAGATTTATTAATTGAGTTCAAATTCCACCTTCTGCTGTGGTGGGATTTGAACCCATCTCCCCAGAGCAATACCTGGGTCCCTGGGTTACTAGTCCAGTGACAATACCAGTACGCCACCACCTCCCCTGAGTCATCAGCTGAGGGAGGGCAGTAGGTGGTAATCAGGAAGTTTCCGTGCCCATGTTTGACTTGATGTCATGAGACTTCATGGGGTCCGGAGTCAATGTTGAAGACTCCCAGGGCAACACCCTCCCTACTGTATACCACGGTGCTGCTACCTCTGGTGGATTCGTCCTGTCAGTGGGACAGGACATACCCAGGGATGGTGATGGTGGTGTCTGGGACATTGGCTGTATGATATGATTCTGTGAGTATGACTACGTCAGGCTGTTGCTTGACTAGTCTGTGAGACAGCTCTCCCAATTTTGGCACAAGCCAAGATAGGAAGGAAGACTTTGCAGGGTCGACAGAGCTGTGAAAAATTTTGAAAGGAAGAATGAGGAGGGGCAATATAAACTAAATGGTGCAATTTTAAATTGGGGTGCAGGAACTGAGAGACCTGGGGATTTATATTCACAAATTTTTGAAGGTGGCTAATACGTGGGTAAGTCTGTTAAAAGCGCATGTGATCCTTGACTTTATAAATAGAGGAATAGAGTACAAAAGCAAGGAAGTTATACTGAACCTTTGAAAATCACTGGTCAGACCTCAGCTGGAGTATTGTGTCCATCCTGACTTGGAACTATATTGCCGTTCTTTCACAGTTGCTGGATCAAAAACCTGGAACTCTCTCCCAAACAGCATTGTGGGTTTACCTACACCACATGGACTGCAGCGATTCAAGGTGGCAGCATACCACCACCTTCTCAAGGTCAACTAGGGATCGGCAACAAGTTCTGGCCTAGCCAGCAATGCTCACATCCCATTTAAGAATAAAGAATTTTGGGCACCACACTTTAGGCAGGATGTCGAGGTCTTGGCGAGGGTGCAGTGGAGATTTGCAATTTATTATGATCTGGATTGCACTGCCTGAAGGTGGTGGAAGCAGATTCAATGGTAACTTTCAAAAGGGAATTAGATAAATACTTGAAGGGAAAAAAGATTGTAAGGCTTTAGGGAAAGAGCAGGGATGTGGGGATAATTGGATAGGTTTTACAAAGAGCCGCCACAAGCAGGATGGACCGAATGGCCTCCTTTGGTGCTTCATGATTCCAAGATTGTATATGCTGAAAAGGATCAAAAGATAGGTAGCATTGTAAGCAGTGTAGATGGAAGCATAAAATTACAGAGATATTATAGATCTAGTGAAAATTGTAGCAGATGGATTTCAAGGTAGGTAAGAATGAGGTCATCCACTCTGGACCAAAAAAAGGATATATGAGCTCTTTCTAAATGATGAATAGCTAGAAACAGTGCAGGTCCAAAGAGATTTAGAGGTCTATGTAAATAAATCATTAAAATGTCACGGACAGGTACAAAAATAATCAAAGAGGCTAATGGAATGCTGGCTTTTCTATTCAAAGGACTAGAATATTAGAGTTAGACTGCATCTCTTAGATGCCGGTTAGACCATACCTCAAGTACTGTGAGCAGTTCTGGGCACCACACCTGGGAAGGATATTTTGGCCTTGGAGGAAATGCAGCAAAGATTTGCTCGAATGATACCTGGACTCAAAGGTTAAATTACACGGAGAGATTGTGCAAAGCAGGGGCTAAATGGCCTACTCCTGTTCCTATGTTCTATGAAGTTTCACCTCTCCAGTGTTTTTGGTACCTGTATTAGCTGAGCTACCCAATGTTGCCTTGGTTGCGGATACCTTTACACCACCCAAACCAGTAGCTGAACAGAAATATTTGTGGGCTGATGCTTCCAGCAGAGAAACAATTGAAAACATTATTGTCAATCTCAAACAGCACCCCAAAATTGCCTTTTGTTTATCAACTTCCTATAAATCTGTTTTGTATAAAGGTATCCTAAATGGTATGATGGTTTCCAAGAGTTCCCAGGGATTTCTGAATGTAACCATAATCAAATGTCATCCATTAAATAGGGCAAGGATGAAGCAATTTGGAGGAAGGAAGGAAGAATGGCTTGCATTTATATAGCACCATTCATGACCACCGGACGTCTCAAAACACTTTACAGGCAATGAAGTACTTTTTGAAGTTTAGTCACTGTTGTGATGCAGGTCAATGCTGCCAATACTGTCTTGCTATTTCTGAATCCATACCAAATTTTACTTCTTTTGGAAAGCTCTGCCCACAGTGCCGATCTTACCATTGAAAAGTGGATATGTCAAGAGCTCTGAAAACTCACTTGCTAAAGCAGCTTATTAAATGGAGAAGGTAAGTTGTCCACCCACCACCAAGCCATTACCTCCACCTGGATATATCAGAGGAGACAAGGTGGCACTGTGATTTTTATTTTGTCTCTCCTCCTACTACTCAGGGACTTTCTTTAGCACTTTTCCTCTTTCCAATTCTTCTCTCCATTACAATCCTCATTTTCTACCACCCTTCCCCAAATCCAATCCCAAGATTCTCCTTGAGTTATCCTCCTTCCTTTCCTCCCTTCACCTTTCACTGAGCGGAGTTCTTCAACCTCAATCTGAATCGCAACTCATGTAGCTCTCTCTCCTCTGATTTCATAGCCCTCGTGTCCTCCCTAAACCTCTACCTCCATCGATTTTGCCTTCTCACCTGACTACTATACTTCCAATGTCTCGATCACAGACAAGACAATCTCCGGCCACTTGCATGTAGCCTTCTTCCTCCACATTCAACCGCCACCTTTCAATCCCACTGGTGAGATCAGCATCTTGGATAAAGACATGGCCATTACAGCTGAATCATATTATCAGGCAATATAATTAAAAAACTTAATATCTTTGAATTACATTTAGACAACAAATAAATGTATTGTACAGCATTGTTGAGTATAGTGTGTTTATTGTTTTGAAAAATAGGTTATACAAAGCTGTAACATCATAAAAATGTAACATTTATAAGTAAATATTCAGTGAGCAACTATTTCAGTCATTTCTATAAAACATTTCTGTGTATTCTATCACTAATAAAATGCTAATTTCTCACATTAGTGATATTAAAAGCCCGAAACAATACTATTCCACCTGGGTTTTCAAAGTACTGTAACTATTAACAGATTAAAATGAACAGATGTTTTCTCTACCAAAAAATAAGTAGTGAAACTATTTGAAATAATCAACAAACACTGTTTTTCTGAAACGGTATCATTCCATCAAAACACTGATAGATGTGTACAGAAGGAGTAATTTTTCAATTTCACTCTCCCAGCAAGAAGGCTCACCGGCTGAGAGTCAAACAGTTCCCAGACAAATCTCTGATCTGCATTACTAACGGATGAGAGTCTGTTGAAAGCACAAAGTAGGAAAATTACCTCTTATTACCACAGGTAGCTTTTGGAATTCTTAAACTGTGGTGGGATCATTAGCCTGGGCCTCTGGATTACTAGCACAGGAATATAACTATGGTGCTACTGGACCCCCCAAATTTATCAGTACACAAACAGGAATTTTTGATGGGTGTTGGTGTATTAGAGAATGTACGAGGATAGGCACAGAGCCCAGATTTAAATGGCTCTGCTCTCATGTTCTGGTATTTGCATATAGAGCCAGTCGATCCAGTGAGAGTGGGTTATATCACATTCATTTACTGCTGAAACCCTCATCCATGCTTTTGTCACGAGATTTACATGTACATGTTGCTTTAGTGTCCCAAAATATAAGAAATAATTGTCTCCTAGATCATCACTCGTTGATTTATTGTATTAACCAATAATTTCATCATATGCCTTGGGATGCTGACAGACAAACATTAATGTTTTTATCTGAACTTCCATTCTCTATCATTTTTCAGAGTCATTACTTTATTATTTTGTAAGGGATCCTCATTTGAGATATTTCCATAGGTAGGGAACAATTTAGGAGACATTTATTTAGTGTCATTCCAGGTCCTCAACAAAACTACTGAATTGCTTTTGAACTTCAGTTACCATTATGTCAGCAAATGATCACATGTGTAAAAGAAAAGTAACTCGATGTGACAAATCACTTTGACTCCCTCTGGATTAAAAAAAAAAGTTCTTATTTTACTACTAAGTACACCTGGGGCTGCATTTTAATAGCCCGCTGTCAAACCAGGCGGTGGGTGAAAAAATGGCGGCTCACACACATGGGGCACACATCATGGCGGCTTATTAGCATGGCCGGGGGGGCCCTTTCCTCGATGAAGTGGAGGGGTGGGCCAGCCGTCCCTGGCAAAGGTGTCCAGTGCCAATGTGCAGGCGCTGGTGCCATTTTTAAAGCTTAAATGACCATTTAGACTTTTAAAGACACAGTGAGTTTAACGTTAAGACAAGTGAATGAAAAAAATCTTCCCATGCCCTCTCCCACCACCCCCAATGGCATTACACATCATTCCTGCCCTTTTCCCCAACCATGAATATATGACCTTTCCCCGCCCTCAAAGTTCAGAACCTTTATCCTTTACCCCTTCCCATCACCCCCCAACCAATCTGAAGAGTTTGACCCCGTTCCCCCCACCCCCGCACCGAGAAAAGTAACCTCCTCCCCACAGGAGTTGCGCCTCATTTCCCCGGACAGGGATTCGACAGCGCGGCATTGCTGGCTGCCAAAATGAAGAACGGTGCAACAAATGAGGAGGCGACGGGACCTTCATTAATTCAAGTGGGTTAATTTATTCACATACGGAAATCTTGGTCCCGTCGCCGAGCGGCAGGGGTGTGGGGGCCCATGAGGCTTCTCCGCCTCCGTTGAGATAGGGCCGGGCCCTGCTGGCCTCGGGGTTGGTGGTGGGCCACACTCATAGCGATCTTCACCCCCCCCCCACTGCCGCCGTTTCCAGCGTAGAGGACCCTTTAAAATCCAGCCCCTGATCAAGAAGAAAGACAGATAGAAAGAAAAGGAAGATGTAGAGAAGACGGAAAGAAAGTTAGTGAAGCAACAGAGAAAAACTGAAAAAGGAGAAAATAAACAATCCAAAGGATCATCAATAAACTATTACAGATTAAGTATGTTAACATCTCTGCTAAAATCATAGAGAGAAACTTTAGATGAACACTAGTAGCCATACTGTACATTCAGGTCAATTGTTTTACTGTTTAAACAATTTTAAAACATACAGTATACCTGTTGCCAATGACATAAAATCCAATACAGCAACATCTGGAACTGTGGGGTAACTCTGTCTACTTGAGTCTAGCTATCTCCCTCCCTACTCCCCCATGACCATATTGACACAGAAATGTGTAAAACATTCAAATCAATGTGCACAAGTGTGCTATCAATGAACCTTTCTTTAAATGTTATCTTATAAAAATATAAACCGTTGCGTGAAATTTCTCTTTACATTTAATCAAGAATGGTGTTTGTAAGGTTGGTGTTAATTGTTAAATGTTTTCTCATTTGAATTTATAATTTATTTATAGTGACAAGATTTTTGAATTAAAATGTATTTAGAAATAACATATGGTACCACAATTTGGATAACTAATGTACAGCACTCCAATCTGTTTTACGGCATTCTAGTAGTGAAAACTTTAAAAACAATATATCTATCACCTAGACAGTCAGAAATTAATTATGAAAATGAATGCCACTACGGACAATCTGGATGCTGCCCTTGTGCCCATCCTTTATTTGAATATGTTTCAGATGTCACCTTTTCTTTGAATGCTTCATTAGAAGAGGTACGGCTTTCCTGCAATTGTGTTTCCTTTACTGTTTTTACACAGTTTGACTTTCTGTGGTTTGCACAAAATGTCAGAAATACAGGCAGAAATATGAGACCATGAACTGCCCCAAAAGTTATGACAAGAAACATGATTTTAAAAAATGTTCTGAATATGTAACTTTCTGCAGCAGACAGCACAACTACACCCAATATAGTTGAAAGAGCCCCCTGGATAATAGGATATCCAAGAGTGTACAATGCATCAATACTTCGCTTATTGGCACTTTCTTTAACACTTGAAACAAATGCATATGAAATATGAGCCGAAAAGTCCACAGAAAAACCAATGCAAATAACCAGATTAATCATAGAGATAGAATCTAAATTGACACCCCAGAAAGTCATAAAACCAGCCACACCCACCAAAACTGATGCAGTCGCAAATGTTACCCACAGAGAGCAGATTGGATTAGGTATTAGCAATAAGGAAACAATTAGCATAGCAGCAGCAGCCACAGCTACATTCTGTATTGTATTGGTTATAATAACAAGATATTGATCAAAATAGATGAATGCTGGATGATACACTAGCAAAGGGATTTTACATTGCTTTGCCAGCTTTCTTAATTCAATCAGCATGTTTTTCTCAGCAACTGAAGTGTTGACATGAATGGTCTGAATGAAAAAACGTGAAGCTGTAATAGTTTGGTTATTTTCTGAAAATTCAATGTCTAGTTGAAATAAAGGGATAAATTGAAACAATTTAGATAAATTTCCTATGAATGTATTTTTCTCTTTCATATCTATCCGCATCTGTTTGGAAATGCCAATGTAAGCACGAAGCCAGGATTCTGACAGGTCACTATCTACATATGAAAGGTTCTCAAATCTATCCATGCAGGTTTCAATTTCATCCTGAACGGTGGAATCCCAATATTTCACAGATTCAGTGACAGAAATCATGACTCGTGGTCCATACTTTGAGAAAAAATCACTTTGATCGTCATAGAATTTAACGACATATGAATCATCAAAGGCCAGATTTCTGAGATCGATTCCTTCTTTGATGATTAAACAACCATAAATACTGCTGGCTAAATATCCTAAATATAGGAGCACCACAATTGCTTTGGCCCATCGGTTTGTCAGGAATGGACCATAATAATTCTTAAAGAAGAAATAAACTGGATGTTCTAATTCTGCATCCGTTTTTTCATTGTAAGCCCCACCTGCACAACACATTTCATAGCATTTAGATTCTCCTGGTTTACCTTTCTGATCAACCTTTCTGAATGTCAGCCAATGCCTGTTACTGGCTTCTCTTCTCCCATTCAATGCGAGAACAGCTCCAAAAAATGTAATGTTATAAATGAAGCAGAACAGAACAGTTGTACCTGTGTAAACACAAAATGACTGCACGGATCGAAAAGGTGTCATGATGCCAATATAAAAGGCTAAAACATCAGTCAGAGTGGTGATTGTAATGGAAACAGCTGCTTCAGAGTATGTCTCTGCCAGGCGATCTTCAACTTTATCATGCACTTTAGTTTTTTGCCAGCTGGAGAGCATAATAAACATATCGTCTACACCAATACCTAGAAATATGAGATATAATGAATTATTGTGCAGGTATTAGCAATTAATGCTTACAAACGTAAGTGAATAACATTTACCATTCTCACCTGAATGATGAAAAATGTGAAATTAATGTTTATTACTAAACATTTATATTCCAATATTTAAATTATATTTCAAGGATTTAGAAGAAGTTAGAAGCCAAAATATTGGAACTAATACAGACATTATGCCAATGCCTGTATTTTATAAATACATTTCTACCTATTTACAGGAGCAGCCTGCAACATTACTGCTGATATACAGACATAATGCTGTATTATAATTATAGATTAATCACAATACAGGAATTAGAAACAGAACCAGATAAGCATCTGATCAACACCGATGACTGTCTGTAAGCTTGCCTACTAATGTCAGGTGAATATGAAGCAGCCACAGGTACAATGTACTTCATCCCAGAAATGAGCTTCAATAACGATGGGATCAATAGCCAGACCTTCAGTCCTCTAAATGATTATAACCAACTTGTACGTTTATACCAGGAACACAGAACCGCAGCAGTTGCACCTTAACTTTCTATGTCAACCCAAAAAGTCTGCACGCACTACCAACACTGAACCATTTCACAGAACTTTAACTGTTTGAGGAACTCTTTCTGTCTAGTTAGCTTTCCTTTATCTCACTGCCGAATTTTCTCAAAAGGTTCTTAAAGAGGCACTAAGCCCATCATTAACATATTCAAGGTGTCTAACATCTGTTTGCCTACAAAGCCAACTTGATCAATACAGTGCCTGTAATGCAGGTGTACCCTGAAATTGGTCCATTTTGGAAAGGCCAATTTCTACCTCCATACAATTCAACATCTATCATGACACATTAAACAAGAAAGATACCACTCATTTTTTCTCAACGCAGATTTTAAAGCAGATGAAACTGATTTTAAAACCTGCCTACCTGGGCAGGCGGTTGGTTAAAATGGTGGTCAGGCGTTTGCTGCTGCTTTCCACTGTGTTTCTGATATTATCATACCCACTGCCAACTTAACCATTGGGTTTTCTACAGTGTTAGGGTTGCTCACTGCAGGCAGTGAAAGCTGCTGGCAAGCAGGAATGGAGCCAGAAGAGGCCAACAAAAATAAGGATTTCAAATTGTGGGCTGGTGGACCATACAGAAAAACTTGAGCCTCCCCTGCCCATGGCTTCCTGCTACCTTTCCTGACTGCAATTGCCTCAGCACACTAACACCGACCTGGACTAGCTAGGAATGTAGGAACTGTAGTAGGCCATTCAGCCCTTCAAACCTGTTCTACCATTTATTAGCTGATGGCTAATCTGTACAGCAATTCCATTCACCTATCTTTGATCGATATCCCTTGATACCTATTAGCAATATGTCAATGTCAGACTTAAAAATTTCAATTGATCCAACAGCCACAGTTTCTTGGGGGAGAGAATTCCAGTCTGCAAGATTTCCTACTTATTTTTTCAAGCTTTTCCTTTTAGCTTAAAACTTGATCTTACTCTGTTTGTTGAGTACATTTGCTGAAATGCACAAGTGGTATTTTTGCCCTTGAGGGCTATGTACTGGTATTGCATTGTGCCCGCTTTTGTCTATAGGTTTACCTATACAGTTCAGCTCAGTGGCCAATTTATTTCTCATCCCTTTGAAATTTGCCTTCCTTAAATTTAAAATCTTGGTTTGTGCCAAGGAACCATTCCCTTGGTTCTCTTCCTACTGCCCAAAATCCCACTCTTGCCCACCGGCCATGCAGCGATTCCTGCTTGTGGGGCAGGTATAAAGTTGAATCATTTCAGTGAGGCCTGGGAGTTAAAATCTCCTGTGCCTCACACTGCAGGGATCATTAAGCTTGCCACCCAGCCTGGCCCTTGCACGACTTAAAATCGGGCCTCGAAGCTCACTTCTTATGCTGTGAAACAGGCAACAGCCTCCAATCTGATCTAGCTTCTTTCTTAGTCATCACTATCTTAAACTAAACACATAATTTCCAATAAATTCCTATTATAGGAGGATCCTGGCCACCAAGCTTTCCATTAAAAAAGACTACAGCCGATCACCGACTGTCTTAGCTTCTCAACGTTTCTCAGACACAGCTATCAAGCAAATGTGCTACGCCAGGCTAGGTCTGATTGTTAGATCTGTACCAAGGTTGTTTAGGACTACCTCTGTGAATATATCTTTAAAGAAGCCTCTTAGCAGCTGAGCTGCTCTCAGGCATTTGTTTAATTATTCGTGAGCCAAACACTAAGAGGCGTTAGGCATTAACACAGGAATAACTCTGAGTTTTCTTTCTCCTGGCCATCACTCTGTCTTTCCTACAGTAAATATGGTTGTGATTAAACCTGCAGTTTCCATAGAGGTAGCTTTATTAAAGCCCTCCAAAAAGAAATAGCCTGATCTAGTGTGAATAACAGTTTGGGAGGTTTAGTAGCTGTATCTGACACACTTAGTTACCCTGAAAACTAATAATACTCTTATTTAAATTCTTGCCTAGATGCTTGCAATGAGTTCCACCATACATGCTTCTTTTTCTGGATTCTCTAATAACTTTACAAAGTCTGGCAAAAGGTTTTCATCTACCAAAATATTTTCTTGAGGAACAGATGAACAAGTATAGTGTGCTGAGTACCTGACTGAATGCATGACAGTATTAGCAAAATAAAATTGTCATACTTAGTATACTTTCCTTACATGATGCACTGCAAGAGCACTCTTGATTAGATAGATTCCCAAACTCCCAAAGTAAGTCAGCATTTGTCAGTTATTTTTCATCTAAATAAACATTCATTATTACATTTTGAAACTTTTTCTATACTTTTGAGCAATTACCACAGGGCTAGTTACTGTTTCATGCAACAACAGCTTCAATTTTCAGTGACTTTATGGTAGGAAAACATCCCAAGGTGATTTAAGAAGTGTAATCAGACACAAATTTTAATACTGAGCCAAAGGAGGAGATATTAGTATGGGTAACCAAAAGCTTATTCATTGAGATAAGTTTTGAGGACGAGAGAGAGGTAGAAAGGTTTAGGGAGGGAATTGCAAAGCTTAAGGCCTAGACATCTAAGGCACAATACCAATAATGGGGTGAATGGAGTGGGCGATGCATGAAGCCACTGCTGGAGGAACACAGAGTTATTTTAAATTTTTTTTATTTTAGAGATACAGCACTGAAACAGGCCCTTCGGCCCTCCGAGTCTGTGCCAACCAACAACCACCCACTTATACTAACCCGACAGTAATCCCATGTTCCCTACCACCTACCTATATTAGGGGCAATTTACCTATCACCTGCAAGTCTTTGGCAGTGGGAGAAAACTGGAGCACCCAGCGAAAACCACACAGTCACAGGAAGAACTTGCAAACTCCACACAGGCAGTACCCAGAATCGAACCCGGGTCCCTGGAGCTGTGAAGCTGCGGTGCTAACCACTGCGCCACTGTGCCACCCTGGAGGGTTGCAGGTCTGGACATGTTTAAAGAGATAGGGAAGGACAAAGCTATAAAAGGATATGAACACAAGGATGAAAATTTTAAAATCAATGTGTTAGAGGACCGGGAACCAATGTAGGTCAGGACACATGTCATCCATCGTAAGCGACCAGGTGAGAGGTTTTTCCAGGTACAGGCACAGAAGAGAGTCGGGATATGAGTGGTGAGGTGTACAGGGGAGTGATCAGAGATGGCCTTGTTTGTGATTGCGATGATGGGAAAAAAGAAAGACTTGCATTAATATAGCACTTTTCATGGCCACCGGACATCTCAGAGCACTTTACAGCCAATGAAGTACTTTTGAAGTGTAGTCACTATTCCAACGTAGGAAACGCAGCAGCCGATTTGCACATCGTAAACAGCAATGTGATCATGACCAGATAATCTGTATTGATGATGTTGATTGCAGGATAAATATTGGCCAGAACTCCAGGATTACTTCCCTACTCTTCTTCAAAAGAGTGCTATGGGATCTTTTACATCCACCTGAGCCAGCAGATGGGGCCTCAGTTTAACATCTCAGCCAAAAGGTGGCACCTCCAACAGTAGTGCCCTGAAGCCTTGATATCTATGCTGAAGCCCTGGAGTGGAATTTGAACCTAGAATCTTGTGAACCAGAGGCAAGCGTGCTACCAACTGAGCCAAAGCTAATAGACCATATGAGACAGTAAGCTTGAGGGGCTGGCCATGAATATGAGTAGGAATTTATGGAGACGGAGAAGTTGAGGGAGGATCGGAGTGCAAGGTGTGTTGAGATGGTGGTTGAAATCACAAAGAATGAGAAGTTGCTCTGTGTAGGTAAGAAAGGAGTGAAGATATTTCGGTGACAAATTTGGGATTGGGCCTTGTGTGAGCAGTAGAGGAAGATAATCTCAAAGGAGGTGCACAGGGAGGGGAACTTGCCAGAGAAGTCGGGGACAGACCAATATGCATTCCAGACAGACAAATCAGTGATGACAATCATTTGCAATTTTATCGTACTTGTATTGGTAAAGTAAATATTACTGACCTAGAATCAGAAAAGGTGCATTGGCAGAATTGATGGAAAATTTCATTCCACAAAACAACAGCAGTCCAAATCCTGATAATACAGCTAATCCAGCTGATACAACTCCCAGAGTAGCGACCCAGACCTTATTCCTCACACAATCAAACCTGAAAATAAATTTGAGCACTTTCTATAACACAACAGACGTTTTATATAATGTATTCAATGAAAGTGTGTTACAAATGATTCTGAAAATAAAGATTTTACCTCATACAAGATACGATGGAAAAGGATATTGAAAGAAAATATGTGATAGAAAACAAAGGAATAATTTTTTTAGCATTTCCTTCAAATTCTTCTTGTCTTGATACTGACGTAAAATAAGACACCTGTAATTCAGGAACAATGGTTAATTAATTATCATGGCACTACAATGTTATTTATGGACAACTACATCCAGTATGCAAAGATTTTCCACTTTTTATCCATTACCTGTTAAACATTCGATTATTTATTAAATCTCTAGGTTACAACATAATCTACAGCAAAGGTTAATGCAAATCTTATTTAAGAACAATTTTTTTTGCACAGTCTCCAAGCACAGCAGTAACTGTTTTTTTAAATTCTTTCATGGGATGTGGGCGTGGCTGACAGGCCAGCATTTGTTATCCATTCCTAATTGTCCCTGAACTGATTGGCTTGCTAGGCCATTTCAGAGGGATTTAAGAGTCAATCACATTGCTTGGGTCATCGGAACGTTGGAACATAGAAGATAGGAGTAGAAGTAGGCCATTCAGCCCCTCGAGCCGGCTCCACCTTTCTACTAGATCATGGCTGATCTTCTACCTTGTTGCCATTTTTCTGCACTGTCCCCATATCCCTTGATATCTTTAATATCTAGAAATCTATCGATCTATGCCTTGAATATACCCAATTACTGAACCTCCACTGCCGTTTGGGTAGAGAGCTCCAAACATTCACCACCCTCTGAGTGAAGAAATTTCTTCCCATCTCACTCCTTTTTGGCCTACCTTTTATTCTGACACTGTGTCCCCTGGTTCTAGAACCAACACCCACCACCCCCCCCACCCCGCACCCCCACAGCCAGGGGAAATATCCTTCCTTCATCAACCCTGTCGAGGTTTGTATGCTTCAATGAGATCCCCTCTCATTCTCCTGAACTCTAGAGAATATAGGCTCAGCCTCCTCAATCTCTCCTCATAAGACAATCCTGCCATTAGTCCAAAGGACTTAGTCTGGTGAATTTTTGTTGCACTCCCTCTATGGCACGTATATCCTTCCTTAGATGAGGAGACCATAACTGTACACAATACGCCAGGTATGGTCTCACTAAGACTCTGTCCAATTGCAGCAAGACTTCTTTACTCCTGTACTCAAATCCTCTGGCAATAAAGGCCAACATACAATTTGCCTTCCTAATTGCTTGCTACACATGCATGTCAGCTTCTAGTGACTTATGAACAAGGATACCCAGGTTCCTTTGGGCATCAACACTTCCTAACCTCTCACCATCAAAGAAATACTCTGCATTTCTGTTTTTCCTTCCAAAGTGGATAATTTTACATTTTTTTACCTGGCATGTTCTTGCCCACTCACTTAGCATATCTGAAGTCACATATAAGGACAGCAGAGCTCCTTCCCTAAAGGACATTAGTAAATCAGATGGGTTTTTACAACAATCATTGATAGCTTCATGACACCATTTCTAAGACTAGCTTTTTAATTCTAGATTTTTATTAATTATTTGAATTTAAATCCCACCAGCTGCCATGGTGGGATTTGAACGAAGCCTCTGGATTTCTAGCCCAGTTACATTACCACTACATCACCACCTACCCAACAAGATTAGTGAACCAATTGGGTTATTATGATTATCCAAAGCTTCATAGTCACTAAATTCAAATTCTCAAACTAATATGGTGGGATTTAAATTCATCATTGCTGGATTATTTATTTAGACCTCTAGGGTTACTAGTCCAGCAACTTTACCACTAGACTACCATACACATTGCCGAAGAAAGTACAGTGCAACAATAGTGCACTGGCATGTCAGCCTTGATTGTTGTATTGAAGTGGGACCTGAACCCACAAGCTTCTGAGTCAGAGGCAAGAGTGCTACCACTGAAACACAGTCAACATGAAAGGGAACCCAAAGGTCTTCTATGGGCATAGAAATAGAAAAATGGAGTTAGAGGAGGGGTGGAGCTGATTAAGAACCAAAAAGTGAATTTACACATGGAGGCAGAGGACAAGGCTGAGGTAATAAATGAGTACTTTGCATCTATCTTTACCAAGGAAGAAGATGCTACTGAAGTCATGGTGAAAGAGGAGGTAGTTGAGACATTGATAAAAATTGAAAAAGAGCAGATATTAGAAAGGCTGGCTGTACTTAAAGTTGCTCAGTCACCAGGACCAGATCAAGTGCATCTAAAGATACTGAGGGAAGTCAGGGTGGAAATTGAAGAGACACTGATCATAATCTTCAAATCCTCCTTAGATATAGGGGTGGTGCCAGAAGACTGGAGAATTGCAAATGTTACACCCTTGTTCAAAAAAGGATATAAGGATAAACCCAACAACTACTTCTGCTTCGGCCTCCCTGTCTCGAGAGACAACGGGTAAGCGCCTAGAGGTGGTCAGTGGTTTGTGAAGCAGCGCCTGCAGTGGCTATAAAGGCCAATTTTAGTGCGACAGACTCTTCCACAGGTGCTGCAGATAAAATTGGTTGTCGGGGCTGTTACACAGTTGGCTCTCTCCTTACACTTCTGTCTTTTTTCCTGCCAACTGCTAAGTCTGTTTGACTCACCACTCTTTAGCCCCACCTTTATGGCTGTCCACCAGCTCTGGCGATCACTGGCAACTGACTCCCACGTCTTGTGGGCAACATCACAGGACCTCATGTCGTGTTTGCAGACGTCTTTAAAGCGGAGACATGGACGGTCAGTCAGTTTAAACATGGTGGTGGGAAAGCCTTTAGAAACGATAATCCGAGACAAAATTGACAGTGACTTGGGCAAGTGTGGATTAATTAAGGAAAGCCAACAGAGATTTGTTAAAGATAAATCATGTTTAACTAACCTGATTGAGTTTTTTGATGGGGTAACAGAGAGGGTTGATGAGAGTAATGTGGTTGATGTGATGTATATGGACTTCCAAAAGGCATTTAATAAATTGCCACATATCAGACTTGTCAGCAAAGTTAAAGCTCATGGAATAAAGGGACTATGGCAGACTGGATATAAAGTTGGCTGAGTGACAGGAAACAGACAGAAGTGGTGAACTATGTTTTTTTGGACTGGAAGATGGTATACACAGGGATTCTCCAGAGGTCCGTACTAGGTCGACAGCTTTTCTTGATATACATTAATAACATAGTCACGGGTGTACAGGGCACAATTTCAAAATTTGCACATGACACAAAACTTGGAAGTATTGTGAACTGTGAGAAGGATAGTGATAGTCTTCAAGAGGACATAAACAGGCTGGTGGAATGACTGCCGCCCGCCAGGAGCCCAATTGAGCCACTTAAATGGCTGACTATGGGCTATTTCCCACCTCACAGGCATTTTGCCCACATTGGAGTGGAGGGGGCAGGTGGGGGCCTGCTACCGCACGGGAGGATAGCCCAGTGTAAGTGGGTGACCTCCCAGCCAGCTCCGGGACCTTGCCTCTCCGCTTTTTTGCAGTTTACCACATAATCATGCTTTGAGTCACACCTGATACATCTATTAACTGTTCCTTGGGCATTCTTGGGATTCATTCACCTATTATTGCTGATCCAATTATCCCTTCTGCTGTAATAGCCAGATTTGTTAAAGGTGTTTTCATTGTCATTCTTCCTCTCTTTAAACCTTCCACTGTAATGATGCCTGCGTCCAGTATCTGGACCATTTCGAAATCTGGAATTATTGAATCCTCTATTCTTTGTGTCACTGCGGAATGTCCCATTTGTTCCACAAAGACTGAAGGGAATGATTGTTTCTGTAGGAATTTTTTCTAGGTAGCATCATCAGGGTCATCCTCTCCAAGAACCAAACATCATTTAGAACCAGGAGCTTGTCCATATGAGACACTTTAGCTAGTACTGATCTTCACCACTATCCAAAGGAGGGGCATCCATCCCTCAAAATACTTGACTTCTGATTTTACTTTCATGTCGGAAGCAATAATGCCAAAACCATACCTTGTTTCCTCTTTGGTAGGGATGTAACCTGTGTCCACATATCCACTTCATTCTTCCACTGGTCATATGGTTCAGATTCCAAAAAGATTGAAGGGTAACCATGCCACGGCAATTTACTCTTGCTTTCTGCCATTTTCCGCAATGGCTACTAGGATTGTAGTTTTCTATCTGAATTTTTTTTTTTAGATTCCAACATTAACCTTTAGACAACTATCCTCTGCTACCACATTCTACTCCAGAAAGCCAGTTGGTGAAGGTTAGAACTGAAGCCAATCCTTACACACTTTTCTATTTATTTACAGCATTACACATTACAACCATACACCAGCTAGCCAACAAGCACAGTTTCAGTCTATGTCTATTTATAGGTGCTCCAGTGAATCCCCAGCCTCACAGCTCCAGCGACCCGGGTTCAATTCTGGGTACTGCCTGTGTGGAGTTTGCAAGTTCTCCCTGTGTCTGCGTGGGTTTCCTCCGGGTGCTCCGGTTTCCTCCCACATGCCAAAGACTTGCAGGTTGATAGGTAAATTGGCCATTATAAATTGCCCCTAGTGTAGGTAGGTGGTAGGGAAATATAGGGACAGGTGGGGATGTGGTAGGAATATGGGATTAGTGCAGGATTAGTATAAATGGGTGGTTAATGGTCGGCACAGACTCGGTGGGCCGAAGGGCCTGTTTCAGTGATGTATCTCTAAATCTAAAATCGAAATCTAAATAATGCCCACCACCTGCATACAATTAAACCTAATTAATATGCAGTTAATAAGTGGCCAGTAACATTGGCACAACACAAGTACTACGTAATAACCATCACCAACGTGACCTCTCTTGACCTTCAGTGTCATTGTCATCACTACATCCTCCTCCATCAACATCATGGAGCTTGCCAGTGACTTGAAACTCAACTGGACCAGCCACATAAATGCCGTGGCTACTAGAGCAAGTTAATGGCTGTGGCGAATCACCTTTTTACTCCACAAAGCCTGTCCAACACTCAAAAAGTGCAAGTCAGGAGTATGATAGGATACTCTTTACTTACTTGATGGATGTACCTGCAACAATGCTCAAACAATTCAATACTGTTCATGATAAAGCAGTCCAATTGATCAGCATTCCAATCAGCCACCTTAAACCTACAATGTGTATGATCTACAGGATGCATTGCAACAACTCACCAAAACTTCTTTGACACAAGTTCCAAAGCAGTAAGCTACACCACTTAGATGACAAGGGCAGCACCACCTCCAAGTTGCCCTCTGGTCACAGACCATCATGATTTGGACATATATAACCATTCTTTCATCGTCACTGGGTCAAAATCCTGGAACTCCCTACCTAATGATATGAACCGCAATAGCTCAAGGGCAATCTATGATGGGCAATAAATGCCAGCCTTGCCAGAGATGCAAATATCCCGAGAATGAATAACAAACCCAGTTCCGAAACAGAAATATTTTTTAGAATGAAGTTGTGCAAAGCAATATTAATACACAAATGCATTGACATGTTTGTATCAAATTCCACAATCTGACTGACAAGTGCTGACAACCTGCATTCGTGATAATAGAGGACTAAATACTGGAACTATATTCACTGGAGTAGAGAAAACCAAGGGAATTTAATGGGGGAATTTTTGACTCCAAGCCATGTAAAGAAATATTAGGACAGATGACCAAAAAATTGGTCAAAAGGTAGGTTTTAAGGAGCGTATTAAAGGAAGGAAGAAAGACTATAGCGTCTTTTAAGATGTATCTGGACAGATACATGAATGGGCAGGAAGTAAAGAGATACAGACTCTTAGAAAATAGGCGACAGGTTTAGATAGAGGATTTGGATCGGCGTAGGCTTGGAGGGCCGAAGGGCCTGTTCCTGTGCTGTAATTTTCTTTGTTCTTTGTTCTTTAAGTAGAGAGGTGAAGAGGTTTAGGGCCTATGCACTTGAAAGCCACGAATGGAAGCGTGACTAAAATCAGGATGCGTAAGAGGTCAGAATTGGAGGAGTTCAGATTTCTCTGAGAGCTTTTGGGCTAGAGAAGGTTACAGGGATAAAGAGGTGGAACGATATGGAGAGATTTGAAAACAAGGATGAAAATATTAAGATTGAGGCATTGCTGGACCGACAGCCAATGTACACCAAATGTGACTCCACGGTTGTGAAACAGTCTGCTTCAGCCTCAGACAATTGCCAGGGAGAGAGATGGAGTTGCAATATAGGGAGTGGAATTTGTGGCGGGGACCGAAGACAATCGGACAAGCAGCGTTACAAATCAGAGACAGTGGAGAGGTCATAGGAGGTGGCGGTGAGGTAGAGTTGTGTGAAATCAGGGTTCATGTGGTACTGCTGTTTGCGTTTTTGGATAATGTTACTGAGAGTCAGCATGTAGGTGAGAAAGGGAGAGGGCCAAAGACATAAGGTGCAGAAGTGGGAAGTGAAGCATTTGCAGCTAACTCTCTCTCTACAACTGGATAGATAAGAATGGATTCAGGTGAGGACCGTCCTACCCAGCTGGTTGACAGAGGAGAAGTGTTGGGAGGATGCTGATCTGATCAACTGTGTGAAAGCCTACAGACAAATTAAGAAGGATGAGGAGGGATAGTTTACCATGGTCACCCTGACATAGGATGTAATTTGTGCCTTTGATAAGGGCCATTTCAATTTTATGGCAATGCAGAACTTGGACAGGAAAGAGGTGGTGGGGTAGTTTGCAAGGACAGGATGGGTTTTTTGAAGAAGGGGATGAATTCGACAGAGTTGAAGGGGAGGGGGACAGTACTTGAGAAGAAGGAAGTGTTAACAATATTAGTTATCATGGGGACCAGAAAGAGAAGTTGGCTAACAGTAGGGCAGGATTAGGATTGAGACAGCAGGACATGGGTCTCATGGACAAGGTGAGCTTAGAGAGGGCATTAGGTGAGATTGTAGAGACACTGGAGATGAGAGTTTAGAGATAAGGGTGGGAGGATGTTTGGACTGGTGGGTTAGGAGAAGGGTGGGAATTGACAAAGGCAGCTGAATGGATGTTCTCAATCTTGGTGACTAAGAAGTCAGTGAGCTTCTTTCACTTGTTGTTGGAGGATGGAGGAAGCATGGGAAAAGGGTTTAAGAAGCTGGTTAGTAGTGGAAAAGAAAAGCTGGGGGTTAACTTTGCATTCAGGATGATTCTAGAATAGTGAGCAGTTTTGACAGAGGAAAGCAGCACTAAGAATGCATTATGTGGTCCAGCCAGATCTGGTGATGAATGGCTAAACTAGCTGTCTGCCGTAAATGTTTGCCTGCATCCCTTGAAGTTAACAGAGTGGAGATAAGGGTTGTACCACAGGAATGACCAGGGTGAGATAGAGTAATAGTTTTAGTGGGGACAACAGTATCAAAGTTGAAGATGAACCAACACTCACAGGCACCTCATCAATCAGGGTTGCAGAGCTGGGAAATTCGGCAGCTAAATCTGAAGCCATGAATTAAAGTGGTGGAGGCAATATGGGGATGGCACATAAGGACCTGTAATGAGCTGAACATTAATGGTCCCCCTGGCCTCACAACAATCATTCTAAAATCTTACCTGGGTTGTTAACAGATGTCTTCTGAGATCTCTTTAACGAATGCTGATTAGGCCACCCTATCAATGAGAGAGTGTGGACCTGAAAATTGCCTCGATTTTAACATTTTTATCCTTGTTTTTAAAACCCTCACACTTCCCTTCCCACAAAATCTCCTTCAGCCCCACATTCTTTATATCTGTGCTCCTCTAATTTGGCCTCTTGATCATTCCTGATTTTAATAGCTCTGTCATTGGAGGCCATGCCTTCAGCTGTCCAGGCCCTCAGCTCTGGAATTCCCTCCCTAAACCTCACCACCTCACTACCTTGCTTTCATCCTTCAACACGCTCCTCAAAATCTACCTCTTTAACTAAGTATTTGGTCATCTGCCCTAATTTCTCCTTATGTGGCTCAGTGTCATATTTTGTTTTATAATGCTCCTGTGAGGCCTCTGGGATGGTATATTATGTTAAAGGTGCTATATAAATGCAAATTATTGTTGTTGTATTTATAGTATTTGGCATGATACAAAACTAGTAAGAAGGCCCCCGGCCCATTACCACAGTCCAGGACAGATCACCAAAATCTATCACTTTTACTAAGAACTGGCTTGTTTCAATTCAATGAGCAGATTTTTACAAATACAGACACACATTAAAAACTCACCGTAATGCTCTTCTGATTCTTCAGTTCATTTGGAAAGGCTTGAAGGAATTCCTTGAGCCAGAGTAAACTGAAATTCTTCATTTCATCATCATCTTCTTGTAAATAATAGTCAAGTTTAATCGCCTTTGCTTTTATGATATAATTTTCTGGATCTAACTCTACACCTCCTACAGCTAAACCAATAAAAGTGCGATCCATTATAGGATAAGAAATCTTAGTGCTCTTTATCAGACTGTGGTTTATAAAATTTAAAATTTCATTTGGAAAGCAAGAGCCTGCTATCCTTGCACAAAGAGAAGAATATTTGTGCATGACATTATGGGCTTCAGAAATGTTAAGCTGCTTCACTTTTTCATCAAGCAACAGAATCTCTTCAAATGCAGCATTTGTAAGGATGTTGTCATTTCTTGATACAGCAATCAACGAAGCAAATGCCCCCTCTGTGTAAAGCCTCTGTCCGGAGAATAGTTCAGAATCATTGGCTGGAAAATGTTTTTTAATAAATTCTCTTTCAGTCTTTGCTGGCCCATTGATGGGTGTAAATTGCTCTTCGATGTCATTGGCTTCATTTATCGATAAAAAATAAAAACCTGCACCCAGTGCTGCAGAAAGTATCAGAGGAACTGTGAAGAAGTACCAAACATATTTACTCACAATATGTCCAAGTTTACAAAAAGCACTGTAGAGAGGTTTCTCAATGCAATTTGTCTGACACTGAGTCATGATGAGAGACAGACTGGTAAAACAAAGCTCAACTCCAAGGCTTTCACCTCTGTGAAGTCCAGTGTTTAAGAACAGGAAGAAGAGACATTCTAGACATCAACGTGGACGTTTGCTGGTTCATTCGGCTGTTGAAAGGAAACACCCAATAAGAAGTGCCAGTGGTTGCTTCTGTATACAATTACTATGCAACAACCTAACACAGACTGCCATCTGTCTGTTGCTGTGGAGACTGTTACTATCCTCTTCCCTTGAAGTTGCAGTGACCTTCCTTTCTGTTCAGCTAAAGTTCAGTAATTTAGCTTGATAATTAAACCATCCTGTACAGCTATTGTATGAGTATTAGTTTAAGAGCTATCAGGGGATGAATGCGGCTTGCCTCTTCCCAAACCCATTACACGTAATCTCTTACATCATCATCACAGCGGGAGGTGTTACACTCACTGTCCCAAAACATTAACCCTTTCAGACCCTTATGCTACAGTGTCCTAGGCCCAACCATCTTCAGCTGCTTCATCAATGACCTTCCGTCCATCATAAGATCAGAAGTGGGGATGTTCGCTGATGATTGCACAATGTTCAGCACCATTCGCAGCTCCTCAGATACTGAAGCAGCCCATATCCATATGCAGCAAGACCTGGACAATATCCAGGCTTGGGCTGAGAAGTGGCAAGGAGACCATCTCTCCTTGACATTCAATGGCATTATCATCACTGAATCCCCCAGTATCAACACCCTGAGGGTCACCATTGACCAAAAACTGAGCTGGACCAGCCACATAAATGCTGTGGCTACAAGAGCAGGCCAGAGGCTGGGAATTCTGTGGCAAGTGACTCACTTCCTGTCTCCCCAATGCTTGTCCACCATCTGCAAGGCACAAGTCAGGAGTGTGATGGAATACTTTCCACTTGCCTGGATGGGTGCAGCTCCAACAACACTCAAACAGCTCAACACCATCCAGGACAAAGCAGCCCGCTTGATTGGCACCTCATCCACCACCTTCAACATTCACTCCCACCACAACTGACACACAGTGGCAGCAGTGTGTACCATCTATAAGATGCACTGCAGCAACTCAACAAGGTTCCTTCAACAGCATCTTCTAAACCCCTGACTTCTACCACTTAAAAGGACAAGGGCAGCAGATGCATGGGAACACCACCGCCTGCAAATTCCCCTCCAAGTCACACACCATCCTGACTTGGAACTATGTCGCCATTCATTCACTGTCGGTGGGTCAAATTCCTAGAACATCCTTCCTAACAGCACTGTTGATGTACCTACACCCTGAGGACAGCAGCAGTTCAAGAAGGCAGCTCACCACAACCTTCCCAAGCGCAGTTAGGGATGGGCAATAAATGCTGGCCTAGCCAGTGATGCCCACATCCTAGAAACAAATAAAAAAACCCACAATTTTATAGTTTGTGAACTGCAAGAGCCTCCATTTCATCAACATGCAGAATATCTGTGATCATCGAACCAGGATCATGCAGCTGAAGGCTTGCTTCCCTAACAGCAGTCATGTGGGTGAATTTGTCTCACATTCATCTCAGATTCTCACTGGGGGTGGGGAGCTTCTGCCATCATGATGCACCCCAGAGACAAATTGATTTCCTGGGGTCAGACTAATTACTATAATTTGGGTGGGTGGCAGGGCCATGTACACTGCCACTGAGTCACCTGCTTCCTATGCAGGATGGTGGGAAATTGCTATGGACATCCCTCCAGCTTCGCCCCCATCCTTAGGCTCTTCGCTATCTGATGATAGGGGGTTTTCTGTTGGTGCTGTGTCATCATTATTTTCAATATCTACCTCAAGTGGGAGCCAATTTTTGTGCTGGTGTTTGGGAAACATATAGTAAGCACTTCTTTCAAAGAGCTGGCACTCTCCAAGAGAGTTGGAGAAAGTCTAGGGAAGGGTTTTAAGGCGCTCCTTAAGATGTATCTCTTTGACCAAGCTTTTGGTCATCTGCCAGAAAGCCTAGAGCTACATATAAGAGTTAAAGACCCAAATATGATTTCCTTGGGTTCTAAAGTGAGGAAAATTGGGCACAATTTTCTTCAAATCCATTTGATAAATAATTTAGTGAATGCAGCTGAGTGGCATATATTTACAATAGTATGCTTGCATTTATATAGAATCTTGCCACCTCAAATTATCTTAAAAGCGATTTACACAACAAATTTCTTTCTGGAGTGCAATAACTGCTGTTATGGAAAAAAAATCTGTCTCAGCAAGAATTAACAACGAGATTAATGATAAATTGATCTTTGTGCTTTTCTTGGAATTAGTTGAGTGCCAGAATTTGGTCAGTTGCTACTCACTACTTGTGTCACTTCCTTGGTCCTAGCTGCTGTATTGGAAGGTCTCTTAGAACCAACTCCCATTTTTGCAACTTCACTGCCCGATGTTTAATTTGTTAAAAAAAAATCAACATCAAACAATATTACTTGACTTCATTCTTAGAAATTTCAGACTCTCTTCCGGGTTCTTCATTGATCCATGGCTTGAAATTGCTGCCTGTTGGTGCTCCTTTAAGAGTAAATATATTAAGTTTGCCTTCGATGGGGCTTCCTATGTGTTTCCACCCTCCACAAATTTTTCAGACTTTCTGATTTTACCAGGCATTTTCTGGCAGAATATTTGCTTTCGTCCTGCACGGCAATATTTAAACTTCTGATCCTGGGCTGATTGGGCAGAGGGGAATCCCGTTCTGCTGCACTTATACAGCGGATCGCAGGATTTTCAATGATACTGAAAATGGGATGTGGCTTACTGTTAAGTAAGCCGCCCGATTTTCCTTTCTAAAATGACCGATCTGCTACCACACGTTTTCCGACTGTTAAAATTGTCCCCCTCAAAACTTCTTTCATCACTTTCACATTGTTAACTTGAGAACTTAGATCATTTTTAAGTCATCTCTGATAATGTTAGTTTCATACCTCTCAAATTCATAGCTTGCCTCAATAGAATCTTACAACACAGAAGGAGGCTACCGCGAGTTATACTGTAATAGGACATTTCCAATCATAATTCTCATTGATTTATGGGTCTGTGGCATGGCTGCTGAAAATTACTTTGGAATTTTTGTGTGTATGCTTTATTCTTACTGTCTATTTTAGTCAACATCGTAAAACATTTGTATCAGCTGGCTTTGCATCTCTTGTCTGACTTTCATTTTCCATTTTTTTCTGTTTTAACCTACCTGCTTTTGTAAGAACTTGGTGGGAGAAGCAGGTGAACCTCAACCTGTCCATCCATTTGTATGTAACTTAAGTTTGATTTTGTACTTTGTAGTATCTTACTTATATTTTTCCTTTTATGTATTACTCTATTTGTATCCCCAATTGGAATCATTGTTAAAAAGAGGATAGCAGAATTTCTGTATCACCTTAAAGGAGAAGTAGATTTTACTGAGAAACCTACTAAACTATATTGATTTATTGGACAGTTTCCTTCCAGTAAATGTGCAGTGAAAACAAATTCATTTTTGTGACCTGGAATTTAAAAAGACACATTTATTTAAAATGATTTAATATCTGTAGAACCATAACAGTTTAAAGACCAGAAAGCATCCATTTCTCTAAGTGTTGCACCACCCACTGAACGCACTATTAAAATATCAATCCATCATAACACTTGAGATAGTTTGCTATGACTTTTGGCTATGTGATATATGATATACTTGATTGATATCCTAAGGCATTTTAATTGGAAAGGTTTTACACTTTGATCATTAAACTCAGCAAATGAGCAATCCAACCATTTAGAATTTCCCAGTCTTGACCATCTAAAAATTCTTTACTTCCTCTTGTGAAATGATGTACTTGGACCTTTACAAGAAATCACTCCAAAGTTCTCCAGCTGATGTGGCTCAGTTATTTAATTTAATCTAAAACGTTTTTAAATAAAGGAGGTGATAAATTTTGGTTCACCTTAAAGGAGCAGTAAACTTTAGTTCAAACTGAAAGTAAGATTTTAAAAGATAGTGATTTAATGGGCTGCTCACTTTTGGAATTGTATGGTAAAATGAAAAGTGTAAAGAAAGCCTCTCCACCACACTCCTGACTTGTAGGTGATGGAAGGGCTCTGTGGAATCAGGCAGTAAGCCACTAGCTTCAGAATATCAAGTGCGGGATTTTTCATTTGGGGACAGGACTCCGACATCACATTCGAATGCAGGTCCTGACCCCTCACCATGTCAGGAACAGTCACCCATGAGCGATCTTTTTCAGGATTGACCAATCAGTGGTCAGAGGTTGTGCTCACCATCCAATTAGAGATGGCGGGAAGTCTCTCAAAGCCGAGGGCCAACAGGATGCCCACCGGCACTGAAGGAGCTGCAGCCTGCTAATGCAGGTAAGAGCAAGAGAGGAAGCCTCCATCTTGAAATTAAAATTGTCACAACTCCTGGACCACTATTGTGGAGGGGGATCTCCTTCACAGGGCGGCCTGTGGCTGAAGCTGTCTGTGGTCAGATAGGTTTGGCGGCTGCAGGGATGGGGGAGCCTGAAAGTGATTCTGGAGTGCTGGTCCTCCAGTCTGCCGCCAGGAGGCCGCCTCCAGGCATCTGCCATGCTCCTGATGCTGTGGTGGGGGGCTTGCAGGCCAGGAAAGTTCCAGTCGACCTTTGATCAATGGCCCTAATTGGCCTTTTAGTTGAGTTAAGAAGCTACCCATGGGACTGTGACAGGGTAGCAGCATGCATGCCAGCATCAGGAAGTATCTTGCCTGCCTGTCTTCATTCCCACCCACATATCGGAGCCAAAGTTCTGCCCCAAGCCTCTGACCTGCACTAGTTGCCATGGTACGACATATTGTTAATTGCCTTGGTTGGATTTGTCTTGTTATTTGTGGATGGACATACCTGAACAATTTTCCACATTGTCGAGTGTTGTAGTTGTCCTGGAATAGCTTGCTTATCGGCATGATTAATTGTGGAGAACAATACAAGTGGGATGTTGCCAGGACTTGTAGACTTTGCTGTGTTCAGTGCAGCCAGCCATTTCTTGATACAGTTTTAAAGGGCAAGCACAAAAAGAGAAACCTGTGTGTGTTTGTGCACAAATCTCTGGAGGTAGCAGGACAGTTTAATAAAGCAGTTAATAAAGCTTTATTAAAAGAGTCATAGAGTAAAAAAGCCAGGAGCTTGTGCTAAATCTATATAAAACACTAGTTCACTCCCAGATGGAGTATTGTGCCCAATTCTAGGCACCACTGTCATGCTCACGCAAGGGGAAATTATGAACTACATAATGAACTTATGCAACAAACCTGAAATGGACACTTTTCCTACAAAACAAAATAGAGTTGAGAGATTAGGTGGCCTTCTCCTGTATTACTAATACACATAGAAACTGCAAGAACCCTGAGCCAAACTACATGTCTGGACCAAGCCTTGGAGAAGGCTTTAAAATACAAATAACCCATTCTGTGATAATGGCTACTTCTCTCCAACAATTTGGAGACTTGCAAACTTGGTGACTCCAAATTCAAACTCAAGAGAATGGGTGTGAAAAAATTCGACTTTATCAAGATGGAATGAGGATGAGTGACACCTCAGACCCTATTGTCTAACAATCAGACCATCAGACAGCATTTAGGGGAACAATGAGAGAGAAACTCTGATTACATGACAGAAACCAAGGCCAGAATTTTATGTTGGGTGAGAGGCTCCACCCACTGGCTTAAAAGTTGGAGGCGAGCCCGCCTTCACAGGGCCTGGGGAGCCATGGTAGGATTTTTTGCTCCCCAGGCCCTTAATTGGCCGTGGGCGGGATTTCCACCTCCTTATAGGAGGAAGTCCCACCTAATGGAGCTGCCGGCAGCTCTTAGTCCCAGCAGCGCCATCGGAAGCAGTGACCACTGTTGGGACTACACCCAGCCATCGCAAGCAAGGTGAAGAATGGCCTTGGAATGAAGGTAGGTTTTTTGGGTCTCACTGGGGACAATCAGCAGGGCCCCGGTGAGGCAACAGGCATCTGTAGCAGGGGTGCGGTATTGTGCGGTGGGGGCGGTTCGGGGGCGGCCTTCCATGGGGTACAGGGTGCCTGATCAGGAAGGCTCCCCTCAGCCCACAAGAAGGCTGCCAGCTTTTACTTGGTGGTGATCTTGGGGCCTTTGCCATCCGCCAGCCGCGGGTAAAATACCCGTGGCGGTGGGAGGAGGCCCTTAAGTGGCAGTTAATTGGCCACTTAAGGACCTTGATTGGCCTGGGTTGGCAGGCCATTTCTCACCGCTGCCACCTCACGTAAAATTGCAGCGGGGGGCAGGAGGGGTCTCTAAATGAAATATCCTGCCAAGAAAGAGAAAGGACACTGCCTCAGATTACCGGCTCCTCAGATTACCAGCTTTAAACCACATAAAAGCAGAGACTGAATGTGGCCTTGATTTCCATACCTGGGTTCCAGGGTTTTCGCCATTGAACTGTGACTGAGAGATAACCAAAGAAGTCTGCGACAACGCATTCATTCTCCTGAACTTTCCAAGCTTTTTTCTTCAGTGAACCATCATAAAAAGAGAAAAACAGGCCTGCACCGTTTCATGTCTTCATCACCAGTTAAAAAACAAATTTTACAGCAGACTCTTTTGTTTAAACCATCAGACCTAAATGCTTAAAGTAAAAGCAAAAACAGAATTAACGTTTCGGGTCTGTAACCTTTCACCAAAACTGGCAAATGTTTGAAATGTAATAGTTTTTAAGCAAATAAAGTGAGGGTGGGGCAAGTGATAACAAAAAGGAAGATGTTGATAGGACAAGGTCACAGAGAACAACTGACAAGAAGGTCAGGGAGCAAAGGAAAATGGTATATTAATGGTGTGCTGAAAGACAAAGTGTTAGTGCAGAGTGGGTGTTATTGGACAGAAAAATGAACAACCCTGGCACAAAACACAAACATGAAAAAAAAAGTGGGCAGGTACATGGTAAAAAAAAAATGAATGATGATACAAAATAAAATAAAATAAAAAGAAAAAAGAACTGCAAATAAAAAGGGCGGGGGGCTGTCATGCTCTGAAAGTACTGAACTCAATGTTTAGTCCGGCAGGTTGTAGCGTGCCTAATCGGTAAATGAGATGCTGTTCCTCAAGCTTGCATTGGTGTTTGCTGGCACACTGCAGCAATCCCAGGACCGATATGTGGGCAAGAGAGCAGGGGTGTGTGTTGAAATGGCAAGCAACAGGAATCTCAGGGTCATGCTTTTGGACTGAGCTGAGGTGTTCCTCAAAGCGTTTGGTCCCCCAATGTAGAGGAGATCAAATATTGAACAGCAAATACAGTATACTAAATTGAAAGAAGGACAAGTAAATCGCTGCTTCACCTGAAAGGAGTGTTTGGGGCCTTGGATAGTGAAGAGAGAGGAGGTAAAAGTGCAGGTATTAGACTTCCTGCGAGAGGATATGCAATCCAATACAATGGAAGTTAAGGATTGTATAAGATTAAAAGCAAAGGCCTATAAAGTTGCCAGAAATAGTAGTAAACTTGAGGATTGGAAGGATTTTAGAATACAGCAAAGGAGGACGAAGAAACTGATAAAGAAAGAGAGAATAGAATATGAATGTAAGCTAGCAAAACACATAAAAATGGACTGTAAAAGCTTCTATAGGTACTTAAGAAGGAAACATTTGGCTAAGACAAATGTGGGTCCATTACAGGCAGAGTCAGGAGAATTTATACTGGGGAATAGAGAAATGGCAGAGAAGCTAAATTATTACTTTGAGTCTGTCTTCACAGAGGAAGATACAAGAAATCTCCCAGAATTAGAGATCCAAGGGATTAGGAAGAATGAAGAATTGAAAGAAATGAGTATTAGTAAGAAGGTTGTATTGGAGAAATTAATGGGGCTGAAGATTAATAAGTCCCCAGGGCCTGATATTCTACATCCCAAAGTGTTGAAAGAGGTAGCTATGGAGATAATGGATGCATTGGTGACCATCTTCCAAAATTCTATAGATTTTGGTGCAGTTCCCGCAGATTGGAAGGTCACAAATGTCACCCCACTATTTAAGAAGGGAGGGAGAGAGAAAACAGGGAATTACAGACCTGTTAGCCTTACATCAGTCGTTGGGAAAATGCGAGAATCTTTTCTAAAGGATGTGATAAATGGAAACTTGGATAATAATGATCTGATTGGGCATAGTCAACATGGATTTATGAATGGAAAATCATGTTTGATGGACCTGTTGGAGTTTTTTCAGGATGTTACGAACAGCATGGATAAAGGGGAATCGGTGGACGTGGTACACTTGTATTTTCAGAAGGCTTTTGATAAAGTCCCCCACAGGAGGTTGGTTAGCAAAATTAAAGCACATGGGATAGGAGGTAATATACTGGCATGGATTAGGGATTGGTTAACGGGCAGAAAACAGAGAGTAGGAATAAATGGGTCATTCTTGTGTTGGTAGGCTGTGACTAGTGGGTACCACAGGGATCAGTGCTTGGGCCCCAGCTGTTCACAATATATATCAATGATTTGGATGTGGAGACTAAATGTAGTATTTCCAAGTTCACGGATAACACCAAACTAGGTGGGAATGAGTGTTGTGAGGAAGATGCATAACGGCTTCAAGGTGATTTGGAAAAACTAAGTGAGTGGGCAAGAACATGGCAGATGGAATATAATGTGGAAAATTGTGAGATTATCCACTTTGGTAGGAGGAATAGATGTGCAGAGTATTTCTTAAATGGTAAGAGATTAGAAAGTGTAGATGTACAAAGGGTCCTGGGTGTCCTTGCCAATAAGTCACTGAAAGCTAACATGAAGGTGCAGCAAGCAATTAAGAAAGCGAAAGGCATGTTAGCCTTTATCGCAAGAGGATTTGAATACAGGAGTAGTGAAGTCTTGTTTCAATTGCATAGAACCTTGGTTGACCGCACCTGGAGTACTGTGTGAAGTTTTGGTCCCCTTACCTTAGGAAGGATATTATTGCCATAGAGGGAGTGCAACAAAGGTTCACCAGACTTGTTCCTGGGATGGTGGGTCTGTCCTATGAAGAGAGATTGGGGAAACTGGGCCTGTATTCTCTAGAGTTTTGAAGAATGAGAGGTGATCTCATTGAAACCTACAAAATACTTAAAGGGATAGACAGGGTAGATGCAGCTAAGATGTTTCCCCTGGTTGGGAAGTCTAGAACCAGGGGACACAATTTCAAAACAAGGGGGAAGCCACTTAAGACAAAGATGAGGAGAAATTTCTTTACTCAGAGGGTTGTGAATCTTTGGAATTCTCTACCCAGAGGGCTGTGGAAGCTCAGTCATTGAGTATATTTCAAGCAGAGATTGACAGATTTCTAAATACCAATGACATAAAGGGATATGAGGATAGTGTGGGAAAAAGGCATTGAAGTGGATGATCAGCCATGATCGTATTGAATGGCGGAGCAGGCTCGATGAGCTGAATGGCCTACTCCTGCTCTTATGTTCCTATATTCCAATGGTCCTATGTTCCTATGCTAGACAATGACCTAATTGAACCTAGTCAAAGCAGCTGGAGTTCTCCTACTGTATTAGCCCCCAAGCTGGACCAAAGAGACTCTGTATTGATTATCAAAAAGTTATTGCAGTGACTCAAACACATTTGTACCTGATTCCTCACATTGGAGATTGTATTGACTGAGTAGGCAACTCCACTTACATCAGTAAAATTGATTTATTAAAAGGGTACTGGCAAGTCCCCATGACCAGCCAAGCTAACAAAATTTCTGCTTTTGTAACATCAGATAGTCTATTCCTATGCAAAGTCATGCCATTTGGTTTAAAGAACACCCCAGCCAACTTTTAAAGATTGATGAATCAGGTAGTGGCTGGTTTCGTTAAAAGTGTGTTCGCTAAGGCCAAAGTGACCTACTTGGGACAAGTTGTCGGTCAAGGTCAAGTGTTGTCAAGGGCAACAAAAGTACAAGTCCTGATAGATTTCCCCATTCCCAAGACCAAGAGAGAGATCATGCAATTCCTGGGGATGTGTGATTTCTATAGAAAATTACTCCCTAATTTCAGAACCCTACGTGCACCATTTTCCAACCTATTAAAGAAAAATGTAAGATGGTGTGGTCAGAACTGTACCAGATGGCTTTTGAGAAATTAAAGGCAGTTCCAGCAAATGAACACGTAGTAGCAGCACCAATCTTTAATAGATCCTTTAAGGTGCCTATTGCTGCAAACGCTGTGGGCGTAGGGGCTGACTTACTGCAAGAAGATGACTCAGGTATTGAGAGACTAATTGGCTATTTTTCAAAAAATTAAATAAATAGCAGTGTAAATATTCTACCATAGAAAGGGAGGCATTGGACTTCTGCCAATGTCAGAACAACCCAGTTACTTGCCTAGATAAATTCAAAGTCACCAACGCCAGGCTGTTCAGATTGAGTTTACTTCGACAGCCTTTTAACTTATAAATCACACATATACCTGGGAAAAACAATGTCATTGCGAATGCTCTGTCCAGAGTTTAAACAGACAATGTATGCCCAGAAACTGTGGAAGGTTTAGTGACAGTGAATGAGAAATGCATGTGCATGAATGCTTTGAATGTTTACTATCATAAGTTTATTTTTCTTTCTAAAAAAGAGAAATACTAAGGAATTTCACTTTTCCCCTTTTTTGTGTGGAGGTGTCATCACATTCACACAGGAGAAATTATGAACTATATAATGAACTTATGAAACAAACCTGAAATGGACACTTTTTCAACAAAAATAAAATGAGTTGAGAGGTCAGGTACTGCTAATACACATGGAAACTGCAAGAACCCTGAGTCAATGTTCATGTCTGAGCAAGTCTTGAAGAAGGCATTAAATACAAATAACCTGTGATAATGGCTACTTCTCTCCAACAATTTGGGTCAACAATAGCATTGCAGACTTGGCGACTCCAAATTTGAACTTAAGAGAACAGTGACGGCACAGTGGCACAGTGGTTAGCATCACAGCTCCAGTGACCCAGGTTCAATTCTGGGTACTGCCTGTGCGGAGTTTGCAAGTTCTCCCTGTGACCGTGTAGGTTTCCGCCAGGTGCTCTAGTTTCCTCCCACAGCCAAAGACTTGAAGGTTGATAGGTAAATTGGCCATTGTAAATTGCCCCTAGTGTAGGTAGGTGGTAGAAGAATGGTAGGGAATATGGGATTAATGTAGGATTAGTATAAATGGGTGGTTGTTGGTCGGCACAGACTCTGTGGGTTGAAGGGCCTGTTTCAATGCTCTCTGACTAGGTGTGAAAAAACTCCATTAATCAAGATGGAATGAAGATGAGTGACACCCCAGACCTCATTGTCTAACAAGGATCTCACAATCAAACACCAGTTATGAGAATAATAAGAAAGAAACCCTTGTCACATGACAGAAACCAGTTTTCTGATAAGACCTTTAAATAAGAGACATTCGGGGAAGACAAAGGGTATTCCATCTATGGCATTGAAGAAAAAGGACACTGCCTCAGATTACAAGTTTTAAGCCACATAAAAGCAGAGACTGAAAGTGGCCTTGAACTCCATACCTGAGAAATTGTACCGGGTTTTCGCCATTGAACAACTAAAAGATAACCAAAGAAGTCTAAAACAGGTGATTTGTTCTCCTAAATCTTCCAAGTTTTTTTCTTCAGTGAACCATAAAAAAGAAAAAGCAGGTCTGCACCATTTCAAGTTTTCATCCCCAGGGTAAAAGCAAGTTTTACAGTGGACTCTTTTTTGAAAACCATCAGACCTAAATGCATGTTATCTTTGAATCTCTATCTTTTCTTGTGTGTGTGTGTCTGTGTGTATCTGTATGTGTGTGAGAGTGGGTGAAGTTGCAAATATTCTCGGGTGTTATATAATAAATATTTATCTTTCTATCGTTAAACTTGTGCGAAAACCTGTAATTTGTCTGTTTGTTGACCATTAAAATGTTCAACGGTTAAAACACTTCTTTAAAACACACTGTCTTTGGTCAGTTGAGAGGTGAAAAAGAGGAAACCATCTCTAATCATCTCCCACCTGTCCATAACACCACACCACAGGAAGGATGTGAAGGCTTTGGAGAGGGTTCAAAGAGATTTACTAGAATGGTTCCAGGGATGAGGGATTACAGTTACGTGGACAGACTGCAGAAGTTCTGATGAAAGATCACAGACCTGAACCACAAACTCTGCTTCTCTGTCCACAAATGCTGCCAGACCTGCTGAGTATTGCCAGAATTTTCTGTTTTTATTTCAGATTTCCAGCATCTGCGGTATTTTGCTTTTGTGTTAATGTTCAATTCACTACCACTTCTCTTCCAGGAATGTTTTATTTCTGTAGAAGTTAGGGTTGTTCTCCTTAGAGCAGAGAAGGCTAAGAGGGCATTTGGTAGAAATGTTTAAAACCATGAAGAGTTTAGATAGAGTAAATGAAGAAATACTGCTTCCAATAGCTAAAGGGTGATAACAAGATGGCACAGATTTAAGATGATTGGCAAAAGAACCAGAGGCAATATGAAAAAAAGCTTTGATATGCAATCAGTGTTTAGGATTTGGAATGCACTGCCAGATAGGGTGGTGGAAATAGATTCAATAGCAGTTTTTATAAGGGAGTTGGATAAATACAAAAAGGAGAAAGAATTTGCAGGGATATAGAAAAAAAACAAGGGATTGAGTACAACTGGATTGCTCTTTGCAAGAGCCGGTGTAGACTCGATGAGCTGAATGGTCTCCTTTTGAGCTGTACTATTCTATGATCCTATGACCTCACGAAGAGTGAATCAAATTGGCTGAAGACTGCTATTTGTGATCGTGGGGACCTCATGAGGAGGCGGAAATGGATCATCCACTCTTCACGTCTGACTGCAAACTCTTGTGGATGATTCAATCATGGCTTTTGCACTCACACCTGCTGATGGTCACGCCAACACATTGAAAATGAGGATGTTTATGTTGCCTCCTCCTTCCATTAGTTGCTTAGTATATGAGGGGGAAGTGAATAGAGGGTTACAACAATAGATTTAGATGAGGAAAGATGGAAGGAGACCTGAGTGGGGCATAAACGCTGGAAGGAATGGTTGGGCCGAATGGCCTGTTTCTGTGACGTATATCCTATGTAATCCTATGTATGTAGTTTCCACTAAATTCACTACTGGATGTGGCAGGACCGAGCTTTGATCTGATCCGTTAGCTGTGGGATCTTTTAGCTCTGTCATGCAGTTTCCACTGTTTAGCATGCCTGTAATCCCGTATTGTAGCTTCAAGAGGTTTGCACCTCATTCTTATGTAGGCCAGGTGATTGTCCTGGCACACTGTTCTACACACCTCTTTGAACCAGAGTTGGTCATCTGACTTGATGGTGATGATGGAATGAGGGATATGACAGGCCATGAGGTTATTGATTGTGATGGAATACAATTCTTCTGCTACTGATGGCCTACAGTGGGGAGAATTTTATGGGCTCTGCAAAAGCAGCTTTGGTGACGTGCGGGGTGATTTAATTAGGCGTGAATTGCTTTTTCGGATTTCTGATGGCCATTTTTTATTGCAATTAAGTCAGCAGCCTGCTTGCGGCAGTCTGGGGTTCCCCCTGCACAGTGGTGGATTACAGATTTGCATTCCTTTTCATTCCATGAATACTCATTACCCTACACTTAAGTCTGACCCGCCAGATTAAGTTAGTGGCAAACGGCATTCCTGTGCAACCCGGTTCATGTTCGTTTAAATGTGGCATACAACAGTTGGCTTTGTGCAGTTGTATCTGCACAGTGGCGCCGTGGTTAGCACCGCAGCCTCACTGCTCCAGCGACCCGGGTTCAATTCTGGGTACTGCCTGTGTGGAGTTTGCAAGATCTCCCTGTGTCTGCGTGAGTTTCCTCCGGGTGCTCTGGTTTCCTCCCACAGCCAAAAGACTTGCAGGTTGATAGGTAAATTGGCCATTATAAATTGCCCCTAGTATAGGTAGGTGGTAGGGGAATATAGGGACAGGTGAGGATGTGGTAGGAATATGGGATTAGTGTAGGATTAGTTTAAATGGGTGGTTAATGGTCGGCACAGACTTGGTGGGCCGAAGGGCCTGTTTCAGTGCTGTATCTCTAAATCTAAAAAATCTAAAAAAAATCTATCTGAGGTCAGCGGTTTCATCTCTTGAACCCATCGGCACAAGGAATGGCAAATTGGAATGGATGTTTGGCTCCAGGTTCAGCACTAACAAGGGCGATTCTTCTCAGGAGATGGTGGCAAAGGAATGGGGATGTGTGCGTGGAGGAGCAGGGACAGTACTCGGGGAGGACAAGGTGGGGTTATCGGGTGCATGGAAGAGCAGTGGAGGGAGGAGGAGAGATCAGGGTGGAGATATTGGCGGCATGGAGGAGCAGGGGATGGAGGAGGGGAGCATCCAGGGTGTGTAGTGGTTGTTATCTCTGCTGAGCTGGCTATGGGTGGCTCTGGGGGTGGTGGGTTGATTTGAGAATTACAATCAACAGATGGACATGAGTGACCTAAAGGGAGGGATGAGTGCTGTCAACGTCAGAGACCAGTGGGGCGAATTCAGGGTACTGGCTGGCAAAAGGAATGGTCACTGTCAATGGAGGCAATTGAATTCTGTAAGGGGGAAGGTCAAGACATAGGGCTGGATATTCTACTGCATGATAGGGAGGGGAATGGGACTTGGCAATAACATGAAGGTGGATTTGAGGAGGATCAAGGGTCAGAGTCAGCATTTGGATGGTAATGGGAGTAGGAACAGAGGGGAGGGATGTCATGAATAAATCGATTGTGACACAGTCCAAGGTAATGGTAACAGAGAGAGAGAGTAAGGATACATTGGGTGGGTCAGGGGTGATGGATGCCGGCTGGAAGGTGGTAGGAGGAGGTTGGAAGTTCAGGAAACTTGCCTTAAATTGTACGTGCACTATTTTCTCGAACGATAATGCAAACCACATGGCCACTCAAGGACTGCAAATTGAGTGGGAGGAGACCAATGATGGTGGGTGGGATTCCCTGCTGGCTGCAATTTTAAGGCACGTAAAAGCATTCTGCTCATATTTTAAAAATTCATTCATGGGATGTGGGCATCGCTCGCTAGGCCAGCATTTATTGCCCATCACTAATACACCGAGGTGCCAGGTATGACTTCAACCAATGGAGAGTTTTCCCCCTGATTCACATTGACCCCTGTTTTGCTAGGGCTCCTTGATGCCATACTCAGTCAAAAACTGCCTTGACATCAAGGGCAGTCACTCTCACCTCACCTCTGGAGTTCAGCTCTTTTGTCCATGTTTGGACCAAGGTCAGGAGCTGAGTGGCCTAGCAGAACACAAACTGAACATCTGTGGGCAGGTTATTGCTCAGCAAGTGCCACTTGATAGCACTGTTGGTGACCCCTTCCATCACTTTGCTGATGATCATGAGTAGACTGATGGGGTGGGTTGAATTTGTCCTGCTTTTTGTAGACAGGAGATACTTGGGAAATTTTCCACATTGCCAGGTAGATGCCAGTGTTGTAGCTCTATTGGAACAGCTTGGCTAGGAGTGCAGCAAATTCTGGAGCACATGTCTTCAGAGCACAATATTGCCGGAATGTTGTCAGAGCCCATTGCCTTGGCAGTATCCTTCAGCCGTTCCTTCATATCACGTGGAATGAATCAGATTGGCTGAAGACTGGCATCTGTGATGCTGGGGACATCAGGAGGAGGCCGAGATGGATCATCCGCTCAGTACTTCTGGCTGAAGATGGATGTAAATGCTTCAGCCTTGTCTTTTACACTGATGTGCTGGGCTCCCCCATCATTGAGAATGGGGATATTTGTGGAGCCTCCTCTTTCTGTTAGTTGTTTAATTGTCCACCACCATTCATGACTGGATGTAGCAGGACTGCAGAGCTTAGATCTGATCCGTTAGTTTTTGAGATCACTTAGCCCTGTCTAACGCATGCTGCCTCCACTGTTTGGCGTGCAAGTAGTCCTGTGTTGTAGCTTCACCAGTCTGACACCTCATTTTTAAGTATGCCTGGTGCTGCTCCTGGCATGCTTGCCTGCACTCTTTGTTGCCTCAATGGTTCAGCTGACTGACAACTGAAGGCTGAATTGGAACACTCTGCTCATTTCATTATTTGCAAAGCTGCAATGACACGGGTCTCATACACCCAATTTGACTACTGCCATGGAAAGAAGAGCGGAGGGAGCAACTAAGGAGGGCTCTTTTCCCTCAACAGATAATTCCTGAGTGCCAGCAGCAGATGGAAAAAGGTGAGAATTCTCCAAATGATAAAATCCAGGAACGGCATTATCGAAGGCGGGCGCTAACATGCCATCTCATCCTCAGGACAAGGACAATTACCTTCAAATGTCAGAGAGGCAATGCCAGATATGCCTAAGGATGTCACATGAAATGGTCACAGAAATTTGTAGGATCCTGCAGCATGAGCAAGTAGCCGCTTGGGTTTGGTGGGAATCCCATGGCTGTTGCCCCCATGGTGACTGCTGCACTCAATTTATTTGCTGGCGGTGCCTTCCAAGGATCAACGGGCATATGTGGCATATCACAGTCTGCGACTCATAGGTGCATCAAAGAGATGACCAATGTCCTTTTTTGGCATGCCAATGATTTCATCTACTTATCTGTAGTCGAGGGCAGCCAGGCAGTAAGGTCTGTGGCCTTTGGCTCATTTCCCTAGAGTGCAAGGGGTGATCATCTGTCCTCGTGGCTGAGCTCCCTGCTAAATGACCAGCCTGCTGAATTTGTGAATCGCAAAGGTTTCCATTCTTTGAACATACAACTGGCTTGTGACCACAGGAGAAGAATCTTGCATGTTTGCAGTCGTTTCCCAGGGAGCTGTCACAACTCATATATTTTCAGGAACTCACAGGTGCCAGGAATTTTGATGAACCAGCCGAAGTAGATGGCTGGATCCTGGGTGACAAGAGGTACCCACTTTGGATATGGTTGATGGCACCAGTGAGGCATTCCCAAAGCACATCTGGAGAGCGATACAATGTTGCTCACACATCCACCAGAGCTATCATCAAATATACCATTGGCATGTTGAAAATATGATTCCACTGCCTTGACTGATCTAGAGGGGCTCTTCAGTATGTACCACAGAGGGTGTCACAAATAATCGTTGTCTGCTGTGCACTGCACAACCTGGTAATTAGATACAGTCATATTTTGCGGATGGAAGAACAGGAGGAACAGCAGTCCTTCTCAGATGAGGATGATTATGAAGAGGGTGATGAGGAGGAAAACAGTGCAAATTATGTCATTATGGTGTTAAGGAGAGACATGCAAGGGACATCAGGGAGAACCTCATATTTGCACATTTCAGCCAACATTGAGGAGGAGAACAGAAACATTCGCCAAGTATGTTCACATATCCCTGAGGTCTTATTCAATGCTATAATTGAAAAGGGTCTTCTGACAACAGTACATAAACCTGCAGTGGAGCTGTGCCTAACAGCCTGTCTGCTATCAGCTTCATTGAAAGCGACCTGCGTCTCCATGGAAATATTATCCTGCATTCAGGCTTGACCCCTCACACAGAGGATGCTTCAAAGCAGCACTTCGATGTGATCAGCAGATCAAATCTTTTCTGGGTTACGATGGAACTGCAAACACAACAATGCGAGGAATGTAAGGGGGTGACCAAAGAACTACAAATGTCATGGTGTTAAGGAAAAAAGTACAAAATCTTCAAATGACAAACAGCCATCATTGAAGAAGGAAGGCTCAAATGTCAATAATAAAAGCTACCTTCCATGACGGTGCTTCTGGTATGACCTCCTTTTTCCTCAACCAAGGATTCCCCCCCACTGTTGTTGACAGGGCCCTCAACCGTGTCCGGCCCATTTCCCGCACCTCTACCCTCACCCCTTCCCCTCCCTCCCAGAACCGTGACAGGGTTCCCCTTGTCCTCACTTTCCACCCCATCAGCCTCCATATCCAAAGGATCATCCTCAGCCATTTCCGCCATCTCCAGCGTGATGCCACTACCAAATGCATCTTCCGCTCCCTTCCCCTGTCATTCTGAAGGAATCGTTCCCTCCACGACACCCTGGTCCACTCCTCCATTACCCCCACCACCTCGTTCCCGTCCCATGGCACCTTCCTCTGCAATCATAGGAGGTGTAATACCTGCCCATTTACCTCCTCTCTCCTCACTCTCCCAGGCCCCAAACAACTCCTTTCAGGTGAAGCAGCGATTTACGTGTACTTCTTTCAATGTAGTATACTGTATTCGCTGCTCACAATGTGGTCTCCTCTACATTGGGGAGACCAAGCACAGACTGGGTGACCGCTTTGCGGGACCCTGAGCTTCCGGTTGCTTGCCATTTCAACACTCCCCCCTGCTCTCATGCTCACATCTCTTTCCTGGGACTGCTGCAGTGTTCCAGTGAACATCAACGCAAGCTCGAGAAACAGCATCTCATCTACCAATTAGGCACACTGCCGGACTGAACATTGAGTTCAATAATTTCAGAGCATGACAGCCCCCCATTTTACTTTCATTTTTAGTTGTTTTTTCTTTTTTTTTTTCTTTATCACATTTTTTACAACCGTTTTTTTGCATTTATTTCATTTCATCTCAGTTTGTCCAGTTTGCTTACCCACTGTTTTTTCATGTTTGCACTTGCTGTTGTTCAATATTCAGTCCGTTAACACCTTTTCTGTACTAATGCTTTGTCTTTCAACACACCATTAACATATTGTTTGCCTTTGCTCCATGACCTTTTGGTCAGCTATGTGGCCTTGTCCAATCTACACCTTCTCCTTTGTTATCTCTTGCCCCACCCCCACCTCACTTGCTTATAACCTGTGACATTTTTAATATTTGTCAGTTCCAAAGAAGGGTCACTGACCCGAAACGTTAACTCTGCTTCTCTTTCCACAGATGCTGCCAGACCTGCTGAGTGGTTCCAACATTTCTTGTTGTAATTTCAGATTTCCAGCATCCGCAGTATTTTGCTTTTATTATAATGATAAAAGGACACTGGACACTTTCAGAAATGTATTGCAAGCATCAATGCATTCCTACCATAGGCATCCAACAATTATTTTCCTTTCCAACTGAAGCAAAGCAAATGATTTACGAGAGCGCATCAAATATTAAAACAAATAAATATATATTTAAATGTCATAAATATGTGAACAATATTTACAACACCTGTGCCACCTTCCAGATCAAAATAGTGCTTTTTCACATTTTCTCCCACTACGTCTATGTGCTACCCCGACATTAGCAGCTGAGGTGGAGGCAGTCTGCTCAGTGGGCTGCCACATTGCTGTGGATGATTGTGGCGGGCATCCTCTGGAGGAACGGGGCCTTGATGGCTCCATCCTACTGGCGGTCTGCAGCACTGGTGCTTGAGTATTCCCCGTGTGCTCACCTGCTGGAGGTAAGGGGGTCAAATGTTGGGGGTTGGAGGGGGTGGTGGACGAGATGCCATTTACCCTGGGGGTGTCGTGAGAGGAAGGCTCTGGGGCAGCTGGCACACGCTCCTCCATCTATTTGCACAATGACACCTGCCTGTCTCCCTGAGGGGAAGAAGCACCTGGAGGGAGGTCCAGGTTCCCATTCCCCCTCTCGTTCAGACTGTGTTGGATGGAGCTCATGGCTACAGCGAAGGAGTGCAGGTCAGAGTGCATATGGCTTGAGTGCTCAACCAGAGTCCCCACAACGCTCACCGGACTCTCAACTGAGGAAGCCATACGCTCAAATGCCTGGGACATGGCAGATGTTATGGCTTGCATGGACTCCTCTATGGCACACACAAAGCCACGCATGACCTCAGGCATCTCCAACATATTTTCCACATGGCGTTGCTGCACATCCAGCAGACTTCTCGTAGCACCAAGCAAAGGATCTCCATGAGCATGGGGCTGGGCAGCGACCTGGTCCCCAGCAGTCCTCCAATTGTCAGCGGACCTGGCTGGCACATGCTCTCTCAGCTGCTGGGACATGTCTGTGTTGCGCATACCAGGTTGTGACCCAGATTCTAATCTTAAACCCCCCTGCAGACCATATGGATGTATCTGTACTGGTGGAGGTGGAAGAAGAGGGAGGTGTCGGTGCACCCTCTGGGACAATGGCGTCTTCCTCCCCAGAGGAAGAGTCTTTTGCCTCATGGCATTCCGTCCCTTGAGTGCGGGCACCTTTTTTTCTATTTGTTCAGGGGATGTGTGTGTCCTGGCTAGGCCGGCAATTGTTGCCCATCCCTAATTGCCCTTGAGAAGGCAGTGGTGAGCTGACTTCTTGAACTACTGCAGTCCATGTAGGATAGATACACCCACAGTGCTGTTAGGAAGGGAGTTCCAGGATTTTGACCGAGTGACAGTGAAGGAACGGCAATGTAATTCCAAGTCAGGATGGTGTGTGGCTTGGAGGGGAACTTGCAGGTGGTGGTGTTCCCATGCATCTGCTGCCCTTGTCCTTCTAGGTGGTAGAGGTCTTTGGTTTGGAAGGTGCTGTCTAAGGAGCCTTGGTGCATTGCTGCAGTGCATCTTATAGATGCCACTGTGAGTTGGTGGTGGAGGCAGTGAACGTTAAGAGTGGGGGATTCAGCAATTGTAATGCCATTGAATGTCAAGGGGAGATGTTTAGATTCTCTTCTTCACCTGCAATGGAGACAGAAACAGAGCCACATTAAGCATCAGTCGAACATGAGTACACACACTTTCCTTTGGTGTCCACATATGGCTGCAAGACTGAAAATGACACTTGATCCTTATGCCTTGAGGATCCTGCCTCACCATCTGCAACTTCTCTGTCTCCCTCCTGTCTCACTAGTTCTGTTGCCTCCTACTCAGTCGGCATCAGGACCCTGATGTCTGGGACACCTCCATCTGTCTTTGCCTGCTCCTGTTGGTTGTGGGTGCATTTATCCAGCAGGAGACAGTGCAGATTTAATGACATGTCAAAAGATGCATCACATCCATTGTAAACATGCATTGACATCACTCATTCTGGACATGCTTTCGCACAACACATCCAAGCACATCAACAATGCCAATAGTCAACTTTGCACACAATCAGTTAGTGTATGGCACCAAGGCTGCTCATGTGCTCCACTGTATGCCTTGTCTGCCCTCTGTCTTAAACACAATGGAGCAGCTTCGTCAAGACCACTTACCCTCGCTGATCTGGGCAAGTCATTGATATGTTTGCAACACTAAACCTTGGTTCGCTGCATCACCCCACTGTTCCAGACCTTCTCCGTTACCTCCATCCAGGCTGCCTTGGTCAGCAGGGAGGGTCTTCTAACTCCATCTGCAGGGAAGAGGACCTCCCGCCTTTCCCTGATGGCCTGGAGGAGAATCTGCCAGGAGGCATCGCTGAACTGTGTGGCGAGATGCTGCTTGCTGATTGACTTTTTTTTGCTCTTGCTGTAGTGGTGCTGGATTTGAAAAATTAAGGAAGGAAAAAGCTGTTAAAACGAAGTAAAAAATGTAATTGCGGTAACTCTGAAGACACCTGCATACCATGAAGGCTGCTTCTCCTTGAGGCTTGGAACACAGAATGATTTCGCGTCGTGGTGCTCAAGGTGCTTGACTGAGTGATGGCAGGTTCCACCAGTGAAAGTCTGTCACCGCTGCATTATCGCACCTGTCTCCTGTACCCGTTGCTGCACCGTTGATTCGTATGTAAAATTGCATGCAAAACCTGAAAATGGCAGAAGCGGAAGTTCCACAAACTATCCTCCCGCTTTCAGGAACGCTGTGGGACTCATAAAATCCTGGCCAGTGTCTCATGAATGTCCAGTTTTAAGGTGCTAGATTCAATGAGCTAGGACAGAGGTTTTCAAAGTGTGGCTCGGTCCTTCAGGTGGTCTGCAGACTGGTCCAAGTGCAAGTCACTGAAGCTAGTATTTGACGAAAACAGTTTGATGGTCCGAGATTCTTGGATTCACCAACGCAGCTTTGAAGCATCAGCTGTCATTCCCAATAACATACATCTGTAAGATTGGATTTTCAACTCTTGTGGGGCTGAAAACAATGAGGAACTGGCTGAACATGGAGCCTGACAAAAGACTGAAGCTCTTCATCTTGGAACCAGGTGGCTGCTGGCGGATCTAGGAGGAACCAGGACTGGAACTGGAGTTAAAAATCGAGAGTGGGCTCGAGGCCCTCACTTACCTGGAGGACTGGAGTGGCAGTCTCTCTCTCTCTCTCTGTGACTGTGTCCTCACACACTGGGTTGAAAAGTGAAAAAAAACTAACAGTGACGTCACGAGAAATCCATAAGTTGATTGGTGGTAAGTAACAGCTGTTATTGCCTGTAAATAGCTTTAAAAAAAATCAGAGAAAAAAGTTCTCTTTTTTTTCTTTTTTTTTAAATCCTCAACTAACTACCTTGGAAGTGGTAAGGCTAGTACTATTAAGGTTTTAGTTGGCTCCAGGTGCTGCTTCACAAACCACTGACCACCTCCAGGCGCTTATCCATTGTCTCTCGAGATAAGGAGGCCAAAGAAAAAAAAAAATTTATGACTAATTACTAATTAGAATAGTGCTGTTTGGACAGAGAGTAAGACTGAGTTGTGTGTGAGGGATTTCACGGACGAGGGGAAGCAGCTGCTTTCTTTTCTTTTCTGCCTTTTCAGCCTCCACAGTACAGGGGAAGAAGCTGATTGGCAAGTAACTGACAAGTTCTTTTACTTATGACACTAGCAATAATTAGTTTGTAAAGCTAAGTAATGGCAGGGCAGCTCGGTTAAGTGGAATGTGCCACCTGTGGTATGTGGGAAATTGTGGACGCACCATGTGTCCTTGACAAACACATCTGCAGGAAGTGTTATTGGCTGCAGAAGCTTGAGCTTTGGGTTTCGGAACTCGAGCAGAGGCTGAAGTCATTGTGGCACATCCGCGAGACAGAGAACTACGTGGTTAGCACATTTCAGGAGGTAGCCACCCCGGAGCTTAAGAAAGCACAAACAGAGAGGGACTGGGTGGCTGCCAGACAAGAAGGTCAAGTCAGGCAGTGCAGGAGTCGCTGGAGGGCATCCCACTTTCTAACCGGTATTCGGTTCTGAGCACCGATGGGAGAGAGGGTTCCTCTGGAGAGTGCACCGAGAGTCATGACCAGAGCACCGTGGGTGGCTCAGCTGTGCAGGGAGGGAGGAGAAAGGACAAGAGATAATTAGTGGTGGGGGTTTCTATAGTTAGAGGAACAGATAGGCGTTTCTGCGGTTGCAGATGTGATTCGAGGATGGTATGTTGCCTCCCTGGTGCAAAGGTCATGGATATCACCGAGCGGCTATAGGGCATTCTGGATGGTGAGGGTGCAGAGCCAGAGGTCGTGGTGCACATTGGTACCAACGCTATAGGAAGAAAGAGGGATGAGGTCCTGCAGGCTGAGTTTAGGGAGTTAGGAATGAGATTAGCAAGCAGGATCTCAAAAATAGTAATCTCTGGATTACTCCCAAGGCCACGTGCTAGTGATTATAAAAATAGGAAAATACAGCAGATAAATGCATGGCTGGAGAGATGGTGCAGGAGAGAGGGCTTCAGATTTCTTGGACATTGGGACCTGTTCTGCAGAAGGTGGGACCTGTACAATCCGGAAGGTCTACACCTGAACAGGACTGGGACAAATATCCTTGCAGGAGAAAGAATATCCATGGGAGACAGAAACTTAGCGAGTGATTCTGAAAGACAGAAGAAGCAAAGGTTAAAAAGTGTGCAGCATGGCAATTTGGCAGTGTTAAAAGGAGTATAGTAATGCAAATGCAAGGAGTATAGTAAATAAAGCCGATGGACTGAGGGCACAGATAGACACATGACAACACAATATCATTGCTATAATGGAAACTTGGCTTAAAGAGGGGCAAGAACAGCAACTCAACATCCCTGGATATAGAGTTTTCAGGTGGGATGGAGAGGGAGATAAAAAAGGAGGGGGTGTAGCATTATTGGTTAAGGAATCAATAACAGCTTTGAGGAGGGATGATATACTAAATGAATCATCAATTGAGGCCATATGGATTGAGCTCAGAAATAAAACAGGGGCAGCCATATTACTAGGAGTGTACTATAGACCCCCAAATAGCGAGAAGGAGTTAGAATAACAAATATGTAGGCAAATTTTTGAGTACAAAACTATAGGACAATAATAGTTGGGGATTTCAACTACCCTAATATCAACTGGGATACAAATAGTATAGAGGGCATAGAGGGCACAAAAGTTTTGAACAGCATTCATGAGAACTTTTTTAGCCAGCATTTAACAAGCCCAATAAGAGGGGACACAATTCTAGATTTAGTCTTCGGTAATGAAGCTGAGCAAGTGGATTAAGTAGCAGTGGGTGACCATTTTGGAGATAGTGACCATAATACAGATAGTTTTAGCATAATCATGGAAAAGGACAAAGATAAAACAGGAGTAAAAATTCTAAATTGGGGGAAGGCAAATTTTATGAAACTGAGAGGTGACCTGGTGAAACTGGACTGGATACAGTGACTTGAAGGAAAATCAGTGGCAAACCAATGGGAGGCATTCAAAAGTGAGATACTACAGGCTCAGTGTAGGCATTTCCCCACAAAGTTAAAGGGTGGTACTGCCAAATGTAAAGCCCCCAGGTTATCTAGAAGCTTACAGGGTAAGTTAAAGCAGAAAAAGAAAGCTTATGGTGATCACAAAAATGTAGTACTTCAGAAAGCCTAGAGGAGTATAGAAAGTGCAAGGGTGAAGTAAAAAAGGAAATTAGAAAAGCAAAGAGGGGACATGAAAAATTATTGGCAGGTAAAATCAAGGAAAACCCAAAGATGTTTTATCAGTACATTACGAGCAAGAGGATAACTAAGGAAAGGGTAGGGCTTATCGGAGATGTACAAGGGAACTTATGCGTGGATGCAGAAGATGTGGGCAGGGTTCTGAATTAGTTTTTTATCTCTGTTTTCACAAAGGAGATGAATGATGCAGACATTGTAGTAAAAGAGGAGTGTGAAATATTAGTTATGGAAAGCATAATGAGAGAAGAAGTATGAGAGGGTCTGACATCCTTAAAAGTGGATAATTCACCAGGGCCGGATGGATTGCATCCCAGGTTGTTAAAGAGAGCCAGGGAGGAAATAACGAATGCGCTGAGGATCATCTTCAAGTCCTCATTGGATACCGATGAGGTGCCAGAGGATTGGAGGTGTGTGAATGTTGTACCATTATTTAAAAAGGGTGTGAGGGATAAGCCAAATAATTATAGGCCGGTCAGTCTGACCTCAGTGGTGAGTAAATTATTAGAATCAATTCTAAGAGACAAGAAGCACTGCCACTTCGAGAGGCACAGATTAATCAGGGGCAATCAGCATGGATTTGTTGAGGGAAGGTCATGACTTACTAAATTGATTGAATTTTTTGAGGAAGTACCAAGGAGGATTGATGAGGGTAGAGCAGTGGATGTGGTTTACATGGATTTTAGTAAGGCATTTGACAAAGTCCCACATGGCAGACTGATCAGTAAAATGGAAGCTCATGGGACGCAGGAGGATGTGGCGAGTTAGATCCGAAATTGTCTCAGTGAGAGGAAACAAAGGGTAGTCGACGGATGTTCTTGCGAATGGAAAACAGTTTCCAGTGGTGTTCCACAAGGCTCAGTGTTGGGTCCCTTGCTGTTTGTGGTGTATATTAATGATTTAGACTTAAATGTGGGAGGCATGATTGGGAAATTTGGTGATGACACAAAAATTGGCCATGTAATTGATAGTGAAGAGGAAAGCTGTAGACTCCAGAATGATATCAATGGTTTGGTTGAGTGGGTGGAAAAGTGGCAAATGGAATTCAATCCAGAGAAGTGTGAGGTAATGCATTTGGAGACGGCAAATACAGCAAGGGAATATACAATAAATGGGAGGATATTGAGAGGGGTTGAAGAAGTGAGAGACCTTGGAGTGCATGTCCACAGGTCCCTGAAGGTGGCAGGACAGGTAGATAGAGTGGTGAAGAAGGCATATGGAATTCTTTCCTTTTTTTGGCCAAGGTATAGAATACAAAAGCAGGGATGTAATGCTGGAACTGTATAAAATGCTGGTTAGGCCACAGCTGGAGTATTGCATACAGTTCTGGTCACCACATTACAGAAAGAACATAATTGCTCTGGAGAGAGCACAGAGGAGATTTACAAGAATGTGGCCAGGTCTTGAAAGTTGCAGCTTTGAGGAAAGATTGGATAGGCTAGGGTTGTTTTCCTTAGAACAGAGGAGGCTGAGGGGTGACTTAGTTGAGGGGTACAAAATTATGATGGGCCTAAATAAAATAAACGAGAATTGACAGAAATCTTTGCATCCTCATTGGCTACAGGTGAGGTCCCAGAGGACTGGAGAATAGCCAATGTTGTTCCTTTGTTTAAGAAGGGTGGTAAGGATAATCCAGGAAATTATAGGCCGGTGAGCCTTACGTCAGTGGTAGGGAAACTATTAGAGAAGATTCTTTGGGACAGGATTTACTCCCATTTGGAAACAAACAAACTTATTAGCGAGAGACAGCATGGTTTTGTGAAGGGGAGGTCGTGTCTTACTAATTTGATTGAGTTTTTTGAGGAAAGGACGAAGATTATTGATGAGGGAAGGGCGGTGGATGTTGTCTATATGGACTTTAGTAAAGCCTTTGACAAGGTCCTGCATGGCAGACTGGTGCAAAAGGTGAAGTCACACGGGATCAGAGGTGAGCTGGCAAGATGGATACAGAACTGGCTCAGTCACAGAAGACAGAGGGTAACAGTGGATGGGTGTTTTTCTGAATGGAGGGATGTGACTAGTGGTGTTCCGCAGGGATCAGTGCTGGGACCTTTGCTGTTTGTAGTATATATAAATGATTTGGAGGAAAATGTAGCTGGTCTGATTAGTAAGTTTGTGGACGACACAAAGGTTGGTGGAGTTGCGGATAATGATGAGGATTGTCAGAGGATACAACAGGATATAGATCGGTTGGAGACTTGGGCATAGAAATGGCAGATGGAGTTTAATCCGGACAAATGTGAGGTTATGCATTTTGGAAGGTCTAATGCAGGTGGGAGATATACAGTAAATGGCAGAACCCTTAGGAGTATTGACAGGCAGAGAGATCTGGGCGTACAGGTCCACAGGTGACTGAAAGTGGCAACGCAGGTGGATAAGGTAGTCAAGAAGGCATACGGCATGCTTGCCTTCATCGGTCGGGGCATAGAGTATAGAAATTGGCAAGTCATGTTGCAGCTGTACAGAACCTTAGTTAGGCCACACTTAGAATATTGCGTGCAATTTTGGTCGCCACACTACCAGAAGGACGTGGAGGCTTTGGAGAGGGTACAGAAGAGGTTTACCAGGATGTTGCCTGGTCTGGAGGGCATTAGCTATGAGGAGAGGTTGGAAAAACTCGGATTGTTTTCACTGGAACGACAGAGGTGGAGGGGCGACATGATAGAGGTTTACAAAGTTATCAGCGCCATGGACAGAATGGATAGTCAGAAGCTTTTTCCCAGGGTGGAAGAGTCAGTTACTAGGGGACATAGGTTTAAGGTGCGAGGGGCAAAGTTTAGAGGGGATGTGCGAGGCAAGTTTTCTACACAGACAGTGGTGAGTGCCTGGAACTTGCTGCCAGGGGAGGTGGTGGAAGCAGATACGATAGCGACGTTTAAGAGACATCTTGACAAATATATGAATAGGAAGGGAATCGAGGGATATGGTCCCCGAAAGTGCAGAAGGTGTTAGTTTCGGCAGACATCAAGATCGGCACAGGCTTGGAGGGCCGAATCGCCTGTTCCTGTGCTGTACTGTTCTTTGTTCTTTGTTCTTTGTTGACCTGTTCCCCTTAAGGGAGAGGTCAATTACCAGGGGGCACAGATTTAAGATGATGGGTGGAAGGATTAGAGGGGATATGAGGAAAAACTTTTTCACCCAGAGGGTGGTGGGTGACTGGAATTCACTGCTAGGAATGATGATGGAGGTAGAAACCCTCAACTCATTTAAAAGGTGAACATTGAGTTCAATAATTTCAGAGCATGACAGCCCCCCATTTTACATTCATTTTTAGTTATTTTTTTCTTCCTTTTTTTACATTCTTTCTTACATTTTTTACAATCTTTTTTTTTTTTGCATTTTTTTCATTTCATCTTAGTTTGTTCAGTTTGCTTAGCCACTGTTTTTTTTCAGGTTTGCACTTGCTGCTGTTCAATATTCAGTGTATTAACAGCTAATCTGTACTAATGCTTTGTCTTTCAACACACCATTAACATATTGTTTGCCTTTGCTCCGTGACCTTTTGGTCAGCTATGTGGCCTGGTCCAATCTAGACCTCCTTTGTTATCTCTTGCCCCACCCCCACCTCACTTGCTTATAACCTGTGACTTTTCTAATATTTGTCAGTTCCGATGAAGGGTCACTGACCCGAAACGTTAACTCTGCTTCTCCTTCCACAGATGCTGCCAGACCTGCTGAGTGGTTCCAGCATTTCTTGTTTTTATTTCAGATTTCCAGCATCCGCAGTATTTTGTTTTCATTTAAAAGGTACCTGGACATGGAGCTGTATCACTGTACACATTCATTTCATTCACTCCTCCATATTACAACTGCTGCAGTTCACAGTGTTTGTAGCAGCCATTTCAGGTTAAAGTTTAAGTCCATTCATCATCCTTCCTTTGGATGAGTTACCATCAAAAAATTGCATTTCCTTTGGTTGCATGTTGTCAAATGTGATCATAGTTTCTCTCGCACCAGTTTGTACTACTCTAGCAATGTTAATCGCCAGAAGCATGTGATTATTGGTGAAGCTTGTAATATGCAAATTTCTGTTACTGCTTGTTGTAAGGTTCCCTGCTTGTAGAAGCTTTAACCTGTAACTACTGCTTCCACAAAACATGGTGTAAACCATTCAATTTGTGGCACATTGGTTGTTCTTATTTCCAGGGTGATAGTGGGTAATGCATTGTTTTTAGGCCCCTTGAGGCATCTGTGATTTCTTCCTGCCCCTTGATCTTGCAGAGTTCTGACTCTAAATTGTTGGGTTTGATTCATTTTGGATTTTCAACCTGATCGTGTGATTATTCAATGGGTAGACATATTGATCTCACTTTTGGTCTTCTTGTGATTTTCAGTGTGGTTCACTTTAGGATAAGTTGCCTTCCCTTTCCCTTTTACTTCAGAGAAAGGCGTTACCCTAATCTGCTCGATGTCTTCTGGGACATTTTGAATAACTTGAATAACTTGAATAACTTGAAGATAGACAAGTCTCCCGGGCCTGACGGGGTATATCCAAGGATGTTATGGGAAGCAAGGGATGAAATTGCAGAGCCGCTGGCAATGATCTTTTCATCTTCTCTGCTGACGGGGGTGGTACCAGGTGATTGGAGGGTGGCAAATGTTGTGCCCCTGTTCAAGAAAGGGAATAGGAACAACCCTGGGAATTACAGGCCAGTTAGTCTTACTTCGGTGGTAGGCAAGTTGATGGAAAAGGTGCTGAGGGATAGGATTTATGAGCATCTGGAAAGACACTGCTTGATTCGGGACAGTCAGCACGGTTTTGTGAGGGGTAGGTCTTGCCTCACAAGCCTGATTGAATTCTTTGAGCAGGTGACCAAGCAAGTGGATGAGGGTAAACCAGTGGATGTGGTGTACATGGATTTTAGTAAGGCATTTGATAAGGTCCCCCATGGTAGACTTATGGAGAAAGTCAGGAGGCATGGGATAGTGGGGAATGTGGCCAGTTGGATTAAGAATTGGCTAACTGATAGAAGGCAGAGAGTGGTCTTAGATGGTAAATACTCAGCCTGGAGCCCAGTTACCAGTGGCGTGCCGCAGGGATCAGTTCTGGGTCCTCTCCTGTTTGTGATTTTTATTAACGACTTGGATGAGGAAGTCGAAGGGTGGGTCAGTAAATTTGCAGATGATACAAAGGTTGGTGGAGTTGTGGATACCGAGGAGGGCTATTGTCGTCTGCAAAGGGACTTGGATAGGTTGCAGTGCTGGGCTGAAAAGTGGCAGATGGAGTTTAACCCTGAAAAGTGTGAGGTCGTCCATTTTGGAAGGACAAACATGAATGCAAAATACTGGGTTAACGGTAGGGTTCTTGGGCATGTGGAGGAGCAGAGAGACCTTGGGGTCTATGTGCATAGATCATTGAAAGTTGCAACTCAAGTGGATAGGGCTGTGAAGAAGGCATATGGGGTGTTAGCGTTCATTAGCAGAGGGATTGAATTTAAGAGCCGTGAGGTGATGATGCAGCTGTACAGGACCTTGGTAAGGCCTCATTTGGAGTACTGTGTGCAGTTCTGGTCGCCTCATTTTAGGAAGGATGTGGAAGCCTTGGAGAGGGTGCAGAGGAGATTTACCAGGATGTTGCCTGGAATGGAGAATAAGTCTTACGAGGAAAGGCTGAACATTCTAGGCCTCTTCTCATTAGAAAGGAGAAGGATGAGGGGTGACATGATAGAGGTTTATAAGATGATCAGGGGAATAGATAGGGTAGACAGTCAGAAACTTTTTCCCCGGGTGGAGCAAAGCGTTACAAGGGGTCATAAATTTAAGGTGAAGGGTGGGAGATATAAGGGGGATGTCAGGGGAAGGTTCTTTACCCAGAGAGTGGTCGAGGCATGGAATGCCTTGCCCGGGGAAGTTGTTGAGTCAGAAACTTTAGGGACTTTCAAAAGGCTTTTGGATAGGTATATGGATAAAGGAGAATGATGGGGTATAGATTAAATTGTCCTTGACAGAGGACAAAGGATTGGCACAACATTGTGGGCCGAAGGGCCTGTTCTGTGCTGTATGTTCTATGTTCTATGTTCTATGGACACTACAGCTCACAGGTGATTTTCCAGCTTCCACTGCACTCCGCTATGACACTTCAACTAGGTGAAGCAGCTTCCTCACTCTTGGCTTTCCTATTTGGGAACTTTCTTCATACCTAGTTAAACCTTTAAGAAAGATTTCAGATAACAGTATCTAGGTTGCTTTTTAAATTCTTTTTGGCTTTATCTGGACCCTTTTAAATTCTTCTGGCTCTATCAGCCGCTGAGGGATTTTTGGGATTTCCCCAGCCCTCCTCAGCTGTACAGAGTTTTGTTTGTTCCCCTCAGTTTCTCCAGGCTCTGTGGAATGTTCTGAACCCTCGAGCTACAATACAGTGCAGTGACAATAATATGATAGAATTCTTCACCAAGATGGAAAGTGACATAGTTGATTCTGAGACAAGGGTCCTGAATCTTAGTAAAGGAAACTACGAAGGTATGAGGCGCGAGTTGGCCATGACGGATTGAGAAACGTTACTGAAAGGGATGATGGTGGATAGGCAATGGCAAACATTTAAAGAGGGCATGGATGAACTGCAACAATTGTTTATCCCTGTCTGGCGCAAAAGCAAAACGGGAAAGGTAGCCAAACCATGGCTTACAAGGGAAATTAGAGATAGCATTGGATCCAAGGGAGAGGCATATACATTTGCCAGGAAAAACAACAGAACTGAGGATTGGGAGCAGTTTAGAATTCAGCAAAGGAGGACCAAGTGATTGGTTAAGAAGGGGAAAATAGAGTACGAGAGCAAACTTATGGGGAACATAAAAACTAACTGTAAAAGTTTCTATAGGTATGTGAAGAGAAATAGATTGGCGAAGATAAATTACAGTCAGAAACAGGGGAATTTATTATGGGGAATAAAGAAATGGCTGACCAACTAAATGCATACTTTGGTTCTGCCTTCACAAAGGAGGACACAAATATCATACCAGAAATGTTGGGGAACACAGGGTTTAGTGAGAGAGAGAAACTGAAATAAATCAGTATTAGTAGAGAAATGGTGTTGGGGAAATTGATGGGATTGAAGGCCAATAAATCCCCAGGGCCTGATGTATGCATCCCAGAGTACTTAAGGAAGTGGCCCTAGAAATAGTGGATGCATTGGTGGTCATCATCCAAGATTCTATAGACTCTGGAACTGTTCCTACAGATTGGAGGGTAGCGAATGTAACTCCACCATTTAAAAAGGGAGGTAGAGAGAAAACAGGGAATTATAGACCAGTCAGCCTGACGTCGGTAGTGGGGAAAATTCGAGAGTCCATTATCAAAGATTTTATTGCAGAGCACTTGGAGAACAGTGGTAGAATCGGACAAAGTCAGCATGGATTTACGAAAGGGTAATCATGCTTGACAAATCTACTAGAATTCTTCGAGGATGTAACTAGTTGAGTTGATGAGGGGGAGCCAGTGGATGTGGTTTATTTGGACTTTCAGAAGGTGTTAGCGGGAATGAATCTAGAAGAATCACTCGACACTCAGGTCTGCTCCAATGTCAAACAGTTTATTACGCCAGCCAGCGGGGAGCAGGTCACTTGGCTGTCCAGATGCCTCTCCACCGAACAAAGGAAAATCCACAACAGATATACAGTTACTCAGCCCATCCCGGCTGGACATAATCCAATCAGAACGGATATTGATTACATACATTACACATAGTACCAATTAGATTACTGATTAGGCATCATGTGGCAATTGATCAGCTCATGCAAGCCCCTGATCACCAATTGATGATCTCAGGCCCCATCAATTATCCTTGAGTCTTCCAACTGTCACTTTTAATTGGGCCTGCATTCCTGAGGGTGCCGTGCAGTCTGCAGTTACACTGATAAGAGGGGTCCCTCTCGTTGTCTGTGCTATGCTGTACCAAGCTCAAACTGCGAGCTAACTAATCTGTCCCACAATGCCTCGGTCAAATACTCCATTTTGTCCCAATATGTAGCTATACTTTCAACTCATATATGAGAGTATATATGTATACGTATATTCACTAGGATTATATTAATCTACTTACTCAAATAACATTTAAATAGTATGATATTTACTGCAGGTGCCTCTGCACTTGGGAATACCCTACAACAGAAGGCTTTCAACAAAGTGCCACATAAGAGATTAGCATGTAAAATTAAAGCGCATGAGATTGGGGGTAGTGTATTGCGATGGATAGAAAATTGGTTGGCGGACAGGAAACAAAGAGTAGGGATAAATTGGTCTTTTTCTGAATGGCAGGCAGTGACTAGTGGGGTACCGCAGGGATTGGTGCTAGGACCCCAGCTATTCACAATATATATTAATGATTTAGATGAGGAAACTAAATGTAATATCTCCAAATTTGCAGATGACACAAAACTGGGTGGGAGGGTGAGTTGTGAGGAGGATGCAGAGAGGCTTCAGGGTGATTTGGACAAGTTGAGTGAGTGGGCTAATGCATGGTAGATGCAGTATAATGTGGATAAATGTGAGGTTATCCACTTTGGTAGCAAAAACAGGAAGGCAGATTATTATCTGAACGGCTGTAAACTGAGAGAGAGGAATATGCAGCGAGACCTGGGTGTTCTCGTACACCATTTGCTGAAGGTAAGCATGCAGGTGCAACAGGCGGTAAAAAATGAATGGTATGTTGGCCTTCATAGCAAGAGGGTTCGAGTACAGGAGCAGGGATGTCTTGCTGCAATTATACAGGGCTTGGTGAGGCCACACCTGGAATATTGTGTGCAGTTTTGGTCTCCTTATCTGAGGAAGGATGTTCTTGCTATAGAGGGAGTGCAGTGAAGGCTTACCAGACTGGTTCCTGGGATGGCAGGACTGACATATGAGGAGAGATTGAGTCGGTTAGGATTATATTCGCTGGAGTTCAGAAGAGTGAGGGGGGATCTCATAGAAACCTATAAAATTCTAACAGGACATGACAGGGTAGATGCAGGAAGGATGTTCCCAATGGTGGGAGAGTCCAGAACCTGGGGTCATAGTCTCAGGATATGGGGTAAAATTTCAGGACTGAGATGAGGAGAAATTTCTTCACCCAGAGAGCAGGGAGCCTGTGGAACTCGCTACCACAGAAAGCAGTTGAGGCCAAAACATTGAATGTTTTCAAAAAGGAGTTGGATATAGCTCTTGGGTCTAAAGAGATCAAAGGGTATGGGGTGAAAGCCGGAACAGGCTACTGTGTTGGATGATCAGCCATGATCGAAGGGCCAAATGGCCTAGTCCTGCTCCTATTTTCTATGTTTCTATGTTTCTACCAAGTCACTGCCCAGCAATCGGTCTATCTCCTGCGTGGGTAAGCTCAGAATGATTCCAAAAGACACTATCTCAGTGACCAGTTTACTCTGTAGGTAAATTTCAACTAAGGGAAACTTCAAGCATTTGCCAGTAAGCTCTTTTACTAATACCATGGTATTTGTTCTGTTTTCTGGTGGTATTTGTGTCAGTTTGGCTGCCAGTTGGGTTTGAAAACACCTGGTATCCTGGAGGATGGTTATCTCCATGCCTGACGCTTGGGAGTAATTTTTTCTTTGTGTAAAAAGTTCTGATTTGTGCTCTGCTCTTTATTGATATCATAACACAGGCTCACCTCTTTCAAAGCCACAGACGGAGGTTTGACTGCAGCGCCTCCTGCTGATTTTTGGCATATCAACAATTGGCCTGGACATGCCCAGATTTGCCAAACTGGAAACATGTCGGACAGACCCCTAATGGTTTATCACCTGCATTCCTTCATTTAAATGTGGGATACTGGTCAGGTTTTCCTTCCCTGTTCTCCTTTTCTCTTGAGCCCGTCTATCTCTTTCTAGCTTGTACGAGTTACTAGCCCCAAATTTATTTGGAGTTAGAGATTTGTGTATTAATTCATGGTTATTGGCCATTTTAGCTGCTTCCCTTACGCGTGTGTGACTCTTGGTTCTTTTATGTGGGTTCTTATATTACTTGGGATGCTATTTTGAACTCTTCCAGCAACATACTTCTCTCAAATTTTCATATGAGGGTTCTAGTTTGAGAGATCGTATACAGCGATCAATTGACATATGTTTAATTCATTCTAATTCATTGTAAGACTGTGTGGCTCTTTTCCGGGTGTGTCGAAATTTCTGTCCATATGCTTCTGGTACCAGCTCATATACATTTAGAATTGCAGTTTTAATTTCTTCATTATCAGAGGAACTTTCTTCTGATAACAGGGAAAAAGCTTCACAAGCCGTACCCACAAACACACCTTGTTGTAAGAGGAGAGTCCAAAATTCTTTGGTCATTTAGCCTGGTAGCTATTTTCTCAGACAAGATAAAATATGACGCAACCTCATGAAATTTGTGCACTAGTCTTGAGCGTGTCAGCACATCAAAGTTTTGTTCCGAATTGGGATAAGGTTTGAGAGGTGGGCAGCATTTTCATTTTGCGTTTGCAGTGTTTATAACTCAAACGTTCTTGTTGCTTCTTCTCTTTGCATCTCCCTCTCCTCTTTTTCTTTCTGAAATTGCATCTCTTCCCTTTTCACCTATAACTGGATTCTAGCTAGAATGATTTTTTTAGACTCTGATTCCATGCTGTCTTCTTTTAGTTCAGGGGTAAGTTTAAAATGGTCGGCTAGACTTTTCACCAGTTGAGTTTTCTTTGCTTTTTGTCTGAAAGTCACTCACACCTCTGTAGCTAAGATATTAAAATCTTCAACACTTAATTTAACTAATAATGGAATGTCTCTCCCTGCTCTACTGACCACTTAGCATTAAATATGGTGACATCAAGGTTTTGTCTGACCAAGTATGGCATCAAGGACACCTCGCAAAATGGAGTCAATGGGAATCAGTGGGAACACTCTCCGCTTGTTGGAATCGTACCTCATGCACAGGAAGATGGCTGTGGTTCCTGGAGGTCAATATTCTCAGCTCCAGGACATCACTGCAGGAGTTCCTCAGGGTAGTGTCCCAGTCCCGACCATCTTCATCAATGACCTTCCTTCAATCATAAGGTCAGAAGTAGTGATGTTCACTGATGATTGCACAATGTTCAGCACCTTCCGCGACTCCTCAGATTGTAAAGTAGAAATGCAGCAAGACCTGAACAATATCCAGGCTTCAACTGATAAGTGGCAAGTAACATTCGTGCCACAAAAGTGCCAGGCAATGATTATCAGCAACAAGAGAGAATCTGACCATCTTCCCACAACATTCAATGGCATGACGATCGCTGAATCCCCCACTATCAACATCCTGGGGATTACCATTGACCAGAAAGTGAATACGAGTAGCCATATAAATACTGTGGCTACAAGAGCAGGTCAGAGGCTAGGAATCCTGTGACGAGTAACTCACCTCTTGACTTCCCCAAATTCTGTCCACCATCTACATGGCACAAGTCAGGAGTGTGATGGAATACTCTCCACTTGCCTGGATGGGTGCAGCTCAACAACACTCAAGAAGCTCACCACCATCCAGGACAAAGCAGCTCGCTTGATTGACACCAAGTCCCCAAACATTCACTCCCTCCACCACCGACGCACAGTGGCAACTGCGTGTACCATCTACAAGATGCACTGCAGCAATGCACCAAGGCTCCTTAGACAGCATCTTCCAAACCCACGACCTCTACCAACAAGAAAGACAAGGGCAGCAAATACATGGGAACACCACCACCTGCAAGTTCCCCTCCAAGTCACACACCATCTTGACTTGGAACTATATCCCCGTTCCTTCATTGTCACTGGGTTAGAATCCTGGAACTCCCTTCCTAACAGCACTGTGGGTGTACCTACCCCACAAGAACTGCAGAGGTTCAAGAAGGCGGCTCACCACCACCTTCTCAAAGGCAATTAGTGATGGACAATAAATGTTGACCTAGCCAGCGACGTCCGCATCCCATGAAATGAATAATAAAAAATAATTTTGTTTCTAGCACTGTAGAGAAAAGAACAGAAGAATGCACAAAACCCTGTTTGTTTATTTTTCCACAATTTTTGACATCAACCTTCCTCCTGTTTTCCAAACCTCTCATTTGTCTGGCAGTTCAGATCCTGGCTTCGAGCCCCCAATTTTTTACAACCACATGGTATGATATGGGTGATTCCCAGTGTTCAACTCCTCACCTGGCTGCAGCAAGTGTATTTGTATTAAGAGTTTAGAGTCTTGGTGTTTTATTTTTCAAATAAAGAGACAGCAACAGGCTTGCTTGTAGGTTTTAAAAACAGAAAGTCTATTGTTTATTGATCAATATGCCTTATCATGAAATTGTCGCTCATTCGCACACACACAAGAGACAGATAAGAGATGGGAAAAAGGAAAGTAACTTTCAGTTGGGTGGGGGGAGGTTAGGATAAACCTGTTGAATTCTCTTGGAAGTCAAGTTCTCGATGGATGCAGGCCTGAGATGATTGTAGATTTCTCTCTTGATCGAACATTGTTGAAGACGGTGGGTTACTTCTAGCTTTCATTGCTGTATAATGTAGATGTAGGAATATGCAGCAGGGCTGGTATGCTCTCTGGCTTAGCCGGAACACAGGCTGTTAGGATGTTGCTTCTCTTTCTCTCTCTCTCTCTGGTGTCTTTATTTTAGGTAAAACCTCTCACCTCCTGGTAGGAAATGTTCTCATCTCTTCCACATGGTGATCGCACATTAGCCGAGGATGTGGCTACTTCACACCTCCTTGGTTTCAGAAGAAGAGATTTAATTCTGGAATGTTTTAGGATAAGTGTAGGATGGGTTCAATTGACACCTCTTAGCTTTGAAGATTTGTCCTTTGACTGTCAAACAGCTTCAATACAAAAAGGCTAATCCTTTTTACTTTGCTGTCCATTTTGGACCATTGCTCACTTTTTAAAATACTGGCTCAGTTTTTTAAAGACAAAATCCATTTTTCATAACTCTTCAGAGTTGGTCCATGATTGTTGTATAATCGCATTTCAGGTGTGCATGACACAGTTCAATGCCTTCGATGCTGGAGATCATTCTCTGGTGTCATTCACCTCAGAAGGAAATGCGGAACAGGTCAGAATTTCACTCCTACATTATTAACATATGTAAATTAATCTGCCGTCAGATTTGAGTGGAACAAAAACAGGAAATGCTTGAAATACTCAGCCGGTCAGGCAGCATCTGTGGAGAGAGAAACAGAGTTAATGAGCTGAATTTTGTGTAGGAGGTGGGCTCCCGCTGTCGTGCCGAGAAACGGGGGTGGGGGGGCCACCTCTGCTTTATCATGCCCCTCCCCACCAACCCCTCCATCCCCTTGGGATGCTGGAAGCCCGGACAAGAAGTAGGGTTGGGAAGGGTCCAAGGGGAGTGGGGTCACGGGGGTGTAAACTGGTTCTCGGTGGGGTCCTCTGTGAGCCACAGATTGCCTACAGAAGAGGGACTCCCCCATTCAAGCCTGCAGGGAGAGCGCCTTGTGTTACTTTCCCACATAGCAGAAGCCCCCCACTGCCCTGATAAGATCCTAGCAGCGACGGGAATAGGCCCTTAATTGGTCATCAATAGGTCATTTAAGAGTTTCAATTTGCCTCTGGGCGGGAAGACCGTCTTCGGCCTATCCTGCACCCGGGAAGATCACTTGGCGACGGAGAGGTGACAGGCCCTCCACCGCCTGCCACCTGTCACAATACTCCGTGAACCCCACCTCCGACCTTACCTCAGGGGGTCCATAAAATCCTGGCCAACGTTTCAGGTCTGTGTGACCTTGCATCAGCACTGGCAAAAGTTAGAAATGTAACAGGTTTTCAGCAAGTGAAAGTGGGGAGGGGGATGATGAACAAAAGGGAAGGTCTGTGATAAGGTGGAGGGCTAAAGAAATTAAATGAAGACAGAGAAGTTGAGGAAGAGAAGAGTCAGAGATGGACCATGTGAAGGTGAGAGAAGGATGGAAATTGGAAACAAAGTTAATGACATTTTCCAGTTCAGGTCGAGAGTGGAAAGGAGTATTGATACAGTTATTGATGTACTGGAAGAAGAGGTAAGGGAGGCGGCCTGAGTAGGATTGGAACAAGGAATGCTCCACATATCTCACAAAAAGGCAGATATAGTTAGGAACAAAAACAAGAAATGCTGGATTCACTCAGCAGGTCTGGCAGCATCTGTGGAAAGAGAAGCAGAGTTAACGTTTCGGGTCAGTGACCCTTCTTCGGAGTTCCGAAGAAGGGTCACTGACCCGAAACGTTAACTCTGCTTCTCTTTCCACAGATGCTGCCAGACCTGCTGAGTGAATCCAGCATTTCTTGTTTTTGTTTCAGATTTCCAGCATCCGCAGTATTTTGCTTTTATATTAGATATAGTTAGGACTCTTGTGGGTACCTATAGCAACACCTTTTATTTAGAGGATGTGAGTGGAGTTGAAGAAGTTATTTCAATGTGTGAACAAGTTCATCCAGGTGGAGGAGGGTGGTTTTGGATGGGGACTGGTTGGGCCTCCATTCAAGAAAGAAACAGAGAGCTCTCAGACCATCCTGGTGATGGACGCCCATGAGGAAAAGGAGAGGGTGAGGACCTGGAAATTGGAAACTGTTGAAGAGATGGAGGGCATCAGAAGAGTCACAGATGTAGGTGAGAAGAGACTGGACAAGGGGAGTAAAAATAGAGTCAAGATAGGAAAATATCAGTTCTGTGGGGCAGAAATAGGTTGACATGATGGGTCTACCAGGGCAGTCTTTTTTGTGGATTTTGAGAAGGAGGTAGAAGTGGGTTGTTCGGGTTTGGGTCTATGAGGTTGGAAGCTGTGGAGGGAAGATCTCCAGACGAGATACGGTCAGTGACAGTCCTTGAAACAGCAGTTTGATGTTTGATGATGGGGTCATGGGCCAGGTAGGAGGAAATGCCAGAGAGTTGGAGTTTGGCCTCTGTTAGGAAAAGGTCAGTATACCAGACAACAATGGTACTACCCTTGTCAGCAAGTTTGATGATGATGCCAGGGTTGAGAGAATGGAGTTCTGCAAGTTCAGAGGGAGATAGGGTAGAGCGAGTGAGGGAGCAGAGAAATTGAGACTGCTGATATCACGCAGCATTTCTCAATGAAAAGATCAAGGGAGGGTAAGAGGCCAGAGGGTGGGGTCAGGTGGAGGGAGAATATTGCAGACAGGTAAAAGGGCCCACTGTGCGGGGGGATGACTCCTGGCCAAAGAAGTGGAGGCGACAGAAGAAGAGGTCAGTGAAATGCCAAGCTCGAAATTCATTGAGGTGGGGGCGTAGGGAGATGAAGCTAAGTCCTTTGCTGAAAACAGATTGTTCAGCAACAGAGATGGAAAGGTCAGAGGGTATCATGAATACACGTCAAGGGGTGAGATTTGAAGAAGGGAAAGGATAAGAGGGAAGGAAAGGGGAAGAATGATCTAGAAGGATGTTGGTACCCATGAGTTGTTGAAGCCTACAATCCTTCACACCTGAAAGGAAGATAAAATGTTTTTTGTGAAAGTGTTAGATGAGACGAAGGATGAAATGAAGCTGGACCAGGACAGCTTTAAGATGAAGTGAGTCAGTGCTAGATAAGAGAGAGGTCAAGAGCATGCATGTGGCAGCACATGGCGTTGAGAATAGATCTTAGAATGGGGTGAGAACAACGGTTCGAGGAATCACAGAATCACAGAATTGTTCCAGTGCAGGAGGAGACCATTCAGCCTATCGTGTCCACACTAGCTCTCCGAAAGAGCAATTCACTCAGTTCCATTCCCCTGCCTTCTCTCCATAACCCTGCAAATTATTGGAATCCATTCTGAGAGACAGGATAAACTGTCACTTAGAAAGGCACAGATTAATCCAGGATAGTCAGCATGGATTTGTTAAGGGAAGATCTTGTTTGACCAACTTGATTTTTTGAAGAAGTTACAAGGAAGATAGATGAGGGTAGTGCAGTTGATGTGGTCTACATGGATTTTAGCAAGGCTTTTGACAAGGTCCCATATGGCAGACTGGTTAAAAAAATTAAATCCCATGGGATCCAGGGAAATGCAACAAGGTGGATACAAAATTGGCTCAGTGGCAAAAAACAAAGGGTAATTGTTGACGACTATTTTAGTGACTGGAACTGTTTCCAGTGGCGTTCGGCAGGGCTTGGTACTGGGTCCCTTGCTTTTTGTGGTGTACATTAACGATTTGGATGTCAATTTAGGGGACATGATCAAGAAGTTTGCAGATGACACAAAGATTGGCCGTGTGGTAGATAGTGAGGTGGATAGCTGTAGGCTGCAGGAAGATATTGATGGTCTGGTCAGATGGGCAGAAAAGTAGCAAATGGAATTCAACTTGGAGAAGTGTGAGGTGATGTATTTTGGGAGGCTATACAAGGCAAAGGAATACACAATTAATGGGAAAATACTGAGAAGTGTAGTGAGGGACCTTGGAGTGAATGTCCACAGATCACTGAAGGTAGCAGGACAGGTCGATAAGGTGGTTAAGAAGGCATATGGAATCCTTTCCTTTATTAGCCAACGTATAGAATACAAGAGCAGGGAGGTTATACTGGAACTATGTAACTCATTGGTTAGGCTATAACTTGAGTACTGTGTGCAGTTCTGGTCACCTCATTACAGAAAGGATGTAATTGCACTTGAGAGGGTACAGAGGAGATTTACAAGGATGTTGCCAGGACCGGAAAAATGCAGCTATCAGAAAAGATTGGATAGGCCTGGGATTGGTCTGCTTGGAACAGAGAAGGTCGAGTGGAGATCTGATTGAAATGTACAAAATTTTATGTGGCCTGGATAGAGTGGAGGTGAGGGTCGATTCACCTTAGCAGAGAGGTCAGTGACAAGAGGGCATAGATTTAAAGTGATTGGTAGGAAAATTAAAGGGGAGACGAGGAAAAGCTTTTTCACCCAGAGGGTGGTGATGGGCTGGAACTCACTGCCTGAGAGGGTAGTCGAGGCAGAGACCCTCAACTCATTCACAAAAAGGAGTCTGGATATGCACCTCAAGTGCCGTAGGCTGCAGGGCTACGGACCAAATGCTGGAAGGTGGGAATAGAATAGGTGAATTTTTTTTCAGCCAGCATAGACATGATGGGCCAAATGGCCTCTTTCTGCACAAACTTTCTATGACTCTATGATTCTATGATTTTCATATAAGAGTCTAATTCCCTTTTGAATGCTTGAATTTGCCTCCACCACACTCTCAGGCAGTGCATTCCAGACCTTAACCACTCACTGCATGAAAAAGTTTTTCCTCATGTCACTTTTGCTTCTCTTACCAAATACTTTAAATCTGTGCCCTCTTGTTCTTGATCCTTCACAAGTGGGAACAGTTTCTCTTTTTCTACTCTGTCCCGACCCCTCATGATTTTGAATACCTCTATCAAATTACCTCTCAGCCTTCTCCAAGGAAAACAGTCCTAACTTCTCCAACTTATCTTCATAACTGTAGTTCCTCATACCTGGAACTATTCTCATGAATCTTTTCTGCACTTTCTCCAATGCCCTCACGTCTTTCCTGAAGTGTGGCACCCAGAACTAGCTGCAATACTCTAGCTGAGGCCGAACTAGTCTCTTGTATAAGTTCAACATAACTTCCTTGCTCTTGTACTCTATGCCCCTATTAATAAAGCCCAGGATACTGTATGCTTTATTAACAGCTCTCTCAATCTGTCCTGCCACATTCAATAACCTATGCACATATACACCCATGTCCTTCTGCGCCTGCACCCTCTTTAGATTTGTTCCCTTTATTTTATATTATCTCTCAATGTTCTTCCTTCAAAATGAATCACTTCACAGTTCTCTGCATTGAAAGCTCATGTACACCACATCAACAGTATTACCCTCATCAACCCTTCCTGTTACCTCATCAAAAACGTCCAGAAAGTTAGTTAAACATGATTTTCCCTTTAGAAATCCATGCTGGCTTTCCTTAATTAACCCACATTTGTCCATGTGACTATTAATTTTGTCCCAAATTATTCTTTCTAGAAGTTTCCCCACCACCGAAATTAAACTGACTGGCCTGTAGTTGCTGGGCTTATCTTTACATCCTTTTTTGAACAAGGTTGTAATGTTTGTAATTCTCCAGTCCTCTGGCACCACCCCCAAGTCTAAGGAAAACTGAAAAATTATGGCCAGTGCCTCTACGATTTCCACCCTCACTTCCCTCAGTATCCTGGGATATATCTCATCCAGTCCTGGTGCTTTATCCACTTTAAGGATAGACAGCCTGCCTAATACATACTCTTTATCAGTTTTAAACCCTTCTGTCTGAATTACCTTCTCTTTCATCATTGCCTGGGTTTCATTTTCTTCCTTGGTAAAGATAGATGCAAAGTATTTATTTAATACCTCAGTTTTGCCCTCTGCCTCCATTCGTAAATCTCCTTTATGGTCCTTAATCGGCCACACTCCTCCTTTTACCACCCCTTTACTATTTATATGTCTATAGAAAACTTTGGGATTTCCTTTACTGACAGCTGCCACTCTCTTTTCATACTCTCTCTTTGCTTCTCTTATTTGCTTTTTCACTTCCACTCTGGACTTTCTATATTTAGCCTGGTTCTCAATAGTATTTTCTACCTGGAATCTGTCATAAGCACACTTTTTCTTCTTTATCATAATCTCTACACTTTTGTCATCCAGGGAGCTCTGGATTTGTTTGCCCTACCTTTCTCCTTCGAGGGAACTGTGCCCAAACTATCTTTTCTTTGAAGGTAGCCCATTGTTCAGCTACTGTTTTTCCTGGCAACCTTTGACTCCAATTTATTTGCCCCATATTCCATTCTTACCCCATTGATGTTGGCTTTCCTCCAGTTAATTATTTTTACTCTGGATTGTTCTTTGTCCTTTTCCATGGTCAGCCTAATCCTTACTATAGAATGATCACGTCCCCTAAATGCTCTCCCCTACTGATACTTGATCCAACAAGGCTACTTAGACAGCACCTTCCAAACCCACAACCTAGATCAACTAGAAGGACAAGGGCAGCAAGTGCATGGGAACACCACCACCTGCAAGTTCCCTTCCAAGTCACACACCATCCTGACTTGGAACTATATCGCTGTTCCTTCACTGTCGCTGGGTCAAAATCCTGGAACTCCCTTCCTAACAGCACTGTGGATATACCTACCCCAAATGGACTGCAGCGGTTCAAGAAGGCAGCTCACCACCACCTTCTCAAGGGCAATTAGGGATGGGCAATAAATGCTGGCCTGGCCGGGGATGCCCACATCCCATGAATGAGTAAAAAAAAACTTGGCCCACCTCATTCCCAAGAACCAGATACAGCAGTGCCTCCTTTCTCGTTGGACTAGCCACATATTGCTGAAGAAATATTTCCTGAACACGCTCTAAGAATTCTTGCCCCACACTGCCCTTTACACTACTACTATTCGAGTCTATGTTTGAATAATTAAAGTCCCCCATTATAACTACCCTATAATTTTTGAACTTATCTGTAATTTCCTTGTAAATGTATTCCTCCATGTCATTCCCACTTGCTGGTGGCCTATAGACAACACCAAGCAATGTAACTGCGCCTTTTTTGTTCCTTAGCTCTAGTCAAATTGATTCTGTCCTCAACCCCTCTGGGACATCCATTTTCTTCAACACTGCAATGCTCTCCTTAATTAACACTGCCACCCCTCCCACTTTTTTTCTTTCCTTACTTTCCTGAACACCTTGCATTCGGGAATATTTAACACCCAGTCTTGCCCTTCTGTGAGCCAGGTCTCTGTTATAGCCACAATATCATATTTCCACATGGTGATCTGTGCCTGTACCTCACCAATTTTTTTAACCACATTCTGTGCATTCACATACATGCACATTAATCCTGATTTAGACTTTATTACTTTCTCCTTTACTCTGACCCCACCTAATAACTTACTATTCCCTACTCTAGTGCTACCTAGCTTGCCCAGTATTCTATTCACCTTCGTATTTGTCTCTATTTCTGGTTCCCACACCCCTGACAAGTTACCAGCTTTGCTTCCCTGTAATCCAAGCTCCCTCTCAGGTTCTCATCCCCCTGACAATTTAGTTTAAACCCTCCCCAACAGAGTAGCAAATCTCCCTGCGAGGATATTCGTCCCAGTCCTGCTAAGACGCAACCCGTCCATCTTGTACAGGTCCAACTTGCCCCAGCACCGGTCCCAATGTCTCAGAAATCTGATGCCCTCCCTCCTACACTTCGCCAGCCACGTGTTCAATCGCTCAATTCTCCTATTCCTATGCTCACTAGCACGTGGGACTGGGAGTAATCTTGAGGTTTGGCTTTTTAATCTCCCCAGCTCCCTAAAATCTGCTTTCAGGACCTCATCCCCCTTCTTACCATTGCTACCAATGTAGACCATGACCTCTCCCAGAAGAATGTCCTGTTGCCGTTCCTTGAAATCCTTGACCCCTGGCACCAGGGAGGCAATACACCATCCTGGAGTCACGTCTATGGCCACAGAAGTGCCTGTCTGTTCCCCTCACTAACGAATTCCCCATCACTACTGTTCTTCCACTCTTTTTCCTCCCCTCCTGTGCAGCTGAGCCACCTGTGGTGCCACAAACCTGGCTCTGACTGCACTCCTCTGAGGAACATACACCCTCACCAGTATCCAAAATGGAAAACCGATTAGCGAGCAAGATTGTCTCAGGGGATTCCTGCATCGCCTGCCTGGTTCTCTTAGACTGCCTGGCGGTCGAATTCTGAAACCCAGAGCTCAAGCTTGTGCAGCTGGTGGCACTTCCTGCAGATGTGTTTGTCTAGGACACATGGTGCCTCCATGACTTCCCACATGCCACAGGCTGTACTTCCACTCGACTGAGCTGCCCTGCCATACCTTAACTTTACAGACTATTTATTATAAGTAGAATAGCTTACCAGTTATTCACCAGCCAGCTCCTTCCACTGCACCGAAGTAAGAACCAAATACTGGAGGGTGCAAAAAGTAGAAAAAAGTAACTGCCTCCTGTCTTCACTGAACTCTCCAGTCACCAAACTCATATCTCCACCTTCCACCTTCCAAACCCGCGACCTCTACCACCTCAAAGGACAAGGGCAGCAGATGCATGGGAACATCACCACCTTCAAGTTCCCGTCCAAGTCACACAGCATCCTGACTTGGAACTATATCGCCGTTCCTTCACTGTCGCTGGGTCAAAATCCTGGAACTCCCTTCCTAACAGCACTGTGGGTGTACCTACCTCACATGGACTGCAGCGGTTCAAGAAGGCAACTCACTACCGCCTTCTCAAGGGCAATTAGGGATGGGTAATAATTGCTGGCATAGCCAGTGATGCCCACATCCCATGAATGAATAAAAAAAACTCAGCTTGCAATCTGCACTCTGTTTGCAGGCTGCACTGAGACCTCTGTATTTAGACTTTTTGAAGCTGAAACTGCAGCAATCAGATTGGACTAGTTAGCTACTTAACTAGTCAGCTACTCTGCAGCAGAGTTTGTTAATCCCTGCCTAAGGCTGGAAGAAACTTACTTTACTTTATTAAGTAACTTTACTTGATGCTGAATGTCTAGGAGGTATCTGTAATTGTGGGTGGACCTGAAACATGAAGGATGGAATTTCAGTTGGAATCCATCTGGAATAAGTTGAATCTGGAGACAGTTGTTGAGGAAGGAGATGTGGCTGTGAAAGTGAGTTTTGGTAGTTACCTGATCAAACACAAGAAGGCAGATAGAAAGCAATGAAGGTGAACAAGGTAGAAGAGACAAATGGAAATCCAGTCAGAGAGAAGAGCAGAACTTCTTCAAGGTGGGCATTCCTAGAAGATAAGTGGCAATGAATTGAACACTAATATACAAACAAAATACTGCAGATGCTGGATATCTGAAATAAAAAACAGAAAATGCTGGAAGCATTCCGGACGACTACATCTGCAGGAAGTGTACATAGTTGCAGCTCCTCACAGACTGCATGGATCGGTTGGAGCGGCAACTGGATGCACATGGAGCATGCAGGTGGCGGAAAGCGTCATAGACAGGAGTTTCAGAGAAGTGGTTACACCCAAGGTGCAGTCAGATGGATGGGTGACCGCTAGAAGGGGCAGGCAGTCAGTGCAGGAATCCCCTGTGGCTATCCCCCTCTCTAACAAGTATACCGTTTTGGATACTGTTGGGGGGATGGCCTATCAGGGGAAAACAACAGCAGCCAGAGCAGTGGCACCACGGCTGGCACTGTTGTTCAGCAGGGAGGGACAAAGCGCAGAAGAGCAATAGTTATAAGGGACTCTATAGTCAGGGGCACAGATAGGCGCTTCTGTGGACGTGAAAGAGACTCCAGGATGGTATGTTGCCTCCCTGGTGCCAGGGTCAAGGATGTCTCTGAACGGACAGGGGGCATTCTGAAAGGGGAGGGTGAACAGTCAGAGGTTGTGGTATACATCGGTACCAACGACATAAGCAGGAAGAGTGATGAGGTCCTGCAGGGGGAGTTGAGGGAGTTAGGTAGTGAGTTAAAAAACAGGACCTCTCGGGTTGTAATCTCTGGATTACTCCCTGTGCCACGTGCCATTAAGGCTTGAAATAGGAAGATAGTGCAGCTAAACACGTGGCTGAGCAGCTGGTGTAGAAGGGAGGGTTTCAGATATCTGGACCATTGGGCTCTCTTGAGGGAGAGATGGGAACTGTACAAGAAGGACGGTTTGCATCTAAACTGGAGGGGCACTAATATCCTGGCTGCAAGGTTTGCTAGTGTCACTCGGGAGGGTTTAAACTAGTGTGGCAGGGGGGTGGAAACCAGAGCAGTAGGACAGCTAGTGAAGTAAATGAGGAGGACATGGTAAATAAGGCCAGTAGGACTAAGAGGAAGAGCAGGCAGGGAGATGTTGCTGAGCACAGCGGGACTGGTGATCTGAAGTGCATTTGTTTCAATGCGAGAAGTATAACAAGTAAGGCAGATGAACTTAGAGCTTGGATTAGTACTTGGAAATATGATGTTGTTGCTATTACAGAGACTTTGTTGAGGGAAGGGCAGGATTGGCAGTTAAATGTTTCAGGCTTTAGGAGCCTCAGGCGGGATAGAGGGGGATGTAAAAGGGGTGGGGGAGTTGCATTACTGGTTAAGGAGAATATCACAGCTGTACTGCGGGAGGACAACTCAGAGGGATCATGCAGCGAGGCAATATGGGTGGAGCTCAGGAATAGGAAGGGTGCAGTCACGATGTTGGGGGTTTACTACAGGCCTCCCAACAGCCAACGGGAGGTAGAGGAGCAGATATGTAGACAGATTTTGGAAAGATGTAAAGGTAACAGGGTTGTGGTGGTGGGTGATTTTAACTTCCCCTATATTGACTGGGACTCGCTTAGTGCTAGGGGCTTGGTTGGGGCAGAATTTGTGAGGAGCATCCAGGAGGGCTTCTTGAAACAGTATGTAGATAGTCCAACTAGGGATGGGGCCGTACTGGACCTGGTATTGGGGAATGAGCCTGGCCAGGTGGTCGAAGTTTCAGTAGGGGAGCATTTAGGGAACAGTGACCATAATTCCATAAGTTTTAAGGTACTTGTGGATAAGGATAAGAGTAGTCCTCGGGTGAAGGTGCTAAATTGGGGGAAGGCAAATTATAACAATATTAGGCAGGATCTGAAGAATTTAAATTGGGGGTGGCTGTTTGAGGGAAATCAACATCTGACATGTAGGAGTCTTTCAAACGTCAGCTGATTAGAATCCAGGACCAGTGTGTTCCTGTGAGGAAGAAAGACAAGTTTGGCAAGTTTCGGGAAGCTTGGATATCACGGGATATTGTGAGCCTAGTCAAAAAGAAAAAGGAAGCATTTATAAGGGCTGGAAGGCTAGGAACAGACGAAGCACTTGAGGAATATAAAGACAGTAGGAAGGAACTTAAGCAAGGTGTTAGGAGGGCTAAAAGGGGTCGTGAAAAGTCATTGGCAAACAGGATTAAGGAAAATCCCAAGGCTTTTTATACATATATAAAGAGCAAGAGGGTAACTAGGGAAAGGGTTGGCCCACTCAAGGACAGAGATGGGAATCTATGTGTGGAGCCAGAGGAAATGGACGAGGTGCTAAATGAGTACTTTGCATCAGTATTCACCAAAGAGAAGGACTTGGTGGATGATGAGCCTAGGGAAGGGAGTGCAGATAGTCTCAGTCATCACATTATCAATAAGGAGGAGGTGTTGGATGTCCTGCAAAACATTAAGGTAGATAAGTCTCCAGGGCCTGATGGGATCAACCCTAGAATACTGAGGGAGGCAAGGGAAGAAATTGCTGGGGCCTTGACAGAAATCTTTGCATCCTCATTGGCTACAGGTGAGGTCCCAGAGGACTGGACAATAGCCAATGTTGTTCCTTTATTTAAGAAGGGTGGCAAGGATAATCCAGGAAATTATAGGCCGGTGAGCTTTACGTCAGTGGTAGGGAAACTATTAGAGAGGATTCTTCGGGACAGGATTTACTCCCATTTGGAAACAAACAAACTTATTAGCAAGAGACAGCATGGTTTTGTGAAGGGGAGGTCGTGTCTTACTAATTTGATTGAGTTTTTTGAGGAAGTGACGAAGATGATTGATGAAGGAAGGGCAGTGGATGTTATCTATATGGACTTTAGTAAAGCCTTTGACAAGGTCCCACATGGCAGACTGGTACAAAAGGTCACACGGGATCAGAGGTGAGCTGGCAAGATGGATACAGAACTGGCTCGGTCATAGAAGACAGAGGGTATCAGTGGATGGGTGTTTTTCTGAATGGAGGGCTGTGACTAGTGGTGTTCCGCAGGGATCAGTGCTGGGACCTTTGCTGTTTGTAGCATATATAAATGATTTGGAGGAAAATATAGCTGGTCTGATTAGTAAGTTTGTGGACGACACAAAGGTCGGTGGAGTCGCGGATAATGATGAGGATTGTCAGAGGATACAGCAGGATATAGATCGGTTGGAGACTTGGGAAGAGAAATGGCAGATGGAGTTTAATCCGGACAAATGTGAGGTAATACATTTTGGAAGGTCTAATGCAGGTGGGAGGTATACAGTAAATGGCAGAACCCAGGTTTCTGAGGGAAGCGAGAGAGGAAATAGCTGGGGCCTTAACAGATATCTTTGCAGCACCCTTAAACACGGGTGAGGTCCCGGAGGACTGGAGAATTGCTAATGTTGTCCCCTTGTTTAAGAAGGGTAGCAGGGATAATCCAGGTAATTATAGACCGGTGAGCCTGACGTCAGTGGTAGGGAAGCTGCTGGAGAAGATACTGAGGGATAGGATCTATTCCCATTTGGAAGAAAATGGACTTATCAGTGATAGGCAACATGGTTTTGTGCAGGGTAGGTCATGTCTTACCAACTTAATAGAATTCTTTGAGGAAGTGACAAAGTTGATTGATGAGGGAAGGGCTGTAGATGTCATATACATGGACTTCAGTAAGGCGTTTGATAAGGTTCCCCATGGTAGGCTGTGGAGAAAGTGAAGTCGCATGGGATCCAGGGTGTACTAGCTAGATGGATAAAGAACTGGCTGGGCAACAGGAGACAGAGAGTAGCAGTGGAAGGGAGTTTCTCAAAATGGAGACGTGTGACCAGTGGTGTTCCACAGGGATCCGTGCTGGGACCACTGTTGTTTGTGATATACATAAATGATTTGGAGGAAAGTATAGGTGGTCTGATTAGCAAGTTTGCAGACGACACTAAGATTGGTGGAGTAGCAGATAGTGAAGGGGACTATCAGAGAATACAGCAGAATATAAATAGATTGGAGAGTTGAGCAGAGAAATGGCAGATGGAGTTCAATCAGGGCAAATGCGAGGTGATACATTTTGGAAGATCCAATTCAAGAGTGAACTATACAGTAAATGGAAAAGTCCTGGGGAAAATTCATGTACAGAGAGATTTGGGTGTTCAGGTCCATTGTTCCCTGAAGGTGGCAACGCAGGTCAATAGAGTGGTCAAGAAGGCATACGGCATGCTTTCCTTCGTCAGACGGGGTATTGAGTACAAGGGTTGGCAGGTCATGTTACAGTTGTATAAGACTTTGGTTCAGCCACATTTGGAATACTGCGTGCAGTTCTGGTTGCCACATTACCAAAAGCATGTAGATGCTTTGGAGAGGGTGCAGAGGAGGTTCACCAGGATGTTGCCTGGTATGGAGGGCGCTAGCTATGAAGAGAGGTTGAGCAGATTAGGATTATTTTCATTAGAAAGACGGAGGTTGAGGGGGGACCTGATTGAGGTGTACAAAATCATGAGAGGTATAGACAGGGTGGATAGCAAGAAGCTTTTTCCCAGAGTGGGGGATTCAAATAATAGGGGTCACGAGTTCAAAGTGAGAGGGGAAAAGTTTAGGGGGGATATGCGTGGAAAGTTCTTTACGCAGAGGGTGGTGGGTGCCTGGAACGCGTTGCCAGCGGAGGTGGTAGACGCGGGCACGATAGCGTCTTTTAAGATGTATCTAGACAGATACATGAATGGGCAGGAAGCAAAGAGATACAGACCCTTAGAAAATAAGCGACATGTTTAGATAGAGGATCTGGATCGGCGCAGGCTTGGAGGGCCGAAGGGCCTGTTCCTGTGCTGTAATTTTCTTTGTTCTTTGTTCTTTGAACCCTTAGGAGTATTGACAAGCAGAGAGATCTGGGTGTACAGGTCCACAGGTCACTGAAAGTGGCAACGCAGGTGGATAAGGTAGTCAAGAAGGCATACGGCATGCTTGCCTTCATCGGTCGGGGCATAAAGTATAAAAATTGGCAAGTCATGTTGCAGCTGTACAGAACCTTAGTTAGGCTACACTTAGAATATTGCGTGCAATTCTGGTCGCCACACTACCAGAAGGACGTGGAGGCTTTGGAGAGGGTACAGAGGAGGTTTACCAGGATGTTGCCTGGTCTGGAGGGCATTAGCTATGAGGAGAGGTTGGAAAAACTCGGATTGTTTTCACTGGAACGACGGAGGTGGAGGGGCGACATGACAGATGTTTACAAAGTTATGAGTGGCGTGGACAGAGTGGATAGTCAGAAGCTTTTTCCCAGAGTGGAAGAGTCAGTTACTAGGGGACATAGGTTTAAGGTGCGAGGGGCAAAGTTTAGAGGGGATGTGCGAGGCAAGTTTTTTACACAGACGGTGGTGAGTGCCTGGAACTTGCTGCCAGGGGAGGTGGTGGAAGCAGATACGATAGCGATGTTTAAGAGACATCTTGACAAATACATGAATAGGAAGGGAATAGAGGGATATGGGCCCCGGAAGTGCAGAAGGTGTTAGTTTTGGCAGGCATCAAGATCGGCGCAGGCTTGGAGGGCCGAATGGCCTGTTCCTGTGCTGTGCTGTTCTTTGTTCTTTGTTCTTTGAAATGCTCAGCAGGTCAGGCAGCATCTGTGGAGAGAGAAACAGAGATAATATGTCAGATCTGTGTGACCTTTCATCAGAACTGGCAAAAGTTAGAAATGTAATAGGTCATTTTGTCATTTAATCTCTCCTGCCCTCCACCCTATCAGAGACCTTCCCTTTTGTTCTTCTTTCTCCCTCTCCCCTTATACTTGCTCAAAACCTGTTATATTTCTAACTTTTGCCAGTTCTGATAGGCTACTCAGACCTGAAATGTTAACTTTATTTTTCTCTCCATAGATGCTGTTTAACCTGCTGAGTATTTCCAGCATTTTCTGTTTTCTTTCAGATTTCCAGCATCTGCAGTATTTTAATTTTCTTTTAGTTTTGAGTGGAAGCTTCCTCTACCTGCCCAGATGGAAGTGCATTGCTGGTCAGAGACCCAGGGCTGAATTTTAACTGAAAGGAAACAGGCAAGTTTGGGCCAGATGGGGGTGGTGGCAGGGGAGAGGGGAGGGGTGCGGTGCGTGGGGTTGGTGGTTAAAGTGTCAGAAATCTATTCCCTGACCCAAATCCACCTCCAACTTGCCCATTTCTGGCTTTAACTGAAGCTGGAAAGTGGGTGGGCAACCAAATTGATCCAAGGACGTGGACTGCAACTTTAAATATGATAATGATGCTGAAAACCTCATTGTTATTCTACTTTTCAACTTTTACTGCTGTTGGCCGTGTTTCCCCAAGCATGAGGGAACCAGCAACTTCCTTAACATGGGGACGTAGTGGATTCAGGAGGTACATGCCTACCTCCTGGATCAAGGTGACAACTTGAGGAATCTCCATGATCAGGACACGGCCACACAACTACTTTCTCCCCATGGCCTCCGATCTCCCCTGATCACCAGATCCCGATCTCCACCCCTCTGATCTCCCTCTCAGGATCCGACCTCCCCGCCCACCCACCCAGGATCAACAGCCCCCTCTGTTGGCCACTGCCCCATGATCACACACCCTCTGATTGTACTCCCCCCTACCCTCCGGTCAACTCCCTTTACTGATCACAGCACCTCTTCCTATCACCACCCTCCAGATTGCAACTGCCACTCTGGGCGACACCTCCACACCACCCCCACCATCCATCCACCCCCAACCAAGTATAATAAGTGTCAATCCATTTTTCTTTATCATAGTGCTTTCGAAACAGATACTGGTGGGGAATTCCAAGGAGGAATATTGGTGTCATGGATTCTTAAAAAAACAGAAATTGTAAGAACTTATTAGAATTCAGATGTTTTTATTGCATTTCAGTTTGATGAGAACATTCACAATTATATCCATATGCATCAGAACATTTAAACAATTCCACTTGGCTCTTTAGCAAAGAAAATGATAACTTTTGGAAAATGTTCAGCTAGAATTCCAGAGCGATGATCAAACGAGAGTTTAACATTTTGTGAAAATATGAATAAATGATCAATTATATTAAAAACATATTGCATTACAGACTAGAACATCTTAATAGAAAAAGTTTGAAATATACTGTCACATCATGTAGTCATACTTATTCACAGGGACTGCAAGTGAGTGATTTATCTGGAGAGTCCTCATTAGTTGTAAGCATTCTTTTGCAACACAGATGTATAAAAAATCTATACAGAATTCCAAGTGTTGTTACATTCTGTTAAAATTCCTCTAATACAAATAGATAACAATGGAAGAGGCATGTTCACTAAGAAATAATAATTGATCTAACATGCCCCAAATTAATAATTTTGCATTGGGCAATATGCCAGCAAGTCTTTTCTGATTCATAGAATATGTTAGGCTGAATTAGGTACCATAGCAACTTAAAGTATTTGTATTACACTATGAAGTTCAAATCATTATTTGAATGAAATAGCATTCAGAATCTATAAGCTGTGTATCTGTTAGAATCACTTATAGTATGTTTGGGGAACTGTGGGGTAACCATCGGCAAGACTATTTTCCACATATGTGACTAATCATTTTAGAACTGGGTATATTCCTCAAGTGTATCACTCAAAGATGTGTTCAGTGGCAGAGTTGTTTCTCCAAAATATGGTTGGAAAACATTTTTCGCTTCAAGCAGTGACACCACAGTACCTATTGTTGTCTTTGGATCAAGAAATGTTACCAGTGGCAAGTTGATGTTTTTTTCCTGATAAATACGATTCTGTACTGTTATACTTAGCATGGAATCAAGGCCAACGCTGGAAAGATATGTTTCTTTCGTAAACTCTGCAGGATCAGCATTGCTGACTTCAGACAACAATGCAATGACATACTGCTCAGGTAGCATTGCTGAATTACTAGATAAAACTTGCTCTTGATTGAGCTGTGTATTACTGATTTCACCCTGTACCAGTGAAAAAAATCGGGCTCTGAGAGATGGATTTTCAGAGATAACATTTCTATGTAAAGCTGAGAAATTAAATTTACATACAGCTTGTTGTGGATTGTTCAATACCAAGCAGTGTTCAAGGCATCGAGTAATTTCTGAAATTTCCATAATCATTATCCCCTTTGATTCCAGAAATCTTTGGGTGTTTTCCTTATTGAGTAACAGGCCGAGGTTTAGCGCACCCCAGTTTAAAGATTGCCCTACAAACCCTAGGTTTCTCCTATAGTGGATAAAGGAGTCAAGAAACGAGTTTGCTGCAGAATAGTTTGACTGGCCAGTATTTCCAATAAATGATGAAATTGATGAGTGGCATACAAAGTAGTCCAGCTGGAGAGATTGTGTTGTACAGTGAAGATTCAGGACTCCTGCAATTTTGGGACTCAGAACCTTTTCAAACAGTGATTTATTTAGAGTTTGAAGAAGGCCATCATGTAATACAACTGCACTGTGAAACACTCCTTTAATTGCAATCTTTGGAAAGGAGTGAAAAAAAACATTGATTGCTTTCTCAACATCTGACAGCACTGAAATGTCACAGGGTATGCTAACTACATGGGTCCCAAACTGATTCCATAGATTTCCAAATTCTTTCTGCTTCTCATTTGATGGACTGCTCCTTGACAGAATTAAGACATATCCACCACCATGTTTGGCAATGAAACTTACTGTCTGAAAGCCAAGCCCTGAAAGTCCCCCTGTCACTATATATGCAGCATCACTTCTAAAAAGTTGTTTTTGACTGTGATACACTTGTATCTCTGACATCCTACTATCTGTTGCATGTGTGCTCTTCAGGTCTACAATTGAGATAGCTTTGCAGGTGAAGTATGATTCCTCCATGCATTCATCCACCTCAGAGATCATTTGCTGAAAGTTAGTCTTTGGCAAATCTAGCTGTTTCCTTTTTAAATGCATTGATTTCATCCATTGATAAACATCATGTGCAGATTTCTTAAGATATCCCTTCTGAAATATGTTAGCTACCTGCAAAACCTGAATATAAACATTGTCCTTTTCACAACCAGGAATGGTTTGAGAAGTGTCAAGCACCTGGTTGTTGTCAAAGAGAACAATGACATGTCTAGCAGAAGAGCTGTTGACGTAATTTGCAACTACGGATGTCTTAATAGGTGGCAGGAAAAGCAATGCATCAGAATGAATGGAAGCATGTGAGAAATCATTAAGTGCAGTTTGAACTCTCCAACCCAACTCAGTAGCTGCCAAAGACAACACTTTACCCAAACATGATTCTGGTGCCATGGAAACAATTGTCAAGCATTTGTGATATTTAGCTCTAGGCAAAATGTTATGGAGTATTTCCCATGCGAGTATAAAGTATGAAAGACATGGTGTCTGCTTCAGCAATGGAATCTTACTGCTTTTGTAACAAACAGATGCAGGAAGGCTAACTGTTGAAAATGCGGCAACTGGATAACATGCAACAACATGATCTCCTACTTTGCAGGTCTTTACATCACTGCTGACCGCTGTGACTGTACCACTGAAGTCTAGAGCAAGTAGTTTGTGCCCTTCTGTCAAAGTTTTGTTCCAGTACATTGCCCGTCCAAAGTTCATAGCTGCGACACTGACTGGAAAGTAATCTGACGAATGGATGCAAATGTTATCAATTTTAATATGTACAGTTTGTTTTGTGAGTTCATTCATGTTGCCTTCTTGTGGCTTTGCATGGAATTTCACAACTTTGTAGGGATCCATAGTCTGGAAAGTAACATTTCCAAAACCAGAATAAGGAACCATTCTGATAAATTGGTCAGAAATGTTATCATGCATTCGTGTGACATGGGAAGTATAAATCTTTCCAAGCCTAATCATTACTTCTGGGTAATTAGGAGGCAGGCTAATTGCATTTGCTAATGCTGTAATATCTGTAGCAATGACAGAGCTGATGTCAATCAGGTGAAAATTAATGTCTTGAATTTCTGCAGCACATGATCTGGTCATACCCCATAAGGCAAAGCCTGGAGTGATTTGATCCACTGTTTTTTCTGATGTCCTGTATGTGATTGTTCTGATAGACTTGGTGGATTTTTTCCCTTGAACCAATTGAAGGATTTGACGATAAATCTCGCAGCAGCTGCTGACATGCTCCACCACTGCTTTGCTGTTCTGGTCAGTTAAATTTTGCATCCCCCACAAGAATAACACTTCATCAAAGCTGTTCAAATCATTTATATTGTGCTGGCTTAGAATCTGTGTAATTTCTGTGCCCATTAATGTCTTAGGTTCCTGGTAAGGAATATATGACGACTGATTGTGCAGGTACCTTTGAAGACTATTAGCAATTCCATAGTTATCTGCAAATACCAATGATTTGGAGGCAGCCGCATGATCTATACCTTTGGGAAGGTGAACAATTTCCTCCCAGTTATTTTGGTAGAAAAAGTTATTGAGTCCTGTGGAATTTTGTTGGCTAAGAAATGTAATTCTGACATTTTTTAGTTCTGCAATGAGTGCTCCTTTTTTATCTGTAAACCCCCCCGAGACCTCAAAAAATTCTGCAGCACTATTACATGTTCTCATATACATCATCATTTCTTGCTGCATAGGTCGGCATAGTGTCAAACTCCCTATGTGTGTTGGGAACCCTGTCCTAGAGTTTGATATTTTCATTGCTAACACGGCAGTCATTTGCAAATAATAATCTAAAATGACTGGATGAATATAGTATTCATGCATCTGCAACGCAATCTCGTCTGGTACCTTAATGCATGTTATAGCTTCCTTTAATTCGTCTCCACAGAACACATCTCCAAGGTGTCTGAAAACAGAACCATACTGGAAACCTAAAGAGGAGAGCGCTTCATAGATGTCTTCTGACTTTACCCTTTCTTTGGTCCTTTGCAAAATATGCCCAACAGCGATAATAGTTTCTTCAACAGTACATTCCTTTCCTCGATGAACCTCTCCCTTTGCATAACTGGCAGTAGATGTCAAAACAATAAACCTGGTCACTTTATCTTTGATGTTGAGCTGTACCTTGAGCTCAGTTGAGTTTGGTTGCACAATACAGGGACTTAGAAAAGTAATACTGATTTGGCACAAACTGAGAGGTATCTTTGGCTTAATACTTGCCATGACAGATGCTAACCCAAGTTCCACATGAATGGAACCAGGTAATATAGGTATGTTGTTGTTTTTGTGTTCCAATACATATGGCGCTGTTGTTGGTGTTAGGTTGTAACTGTATTCCTTGCCCTCTTTGCTTGAACTGGAGAGGAGGGGGTGAGTGGTAGATGCAACATTTTCATTACCTTGCCTCAAGTCTTCAAAATTGATTTGAAGCTTAGTACAATCAAACTTATAGCAAGGATATAATGTTGGAGCAGTCTCACGTTCTACATACATATTTTGCCAGTTAGGATTGTACCCTAGTTCAAACAGTTTTGATAAAACTAAAAGCAGTGTTTCATAATCTCTATCTGGCTGTCCTGCAGGAAAAACCAGAGCCTCATTCCCTACTATTTCTTTGATGTATCTTTGTAAGGCTCTTCTTGGCCCTATTTCTACAAACACAGCACTTTTCACCTCAACAACAGCAGTTCTTATGGCTTGTTCAAACGCAACAGGATTGCGAATATTTCTGGCCCAATATTTGCCTGTGACATAGTCATTCCTTGAAACCAACTGTCCAGTAACAGTGGAAAATACTTTTATCTCTGTTTCATGTTTCTCTAAATTTCCTATGTTCTCTTCTACCTGCCTTAAAATTGGTTCCATCAAGTGACTGTGATATGCTGCTGGAACATCTAAAATATGAAGGAATATATTTTTGTCACCGAATGAACTGGATAATTCTGTGTACAGTTTGTCTATTGCATTGGAGTCACCTGACACTGTACAGGATAAGGGACTATTGAATGCAGCAATGCACAGTCTCCCTGAATATGAATCAAGCTTGTCTGACACTGTTGACACAGGTAAATTGCTTACCACCAACATCCTCCCTCCTGTTACTCTTGACTGTAATGCACTTCGGTGGTAAAGCACCTTTATAGCATCTTGTAACGAAAGTATCCCAGCACAATGTGCTGCAGCAACTTCCCCAACTGAATGGCCAATGATAACATCAGGCTGTACTCCCCAAAACTTCAAAAGAGACACGATTGCCACCTGAATGGCAAATAGCAGCGGCTGTGCTATGTCTGGTTTTGTGAAGTCATTGCAGTCATTTTGAATTAAATCTAGTAATTTGATGTCTGCGTATGGTTTGAGCATTCGTTCTATCTCCTCTATTTGTGTCCTGAAATTTGCTTCTTTTTCTATAAGCTGTTTGCACATACCTTGATATAAAACGCCATTGCCACAAAATACAAATATTAGCTTTACCCCTTTTTTTATCTGAGTCACTTCAGTATCTGTGGCTGCTTTAAGCTGATGCTGTAGATGACTGAGAGAAGATGCCACAAATGCCTTTCTATATCTGTTATTTTTGTGGCTTCTTCTGCATGTAGATGTATATGCCAGGTTCTGGAATACTAAGTCATCACTTTCCCTTATTTGGTGACTTGTATCTTTTATCATCATTCTAACAGAATTCTGGGAGGCAGCAGAAAGCACAAATATTTCTAACGGTTTTTGTACACAGTTATAAACAGAATCCTGCTTGCACTGCCTTACTACTACGTGAGCATTTGTTCCCCCAAATCCAAATGAGCTGATCCCTGCTATCTTCTCTTTTGCCCAACCTTCTTCCCATTTCTTCACACTAGTTGGAATATGTAGATTCAAAGCTTTTGCATTGATGCTTGAATTCTCCTCAGAGTAGTGGAGTGATGGTACAATTTTTCCATGGTACATCATGAGGAGAACTTTAATTAAACCTGCTGCTCCTGCAGCTGACTCTGTGTGACCAATGTTTCCTTTGACAGAACCCATAATAAGTGGAGGTGAGTTTGAATGCCTGGATTTCCCAATGATATTTGATATGCTGGCTGCTTCTGTAGGATCACCAGCTGGTGTTCCAGTTCCATGAGCCTCCATGTACTGAATCTGTGATGGGTCAACATTTTTGGGGTAAATACTTCTCAACAGTTCTTCTTGCTGCATTTGTGAAGGCCTGGTGATGGGTGTGACTGTCCTGCCGTCCTGATTGACTGCACTACAGACTATAACTCCCCAAATATGATCATGGTCCTTCTGTGCCTGTTAACAGGGTTAATAAATATGGCTATTATATTATAGGAAAGATATTGGAATAAACATTAATATTTAAGTGGCTATTCTGGAGAGAAGGATGTGTGATAATTATGCCTTACCTTTACTAGCTTCTTCAACACAAGAATTCCACAACCTTCTCCTCTTCCATATCCATTAGCATTGCTGGAAAATGGCTTGCTCATTCCATCTGGAGATATCATTTTTGCTTTGCTAAGTGTTACGTTGATGCGTGGTTCAATGATACAGCTCACTCCCCCACAAACTGCCAACTCACAATCACCTGAAACATGAAAATAGGAGTTTGAACCATGTCTGGGTGGACAAAACTGGGCTTGATAATAGTACTTTGTAGTACAAATATAGATACAACAAACATAGGTGCAGCTAAAAGCAATATCTGTAAAATGCCAGGGCATGGCTTAATGTTTTTAGTTATTTCTGTGGTGTTAATAGTAACCTACATCTAATGATTCATGTATTTCCTAATGTAAGTGGTTACATTTCAAGCAGTATATTGTTTTAAGAGAAAGCAAAAAGATTATATTTATAGATTTGTAATAATGCATTGATTCCCAGAAAAGCTCAATCGGTGAGTGCAACCATAATGAAACCGAAACACTTCAACTTTTATAAGACCAGTATTTCTCTGTCTCCCTGAACTACTCTGCTAAATTTCCTAATAAATAAACATTTGATCCTTTAAAAAATCTAGAAGTTAGGGACTTCTATTTAACACAAGCTACTTCCTTACCAAATTATTGCAGTCAAATATTATATCTGGATCTCGACATTAGAGTTGCTAATATTACCAGTTAAACATTTAGGGGGGAATTCGGGAGGAGGAGGCCAGCAAGTGCAACCAAGAAGGCATGGCTAGAAGTGGCAGACGTCATAAGCAACAAAGGTATTGTTGCTAGAACCTGGATCCAGTGCATTCTGAAAAGGTAAGTGGTGTTTACATTTGGCAAATGGAAGCCCAGTAGTAATTGAAGAGCGACCATGATGTGTGAGGCCCTGTGGTAAACTCATGCATGGAGCAACACCAGGCATTATTGTTAACAATGAGGCATCCAGTTGTCATGCACTCAAGACCCATGCTCAGGACTGGGTGAATGCTGCATCGAGGTGGCTGCATGGTCACATCATGTCATCCCATCAGCTCTGTACTGCACGTTGGCAGTGGCCAGCACAAGGGTACCATGAGACAGTCCTGACATTGCCTATGTTCGTGCTTGCAGGAGAAGAGCATTCAGAATGCCAGGAAGCGCCAACAGACCAGAGGTGGAGTTGCTTTTATCATCGTGTTGACACCGATGGAGGAGGACACCATGCAGATCGGATGGATCACTGCAGGTCAGCCTGCCACTGAGGGTGAAGCAGGTTTAGTTTAGTTTAGTTTAGAGATACAGCACTGAAACAGGCCCTTCGGCCCACCGAGTCTGTGCCGACCATCAACCACCCATTTATACTAATCCTACACTAATTCCATATTTCTACCATATTCCCCACCTGTCCCTATATTTCCCTACCACCTACCTATACTAGGGACAATTTTATAATGGCCAATTTACCGATCAACCTGCAAGTCTTTGGCATGTGGGAAGAAACCGGAGCAACCGGAGGAAACCCACGCAGACACAGGGAGAACTTGCAAACTCCACACAGGCAGTACCCAGAATTGAACCCGGGTCGCTGGAGCTGTGAGGCTGCGGTGCTAACCACTGCGCCACTGTGCCGCCCAGGTGTGAAGGGTTTGGAGAGTGTGTAAAGATGTGGTTGCATTCAACAATCCCTACATCAAGCCTGGCATGTGGGAACTTTACTGCCACTGGGAAGCTCCTGATCAAGGGGAAGCGAGAGGCCTCAGTTGAAGAACCACATGTTTCACTTTAATATTTTCTCTCCATCAGGTCCAGCAGCAGATGAGGGACAGACCAGGGATGCAGCTACACCTAAAAGTCCGCAGGATGCAATGCCTTGTGAAGACACTCATCACTTCATTCCTGCACAACCTCCACCAGTGCAAAAACACTCATGTCAGTGGCTCTGATGCTCATGTAGAGTGCGTGGCATGTTGCCTCCCTGGTGCTAGGGTCAAGGATGTCACGGTGCGGCTGCAGGATATTCTGAAGGGGGAGGGTGAACAGTCAGAGGTCATGGAACACATTGGTACCAACGACATAGGTAGAAAGAGAGAGGAGGTCCTGCAACAAGAATTTAGGGAGCTAGGTAGCAGATTAAAAAGCAGGACCTCAAAGATTGCAATCTCTGGATTACCCCCGGTGCCAGGTGCTAGTGAGTATAGGAATAGGAAGATAGAGCAGATGAGCGTAGCTGAGGAGATGGTGCAGGAGGGAGGGCTTTAGTTTCCTGGATCACTGGGTCTGTTTCTGGCAAAGGTGGGACCTGTACAAGTTGGACGGGTTGCACCTGAACCGGAATGGGACCAACATCCCTGCTGGGAGGTTTGCTAATGCTGTTAGGATGGGGGGGGTGTTGAAACTAATTTGGCAGGGGGATGGGATATAGAGTGGAGGTACAGTAGAGGGTGATACACAGTCAAATATAGAAGAGAAACTGAGTCAGTCTGGAAGGCAGAGCAAATATAGACCTGTTAAGGCACAAGGGAAAAATGCAAGGCTGGATTGCATCTATTTTAATGCAAGAAGTCTTACTAGTAATTCAGATGAATTGAGGGCATTGATTAGCACATGGGATTATGATATTATTGCTATCACAGAGACATGGTTGAGGGAGGGGCATGACTGGCAGCTCAATATTCCAGGGTATAGAATCTTCAGGCGAGACAGGGGAGGGGGTGTAAAAGAGGAGGTGGCATTGCACTGTTGATCAAGGAGTCAATTACTGCAGTAAGGAGGGATGATATCTTAGAAGGTTCCTCAAATGAGGCCATACAGGTAGAACTTAAAAACAAAAAGGGGGCAATCACTTGGCTGGGAGTGTACTACAGGCCTCCAAACAGTCAGGGAGAGATAGAGGAGCAGATATGTAGGCAAATCTCAGAGAGGTGTAAAAATAATAGTAGGGGAGTTCAACTTTCCCCAATATCAACTGGGATGGTCTTAGTGCAAAAGGCTTAAAGGGGGCGGAATTCTTAAAATACATACAGGAGAGTTTTTTGAGCCAGTACATAGAAAGTCCTACAAGAGAAGGGGCAGTACTGGACCTAATCCTAGGGAATGAAGCCGGACAAGTGGTAGAAGTGTCAGTGGGGGAGTATTTCGGGGATAGCGACCATAACTCTAAGATTTAAGGTAGTTATAGAAAAAGACAAAGATGGACTGGAAATAAAGGTACTGAATTGGAGGAAGTCCGATTTCAATATGATAAAGCAGGATCTGGTCAAAGTGGACTGGCAGCAGCTACTTGTTGGAAAGTCTACATCAGACCAGTGGGAATCATTCAAAGAGGAAATAGTGAGAGTTCAGAGCCAACATGTACCCGTTAAGGTTAAGGGTAGGACCAACAAGTCCAGAGAACCCTGGATGTCAAGACATATAGAGGATTGGATAAGGGAACAAAAAGGAGGCTTATGGCAGATTCAGAGCGCTGAAAACCACGGAGACACTAGAGGAGTATAGTAAGTGTAGGGGGTGGGGGGGGGGCGGTGTACTTTAAAAAGTAATTAGGACAGCGAAGAGGGGACATGAAAAAACGTTGGTGGGCAAGATAAAGGAAAATCCTAAGGCATTTTATAAGTATATTATGGGCAAGAGGATAACCAGGGAAAGAGTAGGGCCCATTAGGGACCAAAGTGGCAATCTGTGTGTGAAGCCGGACGACATAGGTGAGGTTTTAAATGATTACTTTTCAACTGTGTTCACTATGGAGAAGGACGCTGTAGGTGTAGAGATCAGGGAGGGGGATTGTGGTATATTTGAACATATTAGCATTGAAAGGGAGGAAGTATTAGCTGTTTTAGTGGGCTTAAAGTGGATAAATCCCCAAGCTCAGATGAGATGTATCCCAGGTTGTTATGTGAAGCAAGGGAGGAGATAGCAGAGGCTCTGACACAAATTTTCAAATACCCTCTGGCCACAGGAGAGGTACCAGAGGATTGGAGGATAGCGAATGTGGTACCATTATTCAAGAAGGGTAGCAGGGATAAACCAGGTAAATACAGGCCAATGAGTCTAACATCAGTGGTTGGGAAACTATTGGAAAAAATTCTGAGGGACAGGATTAATCTCCACTTGGTGAGGCAGGGATTAATCAGGGATAGTCAGCATGGCTTTGTCAGGGGGAGATCATGTCTAACTAACTTGATTGAATTTTTCGAGGAGATGACTAGATGTGTAAATGAGGGTAAAGCAGTTGATGTAGTCTACATGGACTTCAGTAAGACTTTGGATAAGGTCCCACATGGGAGATTGGTTAAGAAGGTAAGAGCCCATGGGATCCAGGGCAATTTGGCAAATTGGATCAAAAATTGGCTTAGTGGCAGGAGGCAGAGGGTGATGGTTGAGGGTTGCTTTTGCAAGGCCTGTGACCAGTGGGTACCACAGGGATCGGTACTGGGACCCTTGCTGTTTGTAGTATACATTAATGATTTAGACATAAATATAGGAAGTCTGATCAGTAAGTTTGCAGATGACATGAAAATTGGTGGTGTCATAAATAGGGAGGAGGAAAGCTTTAGATTGCAGGATGATATAGATGGGCTGGTAAGATGGACAGAACAGTGGCAAATGGAATTTAATCCTGAGAAGTGTGAGGTGATGCATTTTGGGAGGACTAACAAGGCAAGGGAATATACAATAGATGGTAGGACCCTAGGAAGTACAGAGGGTCAGAGGGACCTTGGTGTACTTGTCAATAGATCACTGAAGGCAGCAGCACAGGTACATAAGGTGGTTAGGAAGGCATATGGGCTACTTGCCTTTATTAGCCGAGGCATAGAATATAAAAGCAGGGAGGTTATGATGGAGCTGTATAAAACGCTAGTTAGTCCACAGCTGGAGTACTGTGCACAGTTCTGGGCACCACACTATAGGAAGGATATGATTGCACTGGAGAGGGCGCAGAGGAGATTCACTAGGATGTTGCCTGGGCTGGAACATTTCAGCTATGAAGAGAGACTGGATAGGCTAGCGTTGTTTTCCTTAGAGCAGAGAAGGCTGAGGGGGGACATGAGTGAGGTATACAAAATTATGAGGGGCTTTGATAGGTTAAGTAGGAAGAAACTTTTTCCGTTAGCGGAGGGGTCAATAATCAGGGGGCATAGATTTAAGGTAAGGGGCGGGAGGTTTAGAGGGAATTTGAGGAAAGATCTTTTTCACTCAGAGGGTGGCTGGAATCTGGAATGCACTGCCTGAAGAGGTGGTAGAGGCAGGAACCCTCACATCATTTAAGAAGTATTTAGATGAGCACTTGAAACGCCATAGCATACAAGGCTATAGGCCAAATGCTAGAAAATGGGATTAGAATAGTTAGGTGCTTGATGGCCGGCACAGACACGATGTGCCGAAGGACCTGTTTCTGTGCTGTATAACTCTATGACTCTATGGCACAATTTGGTGTGCACTTCACAGACACGCAGGAGGAGGTAGCGGAGGCAGTGTCGGCTGCAGGCACGTCCCCTCTGAGGTTTGAGGAGAGGCCCACCAATGCACAGCTCCATGCAGATGGCAAGCCTCAGGGGTCATCAGCAAAGCAACAGGGGCTCCAGCTGATGCATCAAATGTGTGAAGATCTGTCGGAATTTCCAGAGGCATTAAAGTCTGATGCACATACGATGGAGAAGTCCATCAATGGCATGATTGGGTCCATATCTCTGGCATGTGAATGTATGACATCTTCCATTGAGAGAGTGGAAACTCTCATGGAGAGACACACGGAGCTTAGCACTGAGTGGAGGCAGGGATTGTGAACAGACATCCAGAGCATATCCTCATCCATGAGGTCAATGGAGCGATGCATGGGCGAGATGGGCCAGCCATGCAGCTCCCTGTTGCCAGGAGCTCAACCTCTCCAGGCAACCACAAGAATAAATGTGAGGTCTCAGAGGGCGGGGGGAGGAGGGGGGTGGGGGGCAAGCTTCAGGCAATGCGGCTCCTCTCAGGGCATTTCCACAGCTGAAGACAGATCCTCAGCCCCGATGGTGACACACTTGCTGGATCCTGCTCTGATTACTGAGGTGGCCCCTGCACAGATGGAGGTGGCCCTAAATGTACTGGGCACCAGTAGGGCTCAGGCACCCCGAGGACACAGACCTCTAATGCACCTGAGCAAGAAAGGCAGCAGCCTGCCTCCATATCAATTCCAGGCACGGTGGCGGTGGGGAGGCAGGGGCACCCGTAGAAGTTACCGCAAGCGTGCATGGACTAGCACTTGGAGCTCACCGGGTGATATTGTTTTGTAACTTTGAAATGTGTGTAATGTGTGATGAAAGTTAAAATTGGTAAAATGCAACCTCTAATGAATTGTATTGTTATTTCAATGCAATAGTGGACATTAGCCAGATGTTAAATTCAATGACTGTCTGGTCTGTAAAAGGTGAGGGACACGTGACACCTGTTTTGATGAAGGTCTTAACACATACTGGTCACAGGCACACAGGAATGCAGAGGGTCTCTGCTGCTAGGTCAGCAAGGATGCCTCTGGGAGAGAAATTCTTGGCTCAGCATGCCTCTTCACTTGTCCTCAAGTGAAATGTCTGCAGGCCAGAGGGTTATGAATCTCCCTGCTACATCTGTCAGTGGCCTGTGGCCTGGCCACAACTGCTATCCCCCACCACTGCCCCCCACCGAATGCCATCCTTATCGACAGGCACCTGTCGAGGCATCTCATGCTCACCCTCCTCCTTTGAGGATTCAGCTCACTCAGTGTCTTTCTCGGGCTCCAGTGCTACTCCCCTCTGGAGTGCCAGGTTGTGCAATGTGCAGCAGAAGACAATGATGCAGGGTACCCTTGCGGGTATGTATTGCAGTGCTCCCCCAGATCTACTGAGGAATCTAAACCTCATCTTCAGCAGGTCAATGGCCTCCTCGATGATGGCTCTTGTAGTCATGTGACAGTCGTTATATGTGACCTCTGTCTGTGTGTTGGGGTTGTGTACAGGAGTCAGAAGCCATAACTGCAGAGGATCCCCCTTGTCCCCCAGGATCCAGCCATGGTGGTCTGAAGAGCTTTTTTTATTCATTCATGGGATGTGGCGTCGTTGGCGAGGCCAGCATTTATTTCCCAACCCTAATTTCCCTTGAAAAGCTGGTGGTGAGCTGCCTTCTTGAACCACTGCAGTCCATGTGGGATAGATACACCCACAGTGCTGTGAGGAAGGGAGTTCCAGGATTGGACAAAGTCAGGATGAGTTTACAAAAGGGAAATCATGCTTGACAAATCTACTGGAGTTTTCAGAGGATGTACCTAGTACAATAGACAAGGGAGAACCAGTGGATGTGGTGTACTTGGATTTTCAGAAGGCTTTTGATAAGGTCCCACATAAGAGGTTAGTGTGCAAGATTAAAGCACATGGATTGGGGGTAATATACTGGCATGGATTGAGAATTGGTTGACAGACGGGAAACAGAGAGTAGGAATATCGGGGTCTTTTTCCGGCTGGCAGGCAGCGTCTCGTGGGGTACCGCAGGGATCAGTGCTTGGGCCCCAGCTATTCATAATATATATTAATGACTTGGGTGAGGGAACTAAATGTAACATTTCCAAGTTTGCAGACAACACAAAGCTGTGGGGGAATGTGAGCTGTGAGGAGGATGCAAGGAGGCTCCAATGTGATTTGGACAAGTTGGGTGAGTGGGCAAATGCATGGCAGATGCAGTATAACGTTGATAAATGTGAGGTTATCCACTTTGGTCGTGAAAACAGAAAGGCAGATTATTATCTGAATGGTGATAGATTGGGAAGGGGGGGAAGTGCAATGAGACCTGGGTGTGCTTGTACACCAGACAGTGAAAGCAGGCATTCAGGTACAGCAAGGAGTTAGGAAGGCGAATGGTATGTTGGCCTTCATTGCAAGAAAATTTGAGTACAGGAGCAAGGATGTCTTACTGCAGTTATAAAGGACCTTGATGAGACCACATCTGGAGTATTGTGTGCCTTTTTGGTCTCCTTATCTGAGGAAGGATGTTCTTGCCATGGAGGGACTGCAAAGAAGATTTACTAGGCTGATTCCTGGGATGGAGGGATTGACGTATGAGGAGAAACACTAAGGGGGAAAAACCGTTAGTGGGGGTTGTATATAGACCCCCAAACTGTAGTGGTGATGTTGAGAATGGCATTAAACAGGAAATTAGAGACACATACGATAAAGGGACATCTGTAATTATGGGTGAATTTAATCTGCATATAGATTAGGCAAATCAAATTAGTCACAATACTGTAGAGGAGGAATTCTTGGAGTGGAAACGGGATGGTTTTCTGGACCAATACATTGAGGAACCAACTAGAGAACAGGCCATCCTAGATTGGGTATTGGGTAATGAGAGAGGAATAATTGACAATCCAGTGTTGTGAGACACCTTGGGGTGAGCGACCATAATATGATAGAATTCTTCATCAAGATGGAGAGTGACGTAGTTGATTCTGAGACAAGGGTCCTGAATCTTAGTAAAGGAAACTACGAAGGTATGAGGAGCAAGTTGGCTATGATGGATTGGGAAACGTTACTTAAAGGGATAACAGTGGATAGGCAATGGCAAACATTTAAAGAGGGCATGGATGAACTGCAACAATTGTTTATCCCTGTCTAGGCAGCGGAAAAGCCCCTGGGAGGGACAGCATTACCCCTGAAATAATCAAGAGTGCCAAGCCTGCTATACTCTCAGCACTACATGAACTGCTATGCCTGTGCTGGGACAAGGGAGCAGTACCTCAGGACATGCGCGATGCCAATATCATCACCCTCTATAAAAACAAAGGTGACCGCGGTGACTGCAACAACTACCGTGGAATCTCCCTGCACAGCATAGCGGGGAAAGTCTTTGCTCGAATCACTCCAAACAGGCTCCAGAAGCTGCCTGAGCGCGTCTACCCTGAGGCACAGTGTGGCTTTCGTGCAGAGAGATCGACCATTGACATGCTGTTCTCCCTTCGCCAGATACAGGAGAAATGCAGCGAACAACAGATGCCCCTCTACAATGCTTTCATTGATCTCACCAAAGCGTTTGACCTCGTCAGCAGAAGTGGTCTCTTCAGACTACTAGAAAAGATTGGATGTCCACCAAAGCTACTAAGTACCTCATTCCATGACAATATGAAAGGCACAATTCAACATGGTGGCTCCTCATCAGACCCCTTTCCTATCCTGAGTGGCGTGGAAAAGGGCTGTGTTCTCGCACCCACGCTTTTTGGGATTTTCTTCTCCCTGCTGCTTTCACATGCGTTCAAGTCCTCTGAAGAAGGAATTTTCCTCCACACAAGATCAGGGGGCAGGTTGTTCAACCTTGCCCATCTAAGAGCGAAGTCCAAAGTACGGAAAGTCCTCATCAGGGAACTCCTCTTTGCTGACGATGCTGCTTTAACATCTCACACTGAAGAGTGTCTGCAGAGTCTCATCGACAGGTTTGCGGCTGCCTGCAATGAATTTGGCCTAACCATCAGCCTCAAGAAAACAAACATCATGAGGCAGGACGTCAGAAATGCTCCATCCATCAATATTGGCGACCACGCTCTGGAAGTGGTTCAAGAGTTCACCTACCTAGGCTCAACTATCACCAGTAACCTGTCTCTAGATACAGAAATCAACAAGTGCATGGGAAAGGCCTCCACTGCTATGTCCAGACTGGCCAAGAGAGTGTGGGAAAATGGTGCACTGACATGGAACACAAAAGTCCGAGTGTATCAAGCCTGTGTCCTCAGTATCTTGCTCTATGGCAGCGAGGCCTGGACAACGTATGTCAGCCAAGAGCGACGTCTCAATTCATTCCATCTTTGCTGCCTCCGGAGAATACTTGGCATCAGGTGGCAGGACCGTATATCCAACACAGAAGTCCTCGAGGCGGCCAACATCCCCAGCTTATACACACTACTGAGTCAGTGGCGCTTGAGATGGCTTGGCCATGTGAGCCGCATGGAAGATGGCAGGATACCCAAAGACACATTGTACAGCAAGCTCGCCACTGATATCAGACCCACCGGCCGTCCATGTCTCCGCTTTAAAGACGTCTGCAAATGCGACATGAAGTCCTGTGACATTGATCACAAGTCGTGGGAGTCAGTTGCCAGAGCTGGCAGGCAGCCATAAAGGCGGGGCTAAAGTGTGGCGATTCGAAGAGACTTAGCAGTTGGCAGGAAAAAAGACAGAAGCGCAAGGGGAGTGCCAACTGTGTAACAGCCCCGACAAACAAATTTTTCTGCAGCACCTGTGGAAGAGCCTGTCACTCTAGAATTGGCCTTTATAGCCACTCCAGGCGCTGCTCCACACACCACTGACCACCTCCAGGCGCTTACCCATTGTCTGTCGAGATAAGGAGGCCAAAGATGAGATGAGCGCAAATGTAAAACAGGAAAGTTAGCCAAACCATGGCTTACAAGGGAAATTAGAGATAGCATTAGATCCAAGGAAGAGGCATATACATTTGCCAGAAAAAACAACAGACCTGAGGATTGGGAGCAGTTTAGAATTCAGCAAAGGGGGAACCAAGGGATTGATTAAGAAGGGGAAAATAGAGTACAAGAGCAAGCTTGCGGGCAGCATAAAAACTGACTAAATGTTTCCATAGGTATGTGAAGAGAAAAAGATTGGTGAAGACAAATGTAGGTCCCTTACAGTCAGAAATAGGGGAATTTATTATGGGGAATAGAGAAATGGCTGACCAACTAAATGCATACTTTGGTTCTGTCTTCACAAAGGAGGACTCAAATATCATACCAGAAATATTGGGGAACACAGGGTTTAGTGAGATAGAGGAACTGAATGAAATCAGTATTAGTAGAGAAATGGTGTTGGGGAAATTGATGGGATTGAAGGCCGATAAATCCCCAGGACCTGATGGTATGCATCCCAGAGTACTTAAGGAAGTGACCCTAGAAATAGTGGATGCATTGGTGGTCATCTTCCAAGATTCTATAGACTCTGAAACAGTTCCTACAGATTGGAGGGTAGCTGATGTAACCCCGCTATTTAAAAAGGGAGGTAGAGTGCAAGCAGGGAATTATAGACCAGTCAGCCTGACGTCGGTAGTGGGGAAAATTCTTGAGTCCATTGTCAAAGATTTTATAGCAGAGCACTTAGAGAACAGTGGTAAAATTGGGCAGAGTCAGCATGGATTTTCGAAAGGGAAAGCATGCTTGACAAATCTACTATAATTCTTTCAAGGATGTAATTAGTAGAGTTGATGAGGGGGAGCCAGTGAATGTGGTTTATTTGGACTTTCAGAAGGCTTTTGACAAAGTCCCACTTAAGAGATTGGCCTATAAAATTAAAGCGCACGGGATTGGGGGTAATGTATTGCGATGGATAGAAAATTGGTTGGCAGACAGGAAACAAAGAGTAGGGATAAATGGGTCTTTTTCCGAATGGCAGGTGGTGATTAGTGGGGTACCGCAGGGATCGGTGCTAGGACCCCAGCTATTCATAATATACATTAATGATTTAGATGACGGAACTAAATGTAATATCTCAAAATTTGCAGATGACACAAATCTGGATGGGAAGGTGAGTTGTGAGGAGGATGCAAAGAGGCTTCAGGGTGATTTGGACAAGTTGAGTGAGTGGGCAAATGCATGGCAGATGCAGTATAATGTGGATGAATGTGAGGTTATCCACTTTGGTAGAAAAACAGGAAGGCAGATTATTATCTGAAAGTTTATAAACTGAGAGCAGGGAATATGCAGCGAGACCTGGGTGTTCTCGTACACGAGTCACAGAAGGAAAGCCTGCAGGTGCAACAGGCGGTCAAAAAGGCAAATGGTATGTTGGCCTTCATAGCGAAAGGATTCAAGTACAGGAGCAGGGATGTCTTGCTGCAATTATACAGGGCCTTGGTGAGGCCACACCTGGAATATTGTGTGCAGTTTTGGTCTCCTTATCTGAGGAAGGATGTTCTTGCTGGAGAGGGAGTGCAGTGAAGGTTTAACAAACTGATTCCTGGAATGGCGGAACTGACATATGAGGAGAGATTGAGTTGGTTAGTATTATATTCGCAGGAGAGTGGGAGACTCGGAGGGCGGAGTTAACCTCGGGGATTCTCGGAGCAGACTCGGAGGGCGGAGTTCCAGAGCGGTAAGTTACCTCGGGTGGGAAAAAAAACTGAAAAGGTGACGTCACAGGGAAGCTGTGACCTGGTTGGCTGGTAGGGAATTTGTACTGAATTTGAAAATATAACATTGGTAAAAATTGATTAAAACACTAATTAACTAACTAATAAATAGAGTAACTAAACCAGAGGGAGGAGATTACTGTATTTAGTTAGCATTTAATATTTATAGTAGGAATCTGACACATAGTTAATTATGACAATTTAGTAAGGATTTAATAAGTATATATTTATTTTATATTAATTAACTAATTAGTGCTAGAAATGTCAGTTAGAGGGGTGAAGTGCTTCACCTGTGAGATGTGGGAAGTCCGTGACGCTTCCAGCGTTCCGAGGACTACATCTGCAGGAAGTGTACCCAGTTGCAGCTCCTCACAGACCGCATGGATCGGCTGGAGCGGCAACTGGATGCACTTAGGAGCATGCAGGTGGCGGAAAGCATCATAGACAGGAGTTTTAGAGAAGTGGTTACACCCAAGGTGCAGGCAGATAGATGGGTGACCGCTAGAAGGGGCAGGCAGTCAGTGCAGGAATCCCCTGTGGCTATCCCCCTCTCTAACAAGTATACCATTTTGGATACTGTTGGGGGGATGGCCTATCAGGGGAAAACAGCAGCAGCCAGAGCAGTGGCACCATGGCTGGCACTGTTGTTCAGCAGGGAGGGACAAAGCACAGAAGAGCAATAGTTATAGGGGACTCTATAGTCAGGGGCACAGATAGGCGCTTTTGTGGATGTGAAAGAGACTCCAGGATGGTATGTTGCCTCCCTGGTGCCAGGGTCAAGGATGTCTCTGAACGGACAGGGGGAATTCTGAAGGGGGAGGGTGAACAGCCAGAGGTTGTGGTACACATCGGTACCAACGACATAAGCAGGAAGAGTGATGAGGTCCTGCAGGGGGAGTTTAGGGAGTTAGGTAGAAAGTTAAAAAACAGGACCTCCAGGGTTGTAATCTCGGGATTACTCCCTGTGCCACGTGCCAGTGAGGCTAGAAATAGAAAGATAGTGCAGCTAAACACGTGGCTGAACAGCTGGTGTAGAAGGGAGGGTTTCAGATATCTGGACCATTGGGATCTCTTCAGGGAGAGATGGGACCTGTACAAGAAGGACGGGTTGCATCTAAACTGGAGGGGCACAATTATCCTGGCTGCGAGGTTTGCTAACGTCACTCGGGAGGGTTTAAACTAGTGTGGCAGGGGGTGGGAACCAGAACAGTAGGACAGCAAGTGAAATAAATGAAGGGGAACTAGTAAATAAGGCCAGTAAGACTAAGAGGAAGAGCAGGCAGGGAGATGTTGGGGAGAACAGCGGGACTGGTGGTCTGAAGTGCATTTGTTTCAATGCAAGAAGTATAACAGGTAAGGCAGATGAACTTAGAGCTTGGATTAGTACTTGGAAATATGATGTTGTTGCTATTACAGAGACTTGGTTGAGGGAAGGACAGGATTGGCAGCTAAATGTTCCAGGATTTAGAAGCTTCAGGAGGGATAGAGGGGGATGTAAAAGGGGTGGGGGAGTTGCATTACTGGTTAAGGAGAATATCACAGCTGTACTGCGGGAGAACACCTCGGAGGGGTCATGCAGTGAGACAATATGGGTGGAGCTCAGGAATAGGAAGGGTGCAGTCACGATGTTGGGGGTTTACTACAGGCCTCCCAACAGCCAGCGGGAGGTAGAGGAGCAGATATGTAGACAGATTTTGGAAAGATGTAAAGGTAACAGGGTTGTAGTGGTGGGTGATTTTAACTTCCCCTATATTGACTGGAATTCACTGAGTGTTAGGGGCTTGGATGGGACAGAATTTGTAAGGAGCATCCAGGAGGGCTTCTTGAAATAATATGTAGATAGTCCAATTAGGGATGGGGCCGTACTGGACCTGGTATTGGGGAATGAGCCAGGCCAGGTGGTCGAAGTTTCAGTCGGGGAGCATTTCGGGAACATTGACCATAATTCCATAAGTTTTAAGGTACTTGTGGATAAGGATAAGAGTAGTCCTCGGGTGAAGGTGCTAAATTGGGGGAAGGCTAATTATAACAATATTAGGCAGGAACTGAAGAATTTAGATTGGGGGTGGCTGTTTGAGTGTAAATCAACATCTGACATGTGGGAGTCTTTCAAACGTCAGTTGATTAGAATCCAGGACCAGCATGTTCCTGTGAGGAAGAAGGAGAAGTTTGGCAAGTTTCGTGAACCTTGGATAACGTGGGAAATTGTGAGCCTCGTCAAAAAGAAAAAGGAAGCATTCGTAAGGGCTGGAAGGCTAGGAACAGACAAATCCCTTGAGGAATATAAAAACAGTAGAAAGGAACTTAAGCAAGGAGTCAGGAGGGCAAACAGGATTAAGAGAAATCCCAAGGCTTTTTATACGTATATAAAGAACAAGAGAAAGGGTTGGCCCACTCCAGGACAGAGAAGGGAATCGATGTGTGGAGCCAGAGGAAATGAGCGAGGTACTAAATGAATACTTTGCATCAGTATTCACCAAGGAGAAGGACTTGGTGGATGATGAGCCTAGGGAAGGGAGTGTAGATAGTTTCAGTCATCTCATTCTCAAAAAGGAGGAGGTGTTGGGTGTCTTGCAAAGCATTAAGGTAGATAAGTCCCCAGGGCCTGATGGGATCTACCCCAGAATACTGAGGGAGGCAAGGGAAGAAATTGCTGGGGCCTTGACAGAAATCTTTGCATCCTCATTGTCTACAGGTGAGGTCCCAGAGGGCTGGAGAATAGCCAATGTTGTTCCTTTGTCTAAGAAGGGTAGCAAGGATAATCCAGGAAATTATAGGCCGGTGAGCCTTACGTCAGTGGTAGGGAAATTATTAGAGAGGATTCTTCGGGACATGATTTACTCCCATTTGGAAACAAATGGACTTATTAGCAAGAGGCAGCATGGTTTTGTGAAGGGGAGGTCGTGTCTCACTAATTTGATTGAGTTTTTTGAGGAAGTGACAAAGATGATTGATGAAGGAAGGGCGGTGGATGTTGTCTATATGGACTTCAGTAAAGCCTTTGACAAGGTCCCTCATGGCAGACTGATACAAAAGGTGAAGTCACATGGGATCAGAGGTGAGCTGGCAAGATGGATACAGAACTGGCTCGGTCATAGAAGACAGAGGGTAGCAGTGGAAGGGTGCTTTTCTGAATGGAGGGATGTGATTAGTGGTGTTCCACAGGGATCAGTGCTGGGACCTTTGCTGTTTGTAGTATATATAAATGATTTGGAGGAAAATGTAGCTGGTCTGATTAGTATGTTTACGGACGACACAAAGGTTGGTGGAGTTGCGGACAGTGATGAGGATTGTCAGAGAATACAGCAGGATATAGATTGGTTGGAGACTTGGGCGGAGAAATGGCAGATGGAGTTTAATTCGGACAAATGTGAGGTAATGCATTTTGGAAGGTCTAATGCAGGTAGGAGGTATACAGTAAATGGCAGAACCCTTAGGAGTATTGACAGGCAGAGAGATCTGGGCATACAGGTCTACAGGTCACTGAAAGTGGCAACGCAGGTGGATAAGGTAGTCAAGAAGGCATATGGCATGCTTGCCTTCATCGGTTGGGGCATAGAATATAAAAATAGGCAAGTCATGGTGCAGCTGTACAGAACTTTAGTTAGGCCACACTTAGAATATTGCGTGCAATTCTGTTCGCCACACTACCAGAAGGACGTGGAGGCTTTGGAGAGGGTACAGAAGAGGCTGTGGTGCTAACCACTGTGCCACCTTAAAAGTTGCATGGCATCATTACTGAGACAAGCTTTCAGTTCCAGACTCTTTTTATTTAATTGAATTTAAACTCCACCAATTGCCATGGTAAGATTTGAACCCACATTCCCAGGGCATTAGCCTGCATTTCCAGACTACTAGGTCAAGGACATTACCAATACACCACTGCCTTCCCTAAGGAAGGTTTATTAAGACCCCAAAGAAACCCAAAGCCCTAGCATGCTCAGAGCTCAGGCCAATAAGCCTCATGAGCCATGTGATGAAAATGATTTTAATAATCATTTTGGAAAGAAATAGAAGCAGAGATAGATGATTGTCAGTCAGGATTCAGACCAAAGGAAGGAACAAGGGAGGGCATCTTTAACTTGAGAGTAGTGATTGAAAGATATCTGGAAGTACAAAAACCAGTACATATATATGCTTTATAGACTATGAGAAGACATTTGATCCAGTCTCCCGTCAGAAAATAATGGTGTGCTTAAACAAACTAGAAATTGATAGAAATGATGAAAGGACAATTCAGAATTTATATTGGAAGCAATCAGTGGTGATGAGACTTGATAGCAGCTTGTCAGACAGTTTTCCAAGCAAAAGAGGAGCACAGCAGGGTTGGGTTATGTCCCCAAAACTGTTCAACCTGTACAATGAAACTATCTTCAGAGACATAGAACATCTACCTGGTTGCATTATTGGTGGGTTGAACATTAACAACTTGAGATACGCAGATGACACTGCACTGATTTCAGAGTCAGAAGAGGCTCTACAGGAAATTGTGAACAAAGTGAATTCCAGGAGTGTAGAATATGGATTAAGAATGAATGCGAACAAAACCAGGACAATGGTGATATGCAGGGACCTAATCCAGGAAGTGAAAATTGAAATAAATGGACAAGTCTTGGAACAAGTGAAAAGGTTCACATACCTTGGGAAGATTATCACAGATGATGGGAGATCTGACTGTAAGATCTGAAGGAGAATTGAGATAGCCAAGACCAGCATTGTCAGAATGAAGAACTTGTTAACATCAAAGAAACTGATCCTGAATCTTAGGAAAAGAATGCTGAGGTGCTCCATTTTGTCATCTATGTTATTTGTCTTGGAGACATGGACAACAAATAAAGAGACATTGATAAGCTGAATGCATTCGAGGTGTGGACACATTGGAGGATGTTCCACATATCCTACACAGACAGAAAGACTAATGAGGAAGTGCTGGAAATGACTAGAGAAAAGAGGAAGTTAGTGCATAACATCAAAGAGAGAAAGATACAATACTTTGGTCAGATCATTAGAGCATAAGGTCGACAGAGACAAATATTGGAAGGAAAGATCGATGGACAACATAGGAGAGGGAAACAGAGAAGAAAATGGATGATGGATATAATGAACTGGATGCAGTTGGCCTATGCAGAATGTGTAAGGGGGACAGCACAGGACAGACAGAGGTGGAGATCCATGGCAGTCAACCTTCTAGGAATGAATGAACTTTTCCACAGTCAGCTATCTCAAGCTGATTTAAAGCACAATCTTAACTAAAGTGACTGGAGCTAGATATATAGACTAACCAAAACTCATGTTAATCTTGAATTTAAACACTAATTGTTCACTAAGTGACTTCATTAAACATAATGGGATAAATCTTGACAATGCGTGCTGTTGTAAAACTATGAAACAGAAATCGGGTGGAGTGATTAATTGCAAGGCGTTTCAGTCGTCCTTCCGAGCATGTGAACCCGAAGTCTGTCCTGCCCCTCCCCCGCCCCCTGCCATAGCCACATATGTGTACCCCATCTGTGACTGAGCCGGTGCCAGCGGTCAGAAGCATGTTTCCTCCCAGAATGTCAGGAACTCAGGGAATGGGGGAGAAGGTCAAGAACTCGGGGAGTGGGGAGGTCAGGATCTCGGGGTGGGTGGAAGGTCGAACTCGAGAAAAGGAGGAGAAGGTCAGGAACTCGGAGAATGGGGGAGAAAGTCAGGAACTCGGGGAAAGGGGAGAAGGTCAGGATCGTCGGGTGGGTGGAAGGTCAGGAACTCGGGGAAAGGGGAGAAAGTCAGGAACTCGGGGTTAGGGTGAAGGTCAGGAACTCGGAGAATGGGGGTGAAGGTCAGGAACTTAGGGTGGGTGGAATGTCAAAAACTCAGGGATAGGGGGAGAAGGCCAGGAACTCAGGGAAAGGGTGAGTAGGTCAGGAACTTGGAGAATGGGGGAGAGGTTCAGGAACTCGGGAAAAGGGTGAGTAGGTCAGGAACGCGGAGAGTGGGGGAGAAGGTCAGGAACTCAGAGAATGGGGGAGAAGGCCAGGAACTCGGGGAAAGGGGAGAAGGTCAGGATCGTCGGGTGGGTGGAAGGTCAGGAACTCGAGGAAAGGGAGAGAAGATCAGGAACTTGGGGTGGGTGGAAGGTCAGGAATTCGGGGAATGGGGGAGAAGGTCAGGAACTCAGAGAATGGGGGAGGTGGTGAGGAACTCGGGGAAAGGGGGAGAAGGTCAGGAACTCAGGGAAAGGAGGGGAAGGTCAGGAACTTGGGAAGGGTGGAAGGTCAGGACCTCAGGGATAGGGAGAGAAGGCCAGGAACTCAGGTAAAGGGTTTAGGAACTTGGAGAATGGGGACGAAGGTCAGGAACTCAGAGAATGGGGAAGAAGGTCAGGAACTCGGGAAAAGGGGAGAAGGTCAGGAACTCGCAGAATGGGGGAGAAGGTCAGGAACTCGGGGAAAGGGGAGGTCAGGATCTCGAGGTGTGTGGAAGGTCAGGAACTTGGGGAAAGGGTGAGAAAGTCAGGAACTCGGGGAAAGGGGAGAAGGTCAGGAACTCGGAGAATGGGGGTGAAGGTCAGGAACTTAGGGTGGGTGGAATGTCAAGAACTCAGGGATAGGGGGAGAAGGCCAGGAACTCAGGGAAAGGGTGAGTAGGTCAGGAACTTGGAGAATGGGGGAGAAGGTCAGGAACTCAGAGAATGGGGGAGAAGGTCAGGAACATGGGGTGGGTGGCAGGTCAGGAACTGGGGGAAAGGGGGAGATAGTCAGGAACTTGGGGTGGGTGGAAGGTCAGGAACTTGGGGTGGGTGGAAGGTCAGGAACTCAGGGAAAGTGGGGGAAGTTCAGGATCTCGGAGAATGGGGGGGAAGGTCAGGAACTCAGAGAATGGAGGAGAAGGTCAGGACTCGGGGAATGGGGGAGAAGGTCAGGAACTCAGAGAATGGAGGAGAAGGTCAGGATCTCGGAGAATGGGGGGGAAGGTCAGGACTCGGGGAATGGGGGAGAAGGTCAGGATCTCGGGGTGTGTGGAAGGTCAGGAACTCGGAGAATGGGGGAGAAGGTCAGGAACTCAGAGAATGGGGGAGAAGGTCAGGACTCGGGGAATGGGGGGGAAGGTCAGGACTCGGGGAATGGGGGAGAAGGTCAGGATCTCGAGGTGTGTGGAAGGTCAGGAACTCGGAGAATGGGGGAGAAGGTCAGGACTCGGAGAATGGGGGGGAAGGTCAGGACTCGGGGAATGGGGGAGAAGGTCAGGATCTCGAGGTGTGTGGAAGGTCAGGAACTCGGAGAATGGGGGAGAAGGTCAGGAACTCAGAGAATGGGGGAGAAGGTCAGGACTCGGGGAATGGGGGAGAAGGTCAGGATCTCGAGGTGTGTGGAAGGTCAGGAACTCGGAGAATGGGGGAGAAGGTCAGGAACTCAGAGAATGGGGGAGAAGGTCAGGACTCGGAGAATGGGGGGAAGGTCAGGAACTCAGAGAATGGGGGGAAGGTCAGGTACTCAGAGAATGGGGGAGAAGGTCAGGACTCGGGGAATGGGGGAGAAGGTCAGGACTCGGGGAATGGGGGAGAAGGTCAGGATCTCGAGGTGTGTGGAAGGTCAGGAACTCGGAGAATGGGGGAGAAGGTCAGGAACTCAGAGAATGGGGGAGAAGGTCAGGACTCGGGGAATGGGGGAGAAGGTCAGGACTCGGGGAATGGGGGAGATGGTCAGGATCTCGAGGTGTGTGGAAGGTCAGGAACTCGGAGAATGGGGGAGAAGGTCAGGATCTCGAGGTGTGTGGAAGGTCAGGAACTCGGAGAATGGGGGGGAAGGTCAGGAACTCGGGGAATGGGGGAGAAGGTCAGGATCTCGAGGTGTGTGGAAGGTCAGGAACTCGGAGAATGGGGGAGAAGGTCAGGAACTCAGAGAATGGGGGAGAAGGTCAGGACTCGGGGAATGGGGGAGAAGGTCAGGATCTCGGGGTGTGTGGAAGGTCAGGAACCTGGGGAAAGGGGGAGAAGCTCAGGAACTTGGGGTGGGTGGAAGGTCATGATCTCAGGGAAAGGGTGAGTAGGTCAGGAACTCGGAGAATGGGGGAGATGTTCAGGAACTCGGGAAAAGGGGAGAAGATCAGGAACCCAGAGAATGGGGAAGAAGGTCAGGAACTCAGGGAAAGGGGGAGGAGGTCAGGATCTCGGGGTGTGTGGAAGGTCAGGATCTCAGGGATAGGGAGAGAAGGTCAGGAACTCAGAGAATGGGGAAGAAGGTCAGGAACTCAGGGAAAGGGGGTGGAGGTCAGGATCGCGGGGTGTGTGGAAGGTCAGGAACTTGGGGAAAGGGGGAGAAGGTCAGGAACTTGGGGTGGGTGGAAGGTCAGGATCTCAGGGATAGGGAGAGAAGGTCAGGAAATTAGCGAATGGGGGAGAAGGTCAGGAACTGGGGGAAAGGGGAGAAGGTCAAGATCTTGGGGTGGGTGGAAGGTCAGGAACTCGGAGAATGGGGAAGAAGGTCAGGAACTCGGGAAAAGGGGAGAAGGTCAGGAACTTGGAGAATGGGGGAGAAGGTCAGGAACTCGGGGAAAGGGGAGGTCAGGATCTCGAGGTGTGTGGAAGGTCAGGAACTTGGGGAAAGGGTGAGAAGGTCAGGAACTCGGGGAAAGGGGAGAAGGTCAGGAACTCGGAGAATGGGGGTGAAGGTCAGGAACTTAGGGATAGGGGGAGAAGGCCAGGAACTCAGGGAAAGGGTGAGTAGGTCAGGAACTTGGAGAATGGGGGAGAAGTTCAGGAACTCGGGAAAAGGGTGAGTAGGTCAGGAACTCGGAGAGTGGGGGAGAAGGTCAGGAACTCAGAGAATGGGGGAGAAGGTCAGGAACTGGGGGAAAGGGGAGAAGGTTAGGATCTTGGGGTGGGTGGAAGGTCAGGAACTTGGAGAATGGGGGAGAAGGTCAGGAATTCGGGAAAAGGGGAGAAGGTCAGGATCTCGGAGAATGGGGCAAAAGGTCAGGAACGGGGTGGGTGGCTGGGCAGGACTGGGGGAAAGGGCGAGAAGGTCAGGAACTTGGGGTGGGTGGAAGGTCAGGAACTTGGAGTGGGTGGAAGGTCAAGAACTCAAGGAAAGGGGGAGAAGTTCGGGATCTCAGGGTGGGTGGAAGATCAGGAACTCGGGGAAAGGGGGAGAAGATCAGGAACTCGGAGAATGGGGGGAAAGGTCAGGTACTCAGAGAATGGGGGAGAAGGTCAGGATCTCGAGGTGTGTGGAAGGTCAGGAACTCGGAGAATGGGGGAGAAGGTCAGGAACGCAGAGAATGGGGGAGAAGGTCAGGACTCGGGGAATGGGGGAGAAGGTCAGGACTCGGGGAATGGGGGAGAAGGTCAGGATCTCGGGGTGTGTGGAAGGTCAGGAACTCGGAGAATGGGGGAGAAGGTCAGGAACACAGAGAATGGGGGAGAAGGTCAGGACTCGCAGAATGGGGGGGAAGGTCAGGACTCGGAGAATGGGGGGGGAAGGTCAGGTATTCAGAGAATGGGGGGGAAGGTCAGGACTCGGAGAATGGGGGGGGAAGGTCAGGTATTCAGAGAATGGGGGAGAAGGTCAGGACTCGGGCAATGGGGAGAAGGTCAGGATCTCGGGGAGGGTGGAAGGTCAGGAACCTGGGGAAAGGGGGAGAAGCTCAGGAACTTGGGGTGGGTGGAAGGTCATGATCTCAGGGATAGGGAGAGGAGGCTAGGAACTCAGGGAAAGGGTGAGTAGGTCAGGAACTCGGAGAATGGGGGAGAAGTTCAGGAACTCGGGAAAATGGGAGAAGATCAGGAACCCAGAGAATGGGGAGAAGGTCAGGAATTTGGGGAAAGGGGGAGAAGGTCAGGAACAGAGAATGGGGAAGAAGGTCAGGAACTCAGGGAAAGGGGGAGGAGGTCAGGATCTCGGGGTGTGTGGAAGGTCAGGATCTCAGGGATAGGGAGAGAAGGTCAGGAACTCAGAGAATGGGGAAGAAGGTCAGGATCTCAGGGATAGGGAGAGAAGGTCAGGAACTGAGCGAATGGGGGAGAAGGTCAGGAACTGGGGGAAAGGGGAGAAGGTCAAGATCTTGGGGTGGGTGGAAGGTCAGGAACTCGGAGAATGGGGAAGAAGGTCAGGAACTTGGGAAAAGGGGAGAAGATCAGGAACCCAGAGAATGGGGAGAAGGTCAGGAATTTGGGGAAAGGGGGAGAAGGTCAGGAACAGAGAATGGGGAAGAAGGTCAGGAACTCAGGGAAAGGGGGAGGAGGTCAGGAACTCGGGGAAAGGGGTGAAGGTCAGGAACTCGGAGAATGGTGGTGAAGGTCAGGAACTTCGGGTGGGTGGAATGTCAAAAACTCAGGGATAGGGGGAGTAGGTCAGGAACTTGGAGAATGGGGGAGAGGTTCAGGAACTCGGGAAAAGGGTGAGTAGGTCAGGAACTCGGAGAGTGGGGGAGAAGGTCAGGAACTCAGAGAATGGGGGAGAAGGTCAGGAACTGGGGGAAAGGGGAGAAGGTTAGGATCTTGGGGTGGGTGGAAGGTCAGGAACTTGGGGAAAGGGTGAGAAGGTCAGGAACTCGGGGAAAGGGGTGAAGGTCAGGAACTCGGAGAATGGGGGTGAAGGTCAGGAACTTAGGGTGGGTGGAATGTCAAAAACTCAGGGATAGGGGGAGAAGGCCAGGAACTCAGGGAAAGGGTGAGTAGGTCAGGAACTTGGAGAATGGGGGAGAGGTTCAGGAACTCGGGAAAAGGGTGAGTAGGTCAGGAACGCGGAGAGTGGGGGAGAAGGTCAGGAACTCAGAGAATGGGGGAGAAGGCCAGGAACTCGGGGAAAGGGGAGAAGGTCAGGATCGTCGGGTGGGTGGAAGGTCAGGAACTCGAGGAAAGGGAGAGAAGATCAGGAACTTGGGGTGGGTGGAAGGTCAGGAATTCGGGGAATGGGGGAGAAGGTCAGGAACTCAGAGAATGGGGGAGGTGGTGAGGAACTCGGGGAAAGGGGGAGAAGGTCAGGAACTCAGGGAAAGGATGAGATGGGCAGGAACTTGGGAAGGGTGGATGAGAAGGTCAGGAACTGGGGGGAGAGAAGGATGGGAACGTGGTGGGGGAGAATGCAATGTTGCAGTATTTTGGAATTGCAGTTGCTTTGTGCATTGTGTTCACTTGGAGCTGCTGTCGAACACATATGCCAGCAAAGGGAAAGTGAAACACAAACAAAATAAAGAAGAAGCCTTTATGTTCAACAGCCTGCAGCCTCTGTCTCACATATCTTATACCAGACTCAGTAAACCTCACTCCAGTCGTGTGAGACATCACAGAGAAGGTCAGGAGTTCCTGTGGGGGCGGCAATGTCAGAAACTTGGGGTGGGGGGTGGGGGGGTGTGGCATTAGAAGGTCAGGAATTCAGGGAGGGGGAGCATGGTGCGAACAGTGGGCTAGGTGAGGAGGAACATGATCCAGGTGTAAAGGTGGCATGGATGAGAGGAAGAAAGAGATTCAGCTGGGAAAATGGATTTCATTAACGACCCCGCCCCCCATCCTTTAGACCTGGATCATGTGCTGTACACACCCACAACACCTCCACCCAGTTTACACCTAAAGCATGTTTTCACTCTCTTCTCCTCTTAGACCTCGATCACAGCGTTTACCAGTGAGTTGATTGCCCAGAAATTTGAGGATCTTCATACTGGTGAACAGATCAGCCGATGCAGCTGTTGCCCAAAGGCACTGTTGCTGTTTCCTGCTGTCACTTGGCTGATTCGAAAATAAAATACTACAGATGCTGGAAATCTGATATAAAATGCAGGAAACACTCAGCAAATCAGGCAATAATTACAGAAAGAGAAGTGGAGTTAACATTTCAGATTCTGGTGAAAGCGCATTAACCTGAAACATTAACTCTGCTCTCTCTCCACAGATGCTGCCTGATTTGCTGAGCATTTCCAGCATTCTATATTATATCTCCCAACTGATGATTGGGAGGAGGTTGACAGGGACAGGCTGTGTGTGGCTGTGTTCGAGTTAGCCTGCTTTTATAGATGACCCTCCACGCTAACAGGTAGATGGCACTGTCAGGCACTGGAGCACCTTGGCCTGGGCAGCAACAAGCTCTGATGGCTGGGTGATCTTTACCTTACCTGAGATATTTGCTATGTCCAGTGCACTGGGCCACTTCCCTGTTGCAAGTGGAGTGAACCAGTGGAAATAAGCTTTCACTCCACAGACACACACACACACACACACACACACCCTCCACAAACCCGTATGTCACATATACGCATCCACTGGATATTGACTGGCAAATCCTTATTAGCTTCCTGCTACATTAGCACCACTGAGATCAGAGGCCATTGATGGAGTATTTGCATTTCTTCTTTATCACTTCCTATTTTAATGGATGTTTCTGCCTTAAAGTTGTACCTTGAACTTGGTCCTTTCATTGTGAATTGGAGAATTTCTATCACTTTGAGAAGGCAAAAGAGCAAAACTCCAAACATGTAACTAACCCATTAATTTGGGCCAAGGACAACGATTAATACAATTGCAGGGCACCAGATAACAGAGATCTTAACAAAGCTAACTACAGCTCCACTTTATACATTCTACCATTTCACCATTCTCACATGATTTGCATCTTCCTCAGCCATACTGTTCAATCACAGCAACACTGTGAGCTCTGAAGCCTGCTTGCCTGTCTGAGAATGACTGGATCAAAATTACACATTGCAGAGAACATTGACTTACTGTACAACCAACAGGATCAAATTATACATTCCAGGCAAACTATTGGGAGTGTCTTGTCCTCCAAAGGAACAAATCGGAAATCTGGTCCAATCCACTTGTGTTGCAAATAAATGCAACCAAACTCAGGTGAGATGTAAAACTGGCTGCCAACTCACAAACACCTTTTACACTATCACACAAAGTCAAGATCTACACCAACATATTTATGTTTGGCAGTTTGTTAATCTGGATGGACATTATGTATGAAATTAGGATTACTGAAAAAATACTAGCACACCAACTTGGCACAGTAATAAATATTGGGCGAATAAGTCAAATTTATTTTCTAGATGCTAATGTAATTATCTCTAACTCTCATCAGATCCAGGTTCAAGCTCACGATACACTATACTTTCAAGTGAAGCTTAACATCCAAATGCTCTTAATTTAATGTGTTAGCTACAAGTAACAGTCTACATACTTATTAAAAAGTGAAATAATTTTCTGCACCTTGCTTGATGGCCTGAGAAGCATAGTGTAGAGCAACAAGAGACGAAGAGCATGCTGTGTCGATAGCCAATGATGGGCCCGTAAGGTTGAAAGTGAAAGAAATCCTATTTGCAGCAATACTCATTGATGTTCCTGTCGCATTATAATGGCTAATTTTGTTGGCGTCATTATTTAAAATCCCTTCATAGTCATGATTCATCAGACCTAAAAAAGGAAGCCAAGGATAAAGTATCATATATTGATGTGGAGGATATCTGTGCTCACAAATGTTGAGGAAAGCATAAAAGCTGTGTGGAAATTAGAACATTCCCTCAAGAAATTAATTGGGTTCTGGTACGTTTGATCTTGATCACTGACAAAACAATTTCCAACCATTTCCTCATATTTCTGATGACACACATAGCCCTATGCCCTTCCAATCCACTTCCCTGGAAAAATCTCTTTCCCAAGTCACTTACAATTCCACTTTCAAATTCCTATCTGCCTCTATGAGATCTTTGCAGCTAATGGGTCAGATATTGTGGTAAAAATAACAGCACTCACCATTGTTAATCCGACAGCAACTTCCAGGGACAACAGATGTGCCAATTTAATGCATAAATCAAAAAGTTGCTCTCTCAGATGATCTGCTCCTACAGAAGCTGCACAATACCAAGAGACTCAACATTTAAATATGTGGCACAGTGTAAAGTTGCTGTTCTTACCTGATATATGTATGCACTAAACTCACGAGCAAAGGCTAAAGTTTGTCCACTCCTGTGTACGTACCCTTTTAATGGTGTGTGAAGGATTGATTACTGCCAAACAACTTTTCTGAAAATGAAAATTAACTTAATCAACTGTGGAGTTCCATTCCTTCAGATTTTAGTTATGGTTGAGGCTTTCAAAAATTAAATACTTTGTTCAACATTTTCTCTCTGTCTCTTTGCAGAGCGAACCCCTTCCCCCCTTTCCTCACATAAAACAGGCAGAGTTGATCCTGTCCCCACGACCCCATACAAATCAGGCAGAGTTAATCCTGTCCCCCACTTCCTCATACAAATCAGGGAGAGTTGATCCTGTCCCTCACTTCCTCATACAAATCAGGGAGAGTTGATCCTGTCCCTCACTTCCTCATACAAATCAGGGAGAGTTGATCCTGTCCCTCACTTCCTCATACAAATCAGGCAGAGTTGATCCTGTCCCCCACTTCCTCATACAAATCAGGGAGAGTTGATCCTGTCCCTCACTTCCTCATACAAATCAGGCAGAGTTGATCCTGTCCCCCACTTCCTCATACAAATCAGGCAGAGTTGATCCTGTCCCTCATTTCCTCATACAAATCAGGCAGAGTTGATCCTGTCCGCCTTTCCTCATATGAATCAGGCAGAGTTGATCCTGTCCGCCTTTCCTCATACGAATCAGGCAGAGTTGATCCTGTCCCCCACTTCCTCATACAAATCAGGGAGAGTTGATCCTGTCCCTCACTTCCTCATACAAATCAGGCAGAGTTGATCCTGTCCCTCACTTCCTCATACAAATCAGGCAGAGTTGATCCTGTCCCTCATTTCCTCATACAAATCAGGCAGAGTTGGTCCTGTCCGCCTTTCCTCATATGAATAAGGCAGAGTTGATCCTGTCCGCCTTTCCTCATACAAATCAGGCAGAGTTGATCCTGTCCGTATTTCCTCATACAAATCAGGCAGAGTTGATCCTGTCCCCCACTTCCTCATACAAATCAGGCAGAGTTGATCCTCTCCCTCATTTCCTCATACAAATCAGGCAGAGTTGATCCTGTCCGCCTTTCCTCATATGAATCAGGCAGAGTTGATCCTGTCCGCCTTTCCTCATACAAATCAGGCAGAGTTGATCCTGTCCCCCACTTCCTCATACAAATCAGGGAGAGTTGATCCTGTCCCTCACTTCCTCATACAAATCAGGCAGAGTTGATCCTGTCCCCCACTTCCTCATACAAATCAGGCAGAGTTGATCCTGTCCCTCATTTCCTCATACAAATCAGGCAGAGTTGATCCTGTCCGCCTTCCCTCATATAAATCAGGCAGAGTTGATCCTGTCCCTCACTTCCACATACAAATCAGGCAGAGTTGATCCTGTCCGCCTTTCCTCATATAAATCAGGCAGAGTTGATCCTGTCCCTCACTTCCTCATATAAATCAGACAGAGTTGATCCTGTCCCTCACTTCCTCATACAAATCAGGCAGAGTTGATCCTGTCCCTCACTTCCTCATACAAATCAGGCAGAGTTGATCCTGTCCCTCATTTCCTCATACAAATCAGGCAGAGTTGATCCTGTATGCCTTTCCTCATATAAATCAGGCAGAGTTGATCCTGTCCCTCACGTCCTCATATAAATCAGGCAGAGTTGATCCTGTCCCTCACTTCCTCATACAAATCAGGCAGAGTTGATCCTGTCCCTCACTTCCTCATACAAATCAGGCAGAGTTGATCCTGTCCCTCACTTCCTCATACAAATCAGGCAGAGTTGATCCTGTCCGCCTTTCCTCATATAAATCAGGCAGAGTTGATCCTGTCCCTCACTTCCTCATACAAATCAGGCAGAGTTGATCCTGTCCGCCTTTCCTCATATGAATCAGGCAGAGTTGATCCTGTCCGCCTTTCCTCATATAAATCAGGCAGAGTTGATCCTGTCCCTCACTTCCTCATACAAATCAGGCAGAGTTGATCCTGTCCGCCTTTCCTCATATAAATCAGGCAGAGTTGATCCTGTCCCTCACTTCCTCATACAAATCAGGCAGAGTTGATCCTGTCCGCCTTTCCTCATATGAATCAGGCAGAGTTGATCCTGTCCGCCTTTCCTCATATAAATCAGGCAGAGTTGATCCTGTCCCTCACTTCCTCATACAAATCAGGCAGAGTTGATCCTGTCCCTCACTTCCTCATACAAATCAGGCAGAGCTGATCCTGTCCGCATTTCCTCATACAAATCAGGCAGAGTTGATCCTGTCCCTTACTTCCTCATATGAATCAGGCAGAGTTGATCCTGTCCCTCACTTCCTCATACAAATCAGGCAGAGTTGATCCTGTCCCTTACTTCCTCATACAAATCAGGCAGAGCTGATCCTGTCCGCATTTCCTCATACAAATCAGGCAGAGCTGATCCTGTCCGCATTTCCTCATACAAATAAGGCAGAGTTGATCCTGTCCCTCACTTCCTCATACGAATCAGGCAGAGTTGATCCTGTCTGCCTTTCCTCATATGAATCAGGCAGAGTTGATCCTGTCCGCATTCCCTCATACAAATCAGGCAGAGTTGATCCTGTCCGCATTCAGAGAACAAAGAACAAAGAAAATTACAGTACAGGAACAGGCCCTTCGGCCCTCCAAGCCTACGCCGATCCAAATCCTCTATCTAAACATGATGCCTATTTTCTAAGGGTCTGTATCTCTTTACTTCCTGCCCATTCATGTATCTGTCTAGATACATCTTAAAAGACGCTATCGTGCCCGCGTCTACCACCTCCGCTGGCAAAGCGTTCCATGCACCCACCACCCTCAGCGTAAAGAAATTTCCACGCATATCCCCCCTAAACTTTTCCCCTTTCACTTTGAACTCGTGTCCCCTTGTAATTGAATCCCCCACTCTGGGTAAAAGCTTCTTGCTATCCATTCTGTCTATACCTCTCACGATTTTGTACACCTCAATCAGGTCCCCCCTCAACCTCCGTCTTTCTAATGAAAATAATCCTAATCTACTCAACCTCTCTTCATAGCTAGCGCCCTCCATACAAGGCAACATCCTGGTGAATCTCCTCTGCACCTTCTCTAAAGCATCCACATCCTTTTGGTAATGTGGCGACCAGAACTGCACGCAGTATTCCAAATGTGGCCGAACCAAAGTCCTATACAACTGTAACATGACCTGCCAACTCTTGTACTCAATACCCCGTCCGATGAAGGAAAGCATGCTGTATGCCTTCTTGACCACTCTATTGACCTGCGTTGCCACCTTCAGGGAACAATGGACCTGAACACCCAAATCTCTCTGGACATCAATTTTCCCCAGGACTTTTCCATTTACTGTATAGTTCACTCTTGAATTGGATCTTCCAAAATGCATCACCTCGCATTTGCCCTGATTGAACTCCATCTGCCATTTCTCTGCCCAACTCTCCAGTCTATCTATATTCTGCTGTATTCTCTGACAGTCCCCTTCAGTATCTGCAACTCCACCAATCTTAGTGTCGTCTGCAAACTTGCTAATCAGACCACCTATACTTTCCTCCAAATCATTTATGTATATCACAAACAACAGTGGTCCCAGCACGGATCCCTGTGGAACACCACTGGTCACACGTCTCCATTTTGAGAAACTCCCTTCCACTGCTACTCTCTGTCTCCTGTTGCCCAGCCAGTTCTTTATCCATCTAGCTAGTATACCCTGGACCCCATGCGACTTCACTTTCTCCATCAGCCTACCATGGGGAACCTTATCAAACGCCTTACTGAAGTCCATGTATATGACATCTACAGCCCTTCCCTCATCAATCAACTTTGTCACTTCCTCAAAGAATTCTATTAAGTTGGTAAGACATGACCTTCCCTGCACAAAACCATGTTGCCTATCACTGATAAGCCCATTTTCTTCCAGATGGGAATAGATCCTGTCCCTCAGCATCTTCTCCAGCAGCTTCCCTACCACTGACGTCAGGCTCACCGGTCTGTAATTACCTGGATTATCCCTGCTACCCTTCTTAAACAAGGGGACAACATTAGCAATTCTCCAGTCCTCCGGGACCTCACCCGTGTTTAAGGATGTTGCAAAGATATCTGTTAAGGCCCCAACTATTTCCTCTCTCGCTTCCCACAGTAACCTGGGATAGATCCCATCCGGACCTGGGGACTTGTCCACCCTAATGCCTTTTAGAATACCCAACACTTCCTCCCTCCTTATGCCGACTTGACCTAAAGTAATCAAACATCCGTCCCTAACCTCAACATCCGTCATGTCCCTCTCCTCGGTGAATACCGATGCAAAGTAATCGTTTAGAATCTCACCCATTTTCTCTGACTCCACGCATAACTTTCCTCCTTTGTCCTTGAGTGGGCCAATCCTTTCTCTAGTTACCCTCTTGCTCCTTATATATGAATAAAAGGCTTTGGGATTTTCCTTAGCCCTGTTTGCTAAAGATATTTCATGACCCCTTTTAGCCCTCTTAATTCCTCGTTTCAGATTGCGCCTACAATCCCGATATTCTTTCAAAGCTTCGTCTTTCTTCAGCCGCCTAGACCTTATGTATGCTTCCTTTTTCCTCTTAGCTCGTCTCACAATTTCACCTGTCATCCATGGTTCCCTAATCTTGCCATTTCTGCCCCTCATTTTCACAGGAACATGTCTCTCCTGCATGCTAATCAACCTCTCTTTAAAAGCCTCCCACATATCAAATGTGAATTTCCCTTCAAACAGCTGCTCCCAATCTACATTCCCCAGCTCCTGCCGAATTTTGGTATAGTTGGCCTTCCCCCAATTTAGCACTCTTCCTTTAGGACCACTCTCGTCTTTGTCCATGAGTATTCTAAAACTTACGGAATTGTGATCACTATTCCCAAAGTAGTCCCCTACTGAAACGTCAACCACCTGGCCCGGCTCATTTCCCAACACCAGGTCCAGTATGGCCCCTTCCCGAGTTGGACTGTTTACATACTGCTCTAGAAATCCCTCCTGGATGCTCCTTACAAATTCTGCTCCATCTAGACCTCTAACATTAAGTGAATCCCAGTCAATGTTGGGAAAATTAAAATCTCCTATCACCACCACCCTGTTGCTCCTACATCTTTCCATAATCTGTTTACATATTTGTACCTCTATCTCACGCTCGCTGTTGGGAGGCCTGTAGTACAGCCCCAACATTGTTACTGCACCCTTCCTATTTCTGAGTTCTGCCCATATTGCCTCACAGCTCGTGTCCTCCATAGTGCCTTCCTTCAGCACAGCTGTGATATCCTCTTTGACCAGTAATGCAACTCCTCCACCCCTTTTACCTCCCTCTCTATCCCGCCTGAAGCATCGGTATCCTGGGATATTTAGTTGTCAATCATGCCCTTCCCTTAACCAAGTCTCAGTAATAGCAATAACATCATAGTCCCAGGTACTAATCCAAGCCCTAAGTTCATCTGCCTTACCTACTACACTTCTTGCATTAAAACAAATACACCTCAGACCACCAGTCCCTTTGCTTTCATCATCTGCTCCCTGCCTACTCTTTCCCTTAGTCACGCTGACTTCATTATCTAGTTCCTTACAGGCTTTAGTTACTACATCCTTACTCTCTACTGACCTCATTTGGTTCCCATCCCCCTGCCACATTAGTTTAAAACCTCCGCAACAGCGTTAGCAAAAGCACCCCCAAGGACATTGGTTCCAGTCCAGCCCAGGTGTAGACCGTCCAATTTGTAATAGTCCCACCTCCCCCAGAACCGGTCCCAATGTCCCAAAAATCTGAACCCCTCCCTCCTGCACCATCTCTCAAGCCACGCATTCATCCTGACTATTCTTTCATTTCTACTCTGACTATCACGTGGCACTGGTAGCAATCCGGAGATTACTACCTCTGAGGTCCTACTTTTTAACTTGGCTCCTAACTCCCTAAATTCTGCTTGTAGGACCTCATCCTGTTTTTTACCTATATCATTGGTGCCTATGTGCACAACGACAACTGGCTGTTCACCCTCCCCCTTCAGAATGTTCTGCAGCCGATCTGAGACATCCCTGACCCGTGCACCTGGGAGGCAACATACCATTCGGGAGTCTCGTTTTCGACCACAGAACCGCCTATCTACTCCCCTTACAATCGAATCCCCTATGACTATAGCCCTTCCACTCTTTTTCCCGCCCTTCTGAACAGCAGAGCCAGCCACGGTGCCATGAACCTGGCTACTACTGCCTTCCCCTGGTGAGCCATCTCCCTCCAGTATCCAAAACGGTATACCTGTTGTGGAGGGAGATGACCGCAGGGGACACCTGCACTGCCTTCCTGCTCTTTCTCTGCCTTTTGGTCACCCATTCCCTTTCTCCCTCAGCAATCCTAATCTGTGGTGTGACCAATTCGCTAAACGTGCTATCCACGACCTCCTCAGCATCGCGGATGCTCCTAAGTGAGTCCATCCGCAGCTCCAGAGCCGTCATGCGGTCTAACAAGAGCTGCAGCTGGACACACTTCCTGCACGTGAAGGAGTCGGGGACATCAGCCATGTCCCTGAGCTCCCACATTGAGCAAGAGGAGCATGTCACGGGTCTGAGATCTCCTGCCATTTTTAATCTTAAGCTTAAACTTAGTTAAATGAAAAAGGAACGAAAAGTTTTTTAACCAATCACACGATTAAAAAAAAGAGAAATAGAAAATGCCTTACCTTATCTACACACCACCGAGTCCTTTTTTTTTGGTTAGAGGAGGAGGGCGGGTGGGAGACACTACAGGTGTAGTGTCTCGGGTTCAGAAACGGCCCACATATATATAGGGTTTTACTTACCCAGCAGCCCCCTGGTCTCCGCCGAAAACAAAAAGAAATTAAGTTTACTTTAAACTGACCTTCCCAGCTGCTCACTCGCTCGCACTCTCTGCTCCCGAAAAAGCTGCTGCAATGAAAATTCCCTCATACAAATCAGGCAGAGTTGATCCTGTCCGCATTCCCTCATACAAATCAGGCAGAGTTGATCCTGTCCGCATTCCCTCATACAAATCAGGCAGAGTTGATCCTGTCCACATTTCCTCATACAAATCAGGCAGAGTTGATCCTGTCCGCATTTCCTCATACAAATCAGGCAGAGTTGATCCTGTCCCTCACTTCCTCATACAAATCAGGCAGAGTTGATCCTGTCTGCATTTCCTCATATAAATCAGGCAGAGTTGATCCTGTCCGCATTTCCTCATACAAATCAGGCAGAGTTGATCCTGTCCCTCACTTCCTCATACAAATCAGGCAGACTTGATCCTGTCCGCATTCCCTCATACAAATCAGGCAGAGTTGATCCTGTCCCTCACTTCCTCATGCAAATCAGGCAGAGTTGATCCTGTCCGCATTTCCTCATATAAATCAGGCAGAGTTGATCCTGTCCCTCACTTCCTCATACAAATCAGGCAGAGTTGATCCTGTCCCCCCACTTCCTCATACAAATCAGGCAGAGTTGATCCTGTCCCCCACTACCCCGTACAAATCAGGCAGAGTTTATCCAGTCCCCCACTTCCTCATACAAATCAGGCAGAGTTGATCCTGTCCCCCCACTTCCTCATACAAATCAGGCAGAGTTGATCCTTTCCCTCACTTCCTCATACAAATCAGGCAGAGTTGATCCTGTCCCCCCACTTCCTCATACAAATCAGGCAGAGTTGATCCTGTCCCTCACTTCCTCATACAAATCAGGCAGAGTTGATCCTATCCCCCCACTTCCTCATACAAATCAGGCAGAGTTGATCCTGTCCCCCCACTTCCTCATACAAATCAGGCAGAGTTGATCCTGTCCCCCCACTTCCTCATACAAATCAGGCAGAGTTGATCCTGTCCCCCCACTTCCTCATACAAATCAGGCAGTGTTGATCCTGTCCCCCCACTTCCTCATACAAATCAGGCAGTGTTGATCCTGTCCCCCCACTTCCTCATACAAATCAGGCAGAGTTGATCCTGTCCCCCACTTCCTCATACAAATCAACTCTGCCTAGCTTTAACTTTTAAAACACCATGTTTTTAGCTTCCCCTCAGTGAATCCTTGTTCACTGCTCTCCAATTGTCATGGCAAAGAAATTCAGCAGGCAGGATTTCTTATAGTTAAACAAGAAAGTTGTAAGTTTATTCACCTTAAAACTCTAATTTGGTTAAAACTACAAAAAATACGCGATGCAAACACGCTAACATGCATACACGATAAACACACACGCAGATAGAGACATAAAAGGAGAAAGAATCGAGGGGAAAGGCTTGAAGCAATAGCTGGAGTTCATTTACTGTCTTTTGAGTTTGATGTAAAATCTTTGATTGCAGTTAAATGCCCTCTTGTTGGGGGCCAGTGCACACTTTCAAACTTGTTTCGATGGTTTTCTCTCTTGAGGCTTTGTTTCTTCTGTGGGTCCATGTCTTTGTGTGAGAGGAAGAGAAAGAAGGACAAGAAGGATCCAGTTGCAGTCTCTTCTTTCCATATTCATAGAGAGATACAGCACTGAAACAGGCCCTTCGGCCCACTGAGTCTGTGCCGACCAACAACCACCCATTTATACTTATCCTACATTAATCCCATATTCCCTACCACATCCCCACCTTCCCTCAATTCACCTACCACCTACCTACACTAGGGGCAATTTACAATGGCCAATTTACCTATCAACCTGCAAGTCTTTGGCTTGAGAGGAAACCAGAGCACCCGGCGGAAACCCACATGATCCCAGGGAGAACTTACAAACTCTGCACAGGCAGTATCCAGAACTGAACCCGGGTCACTGCAGCCATGAGGTTGTGGTGCTAACCACGGCACCACTGTGCCGCCCCTCATGAGAGAGAGAAAGAGAGAGAGAGACAGGGAAAGATGCTCTCTCTTCAAGTTCAGTTGCAGTCTGTTTATTTTCTGTGTCACAATTCAAACCAAACCTGGACCAGCAGGCCAGTCATGTGACTAGCTCCTTTTTTGGAACCAGCTGCCTGGTGAGGTTTCTTTCAATCTTAGCAGACATCCTCAGTAGGGGGCTGGAATGCTGACTTTCACACGTTCAATGTCTTTTGATCAAAATCCATTTGGTTAATTGAATCAGGGAGCAGTTCCATTGTCTTGTCCAGGCAACTGCCTTTTCGAATGCAAATGTTTCCAGCCACTGTCCTTTTAGAATGCAGGTGCAGCCATGTTTTCAGCCCAGTAAGAGTTTAAAATTAATATTCCATATGATGAAATTAATATGCCTCATTCATGGCAGGTGGGGTTCATCACAGGAGGTGATCTCATTGAAACAGTCAAGATTCTGACGGGGCTTACCAGAGTAGATACTAAGATGTTATTTCCCTTGTCTGGGGAATCTAGAACAAGGGGGCACAGTTTCAGGATAAGGGGCCGATCATTTAGGACTGAGATGAGTAGAAACTTCTTCTCTCAAAGGGTTGTGAATCTTTGGAATTCTCTACCCCCGAGGGTTATGACACCATCATTGAATTCGTTTAAGGCTGATATAGACAGATTTTTTTTGTCTCCCAGGGAATCAGGGATATGTCGAGCAGCAAGGAAAGTGAAGTTGAAGCCCAAGATCAGCCATGACCATATTGAATGTTGGAGCAGGCTCGACGGGCTGTATCGTCTACTCCTGCTCCTATTTTTTATGTTCTTATTATCTTATGTTCATAAGCTCATCATCCCATTTGATGCTGGCCTAAGCTTCCAACCAATATTGCCTTTATCGTGAAGACTATAGTATTCTACCTCACCATCCTTACCTCATCCCATCTATTATCGAAATCTGCATAAATCCTTTTGTCAACTCCCAACTCAACTAATTCAATGCTCTACTGGCCATTTTCCACCTTCTGTAAACTTCAGTTCATTTAAAACTCTGCTGTCCATATCCTATCCTGCACCAAGTCCTCCTTGGCTATCACTCCTGCCCTCATTGACCTAAATGATCTCCTGGTCTCTCAACACCTCAAATTAAATTTCTCAACCTTAAGTTTAAATACCTGCATGGCACCTTTCTATTTCTAAAACCACCTCCTAATCTCTTTGATTCTCGCAGCTGAATTTTGCTGGATTGGTTGCAATCCCAACGTCAACCTCAATTCCATGATGAGAATCTAGAAGTGGCCATGACGGCCAATTGAAATGCCACCTCCGGGACCCCCGTCCAATTAGGGATGACGGCCAAGTTTCAGAGTTGGGGGATCTATTCAGTGCAGCCCATGGAGAGGGCTATCAACTCCTTCGCAGTGTGTTTGCTGCTGAGGGTCCAGCAGCAGAAGTGGCAGCGGTGCCAAGGAGATGCCGTCTGTAGGGGGGAGCAGCCATCATTGCAGCATGTACAACATTCATGGAGACGTCAGTCTCCATGAAATGGTTGCAATGGCATGCCTTCTGCTTGGGAGACCTAAACTTTGCGATTTACTGCTGGCAAATTAATAAAAGGTCTCAAAGCTCTCACATCTTGGACCTCCTGCTATGATGCTGCCTCCACTGCATTGCCAGGCACCTGGCACAGTGGGAGGCATGTGTGCCATCGGGGATATTTCAACTCAATGCCAGACGAGGGACTGATTGCCCTATTAAGTACCCTAATCGGCTACGCACCACTGCTATGCGTGTAGATGTCGCTGCTGGGAGCCCGCTTCTGGGAAAAGTGCATGGAGCCGGCAACATGTCACAGAGCCAGCCTGATGCAATTCAAAATTTCCATGTGCTCCCCCAGCTCAAAAGCCACCTCTGCAGCGTTCGGAAAATTCAGGCCTCTGACTCCAGTTCCCTGATACCTCTGCCTTTGTCCCATCTTTTGCAGTTGTGTCTTCTGTTGCATAGGTCTTTTTCTCCGGATGTTGCGCTGAAACCTCCACTCTTCCTTTAAGATATTCCTTAAAACTCATCTCTTTGATCCTCCTTTTGAAACTTCCTTCTTTAGTTTACAATCCTTTGGTTTCCTTCATACCGCCATGAAGTGCCTTAAAGTGTGTTTTCTATGTTAAAGACTTTAAGTAAATGCAAGCTATCATTGTTGTTGTAGAAGTTGTCGTTAACTTGTATTTATTTACATCAAAATTCATCTGCCCTTCATTAACCTGTTTAATCGCTCCATATCTTTCGAATATTGTTTATTTTTTTTGTTTGTAACTTAGTCACACAGCTAAATATCAATGACAAATTTGATAGTCCTACAAGAATGACTCCAAATTACTAATGAAATATGAACAGCAAAGAATTCAAAGGATTCAATGCAGGAACTCACTATTCATCACTCCCCGAACAAACCCTTCTACATTTACCATCACATGCTGCTTTCTATTGCCAAACCAAATTTTAGTCAGGTTAGCTAATTTTCCATTCATTTCATAATGTTTTACCCATCTTTAGAAGTCTCACATGTGGAACTTTATCAAATGCCTTCTTAAAAAAAAACAGGTAAATTATATTTATTAGGTAGCCATTGTCCCCTATATAAGTTAATGTAAAGCAACCACTTAAGCTGATGTTTTAAAGTCTTCCTTCCCCATTTAACTACACAAACTGACTAACCACCATAAAGAAATACCGTAAAATCTGAAAACTATTTAATGAAATGAATATCATCACATATAATACAAAAAAATTCACTGCGTATATCAATGATTTGGAAAAAAGGAATAGAGTTGTATATGTAGCTTTGTATATGACACTAAGTTAGGAGGCCCAGTAAGTTGTGTCGCTGGGAACAAGAAGTAATAAAGGGAGATAAACAGGTTAAATGAGTGGTCAAAATGTGGCAGATTGAGTTCAACATGAAGAAATGTGAGGTCAACCACTGTGGATCCGAGAAAGACAAATTGGAAAGTCTCTTTAATGGTAAGACATTAGGAAGTGCGGAGAATCGAAGAGATTTGGGTGTTCATGTACACAATTCACTTAAGGCTAGTCCACAGGTACAAAAGGAATCAAAAAGGCTAATGGAATGTTGGGATTTATCTCAAGGGGGTTGGAATACAAAGTGGCGGAAGCCATAGCCAGAATTTTATGCTGCCCCCGCTTCCCTGGGAGGCAGGAGTGTGCCATGCCTGTCGCCTACCCACCCCTGTTGCTACTTTACTAGTGGGAGAGGTGGTCTGCCCGCCCCAGACAAATTGAAGTTCTTAAATGGCCAATTAATTGCCACTTAAGGTCCTCCTCCCATCGCCACTGGAATTTTACCAGCGGCAGATGGGCACTTCAGCACCCGAGGAGGCTGGCCAGTGACACCTGTGCCTCACAGAGGGCCCTTCCAGCAGCACCAGCCACCCCTGCTAAAACAACCCCATGGCCTGCTTTCCGATACACCACCCCTCGCCAGGGCCTAACCAATTATCCCCGACAAGGCCCGATCCCCACTTACCTGCTCCAAGGCCAGCATCTAACATGGCTCCTCTCATAAGAACATAAGAGCAGAAGAAATAGGAAAAGGAGTAGGCCATTCAACTGCTTGAGCCTGCTCTGCTGATCTGATTGTGGCCTCAACTCCACTTTCCTGCCTGCCCCCATAACCCTTGACTCTCTTGTCAGTCAAAAATCTAATTCAGCCTTGAGTATATTCAATGACCCACCCTCCGCTGCTCACTGAGGAAGAGAATTCCAAACACTAATAACCCTCTGAGAGAAGAAATTCCTCCTTATCTCTATCTTAAATGGCAGAGCCCTTAATATGAAAATGTGCCCCCTAGTTCTAGATTCCCCCACGAGGGGAAACATCCTCTTGGCAGCTACCCTGTCAGGCCCCCTCAGAATCTTACATGTTTCACTAAGATCACCTCTCCATCTTCTAAACTCCAATGTGTCTTTCCAATCTTTCCTCATAAAACAAACCGCTCATCCCAGGGTGCAGTCCCAGCAGTGGCCACCACTCCTGGTGGCTCTGCTGGGACTGATGAGCTGCCAGCCATTTGATTGGCTGACAGCTCTTGGAGATGGGACTTCCTGCCTCAGAAAGGGTGGAGGTCCTGACTGAAGCCAATTAAGGGCCTGGGCCACACAAAATAGCAGTGTGGCTTCCAGGTCCAGCAGAGGCGGGCTCGCTCCTGACTTTTCAGCCGGTCGCTGGGGCTACTGCCTTAATGTTAAATTCTGGCTATTTTCCAGTTGTTGAGAGCCTTGGCCAGACCCTCTCTGGAATAATGCATTCAGCTTTGGGCAACACCCCTCAGGAAGGATATATTGACCTTGGAGCGCAATTAACCAAAATGATACCAGGGTATTAAGGATTAAACTTGGCTTGTAATCCTTTGAGTTTAGAAGGTTTTGGGGAGATGATAAAAGTAATAAAATGATAAATGGAATTGATAGGGTAAATACAGAAAAGCTATTTTTTCTGATGGACAAATCCAGAACAAGGGGGCACAATCTTAAAATTAGAGCTAGGCCATTCAAGAATGAAATCAGAAAGTACTTTTTCACACAAAGCGTAGTGGAAATTCCCTCCTCCAAACGGCTGTGGATGCTAAGAGAACTGAAATTTTCAAGACTGAGATTTTTGTTAGGTAAGGGTACTAAGGGATATAAAAGGTAGGCAAATGCATTTGATGTACTAATCAGCCATGATCTAATCGAATGGTGGAACAGATTGGAGGGGCTGAATGGTCTGTCCACATGCATCAATAGATGTCTACTCACCGATGAAAACACCTGTTTTACTGCCACTGACGTCTTCCATTGGCATCCCTGCATTTTCAAGTGCTTTGTATGTGCACTCTAAGAGAAGTTTATGCTGTGGATCCATACTGTTGGCTTCTGTTTGGCTAATGCTAAACAACTTGTGATCAAATTCATTAAACCTGTTAATTTTAAAAATGAAAAGTTTATGTCAATTGCAGGGGATGAACTTACAATGGGTTGGAGCATTCTTCCCGTCATGCACTATAACTTCAGCTAAAGATCTGTGGAAACACAGGAAAAATGGCAGAAATACTATTGATCGTTTTGTAGAGCTTCTGTGGCTCTTCTGCTGAAGTTAAATAGACTGTCCAGAGAACTACTACAGAAATTCACCCCCTATGCAGAATAATTATTTTAATGGAGAGAAAAATGAAGTGATGTATTTTGCAAGGAAGAACAAGGAGAGGCAATATAAACTAAAAGGCACAATTTTAAAGGGGTTTGACTTAATGATCATTTATGGTTAAATTTTTTGACCTTTCAATTATGTCAAACCTTTTTTTCCACATTTACTTCTGAGTTCAAATAGATTTCAAGATGAAGAATAAAATATTTCAATTGGCTGATTACTCTTTATTGATTTATAACTCATTAATAATTTGCTCATTTAATTTTGTAAAATATCTGAAACAGCATTACCCTTCGATAAAGCATGCACATTTTGTGATCATTTTTCCAGCTTTGTTGTCATCTGTGTCATGCCAGAATTTAGCATTGAATCGATTTGGTGGAATATCTACTACGCAGTTTCTCCCCTCAAGAAGAACATTCCAGAAGTTGTCGATGCCTTCTCCTGATAAATAAAACATAACAATTCAGAAAGGGACTACCTGTATTAGAATTCCATGAAAACGCAATGAAGAAAGACATCGTCATGGGTTATGACAGTTCTCCTGGCCTATATGGCCATTGCTCATGTATGTGTCTGGATAGTGAGTCTTGACAGCTATTTGATCATCACAGCTAATCATAAACTTGACCTCAAAATTCATGCCATTTTCAATATTTCTCAAGCATAAAATTGGGGCAATTGTCTTAACTAAGCTGTAAATTGAAACGGAAGTAGTTTCCACTCTACTATCAATCCTCTGAGTTCACAGAATCACAGAATAATACAGTGCAGAAGAGGCCCTTCGGCCCATTGAGTCTGCACTGATGCATTAAAACACCTGACCTGTCTACCTAATCCCATTTGCCAGCACTTGGCCCATAGCCTTGAATGTTATGACGTGCTAAGTGCTCAAGTTTCCTAACATAATTTGTCCCTTCTTGTGATCTGCCTGTTGAGACCCCAGGAAGCGAATTATAATATATGTAACTGAGGTTCTGTGGCACCGGTGGCCTGAATTTCTTGTTTTCACACTCACAATACACTAGAGGTAAGATAGAATGACAAATATAAGGCACAACTGTGGCCAGGATAAGTAGAAATGAGGAGTTTTTGAAACTGGAATTGGTGAAATTTTTAGGAGTACTTACTGCATCTGAAAACAGCATTTTGGAGTTATTTTTAGCATTCTGCCAATTGCAGTTTTAGACTTTTTTCTGAGTGCTTCTGAGGGTCTGATATCACTGGGGTATTATGACCCCCACCCTCTCATATCCTACCCCCAGTAAGGCTTCATATTAACAAATATGGCTTTCCCTATGGACATACCTTTATATGCTATTATCATGGAGGAGAAGGAGTAGCAAGAGAGAACTAAGAAAAGGAGACTGAGGCAGCATTTAAGGGGAATGAATATCACCAGGCATTACCACCCCCAAGGAATACATAGGCAGCACAGGTTCTATGAAGACCTTAGTGAGGAGATCTGTATTGGAAGACTGCACTTCACCAAGGAACAATTTGGAAGCTATTGTATGTGGACATCTGTGCTATCTGTGGCTATGAAGGTGATGACTGGACTCAACTTTTATGACACCAGGTCATTTCAGTCAGTCATAGGGGATCTCTGCAATATCAGCAAGAGCACAGTATGGGCATGCATTCATCAGGTGACTGATATACTTCATGGGAGAGCTGGGGAACTCATTACCTTTGACATTTTCAGTTAGCTCAGTTGGCTAGCCAGCTAGTGTGTAATACAAAAAGACACCAACAGTGTGGGTTCAATCCCTGTACTGGCTATGGTAGTTTATGGAGGCCTGCCTCCTCGCCTTGCCCCATGCTTGTGGAGTGGTGATCCTCAAGCTATACATCACCAACTGTTTCTCTCAAATGGGAGAGATGCCTATGATCCTTTGGGACTATGGCAGCAAGCCAGCAGAGATAAAAGGAATATTCTGTTTTAAGGGGCTGCTGGCTTTCCAATGTCTAGATTGTAATAATGGTAACTGTGTTGTGAGCTTCTTTTGTCAGAACAGTCAACTTCCTCAACAAAAATTTCTTCCACTGTCTGAATGTACAGATTGTGCATGAAAAAATGCAAGGATCCTGCATGTTAATGTGAAATTTGTCACAAGTTGTCACAGTGCATTCATATTCCAAAATCCTGACCTCGTCAATCATATTAATAGATGGCTTGTGGATAAAAAGGTATTACCCCTCGCCCCCCACTCCTATCAATAATAATCCCACTAAGATTCCCCTGAACCATTGAGAGGACCATCAGGATCTTAAAGGGTGCTTTGGTTAGGCAGATCAGGAGGGCCTCTGCTTGTGTGTCTTTCATGGTTGAAAATTGTTGCACTCTTCACATCTTCACCATATAGAAAGGCCTGGACATGAACATTTCTGAGGAGGTGGATATAGCTGCTTTGGAGGCAGATAGTTATGGAGAACAGCATCGGGATAACCTTCACTCAGAGTGCTTCTGAGTAACTGCTGCAAGGAGCATGAGAACACAACTGATAACCAAAGTTTTTCTTTCTATTTAACACAGTCCACCTTTGTCACTATTGCCTTAATTTCTTCTCCCCTGCTTTTAATAAATGATCTACCATTCAACCTAGAACATGATAACACATCAGCTTTCTTTGCTCCTACATGACCATGACATTACCACTTGATTGAACAAGTCAGTACCAAATTAGTGAAAACTTTCTAATCTCCATGAAAAAAATCTGCAAAGTGAACACAAGCCAACCTATTCTTTCCTGACATTGTTAAACGTGCCTTTCTTTCTGATGTTCTGGTGCTTTTCCAATATGCAATCAGAGGACTATTATCACAAGAGGGGTTTGGCTGCTCTTGTCCTACAAAAGGGTCATGGAACTGAGATCATTCTCTCATGCCATTCCTCTTAGGACAAAGATACTGCTGGATGTATCTCCGGAGTTTGTGCATAGGTACCCTGGTGTTGTCTCCTCTGTGCCATGAAGGGGAATAGTCTAAGGCCTAGCATGCATTGCTGTCCTTGACAGATGTCAGTATCAGGCAGGTCAGCTCAAGCTGTTGCCATAGCACCTGTCCTTGGATCTATGCCCCAATCATCAATGGACTAGCTGGTCTAATGGCACCTATCAGATCCTGAAAGCCCTGAGAAACAACAGCCTATATCGCAGTCACCAGCGTTTGGCAATTGGTACGGGAAGTACTATTCCATCCCCTATAGTCAACCGAGCAGCAAGGAGGCACCAATTGGTCCCAGGCCATTTGACTCACTGACTGTGTCCGACTGTAGGATCGTCACTGTTCTCCCCAGCTGAAAGTGAATGTTTCATATACAAATTGTGTATAAATTGAAAACTTCTGTCTGATTCTCTGAGGCATATTGGAACATAGGAACATAGGAGCAGCAGTAGGCCATTCAGCCCATCATTCAATATGATCATGGCTGATCATCCACTTCAGTGCCTTTTTCCCACACTATCCTCATATCCCCTAATGTCATTTGTATTTAGAAATCTGTCAATCTCTGCTTTAAACATACTCAATGACTGAGCTTCCACAGCCTGGGGTAGAGAATTCCAAAGAATCACAACCCTCTGAGTAAAGAAATGTCTCCTCATCTCTGTTCTAAGTGGCTTCCCCCTTATTTTGAAATTGTGTGCCCTGGTTCTAGACTCCCCAACCAGGGGAAACATCTTACCTGCATCCACCCTGTCTATCCCTTTAAGTATTTTATAGGTTTCAATGAGATCACCTCTCATTCTTTCAAACTCTAGAGAATATAGACCCAGTTTCCCAAATCTCTCTTCATAGGACAGTCCCGCCAGCCCGGGAACAAGTCTGGTGAACCTTCATTGCACTCCCTCTATGGCAATAATATCCTTCCTAAGGTAACTGCACACTGTACTCCAAATATGGTCTAACCAAGGTTCTATACAATTGAAGCAAGACTTCACGACTCCTGTACTCAAATCCTCTTGCAATAAAGGCTAACATTCCAATAGCCTTCCTAATTGCTTGCTGCACCTGCATGTAAGCTTTCAGTGACTTATTGACAAGGACACCCAGGTCCCTTTGAACATCTACACTTTCTAAACTCTTACCATTTAAGGAATACTCTGCACATCTGTTCCTCCTACCAAAGTGGATAACCTATTGGGCAGATTTTACTTATACATAGGCATAAAGAATCACCAGGGGTCACACATAGATAGAAACTGGGCAGGAGGAATGGCATGCTTATTAAATTAAATGGATAGAAAATTGGTTGGTCCTATAATGAGCATGTGATCAATCTCACCAGCTTTTCTTCAATTTACTGTGTGCAGGCTATCTTTAATGCTCAAGCATAAGAGGAAAATCTGCCCTAACTTTCTCTAATGTACAATGATGTTAATGACTTTTTATAATTCCAATTATTATTTGCCTACCTCCAGGAAAATTGCATCCTATTCCAACAATAGCTATTTCTTCATCTTTTTCCCCCATCTTTCACCGTTCACATCTATTGGTAAAAAGAGAACACAGCAAAATTATAACTGTTTCAAATAATAACTTGTTTATCAGGCTTTAGAGAGCACGCTTGCCCTTCCTGCCTCCAAATTAAGGGGCTGAATTTTATTCTCCGTTTTAAGGGGTTTTTTTGGTGGGGGGAGACGGGGAATTGGCACAGAGTCATCTGCCACACAACCCACTTGTTGATTTTGTCGATTTCCAATCTTTTTGGAGGCGGCAAAGTTCTGTGGCAGCACCTCAGCCACAACACGATGGGATCGTAATTTAAATCTGTTACATACTATTTTGCATGAATTTGTATCTAATTCGCTGTGATCCTACCAGGTGTTCACAATCTTATGCATGACGTGCAGCACTCACGTGCCTTCACTTTCCCATCTTTGAAAAGCTGGTGCCACCGAGGCAAGAGTCATCAGTGCCTGTACAGGTTAGGTAATTTATCCATTGTTATCTTGTGGAATTTGTTTTCACATTGGACATTGCTGCCGAGCTCAATCTGCAGATGTGAGGGAAGGTTGGAACTCTGCAAATGGATACTGTTGGGGGGGGGGGGGGTTTAAGGAGGGAACTCTGCAAGTGTGTACTGTTTGAGGGGGAGGGTAGAACTCTGCAAGTGGGTACTGTAGGGGGGAAGGAAGGAACTCTGCAATCCAAAATCAGGTGACTCTGTTAACAGTGTTGCTATTGCTGAGCCCACCACGTGATTAAGGGGGACGGCCGCCATCATTATGCTAAATGGCCACCCGCCACGCAATCACTGCGGCGTGGCCGCTAACGTCACAGGCAGAACCGCCACCATTTTGCACACCCACAACTGCAATTAAATCCGTCCCAAGGTATGTAAGAAAGACTTAATCATTGAGCCATAGAATGGTTACAGCAGTAAAGAAAGCCATTCGGCCTGTTGAGTCCATGCCACCTCTCTGCAAGAGCAATTTAGCTGGTCCCACTCCCCTGCCATTTCCCTGTAAGCCCACAATTTTTTTTATTTTCAGATGCTTATCCAATTCCCTTTTGAAAGCCAGTACGTTCCAGATCCTAACCATCCACTGTGTAGAAAAAAATTTCTTATGTTATTTTTGGTTCTCTTGTCAATCACCATAAATCAATATCCTTTGGTTCTTGATCCCTCCACCAATGGGAACAGTTTCTCTCTATCTACTCTGTCTAGACCCATCGTGAATTTTAGGCACTACAGTGCTCTTAGAGCTCCAAAATGGTGTCTGTGGTGCACACTGGCAACTCGGGTGGCAAATCGAGTTGGATGCCATACTGAACATCTACCAGAAGTACGCAGAGCAAACAGATTATGATATTAATCAGCATGCAATGTTGATTTGATGCCAGCAGTGCCATTTGGAACTCAATGCTCCAGCTAAAGCCGTCTCTTAATCTCGCATTCCTAGCAGCAGGAAGAACCTCCACCACCAGAGCTATTTAAAAGGATCATCAAACTACTTGCAGGTTAGTTGTTGGCTGATTTCTGCTGGCATTGCTTTCTATAGTTGTTTCAAAAGTCTACAGGGAGAGGTGTGGCAGATACTGAAGGAGCTTTCGCTGACAGAATCACAGAATCACAGAACTGTTACAGCGCAGAAGGAGGCCATTCGACCCATCGTGTCTGCACCAGCTCTCTGAATGAGCATTCAACGTAGTGCCACTCCCTGCCTTCTCCCCGTTACCTGCGCATTCTTCCTTTTCATGTAACAGTGTGAGCCTCCAACACACTCTCAGGCAGCGCATTCCAGACCTTAACTATTCGCTGCATGAAAAAGTTTTTCCTCATATAATAGATTATAAAAGCAAAATACTGCAGATGCTGGAAATCTGAAATAAAAACAAGAAATGCTGGAAATACTCATCAGGTCTGGCAGCATCTGTGGAGAGAGAAGCAGAGTTAACATTTCAGGTCAGTGACCCTTCATCAGAACTGGCAGAGGCTAGAAATGTAATAGGTTTTAAGCAAGTAAAACGCGGGTGGGGCAAGAGATAACAAAAGAGAAGGTGTAGATAGGACAAGATCACAGAGAATAACTGACCAGAAGGTCATGGAGCAAAGGCAAATGGTATGTTAATGGTGTGTTGAAAGACAGAGCATTAGTGCAAAGAGGGTGTTAATAGACAGAAAAATGATCAGCCCTGGCCCAAAGCACAAACATGAAAAAAAACAATGGGCAGGCACAAGGTAAGTAAAAAGAATGCTGAAACAAACTAAAATAAAATAAAAAGATAAAAGAAAAAAAACTGAAATAAAAAGGTGGGCCCGTCATGCTCTGAAATTATTGAACTGTTTGTTGAAGTTTTTCCTCATGTCGCTTTTGCCTCTTATACCGAATACTTTAACTTTGTGCCCTCTTGTTCTTGATCCTTTCATGAGTGGGAACAATTTCTCCCTATCTACTCTGTCCAGACCTGTCATGATTTTAAATACCTCTATCAAATCTCCTTTCAGCCTTCTCTTCAAGGAAAATAGTCCTAACTTCTCCAATCTATCTTCATAACTGAAGATCCTCATACCTGGAATCATCCTTGTGAATCTTTTCTTCACCCTTTCTAACACCTTCACATCCTTTCTAAAGTGTGGCACCATAAACTTCTTGCTCTTGTACTCGATGCCTCTATTAATAAAGCCAAGTATATTGTCTGCTTTATTAACCGCTCAACCTGTCCTGCCACTTTCAATGACTTATGCACATACACACCCAGATTCCTCTGCTCCTCCACCCTCTTTAGAATTGTACTCTTTATTTTATATTGTCTTTCCATGTTCTTCCTACCAAAATTAATCACCTCACATTTCTCTGCATTGAACTTCATCTGCCACCTGTCCACCCATTCCACCAACCTGTCTATGTCCTTTTGAAGTTCTACACTATCCTACTCACAGTTCACGATGCTTCCAAGTTTTGTATCATCGGCAAACTTTGAAATTGTGCCTATACACCAAGATCTAGGTCATTAATATATATCAGGAAAAGCAAGGGTCCCAACACTGAGCCCTGGGGAACTCCACTACAAACTTTCCTCCAGCCCAAAAAACATCCATTAACCACTACTCTTTATTTCCTGTCACTCAGCCAATTCCGTATCCATGTTGCTACTGTCCCGTTTATTCCATGAACTATAACTTTGCTCACAAGTCTGTTCTGTGGCACTGTATCAAACGCCTTTTGAAAGTCCATGTACACCAGATCAACAGCATTGCCCTCATCAACCCTTTCTGTTATTCGTCAAAAAATTCCGGCAAGTGAGTTAAACATGCTTTTCCCTCGAGAAATCCATGCTGGCTTTCTTTAATTAACCTGCATGTGTCCATGTGACAATTAATTTTGTTTCAAATTAATCTTTATAGAAGTTTCCCCGCCACAGAAGTTAAACTGACTGGCCTGTAGTGGCCTTTTTCGAACAAGGGTGTAATGTTTGCAATTATCCAGTCCTCTGGCACCACCCCCAAATCTAAGGAAAACTGAAAAATTATGGCTAGTGCCTCTGCGATTTCCTCCCTCACTTCCCTCAATATCCTTAATACATCTCATCCAGTCCTGGAGCCTTATCCACTTTAAGTACAGACAATCTATCAAACACTGCCTCCTTATCGATTTTAAACCATTCTAGTGTCTGAATTGCCTCCTCTTTCACCATTGCTTGGGTTGCATCTTCTTCCTTTGTAAAGACCGATGCAAAGTATTCATTTAATACCTCAGCTATGTCCTTTGCCGCCATGCGCAAATCCCCTTGTTGGTCCCTAATTGGCCCCACTCCTCTTTTTATTACCTTTTTACTATGCAAATGTCCACCGGGGAGGCAGTGGCGTACTGGTATTGTCACTGGACTAGTAACCCAGAGACCCAGGTATTGCTCTGGGGACATGGGTTCAAATCCCACCACAGCAGAAGGTGGAATTTGAATTCAATTAATAAATCTGGAATTTAAAGCTAGTCTAATGATGGCCATGAAACATGCCCAGCAATCAGCAAGGTGAGCCTGTGTCAATGAATTAAAGATGCAAAGATTGCAAAATGGCTGATTTCACGGAGGGCCTGAGGTTTCATGGTCCGTGAAGCATTTTTCATGGCCGTAAATTTGATGGGACCTAATCATCACAAACATCAACTCATTTTCTAATAACCTAGATCATCCAGTAAATGTTTATTTTTTATCATGATTTCCATGAATCAATTATTATTAATGCTAATAAGAGGCAGAAATGTTTTCAAATAATAAACTATGACCTGCATTTATAAAGAAGTTCATCAGAAATTATGGTTCTTACCTCATATTCTACTCTATCTCTGCTTTCTCTGGTTCAGTTTCAGAACAGTGCCATGATTTATCTCATAGAGTTCCACATATGTAATTTCACAAGAGGAAATGCATAGTTTTTGACAGTTATCAACTGAGGAAAATCTAATTGGTTAAATTGATCACTTGTTTAGTTTAATAATTAAAGCAGAATAAGTTTTCAGTGGAAAAAGCCTGAAGGGATCAATCAGTGCACTTTATAGAGTGTCATGTATAAAAATCAAAAGGTTGTTTTCAGATAAAAGTATTAATAATTTGTGCAAATTGTATCAATGGACCAGAATTTACATAATAGCTTCAAGAGGGTGATGCAATGCAATGATAGTTGGTGACTTTCTGGGCTCTAAACTGTTATAATTCTATGGATACTAAATCATTTAAAATTAATGTGACTTTTATTTCAGGCCACAAGAAATGAAATGATTTTTATTTCACTGTGCATTTACTGTTAAAAAGCTGTCCAATAAATCAGTGTAGTGTTAGTGTTTCTTTTGGTAAAATCTACTACTCCCTTAAGCTAAGACAGAAATTCTGCCACCCTCTTTTTCAGTGACTCCACTTGAAGATCCTGGAGGTTTGGTTGTTACCAGAAGTCATGTAATTACTGGTTTTAAATTTGTGCCCTAAACAATTATCATCATTGTGCCAGACATCAGCCTGAGGGAAAAAAAGTATTTGAAACATCAACGTAAATCACAAATATTGATTTTGTAACTTCAATTTAGAACGTTAAAATTAAATTTAGTGGAATTTCTTTTCTACACACAATTGAATGTAAATTGTTTGGATAAATATAGTTATAAATTCTTGAGTATTCAGACTCCAAAAATACTTCACTGACTGAAGTGGAAACAATTTTTAAATCAAATGTTGCCAGTGTTTGAAAGCAGTATTTTATTTCTCTTTTGTTAAAAAAAGGTCAAGAAATTAATTCACGTAGCAGCGCATTGCAGGCCTGCTTTGCTTCCCCGAAGCCATTACCTGCGTAACCCACGTGGCAATCTTCATTGATATGGGTGCATGCAGCTACATCCCCTGTGTGTGTCGGAACATGTTGAATTGCCGTTATTCTGAAGCTAGAATTCCAAATTTAAACAACGCAAGTCCTGATAATGCCTGTAATAAATGAAAACAAAATACTGAAGATGCTGAAAATCTGAAATAAAAACAAGAAATGCTGGAAATACTCAACAGGTATCTGTGGGAAGAGAAGCAGAGTTAACGTTTCAAGTCAGTGACCTTTCATCAGAACCGGCAACGGTTAGAAATGTAATAGGTTTTAAACAAATAAAGCAGGGGTGGGGCAAGAGATAACATTCTCTGTGACTCTGCCCCACCAACACTTTCCCTTTTGTCCTTTACCCCTGGCCTGCTTGCAGCCCACTTGTGCCCGGTGACTCAGCATGTGCTCATAACAGCTCGATGCTAGCCTCCAGGTAGCAGTAGTACCAGTGTCTGAGTGTCATCACTGTTATGCTGTTGCTCTCTCCCTTCCTCCTTGGGCTGCTGTGGCTTTGCAGGTGGCAGTTCTTGAGTGTCTGAAAGCAGCCAAGCGTTTTCATTACAGCAATCTTTTTTTATCCACCTTTCTTTTAAGAGGCAGCCTGCCTTTAAGAAAAAGCAGGCTGCTTGTGCCACACAGCCTGTAAGCAATGCTGCCAGCACCTCCTGCTGTGTGCAGAGCTCTCCAGCAATGTTGAGATGAGCTGAGCAGTGCTGGAGGCACATGAACTTGTGCAGAAATGATTCAGATGAAGTTTATAGGTGAATTTTGTGTATTACCCACCTCAATTTGAACAGGCACAGGCATGCCACTAATTGCAGCCGCAATGCCCAAAAATTGGTTTACATGAATTTTGCACCCATTAACTTGAATTACATGAAATAACTTAGCCAAACCAAAGATGAAAATGTCAAAAAATACATGAAGTAAATTTTTGACACATGGCCAGAAATCTGGTGGCACGATCACCCATAATAGAGCTCAACCAATTCTCAATCCATTGAAATCAGTGGATACAGAGTTGGACAGGGTCTATAACAAGTGGGTGATCTGCTCCAACAGATTACTGCCCATGTGGTGAAAATGAAAATTCACCTGTTTCAACCACCAAAAAAACATTAAATCATTTTGAGCTTCTAATAACCTACAAAATTCAGAAAACTTCCCTTTTTTGAAAAAAAACCTAACACAATTAGTAGTAATACTAATGATTTATGGAAGCTAGAGGCACAAATGTTTTCAAATAATAAAGTTAGACCTGCATTTATGTGGAAGTTCATCAGAAATTATGGTTCTTACCTTATATTCCACACTATCTCTGCTCTCTCTGGTTCAGTTTGAGAACAGTGCAGTGATTTATTTCACAGAGTTCCACATACATTATTTCACAAGAGGAAGTACATGTTTTTGACACTTATAATCTGGGGAAATTCTAAGTGGTTAAATTGCTCAATTGTTTATTTTAAAGATTAATGCTTAACAATTCTAGTTAAAAGATCAGTCTGTGCATGTTGTATTGTGAAAGGTTGTTTCTGGCTGCAAATCAAAATAACCTGTGCAAAATTATGTCAATTGATCAGAATTTACATTATGGTCTTGGTCGGTGGTGAAATGCTATGACAATTGGCCTCTTTCTGGGCTCAAAACTACTAAGTTTCTATAGATATTAAATTATTTAAAATACACTATTTAAAATTAATTTAACTTTTATTCCAAATCAAATAAAATGAAATGATTTTTATTTCACTGTACATTTATGAGAAAGAAGCTGTCCAATGTATCAATATAGTTTTAGTTGGGTTTTTTGCATAAAATATACTGCTCCCTTAAGAGGAGACAGAAATTCTGCTACCCTCTTTTTCTCAATAATCCTGGAGGTTTGCTTGTTACCAAAAGTCATGTAATCACCAGTTTTAAAATTGTGACCTAAACAATTGTAAACATTGTACCAAACATCAGCATGGGAAAAATGTAATTGAAATATAAATGCAAATCATAAATGCTGAATGGATGACTTCTTAACTTGGATTCATTTAAACATTTGAAATCAAATTTAGTACAATTACTTCTCCTCAGGTGTGAATTGCTTGGATTTTTATAAATAAAAATTCTGGGCTCTGAAAAACATTGTTGACTGAAGTGGAAACACTTTTTAAATCAAATTTGCCAGTGACTGAAGACTGCATTTTATTTCTCTTTTAAGTCAAATTAAACATTTTAATTTAAGTCAGAATCCCACATATGACATTGATATTTAAGTAATAAAGTAATTCCTGAAAATAAGGAAAATGTATTATCGATTTTATTTTAAAATTACTGTTCTTACGTCATATTCTAAGCCATCTTGGGTGTTGCTTGTGAGAACTTTGAAATGTTCTCTGATATCGATTTTCCACGTAAATCTTATGACAACAAAGCAATTCGTTTTTAGGCAGTTAAGATAAGGATATTCTAAATGGTAAACTGTGCAACATTTCAGTTTATTCATCAATACAAAGTATTCTTCCAGTTCAAAGGTGCTACAAGATTATTCAAGTACACTGAATAATAAAAACATAAAATGCTGGAAATACTCAGCAGGTCTGGCAGTGTCTGTGGAGAGACAAACACAGGTAAAACAGGGTTAACCTTTCAGATCGATGGCCTTTCATCAGAACTGGAAAATGTTAGAAATGTAACAGATTTTAAGCAAGTACAGAGGCAGGGAAAGGGGAAAGGGAGGAAAGAACAAAAGGGAAAGTCTGTGTAAGGGAGAAAAGGCAGGAGAGATAAAATGACAAGAGGGATGATGCTGCAAGGCAAAAATATGATACGTAAAGAAACAAATGATGGATCTAGAGTAGATTTAACTGGCAACAGAAGAACTATTTGCAACACCTGCTATCCAAAAAAATGGGAGCAGTGGTTATGATCTGAAATCATGTAACTTCACGTTGACTCGAAAGATGAGGTGCTGTAGCTTGAGCTTCCATTTTCAATGAGTTCATTTAAGTTGATGCAACATAAATGAGATGCATGGAGTCCAGGGGCTGAAACGTACCAGCCCCTCGATGCCATGGGTCGTGGTGGGGAGGCACATAAAATGCTAGCGGGAGTGGCCCGCCACAACCCATGACGCCGAGAAGGCCCCGCTGGATATTAGCGGCGGCGGCGAGGCCTCAGTGCGGCCCCAATGCCAAATATTTATCATATATATTATAATATCATCCAAATATGTAACTGAGCATTAATAAAATGCAAATTAACTTACCTGCCGACAGCGGCCATCCCACGCCGATTTTACGGCCAACTGGCTGCGACTCGCATGCCTTCAGAAGGAGTTCCGAGCCGAGACATTGCTGGTGAGGGGGGAAGAATAAAATTATCAGGGCAGGGGTGGGGGGGAGGAACAAAATAAGTTTTCTGAGTAGAGGGCAATGAAAAGACCATGGGCGGGGGGGGGGGATGTGGTTTGGGAAAGGGCCACCATCTTGTAATTTATTATAATATAATATCCGTTTAAAAATGTAAATTTTTGCTAAGGGCTTAAAGCCCTTTAAAAATGGCGCCAGTGCCTGTGCAGTGGTGCCGGACGCCTTTGCTGGGGACACGGCAGCCACCCCCTCTTCATCACCAGGGGCAGCCGTTCCGCCCCCTCCACTTAAATCAGCCTCCGCGTGTAACATCGTGCAGGCTGTGCAGCAGGACCTCCATGTCAGAAGCTCGCCACTTTGACAGCATGCTGCCGCGGAGCGCGGCGTGCTGATAAAATACAACCCCAGGTTGTTGAAGATCTCAAACAGGTTTATTACAGCTAGAAATATTATATACAGTACAGAGCTAACTATTTACAGAACGTTACTCTAGGTGTTACAGTTGCAGAGTGACTCTCGCTATGAGTCACATGACTGCATCCTGGTACTTAGCTCATTATCATGCTAAGACCTTAAATGGACATCACTCTAAAGTTAATCATACAACACCATACAGCTTCATTAGAATAGTGTAAGTGGCCAAGGACAGAGATGTCAATAGTTTTGCATTTCTGGTTTGGACATGATAGACTAACATATAAGGTTCTGTTGATATTAGCTCATTTAAAATAATTGCTTCAACTAACAGGGTGATTGAAACAGTGTGGCACAATATTACCACATGTAGATAATGGGCTGAATATTATCAGTGCACGCGCTCTGCGGCAGCATGCTGTGAAAGCAGTAGCCTTCCGACACTGAAGCGCTGCTGCTGAGTCCCCGTGATATTATGCACAGGAGCTCATTTAAATAGAGGGGGCGGAGAGGCTGTCACTGATGGGTAGAGGGGACGGCTGCTGCTTCCCCAGCAATGGCATCCAGTGCCACTGCACAGGCGCCGCACCATTTTTAAAGGGCTTCTAGCCCTGGGGAAAGTCCTGGGGAAAAGTGATGTAAAGAGAGATTTGGGTGTTCAGGTCCATTGTTCCCTGAAGGTGGCAACACAGGTCAATAGAGTAGTCAAGAAGGCATACGGCATGCTTTCCTTCATTGGACGGGGTATTGAGTACAAGAGTTGGCAGGTCATGTTACAGTTGTATAGGACTTTGGTTCGGCCACATTTGGAATACTGCGTGCAGTTCTGGTCGCCACATTACCAAAAGCATGTGGATGCTTTGGAGAGGGTGCAGAGGAGGTTCACCAGGATGTTGCCTGGTATGGAGGGTGACTAGCTATGAAGAGAGGTTGAGTAGATTAGGATTATTTTCATTAGAAAGACGGAGGTTGAGGGGGGACCTGATTGAGGTGTACAAAATCATGAGAGGTATAGACAGGGTGGATAGCAAGAGGCTTTTTCCCAGAGTGGGGGATTCAATTACAAGGGGACACGAGTTCAAAGTGAAAGGGGAAAAGTTCAGGGGGGATATGCGTGGAAAGTTCTTTACGCAGAGGGTGGTGGGTGCATGGAACGCATTGCCAGCGGAGGTGGTAGACGCGGGCACGATAGCGTCTTTTAAGATGTATCTAGACAGATACCTGAATGGGCAGGAAGTAAAGAGATACAGACCCTTAGAAAATAGGCGACAGGTTTAGATAGAGGATTTGGATCGGCGTAGGCTTGGAGGGCCGAAGGGCCTGTTCCTGTGCTGTAATTTTCTTTGTTCTTTGTTCTTCAGTGACATATACATTTTTAAAAGTGCTGGTTTCTGGGAAATAAAAATAAAATTCTAATTCAACTTTAAATCCTGTCTCCCACCACCCAATGGATAATCTATATATAAATTACCCTCTCCCCCCAGAAAAAACTTTAATTGATAACCCGAGCTTCCCCCCTCCCTGAAATTTGTTCTCTTTGAGCCTCAACCCCTTCCCACCATCCCAATAATAACTGTTTTCCCTGCACCCCTCCCGCCCTGATAATTTTATTCCTCCCCCTTCCCACCAGTGTTTCGCCTCAGAACTCCAATGGGGTTCCAAAAGCGTGTGAGTAGTGTTCGGTTAGCCGTAAAATCGGCATGGTAGGGCCTCCGCCATCAGGTAAGTTCATTTGCATCTTATTACTGTTCATTTAAATATTTAGATGAAGGCCCTGCCGCTGAACCGAGACCTCACCATCACCACAAATATCCGGCGGGGCCTTCTCAGCATCGTGGGTCTCGGCGGGCTGCTTCCACTAGCATTTTATGGGCCTCCCTGCCGTGACCCACAGCGTTGAGGGGTTGATAAAATTCACCCAGGGTGTCTCAAGTTTAACAACACTGCTGTTCATTGGAGCCTGTTACACTTTTTTCAACATTTTTCCACAAGATTACCGTTTGAGTACAGTTTTCAGAAACAGCCCAAGTCTCTTGTGAAATAAAGCCTGCATTCTTATTTTCTTGCATGTAACCCAAATGCGACAATTAACTTGTTCTGACACGCTAGATGGTAGAATATAGCACATTGCCAGATCAATGCATACAGGTTCAAAGTAATGGCTGGATTTACTAGAATAATACAAAATGGGAAAAGTATAGGTAAGATACTGTAAAGTAGAAAAATCAAACTTATATTACATGCAAACTTAATTTGAGCTTCACCTACTTCTCTTGGCAAGTTTGTGGGAAGATAGTAGGTAAGTAAAAACTTGAAAAAAGGGAAATTGAAAGTCTGACAAGTAATGCAAAATGCTGGTAAAAATGTTTTGGGATTCTGACTCTTGTGAAGGAGATGTAGAGAATAAATTATGCACACAAATATTCCAAGCTAATTCCAACAGCCATGCCACAGATACATAAACCAGTAAACCACAATTCTGGTTGGAAATTTGCATTGCAATATAAAGCTCGTTGCCTCCTTCTGTGCTGTAATATTTCATTCCATGATTCAGGCAAATAGTGAATTTGAGTAAATGAAACTAATATGATCAGAGGTGAGTTAGAAAGATCAAAATTCTGGTGTTAACAATGCAAAAGTTACAAAAAGAAACATGAGGGGGGCAATGTTAGCTTTCAGTGCTGGCAGAAAATAGGTGGTAGAGGATTGACCACTTATATTTAAATTGCTAACATCTTAACTCCTGCTGTTTCAGGGGATCCATTGCACTTCTCCCAGTGCAGTTTTTCTTTTAAGATTAGGACATTACTTTGTGCATGATCAGCATAGTAATGGATTAAAAACTAGGACATAAGATAATCAAATCTCCAGGACCCGATTGTTTTCACCCCAGAGTATGGTAAGAACTAGATGAGAATTTTTTTTACTCATTCATGGGATGTGGGCGCCGCTGGCCAGGCCAGCATTTATTGCCCCACCCTAATTGCCCTTGAGAAGGTGGTTTTGCGCCACTGCATTAGTCATAATCTTCCAAAGCTGTCTAGAATCAGGAATTGTGCAATTGGATTGGAAAATTGTGAAATGTCACATCATTATTTAAGAAGGGAAGGATTGAGAACCAGGTGACTAAATGACTGTCAGTTTAAACAATCAATTATGAGGAATGTGCTGGAATCTATCATTAGAGGCACTGGAGGTAATTTTAATCCCCAAAAACGGTTGGGTTTGAGTTAGGTGGAATGTTATAATTTTTAAGTTCTCAAACCCAAACCCAAACTGCCTCAAACCCATATAATAAAAGCAAAATACTGTGGATGCTGGAAATCTGAAATAAAAACAGAGAGTACTGGAAATACTCAGCAGGTCTGGTAGCATCTGTAGAGAGAGAAGCAGAGTTAACGTTTCAGGTCCGTGACCTTTCATCAGATGGCGGTGCCGTTCACAATGCCTTCCCGCCTCCCCTGCAATTTTACCAGGGGCGGCGGTGGTGAGAAATGGCCCGCCCGCTCCAGGCCAATCAATGCCCTTAAGTGGTCAATTAACTGCCACTTAAGGGCCTCCTCCTGCAATCGCAGGATTTTACCAGTGGCAGGTAAAGCCTGGTGGCCTCCTTGTGGGCTGTGGGGCACCCTATGCCCACAGAGGGCCGCCCCCCCCCTGAAGCCCTAACCACCCTCACTGAAATATAGTCCCCCTCCCCAACTGACCCCACCTTGCTGGGGTCCAGCTGATAGTCCCCAGCGAGGCCCCAAAACTTACCGCTCTGCTGGGGCCAACGTCCACGATCCTGCTGTTGTCTGGGTGCAGTCCCAGCAGTGGCCACTGCTCCCGGTGGTGCTGCTGGGACTGAGAGTTGCCAGTCTGCTGACTGGCCGGCAACTCTTGGAGGTGGGACTTCCTGCCTCAAAAAGATGGAAGTCCCACCCAAGTCAAATTAAGGGTCTGGTCAGTGTAAAATCTTGGCCCTCCAGGCCTGGCTGAGGTGGGCTCACCCCTGACGTTTGGCCTCCAGCCCAATGTAAAATTCCAGCTGTTAACTCTGCTTCTCTCTCCACTGATGTTGCTAGACCTGCTGAGTATTTCCAGCACTTTCTGCTTCAAACCCACCCACTTGTGGGATGGGCGGCGGGCAACCAACACACTCCCAGGAGAGAGGTACCTCATTTAAATATTTGAGTTTCACGAAATTACTTAATTTCCACATTAATTATCAATTGAACTTGCCACAGAAAGTTAGGGATAGAACTTAACACACCTTTTTCATGGTGAGATTTATGTTCCTGCAACACCACTCAATCTCTCCAGCCCAGAAAGAGAACAATTGAAACTGTGAAGTCTCATTCCTAAAGGTAGTAATTTGTTTTTGGAGATTTTTTTAAATTTAAAATTTATCATGTTTATTTATTTCCTACTTTTCCTTAATTTCTCTTTTTCTCTCTTCATCCAATCTTTCTTTCCTTCTCCCTATTTTTCTTTCCGTACTTGATTTGACTCTAATTCACCCTTTTCAGTGCTCTGTTTCTTAATCCATAAATCTAATTTATTAATGATTGTTGGTCTGGTCATTCACTAAAGTCCCAGATGCCCTGTTGCCCTTGCCACACTATTACCAGCTTGCACTCCCAGCAACTTGCAGGGCAATGTTTTATTGAGCTTAAGTCTAACTCACGTCTAATTAATGGAGCAAGCCCACGCCCCTCTCCAGCAAAATCTGGGCCAGTAAGGTTACAGCTGCCAAGCCTCACATGTTGAGTATGAAATTTATATAATTTATTATCCAGGCATACTGTCACATATGCATCTCTTAAAGAGAATCATGTACTTCACACAATGGTAAATTTCACTGTCACTTGTTTGTCACTCAAGCTTTGAGGATGTTATAAGAGACAACAAAGGTTCAGAGAGGAAGGAGGACTGCCTTTTAGACAGAGTCCTGAAGGTTAAACTTAGATAAAACAGAGGAGGGTTGCAATCTTTTGGTTAGATGGGTACCTTCCTCAGAAGGCAGCCGCAGAGCAAGGTAGTGAAGCAAGTTAGCACAGTGTCTGTGGTCAGGGAGTTGTTGCTGAGGGTATACAAAAAGTTTAAGTAATTGAAGATGTTAAGCAGGTTAGTTTCACCTTGTGTGCTTTTCTCTACTGCTACAATATGTTAGGACCATAATGTGATGGAAACCACAGGTGCCAAATGGAAACATTAATTTCGTCATATGGAACACTATTTGAACTTTTATTGGACATTGAACAGAACTTATTTTTTAAAAAACACAGCGTTGAACGGCTGAAAACATGGCTGCACATTTGCATCTGAGAGAAAGTCACATAGAGAGACAATGGGAGTGCTCCCTGATTCAATTAGCGAGATGGGTTTTGTCAATAGTGATGAGCAAAAGAGATTGAGAGCCATTGTCTGTGTAAGAGCCAGCACACCACTCATCCCCATGCCCACCCCGCCCCACTGAAGAATCAACAACCTTCGCAGAAGAGCTGGCCAACCTAGGAATTGATTGAATAGTGCTTCAGTAAGGTTTGGGGCAGACTTCAATTGTACTTCAAGAAGAAAGCACCACTTTCTCCCTGTCTCTCTCTCAAGCAACGTTCCAGGGACCCATGGAAGCAACTTAAGCCTCAAGACAGAGGACCCTTTTTCAGCCTTCTGGTACCAGTGAAACAAGTTTGAAAGTGTGCACTGAGCCCCAGCGAGAACCACAAGACTAAACTTCAATCAAGGTCTTTACATCCAAACCAAACACAGTAACTGAATTCCATTTACTACTCCAAACACGACCCCCCCCCCCTTCTTAATTGTTTCTCTTCCTCTGTATCTATTTGTGTTACGTCTTTATGTTGTTTTCTGGTTTCCAGATGCTGGAAAGAATCACATTCTAAACTTGCAAAAAAGCTGGAGTCAGTATTTACAGCACCATGCTGTCTGCTATAGAACCTGATTCAACTGGTTGTTGTGCAACATACAACAGTGCAGCTGTGAATGTGCTCCCCCCCCCACCCCCGCCACTGGAACACTTACACATAACAACTAGTTCCTAGCTAATTAGTTCCTAATACTTTACAGATAGTATAACAATATATAACATCCCTCTTTCTTTAAAACATAATGCCCCTATATCAATATAATTGTCAATATAAATAAAGAAGATTATCATCCGACTTGTGGAAATAATCTGAACCCCTTTTCAGAGTCTTTTATACCGTGTATTCTTTAAAAAAATATATTATTCACGGTATCGCTTGACTGGTAAGATGTTCTGCCTCCATCTTGTAGATTTGGCATTTGTTGCTCTCAGTGGTGAGTTGGCACGCTGTATAGGCAATGCTGTGTCACTTGCTGGTGATGTTGTTAATATTGTCTCGCTGGATAATGATGTTTCCAGTGTTGTTGATGGTCTTTTCATAAGATCATAAGAACTAGGAGCAGGAGTAGGCCGTCCGGCCCCTCGAGCCTGCTCCGCCATTCAATAAGATCATGGCTGATCTTTTCGTGGACTCAGATCCACTTACCCGTGCTCCCACCGTATCCCTTAATTCCTTTATTGTTCAAAAAGATATCTACCTTAGCTTTAAAGACGTTTACTGAAGAAGCGTCAACTACTTCACTGGGCAAGGAATTCCATAGATTAACAACCCTCTGGGTGAAGAAGTTCCTTCTTAATTCAGTCCTAAACCTGCTCCTTCTAATCTTGAGGCTATGCCCTCTTGTCCTAGCTTCACCTGCCAGTGGAAACATCCTCTCTACTTGTATCTTATCTATTCCCTTCATGATTTATATGTTTCTATAAGATCCCCCCTCATTCTTCTGAACTCCAATGAATATAATCCCAATCTACTCAGTCTCTCCTCATAAGCCAACCCCCTCAACTCCGGAATCAACCTAGTGAACCTCCTCTGCACCCTCTCCAGTGCCAGTATATCCTTTCTCAAGTAAGGAGACCAAAACTGCACACAGGACTCCAGGTGCGGCCTCACCAGTACCTTATACAGCTGCAACATAACCTCTCTGCTTTTAAACTCAATCCCTCTAGCAATGAAGGACAAAATTCCATTTGCCTTCCTAATTACTTGCTGTACCTGCAGACCAACCTTCTGCGATTCATGCACAAGGACACCTAGGTCCCTCTGCATAGCAGCATGCTGCAACTTTTTACCATTCAAGTAATAATCCTTTTTCCTGTTACTCCTACCGAAATGAATGACTTCACATTTATTAACATTGTATTCCATCTGCCAGACCTTTGCCCACTCACTCAATGTATCTATGTTCCTCTGCAAAGTTTCACAGTCATCTGCACATTTTGCTCTGCCACTCATCTTAGTGTCATCTGCTAACTTTGACACCCTACACGTGGTCCCCAACTCCAAATCATCTATATAAATTGTAAATAATTGCGGTCCCAACACCGATCCCTGAGGCACACCACTAGTGACTGATTGCCAACCAGAATAGCACTCATTTATCCCCACTCTCTGCTTCCTGTTAGTCAACCAATCCTCTATCCATGCTAATACTTTTCTGTTGTTCCAGCTTAGGTGTAAGTCGAATATGGATTCTGTTCTTTCTCATTTGGTTACTGGTTTCGCTCTCGATGATATATGACCTAGGAGTCTCAGTTTCACCAACAACCTTTTGTTGGGCTCAAGGTTTTCATGACTGGATCCTGTATATGTACAGTTTGTCCTTTCAACAGCTCGGTTAGGGATTTAGAATATTTGTTGAAGTGTTGCTCTCCTCTTACCTGTGCTTCAGTGAGTTGTTGTCTCACTTACTCCTGGTCACTTGAAGGATGTATTTTGCTTGGCAGAGTTGTCTTATATTTTCTTCCATTTGACAGCTCTGCAGGTGATTTCATGTCAGCCTTGAGAGGTGTGGATCAGAGTGACAATAAGGCCAGGTTTGGGTCTCCCTTCGTCTCTTGGCATTTTACAAGTGTTCTTTTGACTGTCTAGACATGTCTTTCTATAAATCCATGTCCCCGTGGGTAGTGTGGTGATGAGGTGATGGTGTTGAACCCATACTGGTCAGCAAATTCCTTAAATTCTCAGGATGTAATTTGGGTGCCATTGTCACATATTAACCTTTCAGGAATCTCATGCTCAGCGAACAGAACTCGTACTGCTGAGATGATAGTTGTAGCTCTCAAGTCTTTCATCCTCCGGATAAAAGGGAATTTTGAGTAATAGTCTGTGACTATAAGATTATGTGTGAATAAATTGACTCCTACAGTATGCAATGGTCTGGGTGATACATCAGTAGCTATCATCTCTTTCTGTTGTGAGTTTCTGTACTTCTGACATACATTGCATGTAGACACCATATTTTCGATATCTTTGTATATGCCTATCCGTACACAGTTGATTTGGCTCTGAGCTTACACTTCTCCATTCTCATATGGCCTTCGTGTATCTCTTGGAGAGGTTCTTCCTGCATTGTTTTGGGTATTATTATTCTGGATTCAGCCAGCAGAATACAATCTTCTAGTGAGATGTCATCTCTGATAGACCAGTACTGCCGTATTGCTGGCTGTGTGTGCTGTATCTTATCAGGCCATCCCTGGATCATTTGCTGAGGTAGCATCTGTAATTCCTCATCTTTGCTGTTCTCATCTCTAGTTTGACTCAGTTTCGGTGGTATTAGTTCACTAGGTGATGAATCTTTATGCCTAGATCTTCTATCTCATGTTTCTCCTGTGGTGACAACTGAGATAGGGTGTCTGCCAGCACCATTTCACTTCCTGGCTTATATTTCAGAGTGAAGTCATAACGCTGAAGCCTCAAGAGTAACCTCTGCAGTCTTGCTGGTGCTTTACATCGATTTTTCTTGTAGATCTGTTCCAGTGGACAACGATCATTCTCCACTGTGAACATTCTCCCATAGAGATATGTGTGGGACTTCTCACATCCATACACGACTGCTAAAAGCTCTCTCTCTATGTTGGCATATCTTGTCTCAGCTGATGTTAGAGCTTTGGACGTAAATGCTATTGGCTTTCCCTATTGTACCAGGGCTGCTCCCAGTTCTTTTGTGGAAGCATCTGCTTGCAGGTTTCTTTCTGTCGTAGTATGACAGACTTGTCTTCTTGCATACTACCTTTTTGAATTTGTTGAAACTACCCTCATGTGACTCCTGACCACTGGTACTCTACATCTTCTTTCATCAGCTCCCGCAGGTTTGCTGTGTATTCCGACATGTGCGGAATAAAGGAGCTCATGTATTGTATCAAACCAAGGAAACTTCCAAACTCTCTCTTATCTCTTGGGGCTTCCAACCCCGAGATGGCTGAGATTCTTTCAGGGCCCGGCTTAACTCCGTCAGGTGTGTACACCATTCCAAAGAACTGGCATTCTGTCACTTTCACGAGGCATTTGTCTGTGTTTAGTTTAATCCCAGCTTTCCTGGTTCTCTCCATGCTTCATGTAGATGGTTGTCATGATCTTTTCCATCAGCTATGCTGACTGCTCCTTTGCATTCCCTGTATGTCTCGTCTACTTTCTGTTGGAACACATCCTGGCTCACTTTGAGGCCAAAGGATAGACGTAGGAATTTGTACAGTCTAAAGGGTGTGTTGAATGTTGTCAACAGTGAAGATTCTGCTTCTAGCTTCACATTCCAGTAGCCATTTCTGGCATCAAGCTTGCTGAAAATTTTTGCCCCTGCCTGTGCTGGTGTGATTTCTTCCAGTGTTGTAATATGGTAGTGATCCCCTTTTATTGCTTGGTTACGATCTTTGGGATCTAGGCAAATTCTTAGCCATCCATTTGGCTTCTCTCTCACCATGATAGAATTTACCCAATCTGTAAGCTCTGTGACTCTTGGAGATCACCTTCTTTTCTTCCATTTCTTGGAGCTCTCTTTCAAGCTTTCCTTTTAGTTCTATTGGTACTTTACATGAGGGATGAATCACTGGCTCCATTGTTGGGTCGATAGTGATGTGATACTCAAAATCTTCGAAGCATCCAACCATCTCATCAAAACACTCTGGGTACATTTGTACCAGATCTTCTTTGCTTCTGATCGGAGGGCACTTTTCAACGGGTGTACTATCTTCAACCCTCAGTGTCACCTCCTTCATCTCATGGTTTACTGAGATAATCTGCTGCTCTTCACAACTGCTCAACCCCAGGATAGCTGGACCATCTGTTTCTGTGACACAGAACATACAGCTAACCTCTTTTCCTTGGTGTGTCCCTCTGATTTGAGTTGTTCCCAGCTGTCGAATCTCATTTCCCCCGTATGCTGTTAGCATGACATTGCTTGGTTTCAGAGCACCTCTCCTTGGATAACCATTTTTCTCCATATTTTCAGAAAAGATTTTCCGGTATAGTCTGAGCGGAATGTTGTTACTCTGCGCTCCAGTATCAATCTTCACCTTCAGATTTATCGTTGTGGGCTTATTTCTGAGCCTCTTCCTGATCTGAATGGTTGTGTGTATTTTCTTTCTCTGGGAACAGTCACATCCAGACATTTTGTGCAATTCTATGGTTCCTATGTCTAGCATGTTCTTAAATCCTTCGCCATCTTCCAGGATATGGATGTTTTGGTTTCTTTCACTATTCCTTTGCCCTGTTACTCTGGCTCTGATGACTCATCTACCACCTTCTTGCCTTGTTCTGCACATCTTTTGCCAGCAATTGGTTTTTCCGCAAGCTCTGCAGATTGATCCACATGCGGGACATTTCCTTCTGTCTGCCAATTCACGTGGTCGTCCACAGCTCCTGCACATCTTTCTCTCTGTCTGGTGTAGATTCTTTTAGTTGCTGTTTCACTGCATCAACCCTGCTGCCTGTCTCTTGGCTTAACTGAAGGCTAGCCATTTGGGAGGTCAGAGTCTTCATCTGAAGACTAGTTCTGAAGAAGGGTCACTGACCTGAAACTTTAACTCTGCTTCTCTCTCCACAGACGCTGCAAGACCTGCTGAGTATTTCCAGCATTTCTTGTTTTTATTTCAGATTTCCAGCATCCACAGTATTTTGCTTTTATATCAGTCTTCATCTATCTGCTTGTGGCTTTATGTGCTCTGGCAGTGTCTATAGCCTGCGATAATTTGAGCTTGTTCTGTCCGATTAGAGCTTTCTGTACTTCAGGACGTGAAGAACCCAAATGAGCTGATCTATCAGCTGTTCATCTGTGTCCTTAAATTTACATTTTCTGGCTGCATTTTCAATCTTGCTACAAAATTGTCAATAGGCTCACCTAGTTCCATCTGAGGCCTTGAAATTCATATCGGTATATCCGATTATTTGATTTTGGCTGGAGATGAGTGCTGAATCTTTCAAAAATTTTGTCTGGGTTTCTGCTGTCCTCTTTGCTTAGGTCCCAGCTGTTAAATAAATGTAATCCGTTATCTCTGGCCAGCAGAAGGATATAACTGACCCTCTCTACTTCACTGGTGCCTTTTAGGAAGCTACTGAATGCCAAATCGCACTTTTGTTTAAACTTCTCAAATGCCTCTACGACATCATCAGCTTCCCAATTCATTACAAGCTGAAGCTGTGCATTCATTACTGTCCCGGCTGATATTTCATTTTTGTTTTTGCACAAGTCACTCAGTTATTCTTTCTCTCTCTCTGCCACTAATTTGGGACAATTTTCTCAATTTTATGCTTTTAAAAATGTTATAGGTTTACTCACAGACATTCGCTGTCACCATGTTACATCTTATGTTGTTTTCTGGTTCCCAGATGTTGGAAAGAATCACACTTTAAACTTGGAAAAAAGCTGAAATCAGTCTGTTTATTTACAGCACCATGCTGTCTGCTGTAGAACCTGATTCAACTGATTGTTGTGTAACATATAACATGACTCCCCAGTGCAGCTTTGAATATGACCCCCCACTGGAACACTTACACATAACAACTAGTTCCTAGCTAATTAGTTCCCAACACTTTACAGATAGTATAACAATATATAACATATATAACAATTTGTGTGATTATCGCGTGTGCATGCTCATGTTGTTGCGTAGCAATTTTAACTGAGTTAGCGTGTTAAGGTTAATAAACTTGCACCTTTCTTGTTTAAACCTAAGAAGCCTGTCTGATTGGTTCATTTACAATTATAATTGGAGAGCAGTGAGCAAGGACTCACTGAGGTGAAGCTAAAAACACTGTGTTTTAAAAGTTAAAGCCTGTTATGGTCAAACCAGGAAAGGGGCCAGAGGGGAGCCTCAGACCCCTTCCTCACCTGTTTGTAACAATAAACTTACACTTCTATCTTCACCAGCTGCCTCTACATATGGGAAACTTCATCATTAGAGAACCTTTTGGTCTATCTTACACCACCATAATGCAGTTATTCATAATGCACTTATCAGATTCCAAAGAAACTTATCAATGATAGCCATAAGATAACTTGCCAGCACCTGAAATGATGATAACAATATCTTGTATTTATACAGCACCTCTAATGTGATAAAATCTTCCAAGGCATGTTATCATACAAAATTTGACACCAAGCCACATAAGGAAATATTAGGTCAGATGACCAAAAACTTTGTCAAAGATGTAGGTTTAAAGGAGCACCTTAAAGAAGGATAAAGCAGTAGAGAGGCGGAGAGATTTAAATAGGGAATTCCAGAGATTAGGGCCTTAGCAGCTGAAGTCACAGCCATCAGTGGTGAAGCGATTAAAATTGGGAATATTCAAGAAGCCAGAATTGGTGGAGTGCACGGAACTTGGGGGTCTGTAAGGCTGTAGGAAATCACAGAGATGTGTGGGGGGTGGGGGGGAGGACAATGGAGCGATTTGCAGTCAAGGATGAGGATTTTAAATTTGAGGCATTATTTAACTGGGAGCCAATGTAGGTCAACTATGAACAGGATGACAGGGTGAACAGGACTTGATGCAAGTTAGGACACATGCAGCAGTTTTGAATGACCTCAAGTTTGTAAAGGGTAGAACTAGAGAGTTTGGCTAGGAGTGCATTTGAATTGTCAAATCTAGAGATATCAAATAATGGTTGAGGGTTTCAGCAGCAGATAAGCTGAGGCAAGGGCGGAGTTGGGAGATGTCACTGGGTGGAAATAGGCGGTCTTAGTGATGGTGTGGATATATGGTAGGAAGTTCTTCTCAATGTCAAATATAACACCAAAGTTGTGAACCGTCCGGTTGAGTTCAAACAGTTGCCAGGGACTGGGATGGAATCAGTGGCAAGAGAAAGGAGTTTGTGACTGGCACCAAAGACAATGGGATCTGTCTTCCCAATATTTAGTTGGGGAGGTTTCTGATCATCCGGTAGGTGATGTCAAACAGGCAGTCTGACAGTTTAGAGACAGTGGAGGGGTCTAGAGAGGTGGAGGTGAGTCTGAGTTGGGTGTCTTCAGCGTACATGTGGGAACTGACACCGTGTTTTTGGATGATGTCAATGAGGGGCAGCATGCACATGAAAAATAGGAGGGGGCCAAGGATAAATCCTTGGGGGTCAAAGCAGTGCAGGAGAGGAAAAGAAGCCATTGCAGGTGATTCGCTGGCTGTGACTGGATAGATAAGAATGGAACCGCTCAGCCGGACAATGGTGGAGATGTCTTGAAGTTGAAATTCATGGTCAACTGTATCAAAGGCCGTAGACAGGTCAAGAAGGACAAGGAGGGCTCATTTACCATGGGTGGCGCAGTGGTGCAATGGTTAGCTGTGCAGCCTCACAGCTCCAGCAGCCCAGGTTCAATTCTGGGTACTGACTGTGTGGACTTTGCAAGTTCTCCATGTGGGTTTCAGCTGGGTGCTCTGGTTTCCTCCCACAGCCAAAGACTTGTAGGTTGATAGGTAAATTGACCATTGTAAATTGCCCCAAGTGTAGGTGGGGATGTGGTAGGGAATATGAGATTAATGTAGGATTAGTATAAACGGGTGGTTGTTGGTTGGCACAGACTTGGTGGGTTGAAGGGCCTGTTTCAGTGCTGTATCTCTAAATAAAGTAAATTTATCACAGTCAACTAGGATGTCATCTGTGACTTTGGTAAAATCAGTTTTGGTGTTTTATTTAATTGTATATTTAGGCAACTTAGGAACAGAAATAAACAGATATGATATTCTCCCTTTTGTAATATAATGTAATATAGGGTTGTTACAGGGCAGAATATGTAAATAGACTGTGAGCATCAGCACAGGAAGTGATGTAATGTAATCTGTACAGTACCTCGTGGAGAGTTGTAGTGGAAGCCTTAGATGCAAGAAGTGTTTAAATAAACTCCTATTACTTTAACTGTCAGACTCATATATTATGCCTTAATAGTTATCAGAATATTGTATGGTGGCAACGGTAAACTAAAGATAAGATGGATAAATCTTTTCCCTTACTGGAAAACTTCAAAAAGGTAGTTGGACTGAACCAAGCTGAGGCATGAACAAAATGGGTCCGGAGGTTTGCAAGGTATCGTACTGCATCGGGTCTTGTGCAGAAGCCAGACAAGAAGCAGGTCAGTATGCTATTGTCTGCAATGGGGGAGTGTGCAGAGAACATCCCCATTACTCAAGGCATAGCTGAAGAGAAGGCTACTTATGAAGAAGTTATTAAGGCACTCGAGACTTACCCTAATGTAAGGAAAAATGTAATTGTGAAGCGCGCCAAATTTAATAAGTGTACCCAGCAGAAAGGGGAGAGCGTTGATTCATTTATCAATGATTAATATAAACTCACTGAGGATTGTGAATACAGCAGCTCATGGGAATAGTTGATTAGAGACAGGATATGGTCAGTGTAGTAGATAATGCCCTTTCAGATCATCTACAGTCAAGGGATGATCTCACGTTAATGAAAGCAAGTCAGTTGAGCAGGCAAGCAGAAGTTAGAAAGTTTAACCGATTTGCTGTTGAAGGAGACAGGGAGAGTCCGATATTGAGAGTAGCAGACTCCACTGAATTTGTTAAGAAAACAAATGAGAAAAATGGTGCTCAAAGACAAAAAAGGCGGAAAGAGCATCTAGAGGTAGCAGCAACCAATTGTAGTAGGTGTGGCTGAGTGAGGCACAAGTGGGAAAATTGCCCAGCCAAAAAAGCGGAGTGCTTTTCATGCAAGAAGAGGAGACGCTTTCAGTCAGTGTGTCGCAGTATAAAACCAGCGCTGCATATAATTAAAGGAAAATCCTGCGAGAACAAAAAAGTTAATGAAGTACATGATGTACAAGGGGCCAGATCTTGCTCTCTGCCCAGCGTTGGGTTCGGTGGCAGGGGTGGGGGGGTGGTGGAATTATAGCGGCAGTGGCCTGCCACGGAACCCTTAGATGCAAGACGTGTATAAATAAACTCCTATTACTTTAACCGTCAGACTCTTATATATTCTGTACTGATAGTTATCAGAATATTACACCTTTTAGCTCTGAAGTGATTTTTGTGTCAATGAACTACTCTCAGTAATCCTGTAGCATCAACATTCATGTGGTCCTGATAGCCATAGTTCCCTATTTAAAAGAAAAGAAAAGCAGAGGGCTGAATTTTAACCCGTTGGGATGGGCAGGTGTCAGTGCGTGCAGGATGCTAAAGAAGCAGAAAATGCCAGCATGTCGGGAAGCTAGCAGGAACCCACCATTAATTGTATACTAATTGTATTTAATTATATGCTGGTGGTAGGCATTAACTAGGGATTCACTTATGCCCCTATAAAAAGGAACAGATCGGAATTATGGCGGTTGGGTGAGGAGGTGCATGTTTGTAATGTGTATCTCTGTAAATAAATATAATTGTTTTTAAATACTGGCTCCAGTTCTATCCTTCAACACCTAGTTTCTGGAATGCATTCTGCATTTAACTTGTGCATATTTGTTAGCATGTGGGAAACCTCTGTGGGACAGGCTGATCTGCTATTAACATAAGTCCTTTTTTTCTTTTTCTGATGCAGCACTTGAGACCTTAACCCAGGAGGTGGAAGGATAGAGAGTGGTCCTGTTTCTGCAAGGGCCAGGAGGCCCTCCAGGCACACACTGCAAAGGGAATGAGTCTAATTCCCTTTGGAATGCCTCGTTTGAACCTGCCTCCTCCACACTCTCAGGCAGTGCATTCGAGATTTTAACCACTCGCTGTGTGAAGAAATTTTTCCTCATGTCGCTTTTGCTCCTTTTGCCAATCACTTTGGGATGGATCTTGTTCTCCTCCCGGCTTCAAGTTCCGTGGCAGGGTTGGGGTGGAGGGGGGGGGGGGCGGAAAATCAGAGCGGCCATGGGCCCCCACGGAACCCAACACCGGGATTGCCGGGCTCGATCCTCCCGGTGGTGGGGAACCTCCGTGGGGACCCCTCCGCTGCTCTGTGACGGGACCCGAGTTTGCATATTTAATAAATTACATCTTTGCAGGAATTAAAATGTAATCCGCAGCGATCTTACCTCCAATTCCCAATCTTCAGCCAATGTGTGGTGCTCATCGCCTTCACTTTCCTGTCCAGGGAAAGCTGGCGCCACCAAGGTGGGGAAGGGGTCAACTCTGCACTATGTAGTTTATGGCGGTGGGGGGGGGGGGGGGGTTGCTGGGTGCGGTTGGGGAGGAGGTCAACTCTGCACTATGTAGTGTATGGGGGGGGGTGGCAGGGAGAAGGTCAGCTCTGCAATATGTAGTGTATGGGGGGGGGGGGTGGGGAAGGGGTCAAATCTGCATTCTGTTGTGTATGGGGGAAAAGGGGTCAACTCTGCATAACGTTGTGCTGTTTGCAGGGCGGGCAGCCTTTTAAAAATGGCGCCAGCACCTGATCGAATATCAGGTGACACCGTCAATGGTGTTGCCAAGGCCACAAGATTAGGGGGGGCAGGGTTGCGGGGGGGGGGGGGGGTCGCTGTGCATATGCTATGTAGCCGCTGGACACATGATCACGGCGGAGCGGGGCCCATGCATGGAGGTGGGAGAACAAGATCCAGCCCATTAAATCTGTGCCCTCTCATTCTCGATCCTTTCATGAGTGGGAACAGCTTTTCCTTATTCACTCTGTCCTCTCAAATCCCACTTCAGCCTCATCCTATTATCTGGCATCAAGTGCAAGCTGCAGAAGGTGCGACCATGGACCTCTTGATTTCCACCCAAACCCCTGCCCCAAACCTACCCCTCCCCTGCATTTATGCTTGCAGACACCCAAGACCTGCTAGCCAACAAATGCAGGCTCACCAAGAACAGCACGAGAAAGACAAGACGTCTGACAAAGGAGCACCATCACTTGATCTGACACTCGCAGTCACTAGCTCAGATACTGATACTGCATATGCTTTAGAAGGTAGTATAAAGGCAGGATCAGCACATGGTGAGTTACCGGGCAGAAGTGGGCTGCAGCCAGGCTGGGGAAAGGATAGCATGTGTTCCAGCTCTCTGGAGAGCGAGGACACAAATGATTTCTACTGCAGAGGCCTGAGATGAGGACTTTGATGGGCAGCATACAGGAAAATGCTGATTGCACAAAAAGATGTTTGGTACATTGGGAGGCCTGCCACGGAGCCTGCTGTCACTGTCAGGAGCATCGAAGAGTCTGGCTCCAGCTTGCCATTGGGCTTCACACAAAGCTTAAAAAACATCGCTTCCAGCATGGAAATGGTGGTCAACTCCATGACAGCCTTGTGGACCTAGCTATGTCTCAGTGCTGCAATGGAAGCTGAGACTGAGGTCATAAGATCCATGCTGGTTGCTATGCAAGCCCAGCTTGGTGCCAAACATTCTTAAACCGTTGCCATCATGGCTGCAGATGCCAGAGCTCAAAGAGGCATACAGGCTCTCACAGCAATCCAACAATCTGTGCTCCAGCAGATTATTAGGATTGCCAAGGTGCTGTCCGGGGGATTGACTGTCTCCATGGTGCATCAACCTGCTGTCTTCTCTCAGGATGACAGCCTTTGTGATCCGACAACTGCCACTCCACCTTTCTGCTGCCTGTCAGCCAGCCAGCCCAGACTGTTGTCGCCCATACCAAGGTAGTGCAGTCCAAAATCAAGCCCTCAAGGGCTTACTGTAAGGCCATCTGTAGTTTCCCGCAGAGAGAGTCAGCAGCCATGCACCAGCCATGCTGCAGCCACTGGGGTGGCACTGTGTAGCAACACTAGAACAGGCAAAGGTAATGTACCAGTTCGGGTTTGTATGTATTATTGGCCATGTTGTTGAAAAAGTTGTTATGGAATTTTTTTGGTAGTATTTTTTATTTCAGGATTTTGACCAAGAGGGCACTGTAATGATCTGTAGCAGTGGGATGGAAAGGTGCATAATTTTGGAGCTGAGGTGATGTGGTGATGTGTTTAGCAGAACCAGAGTTTTATTAACCACTCATGGATAGCCTGTCTGGAGTAATGGGTTCCTGGATGCCTCGTCTCTTTCTCCTCCTCCTCTTCTTCGCCCCCCCCCCCTCTTCTTCCTCCTCCTCTTCTTACCCCCTTCCTCTTCCTGAGGTCCTCACTGAAGGCCTGCTGGCAAGGACAATACCCTCATGAGATTCAGGTTGTGTATCACACAGCAGACCACCACATATTTGGAGATGTGCTATGATAAGTATCGTAGGGCTTGGAACCATTGTTTTACAAGGCCAGTGGTTTGCTCCATGCTGTTCCTGGTGGCAGCAAAACTCGTGTACACATGTTTAGTGATGGAATGGAGCCATGAGCCACGAGTAATGCGGGTATCCCTTGTCACCAGGCAGCCGCCCTCTGGATGTCGTGATGGCTTGAATGTGGCAAGAACGGCTGACTGGTGCAGGATGTAAGCATCCTAGATACTGCTAGGATAGCAGGCAAATTGAACTCAACTCCATCAAAAAGTTCAGCAGTACCTCCTTCTGACTCCTTTAAAGAGCACTCATGAGGGGGTCCCTTGTACAGCTGAGCATGTTCAGCTGAAAATTTTAAGAGAGGGCATTAGCAGGACCTGTGAGGACCCAAATGGCAGGTCGAATGCCAAATCAGTGTTAGATGCTGAGTGACGACACAATCTGCCCACTCTGCATGTTTCAAGTAGAGGCAGGGGTGGGAGCACAAACTCAGTCATCTGGCGAGAGGACAAGAGAACTCGTACTCCACGGAGCCACTGTCACTCTCCTGGGATAGCACCTCAATATCCTAGTCCTCTTTGGCGAGCAGATTGCTGGAGTGCTGTGATGCCTTGGAAGCCCTTTTGAACAGTGGTTTCCGCAGCTACGATGGCAGCAGGCTGAAACTGCAGGGCAGCAAGCTGACATTGCAAGACAGCAGTCTGAGCTTCTGCTGCATCACTCAGATGTTGCTGCTGGTGCTGCAATGGAAGCTGAGACGTTGGCCATGAGATTTTGCATCATGGCTGGTTCTGCTGTTGGAGGTGGCCACCCATTGCATGCTGGAAAAGATGATCTCCAAACTCTGTGCACAGCCCTGTGCCAAGTTGGTGCTGGACTCTTCCATGGTCCTTGACATTGAACAGAAGCTTCCAAGAATTTGTGCGTTACATCCATCAGCCTTCTTTTGCAGCCTGGCTCATTGAAGTTGTTATATGTTTTGTTCTGTAGGCTGCCACTATTTTGAGTTTAGCCAGATAGGTTCTTAGACTGTAATATTTAAACATTAATATTTATTTCATAACAACTATATACACTTCACACTAGCCAGCCTGACTCCTTCAAAAGCCACACTGTATCTGTTCTTGAGTCTCTCCCACATGACCTCTTACATCATCATGGTGGGCGGCATTCTTTACTCTCACTCAACATTAACCCTTTCAGACCCTTCTACTACATCTTCCCCACCCCCCTGCAAGTCTTTAGCCAAATATATATTTACATACATTACATTTTTATTTACAAACTAACCCATCTCCCCCAAGTCTCCGACTTCATAGATTCATAGAGGCGTCACAACTCTCCCTGATCTTCCTGTCATCAGATGTGGAAGATTGGTAGTCTTTCTCTGATCTCTTGTATCTTGACTTGGACTTACTTCATTGAGGTCTGTAGTGCTTTCTGAGTTTCTGGTTAAACATTTGATTCACCTAAATGTATGACTGCTTGACGCCTTTGCTGTAAAGGAATAAGATTCCTTCTATTTCTCCAGATAGTACCTTCTTGAGTTCGTAGTATATAAGGTCGCTGTTGATTCTCCTATTTCTGGAGGATTAGTCCTTCTCTATTTTGGTCTCGTACCCATACTTTTTGCCCTTCTGACAATTTCGGTAGGTTTCTGGTACAGTACCTCCTCTTATAGCTATGGGTTTGTTTCTTTCTATGCGACTGTTCTTTGTCTTGTACTCTCTGATCCTGTCTGTGAACTGAACATACAATTTGAAATCAGTTCTTCAATATCCTTTGTGATTCATGGCCACCACACGGATGCCTGAGCCTGTGCTCTACATTTAGTTATGCCCATATGACCCTGGTGTATTTTGTTCAATATGTCTACTCTGAGTGACTCTGGAATTATCAATCTCTTGTCATTTACCAATAAATTATTCACCATGGTAAAGTATTCTATATTCGAAGATTTTTCATCCTCTTATCCTTGGGACTCTGTTGTAGCCAACCTTGCTCACAATTTTGGTGGATTGATGGACATAGATGCATTCTTCATCTTGCCTCTGTGCCTGAAGAATTTGTTAGACTTGCCTCTTCCCAAGTTCTCTGCCTATGTAGAACTCCTGCAGGAATTTGCTGCATTTATCTTTCTTGCATGGCAGGCTGTGCTGTGTTGTGCGGGTTCTCTCTCCATTGGGCAGGCTCTCTGGCAGAGAGTTCTGCAATGCTCAGGTCAGGGTGGGGTCTCTCCCTGTGTCCCAGCTCAGACTCCCTAGACCTGTGAACAATTTTGGGCATTCCTCTTGCACGTGACTCCTAGATTCTTGTTGTTTGACTGCTTCTACTTGCTGTATAAGATGAAGATCAATACAGGCTCTTCTACTTAAGAGTGAGAACTCTGATTTCTTAGGACATACAGTGTTTCTAATATCTGTTTTCCCTTGTACTGAAGTGTGTTGTGTTATGACCAGGTGAGAAAGGGATCTAGCAGTTCCCTCTCAGCCTTTTCCTGGTTTAACTGTAACAGGGTTTAATTTTGTGAATACACAACGCGACCACGCTAGCATGCATAGGCGATAAACACACATGTAGATAGAGACAGAAAAAGTAGAAAGAATAAAAGGGAAAAGTTTGAGGCAATAGCTGGATGTATTTACAGTCCTTTGAGTTCAATGTGGAGTCTTTGGTTACTGGTAAGTCTTCTGTTCATTGGGGCCCTATGCACGCTTTAATTTGTTTCGATGTAGGAGTCTTTTCTCTCTTGAGGTTTAAGTGACTTCAGTGGGTCCGGAGGTTTGTGAGAAAACGAGAGAGAGCCAGCCAGGAGAGAGGCTCTCTTGTTCCAGGTTCAGTTGCAATCTGCAGTCTGGCTTCAAACTGTCCTGAGTGTAGTTCAAAAAGCCTGGGCCAGCAGGTTAGTCATGTGACAAGCTGGTTTAACCACTCCTGCGTTTGTGGATTCTCCATCTTAGCAGACACTGGAATGCGAGCTTTCTTACACCTTCAATGTATGATGATCAAAATCCATTTGGGTTAATTGAATCAGGGAGTAGTTGCTTTGTCTCTCCAAGCACTGTCTGTTAGTATGCAAATATCCTCCAACCAAATGTCTGGTGATCTCTTTAAACAAGTCATTTATTCACTCCAGCAAAAATGTAAAATTAATGTTCATATGACAAAATGAATATGCCTCATACTTGGCAGGTGGGTGTCTTCATGACACCCAGCAGAATGAAATGCGATTTTTAAAAGAGCATATCATTAAAAGGGACCAGAGAGAGGATAAGTACAGGAAAACACACATGCATCTCTCTCATTCATTTAGAAATCCTAACCATTGTTACAGCCTGTCTTTTCTTGGTAGCTGTGCTGCTTTAAACTGCCCTTTTTGGCATCCCAATAAACATGTGCTTTTTGGGGAAGTTTTTCTGTTTGCACATTTCCAGGACTGCCTAGGATGTCTTTGTTCCTGTTGAGATCTGAAGGGGAAGGGTTAGATTTAATGAGCCGTAAGTGGGGTTCTGCTCATGGGCATCGGAAGTGGGTGGTTCTACTTTGAACTGTCTTGCTTTGATGAGTCATGCAAGGGCTTTTCACCCCAGGGGATGGTTGGTTCCCTTTTCTCCTGACTGCGGGGGATGATTCCTTGATAATCTTCCCTTTGTCCTCTGGGACATTCCTGCTTGAAGTTATTTGTCCAGATTCTACTGCACATCCCTGCGGCACTTTGACTAGGTGAGGCATCACCTTTGTGGTTTCTCTGCCCTCGAGGACTTTCTTTGTCTCTGCAGGTTTCTGTAAATGCTGTTAGCAACTCCGGTGGGGTGCATCTAGTGTCTGCATTTACATAGGAGGATGTGGGGTATAATTTTTCAAACATTTCGGGGTCGGCTGACCGAGCAGTCGGGGTTTCCATTTGGGATTCCTCTCATATTTCCTTTAATCTGCCCTCTTGGTCCCTTTTTCCTCTTTCCTTTCTAACCTTTTGCCAGCCTTCTGCCTGCCTGTCCCCTTTTGTTCTCGACAGGGATCCCTAACAGTTCAGCAGCCCTCTGCTGGAGGGTCCTCCAAACACCGATGCAGGACTTAGGGGTGCAGATTTCACTGTAGGTTGGGATTTCCCCTCAGCCTGGCACATCTGGCAACTCCTACAGTACTCCACCACATCTTTGTGGAGTTTTGGCCAGTAAAACTGCTGTCTTTTGCGGGCTTTGGTTTTTCGTATACTGACATGTACAGCCACTGTAATCTCATGGGCCATTGTTAATATTTCTTTCCGGTACCTCTGCAGCACCACTAACTGGTGAACCACTGTCCACTTCTTCCTCTCAGGTCTGTGAGGAGAACTCCACTTCCTCATCAGTACCTCATTCTTTAAATAATAGCAATCAGGGACTCCCTCTGCTTCAATTTCAGACTGGTCATCCTGTGTTAATTCTCTCAGTACTGGATCAGCTCGCTGAGCCTCAGCTAGGGAAGATCCGTTTAACTCATTCCCTGGGTTTTCTAACTTTCCAAAGAAAGTCTCAGACAGACAGACCTCATGGTCATCTGCCTGCAGTGCCAATTCAGTCTCCTCTGGGGGAGCTGGTTTGATAATGGCCTGATTCACTACACATTCAGGGGAACTGCAGGGGACCGTCTCCTGCCACTGCCCTGTCTCTCTGACTACTGCGGTCTCTCATTCACTACTGGGGAAGCTACCACCTTCGTCCCCGCCAGATCATTACCTAGGAGCAGGTCAACCCCATCCACAGGCAAACTAGGGACAATCCCTACAGTCACCGGTCCCGAAACTAGGTCATACTCCAAGTGCACCTGGTGTACAGGTAAGGCATACAATGCCCTCCAATACCATTCACCACCATTCTGGTGCTCACTGCACTCTCTGGGGGAAAGGTCATGCCTTTTCCCAGTAAAATGGATCTAGTGGCCCCTGTGACCCTGAGAATTACTATGGGCTTGCTTGCCCCACTCCAGGGGTAAGGGGTTACTTTCCCTTCAGACACAAAACACTGATAACCTTCAGGAATCCTATTAAATTTTCCTACACTTGCAGCGGTAAGCTTCCTGGATCTCAGTCTTACCGAAGTTAAAGCCACAGCTTGTTCAACTGTGCTTTCCATCAGGGCCCTTTCTCCCTCACTGAGCGGATGTGCCCTGATTAATCCTACAGGTTTTCCCTTTAGTTTCCAGCAGTCAGGTCTGGGATGCCCTGCTTTATTACAATGGAAGCACACAGGTCTCCGGGTCTCACTCCTACTTACAGCACCTTTTTGGCTAGGGGAGGGCCCCCTGTGTCTCCTTCTTTTCATTCACTCCCAGTACTGCCTGGGCTTCTATCACCTTCCCACGCTTTGTCTTTTTCGGATTTGTGGGGGTGACTAGGAAAGGTTTTCCCCTGGGGAACCGACTTATAAATGAGAGCAAACTCATCAGCCAGCACTGCGGCTTGCCGGGCTCTATGAACCTCCTGGTCCTCGACATGTGTCTTTATGGAGAGTGGGAGAGAGCTTTTAAAATCCTCTAGCAATTACCTCTCTGAGATTTTGATAGCTGAGCTGCAGTTCAATAGCCCTCAGTGACTGGTCAAAAGCCAGCTGCTTATTTCTCTCAAACTCCAGGTAACTTTGATCGGCTTGCTTCTTGAGGGTTCTAAACTTTTGGCAATAGGCTTTCAGTACTAACTGATATGCCCTGTGGATAGCGTTTTTTGTCAGTTCATAATTTGATGAACTCTCATCTGGCAACAGGGAGTAAACCTCATGGGCTTTTCCGGTTAGCCTGCTTTGTAGCAGGAGAGTCCAATCCTCAGCTGGCCACTTTAACTGCCTTGCCAGTTTTTCAAAATATACAAAAAATGCTTCCACGTCTCCCTCATTGAATTTTGGGATCAATTGGGGAAGTTTTAACAATTCTGCACTCAGCCCTCAATTACGCTCCTCCATATTGGCCATGCTTTCACTGGAGTTACTCTGTCGCCCCCTAGTTACCTCAAGTCACCTCAACTCTCTCTCTTCACATTCTTTCTGGAAGGCTCTTGCTTTCTCTCTCTCCTCTCTTGATTTCTCTCCTCTCTCTTTTTCTTCATGTTCCTTCTGGAAGACTTTTTCTTTCTCTCTCTCCTGTCTCTCTTTTTCTTTCTCCAGTCTCTCTTTTCCTCTTTCCCTTTCCTCATGTTCTTTCTTTGTCTCTCTCCTCGCTCTCTCTTTCTCTTTCCTCAATTTCAAGTTTCTTCTGTTCCAATTGTAGCTTTGATAGCAATACCCTGTCGGGGTCTACTTCTAACCTTGTTTCTGCTTCCACAGATTCAAGGGAAAAATGGTTGGCCGCTAGTCTTAGGAGTTCAGACTTCCTAGCCTTGCCACATACAGTGATCCCACACTGCTCAGCCAATTTCCTCAACTCCTCCATAGACAGCGCTTTTAACTTATCCCAAGTTACTTAACCCTGGCTTGGGGAACTACAGTCTTCAGTCACAGATATGTTAGTATTCCAGCACGCACAACCACAAGAAAACCTGTATTGAAATCTTTTCTCTTATTGATTGGGATCAATTTGGTTTCCCACTTCCAATTTCTCATTTGTCTGTGGGTCAAATCCAGGATGCTAGCCCCCAAATTTCTGTTACGATCATGTGAGAAAGGGGTCTAGGGGTTCCCTCTCAGCCTTTGCCTGGTTTCACCAAAACAGGATTTCATTTTAAAAACATTGTGTTTTAGCTGTTCCCTCGGTGAATCCTTGTTCACTGCTGTCCAACTGTAAGGCAAAGAAATCAATCAGACAGGTTTTCTTAGATTTAAATAAAAAAGTTGGAAATTTATTAACCTTAAACTCTAATCTGGTTAACGACTATGAATACACGACGTGACCACGCTGGCATGCATATGCAATAAACACAGACGCAGATATGTGATGGAATATAGGTTCTTTTGGGCCTCCTTATCTCGAGAGACAATGGATACGCGCCTGGAGGTGGTCAGTGGTTTGTGAAGCAGCGCCTGGAGTGGCTATAAAGGCCAATTCTAGAGTGACAGGCTCTTCCACAGGTGCTGCAGAGAAATTTGTTTGTCGGGGCTGTTGCACAGTTGGCTCTCCCCTTGCGCCTCTGTCTTTTTTCCTGCCAACTACTAAGTCTCTTCGACTCGCCACATTTTAGCCCTGTGTTTATGGCTGCCCGCCAGCTCTGGCGAACGCTGGCAACTGACTCCCACGACTTGTGATCAATGTCACAGGATTTCATGTCGCATTTGCAGACGTCTTTAAAGCGGAGACATGGACGGCCGGTGGGTCTGATGCCAGTGGCAAGCTCGCTGTACAATGTGTCTTTGGGGATCCTGCCATCTTCCATGCGGCTCACATGGCCAAGCCATCACAAGCGCCGCTGACTCAGTCGGTTGTACAAGCTGGGGATGTTGGCCGCCTCGAGGACTTCTGTGTTGGAGATACGGTCCTGCCACCTGATGCCAGGTATTCTCCGGAGGCAGCGAAGATGGAATGAATTGAGACGTCGCTCTTGGCTGACATATGTTGTCCAGGCCTCGCTGCCATAGAGCAAGGTGCTGAGGACACAGGCCTGATACACTCGGACTTTTGTGTTCTGTGTCAGTGTGCCATTTTCCCACACTCTCTTGGCCAGTCTGGACATAGCAGTGGAAGCCTTACCCATGCGCTTGTTGATTTCTGCATCTAGAGACAGGTTACAGGTGATAGTTGAGCCTAGGTAGGTGAACTCTTGAACCACTTCCAGAGCGTGGTCACCAATATTGATGGATGGAGCATTTCTGACGTCCTGCCCCATGATGTTCGTTTTCTTGAGGCTGATGGTTAGGCCAAATTCATTGCAGGCAGCCGCAAACCTGTCGATGAGACTCTGCAGGCACTCTTCAGTGTGAGATGTTAAAGCAGCATCATCAGCAAAGAGGAGTTCCCTGATGAGGACTTTCCGTACTTTGGACTTCGCTCTTAGACGGGCAAGGTTGAACAACCTGCCCCCTGATCTTGTGTGGAGGAAAATTCCTTCTTCAGAGCATGTGAAAGCAGTAGGGAGACGAAAATCCCTAAAAGTGTGGGTGCGAGAACACAGCCCTGTTTCACGCCACTCAGGATAGGAAAGGGGTCTGATGAGGAGCCACCATGTTGAATTGTGCCTTTCATATTGTCATGGAATGAGGTGATGATACTTAGTAGCTTTGGTGGGTATCCAATCTTTTCTAGTAGTCTGAAGAGACCACGTCTGCTGACGAGGTCAAACGCTTTGGTGAGATCAATGAAAGCAATGTAGAGGGGCATCTGTTGTTCGCGGCATTTCTCCTGTATCTGACGAAGGGAGAACAGCATGTCAACGGTCGATCTCTCTGCACGAAAGCCACACTGTGCCTCAGGGTAGACGCGCTCGGCCAGCTTCTGGAGCCTGTTTAGAGCGACTCGAGCAAAGACTTTCCCCACTATGCTGAGCAGGGAGATTCCACGGTAGTTGTTGCAGTCACCGCGGTCACCTTTGTTTTTATAGAGTGTGATGATATTGGCATCGCGCATGTCCTGGGGTACTGCTCCCTCGTCCCAGCACAGGCATAGCAGTTCATGTAGTGCTGAGAGTATAGCAGGCTTGGCACTGTTGATTATTTCAGGGGTAATGCTGTCCTTCCCAGGGGCTTTTCCGCTGGCTAGAGAATCAATGGCATCACTGAGTTCCGATTTGGTTGGCTGTATGTCCAGCTCATCCATGACTGGTAGAGGCTGGGCTGCATTGAGGGCAGTCTCAGTGACAGCATTCTCCCTGGAGTACAGTTCTAGGTAGTGCTCAACCCAGCGGTCCATTTGTTTGTGTTGGTCAGTGATTATGTCACCTGATTTAGATTTGAGGGGGGCGATCTTCTTGATGGTTGGCCCAAGAGCTCTCTTCATGCCATCATACATTTCTCTGATGTTTCCGGTGTCTGAGGCCAGCTGAATATGACTGCATAGGTGTTGCCAGTAGTCGTTTGCGCAGCGCCTGGCTGTTCTTTGTGCAGTGCTTCTGGCTGCTTTAAGTGCTGCGGATGTTAAATCGCTGGGGGCTTTCTTGTAGTTCAACAGTGCAATGCGCTTAGCAGCTATGACAGGTTCCAGCTCTTCAATATGAGATTGAAACCAGTCTGCATTTCTCTTCGCACTTTTGCCGTAGGTGGTCAAAGCTGACTCATAGATGGCGTCTCTGATGTGGGCCCACTTGGTCTCAGCATCCCCGTGGGAGTGTTTTGAAGGGCTGTTACAAGTGAATTTAGAAATGTTTGTAACAGCTGTGGGTGAGAAATTCTGCTCGTGTTGATGCGCGGGTAGCCCTTCTGCTTGGAATGATGCAACTTCTTTGGTCTGAGTCTAACCTTGCTGCACACAGGGAGTGGTCGGTGTCGCAGTCCGCACTGTGGAAGCTGCGTGTGATTTGAACACTGTTTAAGGCAGCTCGCCTTGTGACAATGAGGTCCAGCTGGTGCCAACGACGCGATCTTGGGTGCCTCCATGAAACCTGGTGGCAGGGTTTAGTGTGAAAGAACGAGTTGGTGATGCAGAGGTTATGATAGGTACACAACTCAAGCAGTCTCTGCCCGTTCTCATTCATCTTTCCAACGCCATAGCGCCAAAGGCAGGAGGGTCATGAGTCATGGTCGGCCCCAACCCTGGCATTAAAGTCCCCCAGCAGGAATAGGTGTTCGGTGTTGGGGATGCTGCTAATGATGTTATGGAGTTGCTCGTAGAACTGGTCTTTGGCTTCAGGTGGGGAGCAGAGTGTTGGAGTATAATAAGCTTAATTAGGTAGAATTTAGAAATAGTTAAAATATTGTACCTTTTAGAATTAAATATTGAATAAATGGTCAGGTTTTCAAGACTCACTGACATTCCCCTTTAAGAAGGTAGATTTAAAGAATTTCAAGGTCCCTGTTATGAACCAGAAACAAGTTGGGAAATCCATTTGTGTCTCTGTTGTCAGGGGCATGGAAGGTAAAGACACACATTGAAATATCCTGTCAGTAAGAGGTAGCAATAAACTTAATTGATTTGTGCAGACAGGTCAGCTCCGGAGGTTGCTTTGGGGTGCCATGGAAAGGGCAATTATAGATAATTAAACAATAAATAGAATGGACTTACAGGGACAAGAGAGGTCAAGTAAACACAATTTTAAACATTTTGACCAGATAATTCCAGTAAAGCTTTAAGTGGAGATTGTAATTAAAGATATGGATTTTAAAAGGAAGATAAACACACAGGAAGGTCACAAAAGTCAGATGACACTCCAGAAACAGTATAAACATGAGAGGTTTGGAAGCAAAAAATTAGAAGTGTTGAATCCTCAACAATGCTTCTCAACTACGGGGAATTTAAGTTAAAATGTTTACTTAAAATTTTGATGGATATTCTGGATATTCTAAGATATTTTTGCTGTAACATTAGCAAAGTTAAACTTTTAATTCTATGTTAGAAATAAGATTATGTATTACATCTTTTCACAATATTTGATATTGTGATATACGTATCTACTTAGAAGTGTATTGCATGTTAAATTGTTTAATAAATCTATGAAAGTTAATAAATCATCTCATGTAGCATTCTGTTTCCAACTACAAAGAATCCCCTTTCTGTATCTCTTTAAGTGGAGAGATACATATTGAAGAGAGTTCCCAGACCCTGATAATATCTGGGATATTTATGACTTAGCCATAATTATTAAAAAATAGGCTATCCAAAAGATGGTAATATTGTCTGTTGGTTTTCTTTCTTTGAAGGAAAGCTAGTACAATTCTTTGGACCCAAATAAGTCATAAATCACTTCAGATACAGAAAGAAAAAGTAGAAAGGTTAAAGGTGAAAAGTTTGAGGCAATAGCTGGGTGTATTTACAGTCCTTTGAGTTCAATGTGGAGTCTTTGGTTGTGCTAAGTCTTGCTATTCTTTGGGGCCCTGTGCACACTTTAACTTGTTTCGATGTAGGAGTCTTTTCTCTTGAGTTTTAAGCGTCTTCAGTGGGTCCGGAGGTTTGTGAGAAAATGAGAGCCAGCCAGGAGAGAGGCTCTCTTGTTCCAGGTTCCATTGCAATCTGCAGTCTGGCTTCAAACTGTCCTGCGTGTAGTTCAAAAAGCCTGGGCCATCAGGTTAATCATGTGACCAGCTGGTTTAACCACTCCTGCGTTGGTGGATTCTCCATCTTAGCAGACACTGGAATGTGAGCTTTCTTACACCTTCAATGTATGGTGATCAAAATCTATTTGGGTTAATTGGACCAGGGAGTAGTTGCTTTGTCTCTCCAAGCACTGTCTGTTAGTATGCAAATGTCCTCCAACCAAATGTCTGATGATCTCTTTAAACAAGTCATTTCTTCACTCCAGCAACAGTGTAAAATTAATGTTCATATGACGAAATTAATTTGCCTCATTCTTGGCAGGCGGGGGTCTTCATGACAGTTGCTTGTAACTTCCCCTTTACTTCAAGTTCAATACCTCCTGGGCCATGTATCTGAGTTTCTGTCAGTTGCAGAAAGTTTGTGGATAGCTGTGGTTCTTTGTCTGATAGGACTGTTACACTTGCTCCGGTGTCGAGTTTGAAGTTAGTGATATGTCCATTGACATATATGTCGGTAGACCAAAATGCCTGATTCGGATGATTGATCTCGCCAAGAAAATGTTTTGATTGGTCTTTTGCAGGAGGTTCTTTAACTTCGTTAACCTCTCTATTCTTAAATGCTTTTCCTTTAGAGCTTGAGGTAGTCAAGATTTTATTTTGGCACATCTTACTGAAATGCCATATTTTTCTGCAATAAAACCATTCTGCTCTATTTGCAGGACACTGTTCACGTCTGTGGGTGCTGCTGGCGCCACATCGCTGGCAGGCATCTTCCACTTCACCCCCACTCTCTCCGCAGTGTACCTTTTCTCCTGGTTTCTCTTTGTCAGCCCTCTGGTGAAGGAACTGAACAGTTGCAGAAGGTGTCTTTCTTCACCTTGCAGGATTGGTCTGTTGTTTTTTCTGTCCTCAGCTTGCCTCACTAGCTGAATAGCTTTGTGCAAGATGAGGTCTTCTTTAGACTGTAAAAGGTCTGACATGGAATCATCCGCAACAATACGATCTTTTATCAATTCATCTTGAAGGTCTCCATGTTCATATCCCTCTGCAAAACTGCAAGTATCAACCATTTTATCCTGTTTCTGGACCCTTTTATTAAATTTTGCTCTTTATAAAATCTTATTACTCCACAAGTTGAAATAGGAATCACAAGTTTTTAAAACTTCATCGAATTGGCAGATTTTCATTCAGCACCAATTGAATATAATAGTGTATTCATTTGCTCTGCCTCAGACTGACTGTCCAATTTAGATAAAATGCGATATCTGAGAAACCTTTTTTTCCATAATACCCAGTTTTGAATCTGATTGGGTCCCTCTTGACTTTTGAAACTCTGGCATTCCCAATTTCTGATCCATGTTGCTTTATTTTATAGACTTTTTTAGATGTTCCCCTTTAAGGAACTCTTTTTTCAGGCTAGCTTGCTTTAATGGAATGTAGCAGGTGCTTTAGAGTGTCCCCTACTGTTTTTAATATGCTGTTCTCGGGTTTTCACCTTTGCTTGAGCACTTCACTTTATTTGTTTATTCAGCTTGCATAATGGAGTTGATACAGCTGTTTAAGTGTTCCCTACTGTTATATTTTTAAATATTTTTTTTATTCATTCATGGGATGTGGGTGTCGCTGGCCAGGCCAGCATTTATTGCCCATCCCTAATTGCCCTTGACAAGGTGGTGGTGATCTGCCTTCTTGAACCACTGCAGTCCATGTGGGGTAGGTACACCCACAGTACTGTTAGGAAGGGAGTTCCAGAATTTTGACCCAGCGACAGTGAAGGAACGGTGATATCGTTCCAAGTCAGGATGGTGTGTGACTTGGAGGGGAACTTGCAGGTGGTGGTGTTGCCATGCATTTGCTGCCCTTGTCCTTCTAGTTGGTAGAGGCCACGGGTTTGGAAGGAGCTGTCTAAGCAGCCTTGGTGCATTGCTGCAGTGCATCTTGTAGATGGTACACACTGCTGCCACTGTGCGTCGGTGGTGAATGTTTGTAGATGGGGTGCCAATCAAGTGGGCTGCTGTGTCCTGGATGGTATCGAGCTTCTTGAGTGTTGTTGGAGCTGCATCCATCCAGGTAGGTGGAGAGTATTCCATCACACTCCTGACTTGTGCCTTGTAGATGGTGGACAGGATTTGGGGAGTCAGGAGGTGAGTTACTCACCGCACATTGACCTCCTCCTGCCGCTGTGGTGGGACTTGAACCCATGTCCCCAGAGCAATACCCTGGGTCTCTGGGTTACTAGTCCAGTGACAATACCCCTACACCACTGCTGTTTCATACGCTGTTCCAGGGTTTTCCCCTTTCTTTGAGAGCTGCAGGTTATTTGTTTTTCTTCTTCAGGCTTGGCTCCGTTAATGGAGTCTTCCTGCTATGTTCAGGGGTTTACCGTGCATTTCAACAGTCTGTGTGCTTATCAGGGATTTCCCGCTCTTCACCCTTATGTTCAGCCCGAGTGAAGGATTGGGTTTTTCCTTGTTTTTTCTTCTCCAGCCTGATGCCTTTAGAAAATTACTTTAAGCTCTTCAAAGGCTGCTTTTTAACTGTGATTCCTTCACCGATGGCACTATAACACGATCAATGGAATTGATTTGGAGGCAGCCGTGCTTCTGACCTGTGGAGCTTCTCTCAGACTCTTAAAGTCTGTAGTTTTTTTCTCTTTTCAGCTAGTTGCTTTAAATTTTCTCTTCTGGCTGAAGGATGGTAGGTGCTTCAATTTTTTTCTTCTGGGTGTAGGATCCATTGCAGATCACCATCCTACCCCAATAAACATTTTATGTTTGGTTCTGTATGCTGCCACCACATTGAGTCTAGCCAGATAGCTTCTTAGACTGAAGTACTTAAACATTAATGTTTATTTCATAACAACTATATACACTCCACGCTAGCCTGTGTGACTCCTTGAAAAGCTATGCTGTATCTGTTGTCGAGTCTCTCCCATATGATCTCTTACATCACCATGGTGGGCAGTATTCTTTACACTCACTCAAAATTAACCCTTTCAAACCCTTACACTACAGAAGTCATTGTAGAATTATAGAATAGTTACAGCACAGGAGGCTAATAAGCCTGTTGTGTCTATGCCAGTTCTCTGCAAGAGCAATTTTGCTAGTCCCATTCCCTTGTTCTTTCCCCACATCCCAAATATTTTTTGCTTTTCAAGTACTTATCCAACTCGCTTTTGAGAGCCACAACTGAACTTGCCTCCACCACACTCTCAAGCAGTGCATTCCAGATCTTAAGCGCTCACTGCGTAACAAAGTTTTTCCTCATGTCACCTTTGCTTCTTTTGCCAATTACTTTAAATCGATGTCATGTGGCTCTCGATCTTTCTGACAACGGAAACAGTTTTTCCCTACCTAATCTGTGCAGACCGCTCATGACTTTAAACTCCTCGATCAAATCTCTTCCATATCTTCTCTTCTCTAAGGACACCAGCCTCAACTTCTCCAATCTACCCTTGTAACTGATGGTCTCTCATTGCTGGAACCATTCGCATAAATCTTTTCTGCACCCTCTCTAAAGCCTTCACATTCTTCCTAAACTGCGGCACCCAGAATTGGACACAATAATCCAGTTGAGGCCAACCAGTGTTTATAAAGGTTCATCATAACTTCCTTGCTTTTGTACTCAATGCCCCTATTTATAAAGGCCAGGATCCTGTATGCCTTATTAACCACTTTCTCAACCTGCCTTGCCACCTTCAATGATTTGTGCACATATACCCCCAGATCTCTCTGTTCCTGCACCCCTTTTAAGATTATATTGCCTCTCCTTTTTCTTCCTACCAAAATGTATCACATCACAGTTTTTTGCATTAAATTTCATCCGCCATGAGTCCGCCCATTCCACCAGCCTGTTTATGTTCTTTTGACGTCTATCACTATCCTCCTCACAGTTCACAATACTTCCAAGTTTTGAGTCATCTGCAAATTTTGAAATTGTGCCCTGCACACCCAAGTCTTCTTCTTCTCTTCTTCTTCTTTGGCCTCCTTGTCTCGGGAGACAATGGGTAAGCGCCTGCAGGTGGTCAGTGGTTTGTGGAGCAGCGCCTGGAGTGGCTATAAAGGCAACACCCAAGTCTAGGTCATTAATATATATCAAGAAAAGCAGTGGTCCTAGTACTGACCCCTGGGGAGCCCCACTATATACCTTCCTCCAGTCTGAAAAACAACCACACACCACTCCTCTCTTGCTTCCTGTCACTCAGCCAACTTCGTGTCCATGCTGCCACACTGTCCCTTTTGTTCCATGGGCTTCTGCTTGGCTGACAAGCCTGTAATGTGGCACTTTATCAAGCACTATTTGAAAGTCCATGTCCACCATATCAACTACATTACTCTCATCAACCCTCTCTGTTACCTCATCAATCAAGTTAGGTAATTACAAATTGCCTTTAACAAATCCGTGCTGGCTTTACTTAATTAATCCACACTTGTCTAAGTGACTGCTAATTTTGTCTTAGATTATCGTTTCAATAGCTTTCCCAACACCGAGGTTAAATCATCTGTGTCCTCTGCAGCAGAACGAGCGAACTGGCACCTGTGCTGTCCTTTCACCCAGCCCTTGCTGCAGCACACTTCTGCAGGGTAGCTCACCACATGCATATCCTGCCTCTATGCTATCCTCTAAATAATGATCAGTGTCAGTATCTGCAATTGTGAAATCGAGTGACATTGTGTCTTCACCTTCCTTGTCTTCTTGCTCTTCCTCCACTGTCTGGGAAAGTTCCAGTTATTGGGTACCTGAAAGGAGAAAAGGTTGTTATGAGGGGAGAGGAAAAAGTAAGAAGTGCATGCTTACACCACCAGCAGCTTCTTTGTCAGAAGATACTGTGGGATGAGGGAGAAGTTGGATGAGAGATGCAGGATTAGGTATGTGGATACCCCGGATCTTCAATTGCTTCAGCCCTGCCGGTGGCCATGGCCTCAGCAATAGTCCCGCTCCTAATGGCCAGCACCACCTCCTCCATGAGGGTTAGAAGATGCAGGCATGCCTTTCCTTATCCGGCTAGTCTCTGCTGCCTCTGGGTGTGCACTGCTTTGTCCTGCAAGAAAGAGGGAAGTGTTCAAGTGAATGTCATGCAATCTGCTTGGGTGAGGTGGCTGACATAGCTGAATAGTTTCCAGTGTGTGCAAGCTGTGAGGCTTCCAACGGTGAAGCGTAGTGGTAATGTTACTGGTCCAGCAATCCAGAGGCCCGAATGAATGCTCTGGAGACATGAGTACAAATCCCACCATGGCAGCTGGGGAAGTGAAATTCAATTAATTAATAAATTTTGAATAAAATACTAGTCTTGTTAATAATGATCACGAACCTACCAGATTGTTGCAAAAACCCATCTGATTCCCTATGCTCTCCTTACCTGCTCTAGCCTACATGTGACTCCAGACCCACAGCAATGTGGTTGACTCTTAACTACTCTCTGAAATGGTTTAGTAAGTCACTCAGGTGTAGGTGGCTTACCACATGCTCAAGGGCAATTAAGGGTGGGCAATAAATGCTGGCCTTGCCAGGGATGCTCATATCTCAAGAACAAATAAAAAATAAAGTCCTGTTCGATAGAGATTGTGAGGCTAGAGGTGCAGTTGATAGTATTTACTGACCTTGACCACTCATGTCAGATCATTAAACTTCTTCATGCGCTGCATCCATCTTCTTGTAGTTTTACTTGCACATTGACCTCCTCCCACTGCCTTTCGAGAAAGTGCTCAGATGACCTCCTGCCCCCACCACCCCCCCACCCCCGCTGAGGATAGAATACAGAAGATCTCCCCCATTCTACCTCTTCGACCAAGACCTCCAGTGCAGTCATAGTTCATTGCTGCATAGCACCAATGGTCTCAGCACCTCCAGCAGTCACAGTGCGCCTCCCCTTTAAGAGGTGCAGGCTAGCTTTAAGTAGCGCTAGGCACTCATAATATTGGGTCCCCTGCTGATGCATGCAGCCAATGAACAGCCAATGATTTCTGAGCTCTGGCTGCGTGCAGAAATCATGGTAATGTGCAGGCAGCAAGAAGCTGGCATCCAGTATCCATTTCAATCAACAGGCATGAGTTGATCACGATCTCTGCTCCTGTTTTTTGGGGGCTATCCAATTTAAACTTCACAATGCGGTTATTATTAATCAGTCTGCCAAGTTGTTGGCACTGAGGATGATGAATGGGGTGGTGGGGTGGCATAGATCAAATCAAATAAAAAAGTAATCTAAAAATGTTAGAGGTTAAAAGAAAAAAATAGTAGCAAATATTTGTATTACAAATTTGCTAACCTTTTATGATGTAACCTGTACTATAAATAATCTAAGGAACAAATTAATGAATGGCAAGTAATAAATTTACCAGCTGTTTTATGGGGTCATCTATTGTTTTTATACAGTATGAACAGTACACTGTTCCATAAATGATTAACTTAATAGCAAAAACATTTTCTCTGTAACAAAACTGAATCTATATTTGGAACTACGGTAGTCTGTTAAATACAAGGGAGTTAGAAGATGGGGAAATCCAATGCACGTTGAAGGGCTACAGTGCCAGATCTGCAATTTCTCACACAATTCTCAGCCCTGTCATGATGAAGTTTTGAGTGAAGGCTCCAAGAAGGGAGGGATGTTCTACAAATTTCACTTAGAGAAATTAAGAGGGCTAAATTTAATAGGTCCCGAAAATGGGCACGAGGATCGTGATACATGATTAACCCGCAGCTTTGCATTGAAATGCAGGGAACTAGTACTATCTGTTGTTTTAAATGATTTCAGAGTCCAGCTAGCACTAAGCATGCTGTTGGTTGGCTGGACACTTGAGCAGGGGACCAATAGCGTGAGTGGATGGTACTACTTACAGTGAGCCTACACCTCTTAAAGGGAGGTGCATTGTAGTTGAAGCAAGTGCTGGCAGTGACATGATTCTCATCTTGGAAACATGGAATAATGACATAACATGGGAGAAAGCAGGCTCCAAGGTTTTCAGATGCTGCGCGGGAGGCCTTGGTGGAGGAGGAAAGATGATCTATATTCGCAGGGGGTCAGGAGCCCTCCAGACACAGGCAGTGAGAGTAGATAGCCATGGAGGTCATGCCAGGTGACTACATCTGCAAATGCTATATCCTATCAATTGCACCACTAGTCTCAGGCACTGCTCAATTCACTACAACCTCGTCACTCACCTACGAACAATATCGATCAGTCAGGACTCATACCTGATATTCATATGCTCCACTGCAATCTCACACACTTAGCACTGCTGCAAGCCTCACACCCACATCTCAGTTTGCACACACTGCTAGCTATTCAACCATGACAGACAGCCACATCAGCCAAACAGATTGCAAAACACTCACTGATGCACTTCCTTCGTTCTTTGAGGACAAGGTGGCGCACAACTGGAAACAGCAGGAGCAAATTGGAGGGGGACAAGTACACCTGCATGTCCTAACTCACATGGAGGAGATGGTGCTGGTCATTATTGGGACACCTAGTGCTGAAGTCGTGGCCAACGGCGGGCTGATATCATCGATGATGACAGTATACTTGTACCTAATCCTCCTTTTCACATCTCACCTTCGCTTCATCTAACACTCTCTTTTGATTTACAAGGTGCCCTTGGTGCAAGTATGCACCTCTTATTTGCCCTCCTTCCCACACCACATATTATCCTTGTGCCTTTCTCCTTTCAGACACCCAAGAGGCATAACCTGGACTGGCAGTGGAGGAACAGACACGCAGCCAATAGATCAGATAATGACTCTGCACACAACTTAGGGTATAGCATGGAGAGTGGGATCTGCATACGGTGAGACACCGGGCATGTGTAGCCTGCAGCCTGGGCAGGGGGCAAAGATAGCACAGGTGCCAGCACACAGATTCTGCTGTAGACGATTCAGATGAACACTTTTATGAGGCAGCCTGTAGAAGAACACTGATGGGTATTCACAACAAAACGCTTGATGCATTGGGAAATCTGCCAGAAAACCTGTAGTCAATGTTATGGAACAAAGAGGAGACCAGCACCAACATGACACAGAGTTTTGTGCAGTGCTTGGAGCTCAACTTTTCCAACATGAAAGTGGTGGCCAACCCCATCAGCACCCTGTAGATCCAACCATGATGCAGTCTTGTCATAATTTCGATTGCAGCACAAGCAGCTTCCACCAGAAGTTTGAGTGCTGCAATGGAAGCTCAGACTGAAGTCATGCAAGGTCAGCTTGTTGCCATGCAAGCTCAGACTGCTGCCATCATGCCTGTGGATTAAAGTGTGCAAAGAGGCTTGCAACCTGGCTCCAACATGCCCACTTCCAGGTTTAACGGAGGCACATTTGGATGCCTGCAAGTAACCTACTCATCGCTGACAGGACCTTAATTAGTTCAGGTGAACAGGTACTTATCACAGCAATTAAAATCCTTATGAAATGCTAATGAGGTCTTTTTGCATTGAGTTTTGTTTACCTTTAAATTTAACATCTGCAGCGTGAGTTTCTCAGGGCTTGGGAAACCCGGCTGTGGAAGGGAGGTAAGAAGGGCCGGATCCAGCAGGTTAGTGCCTTTCCCACTGTTTGTGGGCCAGGAAGAGCAAGAGGTCTTCCCCATTCCCTCAAGCAAATCTGCTTCCCTCCTGGAAATTGGACTTCATCTTTCCTCATCATTTCTGCAATCTACCACTGACATTCCATCCACGATCTCTGCACCGCCCCCGGCCTTCTGAGAAGGACAGGAAGCAATCCAGGGTAAAAATAATTAAGTGGGAGAGGGCTACCCTCAATGAAATGAGAATGGATCTGGCCCAGGTAAACTGGAATCAAAGATTGGCAGGCAAAACTGTAATGGACAATGTGCTGCCTTTAAAGAGGAGATAGTTCAGGTACAGTCAAGGTACATTCCCATGTGGGAGAAAGGTAGGGCAAACAAATCCAGAGCTCGCTGGATGACGAAACGGATAGACAGTAAGATGGAGCAGAAAAAGGGTGCATATGACCGATATCAGGTGGATAATACAATTGGGAACCAGGCTGAATATAGAAGATTCTGACAGGAAGTGAAAAAAACAATAAGAGAAGCAAAGAGAGAGTATGAGAAGAGACTGGTATCTAACATAAAAGGGAATCCAAAAGTCTTCTATAGGCGTATAATTAGTAAAAGTATGTTAAAAGGAGGAGTGGGACCAATTTAGGACCTAAAAGGGAATATACACATGGAGGCAGGAGGCATGGTGGAGGTACTAAATGAACACTTTGCATCTGTCTTTACCCAGGAAGAAGATGCTGCCCAAGTCATCGTGAAAGAGGAGACCGTTGAGACACTAGATAGGCTAAAAGTTCATAAAGAGGAGGCATTAGATAGGCTGGCTGTACTTAAAGTTGATATGTCACCAGGACCAGATGAGATGCATCCAAGGATACTGAGGGAATTCGGGGTGGAAATTGCAAAGGCACTGGACATAATCTCCAAATCCTCCTTAGATACAGGGGTGGTGCCAGAAGACTGGAGAATTGCAAATGTTACACTCTGGTTCAATAAAGGGTGTAAGGGTGAGCCCAGCAACTACAAGCCCGTCAATCTAACTTTGTTGGTGGGAAAGCTTTTAGAAACAATAATTTGGGACAAAATTAACAGTCACTTAGACAAATGTGGATTAATTAAGGAAAGTCAGCATGGATTTTTAAGGGCAAATCGTGTTTAATTTGCTTGAGTTTTTGATGAGGTAACAGAGAGGGTAGATGAGGGCAATGTGGTGTGGTGTGGTGTTCCAGAAGTCATTTGATAAAGTGCCCTAGAACAGGTTTGTCAGCAAAGTTAGAGCCCGTGGAATAAAAGGGTCAGTAGCAGCATGGATACGAAATTGGCTGAGACACAGGAAACATAATAGTGGTGAATGGTTGTTTTTCAGACTGTAGGAGGGTATACTGTGGGGTTCCACAGGGGGCAGTGTTACGACCCCAGCTTTTCTTGATGTATATTAATGACCTAGACTTGGGTGTATAGGGCACAATTTCAAAATTTGCAGATGACACAAAACTTGGAAGTTTTTGTGAACTGTGCAGAGGTTAAATAAACTTCAAGAGGACATAGACAAGCTGGTGGAATGGGTGGACAAGTGGCAGATGAAATTTAATGCAGAGAATGTGAAGTAATTCATTTTGGTAGGAAGAATGAGGAAAGGCAATTGTCACGCAGGCCCCCACTTGCCAAGAATGGGGCACATTAATTTTGCCACATGAACATTAAATTTCAAATTGTTGCTGGCAAGAAGAGAAGGCCTGTTACAAGGGCTGCTAGACTGGAGGAAAGACATTTTTGCATAGTGATAGACGGTACTTGAAAGGACAAAGGGGCTATTCTCTGCTCCAATTTAACACACAATTCACCTTTGATCAGCAGGTATTGTGTGTAGAGGAGACATTCCAAGGTCTGCTAGGACAAGACATTCCTGATTAGGCCAGTTGGTCACATGACTAACTGGCTGTTGCAGGTTTTTTTGAATTTGCCACAGAGAATTTGAACTCAGAAAGCTGTTTGCTCCTGGACTGAAAAGACCTTGTGGCTGGCTTGCCACAGCCTCTCCTGTCTGCCCCCACCTCATTCTCACGGAACTGAAAACCACTGAAGACACATGAACCCCAAGAGGGAAAAGTCTCCTACAGTGAACAAGGTTTAAGAAGAATACTGGGCCCCAACGAAAAGCAAGATCAACCTACAAACGGACTCTACAGAGAGCTCGAAGAACCATAACAAACTCTTCAGAGATTGCCTCAAACCTTTCCACTAATTTTCTTCTGCTCTTTTCTGTCTCTATTTGCATGTGCATATCATGCTAGCGTGGGGCGCGGCGTGTTTCCGAATTAGAGTTTTTAGTTTAAGTTTTAATAAATTTCAATCTTTCTTCTTTAAACCTGAGAAAACCTGTTTGTGCTCATTTCTTTGCCTCATAATTGGAAAGTGGTGAACAAGGATTCACTAAGGGGGAGCTAAAACACGGTGGCCGGAATTTTACCGGCATTAAATGTGTCTCTTTGGAGGCGTCCAGATGGTAAAATGAAGCGCGATGACGTGGGCCTTGTCCCCGGCGTCATTACGCGCAGACGTAATTTTACCAACGTCGGAAGTCGGGCGTGAGCGAGTCTGCGCTCGCTGCCCGACTACAAGTAATTAAAAGGTAATTGAGGTCGTTTAGAAAGTAATTGACTACAATTTTACGTCTGAGGTCTGATTTAACGTCCGTAAATCGGCTCGTGGGGCGTGTCGGCCAGCTGGCAGGTTCATAAGGGCGACAGGCATTGATTCAGGAGGGAGTTGGAAGTACAATTTTTAGTTTTACTCTGAAATAATTCTAATGTTATTTGTATATCCTGACAAGGTGTGTGACTTGCAACTAGTGCTAAAGGATTCATCTGAGTGTTCTGCACTGCTGATGGGGACCCATCAACTTTGATTTATGTGGTGAAAGGAAGAGGATCTCGTGAGCCAGTCCTAACTGCTGGAAGCTAATACCTGTGGTCAGAGAATCTGGTGAGCAGTACAGCAATGGGAATTGTTCAATCTGGAGGTGGATCATCAGATGAGGAGGACCTTGCCCCTATGAGGGACAGAAGGACAAATGTGCAGGGGAACTTGCAACAAGCTGACCCAGTGCACCATCGTGATGTAGGAGGGAGAGCAGGTGGCAGAGTCGCCCGGGAGCCTACCCAGCAGGAAGGGCCTTACGGCCGCGTCTGAGCTATCTGCAGCTGTCAGAGCGCCAGTGCAGAAGAAGTCTGCGGCTGTCAGGGGAGACTGTCACATTTCTTTGTGAGATGTTGGCAGTGGATGTTTCCTCATACTGTATCGGAGGCCATCCAATGCCGGTCGCTCTAAAGGTTACAATAGCTCTTAACTTCTATGCATCTGGCTCATTCCAAGCCTCAGTAGCAGACTTGTGCGGAGTCTCACAATCAGCAGCGCACCACTGCATCAAGGTTGTGACTGATGCATTGTTCCAACGTGCTAACCATTTAATCACGTCCAAGACGGACAACACTAGTCAGGCTGAGAGAGCCAGAGGCTTCAGCACTGTATCTGGGTTTCCAATGGTACAGAGCGTGATCTACTGTACTCATGTGGCCCATAGAGCCCCAGCAGGTCAGTCGGGGGCATTCATAAACCACAAGAGATACCATTCAATGAACGTTCAGCTCGTCTGTGATCATCGTAAGAGAATCATGCAGGTGTGTGCACGTTACCCTGGGAGTTGTCATGATGCCTTCATTCTAAGAAACTCCCAGGTACCTGCACTTTTCAGCCCTCCAGATGGAATGGAGGGATGGATACTTGGCGACAGGGGTTATCCTCTGAAGACGTGGCTCATGACACCAGTGAGGAATCCATGGAGTCATGCGGAAGAAGGGGCGGCACAGTGACACAGTGGTTAGCACTGCAGCCTCACAGCTCCAGGGACCCGGTTTCGATTCTGGGTACTGCCTGTGCGGAGTTTGCAAGTTCTCCCTGTGTCTGCGTGGGTTTCCGTCGGGTGCTCCGGTTTCCTCCCACCTCCAAAGACTTGCAGGTTGATAGGTAAATTGGCCATTGTAAATTGCCCCTCGTGTAGCTAGGTGGTAGGAGAATTGTGGGGATGTGGTAGAGAATATGGGATTAATGTAGGATTAGTATAAATGGGTGGTTGTTGGTCGGCACAGACTCGGTGGGCCGAAGGGCCTGTTTCAGTGCTGTATCTCTAAATAAAAAATAAATAAATAAAACGATACAATGAGAGCCGTACGGCCACCAGAACAAACTGTAGGCCTGCTTAAGATGAGGCTTAGGTGTCTTGACCGCTCAGGTGCAGCACTACAGTACGCATCTTCAAGGGTTTCAAGAATAATTGTCGTCTGCTCTGCCTTGCATAACCTGGTGATTGAAAATGGAGAGGCACTGGAAGAGGATCAATGTCAGCGCGATGTGTCATCAGATGACGATGATGTTTCTGATGATGAAGCTGAATATCACTCACTTGATCATCATGGAGAGGAAACTTAATGTAATTTGGCTCTAACTGCTCGAGAGACCAGGGAGTCTTTAATAGGCAGACGTTTCCATTTAGAGTGTGTAAATTTTCGCACAATTGGGATTACTGTATGACAAGACTAATTGTGAGGCTCTGAAAGGGCAAATTCACTCACCTTCATGGGGAGAGAGAATGCGACGATGCAATCCTTCACATCATGAGGAACGCAACCCAAGTGTGAGACCTCACATGTTGAACTACTTTTGTTGAGCAACGATGTTGGACTTGACTTGAGAAAAGCCATGACAAAATCTCAGATAACCCAATTTATTACAATATTTTGTAACACATTCAAATAAAAAAACCTTTCAATTCACCCTGTGAACCAGTAGTGATGTTAAAGTGATTTCTTAATTCTTTTCCGAGTGCTCTTTCGGGTGCATGATCCCTCGCCACCAGACAGACCAGAGGGAGGTGGCTGAACTGTTTGCTGCCCTGCTTGTGATGACTTTGGCGGACGTCCTCTGCTTGCTTGCAGCTGTGAGGGCCCCAGCATCTCAGAGTTCTCCTGAGAAATCTCATGAGCACCCTGTAACACCCTGGGATTTCGCAGATCACCTGTCCCTGGCAGAGGGAGCAAGGAGCTGGAGGATGCATCAGAGACACCATGAGAGGAGCTCCTATATGCGATCTGCTGCTCCTGTGTCCTCGTGAGGCTCGGACGATCCTCAATGGTGACATCAGAGGGATCAGCGGCCTCGACCTGGCGCCAGCGCATCAGATTCTGCTCTCTGGTGCTCTGGTCCAGGGAGGCCACACTTGATCTGACATCACGAAGTGCATCCAGAACTGGCCCCTCTACTGTCAACTGTGGAAGCCAGATGTTCAATTGCCTGAGAGTTAGCAGAACTATACTCTGGATGGATGTAGCCAGAGTCTGATTAATTGTGCGCAGTGTCTCAGGCAACTCTGCCAGATTTCCAAGGGCCGCATGCTGCACCTGCAACATCTCCCACCGAATGGATGTTATCAAAAGCATGTCATCAGCTTTCTGCTCTGCACTGGCCTGGCCTCCCACACTCCTCCGACTGTGTGAGGCATCGGCCGATTCTGCCTCAGGTGGCTGGCCTGGCACCTGAGCTGTGCTGACACCTGGATGTGAAATCGATTCCACAGACACACAAATCCCAACCGAGGTGTCTGTATCTGCGCTGGTGCTTGGTGCATCGCGAGGATGTGACAGTGCGCCCTCTGAGGCGCCCTCCTCAACCTCAGAGGTGGATGGTAGTACAACGGAGACACTTCCTGTTCCATGCTGTTGGTCACCTGCTGGGAAAATCATATTGATCAGTTTGATCAGAAAGCCAGAGTTGAGAACATGTACTTGAGTCCATTATGGTCACATCAGTGTGATGTGACATTTGAAGGCAAAATTAAGTTCATTAGTCCACAACATTGGCCCACCAACACTCCCCCACCCTGCCCCCTCCCCCCGAAAAGCACTAATACACCACTTTCTGGATCACTCACGATCATGGCCATGTCCACTGGCCTCGCCATCTGCCTTCCTCCCCTGCTATCATCAATGCATCTTCCTCCATTCGACTGAGGAATGCAGGACAGGCCACGCCACCACCTGTCTGGGACCTCTCTCAGGCGTCGTGTGCCCTCTTTTCCTAATTAAAGAAAAAAAATTAGCTCAAGCATTTTTGTGGGCATTTCACGCAATCACCCAAATGGGTTGTTGTGGCATTTAACTGCTGTGCCATTGCTGAGCATGCCCTCAGCAATCCCTCCTCAACGTTCATCTCACATATGCCCATCTTGCATCGCAATGCAAGGAGGCAGCCAGGCAATGATCATGCAGGGATTCTACATTACATCATGAATACAAATACACCCTCCCTTGACAAAATAACGATTAGATGAATGAGGAATGCCCCTTACCCAGGCAGAGCGAAGCAGGTCATTGAGGCGCTTGCAGCACTGTATCCATGTGCGCCTAACAACGCCACGGCTGCTGACCTCCTCCGCAACCTCCAGCCAGGCCCTCTTTGTCACTGTCAACGGTCGCCTTCTACCATCTGGGTTGAACAGGATCTCACTCCTCTCCTCAACTGCCTGAAGGAGGACCTGTAGTGATGCATTCGAAAAGCGGGGGGCTGAGCGAGTGCTTCTCCCCTCCATGACTTCCTCCACCTGTCTTAAAATCTCCAAGTCCTTCTGCCCTAACAAAAGTGCAGCCTCTCAGTGCAACACAACTAATACAGCAGATTTACAAATAATGAATGACTACCTGGTCAATTTCGTTGAACTAAACCTTTTTCAAGGGGTTACGTCAGACATTCCTGGACGTGGCACTGCCCCCAATGATGTATATCTTCCTGCCCGCATCAGCCGACTCAGGTCTCAGTTATGCAGCGGGGCCGCTAATTGGCTGTCCCCGCGCGTGATGCCGGTGGACAGGAGACGCAGCACGGGAACGGAGGCCGCATCTGTTTGAGTTCCACCCGTACCGGAGCCAACGATTAAGGTAAAATTCCGGCCGGTATGTTTAAAATAAAACCCTGTTACAGTAAGACCAGGTGAAGGTTGAGAAGGACCCCTAGACACCTTTCCCACCTGGTTGTTGCACAATATAAAATAAAGAGTACAAGGCTAAAGAGCAGAGGGACTTGGGGGTATATGTGAGGATTGCAGGGCAGGTTGAGAAAGTGGTTCATAAATTATACAGGTTCGTGGGCTTTATAAGTAAGGACATAGAGTACAAGAGCAAGGGTGTTACGATAAACCTACATAAAACACTGGTTCAGCCTCAACTGGAGTGTTGTGTCCAGTTCTGGGCACCACAGTTTAGGAAGGACATTAAGGCATTCGAGAGAGTGCAGAAAAGATTCACGAGAATGGTCCCAGGGATGATGAACTTCCGTTGCATGGATAGATTGGAGAAGCTGGGCTGTTTTCCTTACAGAAGAGAAGATGAAGAGGAGATTTAATAGAGGTGTTCAAAATCATGAGGGGTCTGGACAGAGTAGATAGAGAGAAACTGTTCCCATTGGTGGAAGAATCAAAAACCAGAGAGCACTGATTTAATGTGATTGGCAAAAGAAGCAGCTGTGACATGAGAAAACTTTTTTACACAGTGAGTGGTAAGGATCAGAACGCGCTCCCTGTGAGTGTGATGGAGGCAGATTCCATTTTAAATTTCAAGAGGGAATTAAACATCTGAATTATCCGAAGAGATAAATTTTCCGGGCGACAAGGAAAAGGTGGGGAGTAGGACTAGGTGAATTGCCGGCATGGATACAACAGGCCAAATGGCCTCCTTCTGTGCTGTAACCATTCTATGATTCTATTATTCCATCCATGATGTCTCATAACCATGCAACCACAATGTCCCTCCCCGTCTTTCCATCCACGATCCCTCCCTTGACCTTCCGTTCATGATCTCTGCCTTCGCTGACCTTCCATCCACACTGTCTCCTGATCTTCCATCTATGACCACCAATCCCAACTGATTTTCCATCCATAATCTTGGCCCCTAATATTTCATCCATAATCTCCCTCCCGACATTCATCCAGGATCTATCCCCTCCGATCTTCTATCCACAATCTTATATAACTTTTATTTTTATCATTATCTTATGATCTTATGTTTTCTTATGTCCTTATGTAATCTCCCTTCTCTCCTGTCTGATCTCTGACTGTAGAATACCAGCACAGGCCTTCCTGCCTGACAACTAGCCAGCCTCTCAATCTGACTGGCTGACAGCTGAAACGTTGACAGGACCTCCACGTTCCCCAGCAATTCCAAACCCACTCGCACCCTCCCTGTTTCCCTGTAAACGTCGGAGTCAAATACTCTGGATTACTAGTTAAGACTTCTGGAATACTACACGAGTAACATTACCAGTTAACTAGTGCTGTAGGGATGGTTTAAACTAATTTAGCAGGAGCAGGGTTCACCAGGATGAAACATTAGAGAGGAGATACAAAGTGTACAGACAACTGGAAGAGACAACAGCATTTGAATAGGAGGGATCAGATAAGGGAGAAATGCAAGGCAGACTAAGATGGACAATTTCTCAGAGCAGTATGTTCTAGAGCCAACCAGGGAGCAGGCTATTTTAGACCTGGTATGTAATGAGACAGGATTATTTAATGACCTCACAGTAAAGGAGCCTCTAGGCAACAGTGATCAGAACATGATAGAATTTCACATTCAGTCTGAGGACGAAAAACGTGGGTCTAAGAGCAGTGTCTTAAGCTTAAATAAAGGCAATTACAAGGGTATTAAGATGGAGTTGGCTAAAGTGGATTGGGAAAATTGATTACAGGACGATTGTAGGATGATAGAGGAGCTGTGGCAGACATCTAAGGAGATATTTCATAACACCCAACAAAGATATATTCCATTGAGAAAAAAAGACTTTATGAGAAGGAAGCACATCTGTGGCTAACTAAGGAAGTTAAGGATAGTATCAAATTGAAAGAAAACATATGCAATACTGTGAAGAAGAGTGGTAGGTCAGAAGATAGGAAAAATTTTAGAAACCAGCAAAAATGACTAAAAAAGGGGGGGGAATTAGAGTATGAGAGAAAGCTAGCTAGAAATATAAAAGCAGGAAGTAAGAGGTTCTACAAGTACATAAAAAAGAAAAGTGTAGCTAAAGTGAGTATTGGTCCCTTAGAGGGTGAGACTGGGGAATTAAAAATGGGAAACAAGAAAATGGCGGAAGTGTTGAACAGGTATTTTGTAACAGTCTTCACTGTAGATGGCACAAAAAGCATCCCAAGAGCAGTCGAAAATTAAGAAGGAAAAGGGAGGGAGGAACTTAGAACAATCACAATCGCTAGGGATAAGGTATGGAAAAAGTAAAAACTGACAAGTCCCCTGGACCTGGTAGCCTGCATCCTAGGGTCTTAAAAGAAGTGGCTGTAGATAAAGTGGATGCATTGGTTGTAATCTTCCAAAATTCCCTGGATTCTGGAAAGGTCCCAGTGGATTGGAAAACTGCAAATGTATCACCTCTATTCAAGAAGAAAGGGAGACAGAAAGCAGGAAACTATAGGCCAGTTAGCCTAACATCTGCCATAGGGAAAATGCTTGAATCCATTATTAAGGAGGTAATAGCAGGACATTTAGAAAATCAACATGGTGATGTGAAAGGGAAGTAGTGTTTGATTATTTTATTAGAGCTCTTTGAGGAAGTAACTAGCAGGGTGGATAATGTAGAACCAGTAAATGTGGTGTACTTGGATTTCCAAAAGGCATTCGATAAGGTGCCACATATTACTACACATGATAAGAGCTCATGCTGTTGAGGTAACATATTAGCATAGATAGAGGATTGGTTAGCTGACAGGAAGCAGAGAGTCAGGATAAATTGATCATTTTCAGATTGGCAATCTGTGCCTAGTTGAGTGCCACAGGGCTCAGTGCTGAATGAGAGATGGTGCAGGAGGGAGGGGTTCTGATTTTTGGGACATTGGGACCTGTTCTGGGGGAGGTGGGACTATTACAAATTGGACGGTCTACACCTGGGCTGGACTGGAACCAATGTCCTTGGGGGTGCTTTTGCTAACGCTGTTGGGGAGGGTTTAAACTAATGTGGCAGGGGGATGGGAACCAAATGAGGTCAGTGGACAGTAAGGAGGTAGTAACTAAAGCGATAATGAAGTCAGCGTGACTAAGGGAAAGAGTAGACAGGGAGCAGATGATGAACGCAAAGGGACTGGTGGTCTGAGGTGCATTTGTTTTAATGCAAGAAGTGTAGTAGGTAAGGCAGATGAACTTAGGGCTTGGATTAGTACCTGGGAGTATGATGTTATTGCTATTACTGAGACTTGGTTGAGGGAAGGGCATGATTGGCAACTAAATATCCCAGGATATTGATGCTTCAGGCGGGATAGAGAGGGAGGTAAAAGGGGTGGAGGAGTTGCATTACTGGTCAAAGAGGATATCACAGCTGTGCTGAAGGAGGGCACTATGGAGGACTCGAGCAGTGAGGCAATATGGGCAGAACTCAGAAATAGGAAGGGTGCGGTAACAATGTTGGGGCTGTACTAAAGGCCTCCCAACAGCGAGCGTGAGATAGAGGTACAAATATGTAAACAGATTATGGAAAGATGTAGGAGCAACAGGGTGGTGGTGATAGGAGATTTTAATTTTCCCAACATTGACTGGGATTCACTTAGTGTTAGAGGTCTAGATGGAGCAGAATTTGTAAGGAGCATCCAGGAGGGTTTTCTAGAGCAGTATGTAAATAGTCCAACTCGGGAAGGGGCCATACTGGATCTGGTGTTGGGGAATGAGCCCGGCCAGGTGGTTGAAGTTTCAGTAGGGGACTACTTTGGGAATAGTGATCACAATTCCGTAAGTTTTAGAATACTCATGGACAAAGACGAGAGTGGTCCCAAAGGAAGAGTGGTAAATTGGGGGAAGGCCAACTATAGCAAAATTCGGCAGGAGCTGGGGAATGTAGATTGGGAGCAGCTGTTTGAAGGTAAATCCACATGTGATATGTGGGAGGCTTTTAAAGAGAGGTTGATTAGCGTGCAGGAGAGACATGTTCCTGTGAAAATGAGGGATAGAAATGGCAAGATTAGGGAACCATGGATGACAGGTGAAATTGTGAGACTAGCTAAGAGGAAAAAGGAAGCATACATAAGGTCTAGGAGGCTGAAGAAAGACGAAGCTTTGAAAGAATATCGGGAATGTAGGACCAATCTGAAACGAGGAATTAAGAGGGCTAAAAGGGGTCATGAAATATCTTTAGCAAACAGGGTTAAGGAAAATCCCAAAGCCTTTTATTCATATTTAAGGAGCAAGAGGGTAACTAGAGAAAGGATTGGCCCACTCAAGGACAAAGGAGGAAAGTTATGCGTGGAGTCAGAGAAAATGGGTGAGATTCTAAACGAGTACTTTGCATCGGTATTCACCGAGGAGAGGGACATGACGGATGTTGAGGTTAGGGACAGATGTTTGATTACTCTAGGTCAAGTCGGCATAAGGAGGGAGGAAGTGTTGGGTATTCTAAAAGGCATTAAGGTGGACAAGTCCCCAGGTCCGGATGGGATCTATCCCAGGTTACTGAGGGAAGCGAGAGAGGAAATAGCTGGGGCCTTAACAGATATCTTTGCAGCATCCTTAAACACGGGTGAGGTCCCGGAGGACTGGAGAATTGCTAATGTTGTCCCCTTGTTTAAGAAGGGTAGCAGGGAAAATCTAGGTAATTATAGACCGGTGAGCCTGACGTCAGTGGTAGGAAAGCTGCTGGAGAAGATACTGAGGGATAGGATCTATTCCCATTTGGAAGAAAATGGGCTTATCAGTGATAGGCAACATGGCTTTGTGCAGGGAAGGTCACGTCTTACCAACTTAATAGAATTCTTTGAGGAAGTGACAAAGTTGATTGATGAGGGAAGGGCTGTAGATGTCATATACATGGACTTCAGTAAGGCGTTTGATAAGGTTCCCCATGGTAGGCTGATGGAGAAAGTGAAGTCGCATGGGGTCCAGGGTATACTAGCTAGATGGATAAAGAACTGGCTGGGCAACAGGAGACAGAGAGTAGCAGTGGAAGGGAGTTTCTCAAAATGGAGACGTGTGACCAGTGGTGTTCCACAGGGATCCGTGCTGGGACCACTGTTGTTTGTGATATACATAAATGATTTGGAGGAAAGTATAGGTGGTCTGATTAGCAAGTTTGCAGACGACACTAAGATTGGTGGAGTAGCAGATAGTGAAGGGGACTGTCAGAGAATACAGCAGAATATAGATAGATTGGAGAGTTGGGCAGAGAAATGGCAGATGGAGTTCAATCAGGGCAAATGCGAGGTGATGCATTTTGGAAGATCCAATTCAAGAGTGAATTATACAGTAATGGAAAAGTCCTGGGGAAAATTGATGTACAGAGAGATTTGGGTGTTCAGGTCCATTGTTCCCTGAAGGTGGCAACGCAGGTCAATAGAGTGGTCAAGAAGGCATACGGCATGCTTTCCTTCATCGGACGGGGTATTGAGTACAAGGGTTGGCAGGTCATGTTACAGTTGTATAAGACTTTGGTTCGGCCACATTTGGAATACTGCGTGCAGTTCTGGTCGCCACATTACCAAAAGGATGTAGATGCTTTGGAGAGGGTGCAGAGGAGGTTCACCAGGATGTTGCCTGGTATGGAGGGCGCTAGCTATGAAGAGAGGTTGAGCAGATTAGGATTATTTTCATTAGAAAGACGGAGGTTGAGGGGGGACCTGATTGAGGTGTACAAAATCATGAGAGGTATAGACAGGGTGGATAGCAAGAAGCTTTTTCCCAGAGTGGGGGATTCAATTACTAGGGGTCACGAGTTCAAAGTGAGAGGGGAAAAGTTTAGGGGGGATATGCGTGGAAAGTTCTTTACGCAGAGGGTGGTGGGTGCCTGGAACGCGTTGCCAGCGGAGGTGGTAGATGCGGGCACGATAGCGTCTTTTAAGATGTATCTAGACAGATACATGAATGGGCAGGAAGCAAAGAGATACAGACCCTTAGAAAATAGGCGACATGTTTAGATAGAGGATCTGGATCGGCGCAGGCTTGGAGGGCTGAAGGGCCTGTTCCTGTGCTGTAATTTTCTTTGTTCTTTGTTCTTTGAAACTGGACGGACCATCTGGCATCGACCTAGGCACCAGAAACAACAACGGCAAACCCAGCCCTGTCGACCCTGCAATGTGCTCCTTCCTAACATCTGGGGGCTTGTGCAAAAGTTGGGAGAGCTGTCCCACAGACTAGTCAAGCAACAGCCTGACATAGTCATACTCACGGAATCAGACAGACAATGTCCCAGCCACTGCCATCACTATCCCCGGGTATGTCCTGTCCCGCCAGCAGGACAGATCCACCAGAGGTGGTGGCACAGTGGTATACAGTAGGGAGGGAGTTGCCCTGGGAGTCCTCAACATCGACGCTGGATCCCATGAAGTCTCATGGCATCAGATCAAACATGGACAAGGAAACCTCCTGCTGATTACCACCTACCGCCCTCCCTCAGCTGATGAGTCAGTACTCCTCCATGTTGAACAGCACTTGGAGGAAGCACTGAGGGTTGCGAGGGCACAGAATGCAATCTGGGCGGGGGACTTCGATGTCCATCATCAAGAGTGGTTCGGTAGCACCACTAATGAACGAGCTGGTCGGGTTCTGAAGGACATATCTGCTAGACTGGGTATGCGGCAGGTGGTGAGGGAACCAACAAGAGGGGAAAATATACTTGGCCTCATCATCACCAATCTGCCTGCCGCAGATGCATCTGTCCATGACAGTATTGGTAGGAGTGACCACTGCACAGTCCTTGTGGAGACGAAGTCCCGCCTTCACATTGAGGATATTGTCCATCGTGTTCTGTGGCACTACCACTGTGCTAAATGGAATAGATTTCGAACAGATCTAGCAATGCAAAACTGGGCATCCATGAGGCGCTGTGGGCCATCAGCAGCAGCAGAATTGTACTCAACCACAATCTGTAACCTCATGGCCCGGCATATCCCTCACTCTACCATTACCATCAAGCCAGGAGACCAGCCTTGGTTCAATGAAGAGTGCAAGAAGGCATGCCAGGAGCAACACCACGCATAACTCAAAATGAGGTGTCAACCTGGTGAAGCTACAACACAGGACTATCTGCGTGCCAAACTGCATAAGCAGCATGCGATAGACAGAGCTAAGCGATCCATAACCAACGGATCAGATCTAAGCTCTGCAGTCCTGCCACATCCAGCCGTGAATGGTGGTGGACAATTAAACAACTAACTGGAGGAGGTGGTTCCACAAATATCCCCATCCTCAATGATGGGGGAGCCCAGCACATCAGTGCGAAAGATAAGGCTGAAGCATTTGCAGCAATCTTCAGCCAGAAGTGCCGAGTTGATGATCCATCTCGGCCTCCTCCTGAAGTCTCCAGCATCACAGATGCCAGACTTCAGCCAAATTGATTCACTCCGCGTGATATCAAGAAATGACTGAAGGCACTGGATACTGTAAAGGCTATGGGCCCTGACAATATTGCAGCAATAGTGCTCCAGAACTTGCCGCGCCCCTAGCCAAGCTGTTCCAGTACAGCTACAACACTGGCATCTACCCGGCAATGTTGAAAATTGCCCAGGTATGTCCTTTACATAAAAAGCAGGACAAGTCCAACCCGGCCAATTACCGCCCCATCAGCCTACTCTCAATCATCAGTAAAGTGATGGAAGGTGTCATCAACAGTGCCATCAAGCGGCACTTGCTTAGCAATAACCTGCTCAGTGACGCTCAGTTTGGGTTCCGCCAGGGCCACTCAGCTCCTGACCTCATTACAGGCTTGGTTCAAACATGGACACAAGAGCTGAACTCAAGAGGTGAGGTGAGAGTGACTGCCCTTGACATCAGGGCAGCATTTGACCGAGGTTGGCATCAAGGAGCCCTAGCAAAACTGAGGTCAATGGGAATCAGGGGGAAAACCCTTCGCTGGCTGGAGTCATACCTTGCGCAAAGGAAGATGGTTGTGGTTGTTGGAGGCCCAACCATCTTCAGCTGCTTCATCAATGACCTTCCTTCAGTCATAAGGTCAGAAGTGGGGATGTTTGCTGATGATTGCACAATGTTCAGCACCATTCGTGACTCCTCAGATACTGAAGCAGTCTGTGTAGAAATGCAGCAAGACCTGGACAATATCCAGGCTTGGGCTGATAAGTGGCAAATAACATTCGTGCCACACAAGTGCCAGGCAATGACCATCTCCAACAAGAGAGAATCTAACCATCTCCCCTTGACATTCAATGGCATTACCATCGCTGAATAACCCACTATCAACATCTTATGGGCTACCATTGACCAGAAACTGAACTGGAGTCGCCATATAAATACCGTGGCTACAAGAGCAGATCAGAGGCTAGGAATCCTGCGGTGAGTAACTCACCTCCTGACTCCCCAAAGCCTGTTCACCATCTACAAGGCACAAGTCAGGAGTGTGATGGAATACTCTCCACTTGCCTGGATGGGTGCAGCTCCAACAACACTCAAGAAGCTCAACACCATCCAGGACAGAGCAGCCTGCTTGATTGGCACCCCATCTACAAACATTCACTCCCTCCACCACCGACGCACAGTGCCAGCAGTGTGTACCATCTACAAGATGCACTGCAGCAATGCACCAAGGCTCCTTAGACAGCACCTTCCAAACCTACGACCTCTACCAACTAGAAAGACAAGGGCAACAAATGCATGGGAACATCACCTGCAAGTTCCCCTCCAAGTCACACACCATCCTGACTTGGAACTATATTGCCGTTCCTTCATTGTCACTGGGTCAAAGTCCTGGTACTCCCTTCCTAACATCACTGTGGATGTACCTACCCCAAATGGACTGCAGCGGTTCAAGAAGGCAGCTCACCACCACCAAGGGCAATTCGGGATGGGCAATAAATGCTGGCCTGGCCAGTGACGCCCAAATCCCATGAATGAATTTAAAAAAAGAAGTTATTTACAATCTATATTAATGTCTTGGATGTAGGGACCAAGTGTATAGTAACTAAATTTACTGATGAAACAAAGATAGAATCACAGAATCATTACAGTGCAGAAGGAGGCCATTCGGCCTATCGTGTCTACAATGGCTCTCTGAATGAGCTATTCCCTCAGTTCCATTCCCCTGCCTTCTCCCTATAACCCTGCACATTCTTTCTTATAACTGTCTAACTCCCTTTTGAATGCTTCAATTGAACCTGCCTTCACCACGTCCTCAGGCAGCACATTCCAGACCTTGACCATTTGTTGCGTGAAAAAGCTTTTCCTCATATCGCTTTTACTTCTCTTACCAAATACTTAAAATCTGTGCCCTTTCATTCTCGCTCCTTTCACGAGTGTGAACAGTTTCTATCTATCTACTCTGTCCAGACCCCTCATGATTTTGAATACCTCTATCAAATTGCCTCTCAGCCTTCTCTTCTCCAAGGAAAACAGTCCTCACTTCTCCAATCTATCTTCATAACCTAGTTCCTAATCCCTGGAATCATTCTTGTGAATCTTTTCTGTACTCTATCCAATGTCCTCATGTGTTTCCTAAAGCGCGGTGCCCAGAACTGGACGCAATACTCCAGCTGAGGGTGAACTAGTGTCTTATACAAGTTCAACATAACAAAAAATATGGAACACTTCATGAATTTGCATGTCATTCTTGCGTAGGGGCCATGCTAAACTTCTCTGTATCGTTCCAATTTTAGTATATGTGCTGCCGAAGCGAGCGCAAAGAGCCTGCAAAGGGATATTGATAGGTTAAGTGAGTGGGCAAAAATTTGGCAAATGGAATACAATATGGGAGAATGTGAGCTTGTCCACTTTGGCATGAAAAATAGAAAGCAGAATATTATTTAAATGGAGAGAGACTGCAAAGTTCTGTGGCACAGAGGGATCTGGGTGTCCTTGTACATGAATTACAAAAAGCTAGCACACAGGTACAGCAAGTGATTGGAAGGCAAATGGAATGTTGGCCTTCATTGCAAAGAGAATGGAGTATAAAAGTATGGAAGTCTTGCTCCAGCCAAACAGAGTATTGGTGTGACCGCATCTGGAGTACTGTGTATAGTTTTGGTTCCCCTACTTAAGGAATAGTATAATTGCTTTGGAAGCAGTTCAAAGAAAGTTCACTCAGCTAATTCCTGAGATGAAGGGGTTGTCTTATGAAGAAAGGTTGAGCAGGTTAGGCCTATACTCATTGGAGTTTAGAAGAATGAGAGGTGATCTTATTGAAACATATAGAATTCTGAGGGCACTTGACATGGTCGATGCTGAGAGGATGTTTCCCCTTGTGGGAAGTTTCAAAATATTGCATCTCCCATTTAAGACGGAGATGAGGAGGATTTCTTTTCCCTCAGCTAGACTTTGGAATTCTCTTCCCCAGGGAGCAGTGGAGGCTGGGTCATTGAATATGTTCGAGTCTGAGTTAGACAAATTTTTGATAGACAAGGGAGTCAAGGGTTATGGGGTGGGGGGGGGGGGGGGGGGGTGGCAGGTAAGAAAGTGGAGTTAAGGCCACAATCAGATCAGCCATGGTCTTATTGAATGGTGAAGCAGGTTTGAGGGGCCAAATGGCCTACTCCTATTCCTATTTGTTGTGATCTTATGGCTTTGGAATGCATGTAAATGCACAGAACGTGGTAAATCAGATTGGTGAGCTGCAGACGCAAGTAACCGCGAGGGTTTATGATATACTGGCAATGTTCAGACAAAGGGAGGAATGGGCACTTAATATTACTGGCTACAATGTATTCAGGAAAGATATAGAAGAAAGAAAAAGTGAGGTGAGTGTTGGTAGTGTTGATCAGAAATACTGGGACAAATATTAATGAAGAGGGTTGCTGGAGAGGTGGGAAGTGGAGTTTTGCACAGGAAACCCTGGTTTCTCTGCATGCTATGGAGTTTTAATTCCACAAGAGTGTCTCTTATCCCCTTGACAGGTTCCTCAACAAGATTGACAAGCTGGGCTCCCAGCCAGGCAGGGAGGACTCCAGAGCAGGCTACAGGATTAGGTAGGTCTGATCCCCGACCCCAGAGAAATTTGAGTGGTAGTGGGCGGGGGAAATCAGGGGGATAAACTCTTACTCCTCCTTCCCCACTAGTAGTCTGTAAAAGCACTTCGTTTCTCCATGAAGCTGTCCCCGCCTTCCACTAACAGGTTTCCTGAGGCCGGAGAAACCTGACTGACCAGGGTTAAACCTGCAAAACAAGTTCAAATTTTTTTTTTTCCAAAATATACTTTATTCATAAAAATCTGTAAAAATTACATGACCAAACTGTTTCAAGCAGCACAAAGTCAAAAAATACAAACAGTGCGAAGGCGGTCCGTTTCCTTCTGTACAATCATGAGTTGCCTCACAACCCTTCCATTTCATTGTCGTGCCAGAATCATTTTTACATTTTACAGCAAACGAAAAATTTCCGAATACAGTTCGAGGGGTTTCCCATGGATCCAGCCCCTCAGTTCAGCTTGTTGGGGGGACCTTACACAGTGGTCTTTCCCCATTGAGCCTTTGTTGCGGATGCCCCAAGCTTTAGTGCGTCCTTCAGCATGTAGTCCTGGACCTTGGAATGTGCCAGTCTGCAAAATTCGGTCGTGAACAACTCTTTGCGCTGAAAGACCAGCAAGTTTCGGGCAGACCAAAGGGCATCTTTCACCGAATTGATAGTCCTCCAGCAGCAGTTGATGTTTGTCTCGGTGTACGTCCCTGGGAACAGCCCGTAGAGCACAGACTCCTGTGTTACAGAGCTGCTTGGGATGAACCTCGACAAAAACCATCTCTTTCCACACCTGCTTTGCAAAGACACATTCCAGGAGTAGGTGGGCAACCGTCTCTCCCCACCACAGCCACCGTGGGGGCATTGTGCAGAGGGGGCGAGACTTCGGGCGTGCAGGAAGGATCTGACGGGGAGGGCTCTTCTCACCACCAGCCAAGCTACATCTTGGTGCTTGTTTGAAAGTTCTGGTGATGAGGCATTCCGCCAAAAGACTTTGGCGGTCTGCTCGGGGAACCATCCGACAGGATCCACCGTCTCCTTTTCCCAGAGGCCTTGAGGACATTCTGTGCAGACTACTGCCTGATGGATTGGTGGTCAAAGGCGTTTTCCCGCAGAAACCGCTCCACGAAGTATAGGTGGTATGGCACGGTCCAACTGCATGGAGCATTCCGCGGCAATGTGACCAGGCTCATCCTTCACCACACCGGGGACAGATAGAACCTCAGCACGTAGTGACACTTGGAGTTTGCGTACTGGAGGTCTACACACAGCTTGATGCAGCCGCACACGTTGGGTACATTTTTCCCGCCCTTATCCAGAGGTTTGAACATCGTGTCCCTCCGGACCCAGTCCATTTTAGATCCCCAGATGAAGCAGAAAATGGCACGGGTGACCGCCACAGCACAGGAGTGGGGTATGGGCCAGACCTGCGCCATGTACAGCAACAATGTGAGCGCCTCGCACCTGATGACCAGGTTCTTACCCACAATGGAGAGAGATCGCTGCCCCCACATGCTCAGCTTGTGTTCGACCTTGGCTACTCGCTCCTCCCAGGTTTTGGTGCACGCCCTGGCCCTTCCAAACCATATCCCCAGCATCTTCAGGTAGTCTGGCCTGACGGTGAAGGGGACAAAGGATCGGTCAGCCCAATTTTGTTTTTTAGAGATACAGCACTGAAACAGGCCCTTCGGCCCACCGAGTCTGTGCCGACCATCAACCACCCATTTATACTAATCCTATACTAATTCCATATTCCTACCACATCCCCACCAGTCCCTATATTTCCCTACCACCTACCTATCCTAGGGGTAATTTATAATGGCCAATTCACCTATCAACCTGCAAGTCTTTGGCATGTGGGAGGAAACCGGAGCACCCGGAGGAAACCCACGCGGACACAGGGAGAACTTGCAAACTCCACACAGGCAGTACCCGGAATTGAACCGGGTCACTGGAGCTGTGAGGCTGCGGTGCTAACCACTGCGCCACTGTGCCGCCCAAAGAACATGGCCTCGCTCTTGCCGTGGTTAACTTTGGCTCCTGAGGCCAGTTCGAACTGGTCGCAGATGCTCATCAGTCTGCACACGGACAGCGGATCCGAGCAGAAGACGGCGACGTCATCCATGTACAGGGAGGTTTTAACCTAAGTGCCTCCACTGCCTGGGATTGTCACCCCTCCTATGCTCGCATCCTTCCTAATAGACTCAGCAAAGGGTTCAATACAGCAAACAAACAAGACCAGAGAGAGAGGACAGCCCTGTCTGACTCCAGATTGGATCCGGAAATTTTCCAATTCCCACCCATTGATTGAGACTGCGCTACTGATGTTTGTGTAGAGCAGTTTGATCCAATTGCAGATTCCCTCCCCAAACCCCATTTTGGAGAGCACGTCCATCATGTAGGTGTGTGATATCCTGTCAAAAGCCTTCTCCTGGTCCAGGCTGATGAGGCAGATGTCCACCCTCCTGTCCCTAACGTAGGCGATCGTATCCGTGAGTAGCACGAGGCTATCGGAGATCTTCCTGCCGGGTGCAACCAGTTCAATCAAAGGCTGCAAGCCTCATCAAAGTATTTAAATTGCCAACTTGCCTCCTGGAAGTGGGTTGGTTACCCTCTGTTAAACCTGGAAAGGTGCAGATGGGTTTGGGTTGGTTTTAAGATTTTTAAAATTTTAAAGTCTGAACCAACCCTAATGCATCCTTTTTTGGGGGCTTAAATTAATTCCACTGTTAAAGCACTAGAAAGGGATGATGTACTTGAGAGTTCAAAGACAGACTCTATTTGGTTAGAATTAAGGAACCACAGAGGGGCAGTTAAGCTGTTGGGTGTATACTACAGGCCACTAAATACTGAGAAGGGGATAGAGGAGACTATGGGCCAGATGTTTGTTTTTGGGTCAGGACCCTAATGAGCAGAGCATTTCCAGGTCCTGATCCCATGCGTTGCTGACGCAGTGCTATTTTTAAATGCAAGATAAGTAGTTAGCCTGAGAGCATGTCCAATTAGATGCACCAGAGGTGTTATGGAGGTGGGAACGGGGAACTGAGTACGATCTTTAAAGGCAAGCGGTAACCATTACTGAGCTTGCCGTTGCCTATACAAATTAGCCACCAGAGATTTTGGAGGGCCTGTGTGGGCATGGGCGTTCCCTGGTGGCACCCCATTTTCCCCGATCCGGTTTCCTGCCGCTCTCCACTGTGACATTAAACTCTTCCAGCTGCAGCAATATCCACACTGAGACATATCTGAATGCCTCTGAATTAATTTATTCAGTCCTTCCCATATGGTCCTCCACACCGCTCATATCTTCATAACCCTGTCGTGTTTCCTCCCATGGCATTTTCCCCATTCCCAACCTTTAAAAATTGCTCCCTGCTACTGCCAAGCCTGTTAATGAGCTCTTTAATGAGCTCTACAGGCACTTAATTGAAGGCAAGCACCTGACCCAGTTCCTCCCTGCTGGTGGCACTTTGAAAATAACTTTGTGTTCCGGAGACGGCGGGACCCAGTGCTGCCCTCCAGGAACGTGCTATACAAATCACACTCAAAGCCATTCTCACTCTCAGCAGGGTTTGATAATCTGGCCCTAAATTTCGATGGGAGAGCTCTTGGGGAACAGTGATCACAATATCATTAGGTTTAGAGTGCTTATGAAACAAGACAAGGAAAAATCAATTGTGATAATACTCAATTGGAGAAGAGCTGATTTCAATGAGTTGAAAAGGGATTTTGCCCAGGCGGAATGAAATCAATGATTGGCAGATAAAACATTAAATGAGCAATGGGAGGCCATCAAAGAGGAGATAATTTTGAAAGATTCTCACAGGGGGAAGGGAAGGACATCCAAAGCTGGAGCTCCCTGGATGAATAAAGAAATAAAGATTAAAATTAAAATGTCAGTTTCATAATTCAGTAGAGAGCTAAGCTGCATACATAAAGTACAGTGGAGAATTGCAAAAGGAAATAAGGAGGGCAAAGAGAGTGTATGAGAATAGATGAGTGGCCAACATAAAAAGGAACCCACAATTCCTTTAAAAACATATGAAAAATGAAAGGTAGCCAAAGAAAGGGTGAGGCTGATTCGGGATCAAGAAGGAGATTTTTTATTATTTATTCATTCACAGGCTGTGGGTGTCACAGGGAAGATCAGCATTTCCTGCCCATCCCCAATTACTCTTGAAAAAGTGGTGGTGAGCCATCTTCTTAAACTGCTGTAGTCTATACAGTGTAGTATACTGACAGTGCTGTTGGGTAGGGAGTTCCAGGATTTTGACCCAGCGATGATGAAGGAACAGCGATATATCTCCAAAATCAGGATGGTGAGTGACTTGAAAGATAACTCGGAGGTGATGGTGTTCCCATGCACCTGTTGCCCTTGTTCTTCTAGGCAATAGATGTCACAGGTTTAGAAGCTGCTGTCAAAGAGCCCTTGGCGAGTTGCTGCAGTACATATTGGAGATGGTACACACTGCAGCTGCCATGTGCCGGTGATGGAGGGAGTGAATGTTTAAAGTGGTGGATTGGGTGCCAATCAAGTGGGCAGCTTTGTCCTAAATGGTGTCGAGCTTCTTGAGTGGTGTTGGAGCTGCACTCATCCAGGCAAGTGGAGAGTATTCCATCACACTCCTGACTTGTGCCTTGTAGATGGTGGACAGTCTTTGGGGAGTCAGGAGGTGAGTTCCTCCTTGCAGAATTCCCAGCCTCTAACCTGCTTTGTAGCCACAGTATTTATATGGCTGGTCAGGTTAAGTTTCTGGTCATTGGTAACCCCCAGGATGTTGTGATGAGAGTAGTAGATGCTGAGCGTCCAAGTACAAATTATTTTTGTATGATTGCAGTGAAGCCATGCTCTTTATTTGAATAAGATGTTTACAGATTGTATTTGGCAATGACAGTAGTATTACAATGCAATCAATTCTAGTGACAATTGCATATATTACCTGTTGCAACAGAATTCATAGTTCATCTGTTTAGGCCCTGACACCCATTATGGACACAGTTATATGAAAACCAAGACAATTTTAATTGTTACACAAGAAAAGCATGTTATCATTCGATGCAGGCCAAGCCACATGACATGCTACAGATTAATCTGATACATCATTCAGGAAGCAAACTTAATAATCCACTCAATTAAATATGTTTCAGCAAACACCACTACATGTACAGTTAAGCAAGCAAACGTGAATCAATTACTTCTATTGCAATAAGAGTATAGAAAGATGCAGCATTAAAATTATGCCTTCTCACAGCTGCAGGGTGTCTGGACTTGCTTTACAGTCAATGGATTACTTTTAGAAACAGAAAATAAGAGCAGGAGTCGGCCATTCGGCCCTTCGAGTCTGCTCCGCTATTCATTATGATCATGGCTGATCATCCAACTCAGTAACCTGTTCCCGCTTTCGCCCCATACCCTTTGATCCCTTGAGAGCCAAGAGCTATATCTAACTCTTTCTTGAAAACATATCATGTTTTGGCCTCAACTGCTTTCTGTGGTAGCGAATTCCACAGGCTCACCGCTCTCTGGGTGAAGAAATTTCTCCTCATCTTAGCCCTGAAAGGTTTACCCCATATCCTTAGACTATGACCTCAGGTACTGGACTCCCCCACCATCGGGAACATCCTTCCTGCATCTACCTGGTCAAGTCCTATTAGAATTTTATAGGTTTCAATGAGATTCCCCCTCACTCTTCCAAACTCTAGCGAATATAATCCTAACCGACTCAATCTCTCCTCATACGTCAGTCCCGCCATCCCAGGAATCAGTCTGGTAAACCTTCGCTGAACTCCCTCTATAGCAAGAACATCATTCCTCAGATAAGGAGACCAAAACTGCACAAAATATTCTAGGTGTAGCCTCACCAAGGCCCTGTATAATTGCAGCAAGACATCCCTGCTCCTGTACTCCAATCCTCTCGCTATGAAGGCCAACATACCATTCGCCTTTTTTACCGCCTATTGGACCTGCATGCTTACCCTCGGCGACTAGTGTACGAGAACACCCAGGTCTCGCTGTATATTCCCCTCTCTCAGTTTATAGCCGTTCAGATAATAATCTGCCTTCCTGTTTTTTCTACCAAAGTGGATAACCTCACATTTATTCACATTATACTGCATCTGCCATGCATTAGCCCACTCACTCAACTTGTCCAAATCACCCTGAAGCCTCTCTGCATCCTTCTCACAACTCACCCTCCCACCAAGTTTTGTGTTATCTGCAAATTTGGAGATATTACATTTTGTTTCCTCATCTAAATCATTAATATATATTGTGAATAGCTGGGGTCCCAGCACCGATCCCTGCGGTATCCCACTAGTCACTACCTGCCATTCGGAAAAAGACCCATTTATCCCTACTCTTTGTTTCTTGTCTGCCAACCAATTTTCTATCCATCCCAATACACTACCCCCAATCCCATGCGCTTTAATTTTACACGCTAATCTCATGCGGGACTTTGTCGAAAGCTTTCTGAAAGTCCAAATAAACCACATCCACTGGCTCCCCCTCATCAACTCTTACTAGTTACATCCTCGAGGAATTCTAGTAGATTTGTAAAGCATGATTTCCCTTTCATAAATACATGCTGCCTCTGCCCGATTCTACCACTGTTCACTAAGTGCTGTACTATAAAATCTTTGATAATGGACTCTAGAATTTTCCTCACTACCGACGTCAGGCTGACTGGTCTATAAAAAGGGAGATAGAGAGAAAACAGGGAATTAAATAGTGGGGTTACATTAGCTACCCTCCAATCTGTAGGGACTGTTCCAGAGTCTATAGAATCTTGGAAGATGACCACCAATGCATCCACTATTTCTAGGGCCACTTCCTTAAGTACTCTGGGATGCATACCATCAGGCCCTAGGGATTTATTGGCCTTCAATCCCATCAATTTCCCCAACACCATTTCTCTACTAATACTGATTTCATTCAGTTCCTCTCTCTCACTAAGCCCTGTGTTCCCCAACATTTCTGGTATGATATTTGTGTCCTCCTTTGTGAAGACAGAACCAAAGTATGCATTTAGTTGGTCAGCCATTTCTTTGTTCCCCATAATAAATTCCTCTGTTTCTGACTTTAAGGGACCTACATTTGTCTTCACCAATCTTTTTCTCTTCACATACCTATAGAAACTTTTACAGTCAGTTTTTATGTTGCCCGCAAGCTTGCTCTCGTACTCTATTTTCTCCTTCTTAATCGATCCCTTGGTCCTCCTTTGCTGAATTCTAAACTGCTCCCAATCCTCAGGTCTGTTGTTTCTTCTGGAAATTTATATGCCTGTTCCTTGGATCTAATGCTATCTCTAATTTCCCTTGTAAGCTATAGTTTGGCTACCTTTCCCGTTTTACTTTTGCGCCAGACAGAGATAAACAATTGATGCAGTTCATCCATGCCCTCTTTAAATGTTTGCCATTGCCTATCCACCGTCATCCCTTTAAGTAATGTTTCCCAATCCGTCATAGCCAACTCGCGCCTCATACCTTCGTAGTTTCCTTTACTAAGATTCAGGACCCTAGTCTCAGAATCAGCCACGTCACTCTCCATCTTGATGAAGAATTCTATCATATTATGGTCGCTCATCCCCAAGGGGTCTCGCACCACTAGATTGTCAATTATTCCTCTCTCATTACACAATACCCAGTCTAGGATGGCCTGTTCTCTAGTTGGTTCCTCAACATATGGTCCAGAAAACCATCCCGTATACACTCCAAGAATTCCTCCTCTGTGTTATTGTGACTAATTTGATTTGCCCAATCTATATGCAGATTTAAGTCACCCATAATTACAGATGTTCCTTTATCGCATGTGTCTCTAATTTCCTGTTTAATGCCATTCCCAACATCACCACTACAGTTTGGGGGTTTATATACAATCCCCACTTACGTTTTTTGCCCCTTAGTGTTTCTCAGCTCTACCCATACAGATTCCACATCATCAGAGCTAATATCTTTCCTCACTATTGCGTTAATTTCCTCTTTAACCAGCAATGCAACTCCACCGCCTTTTGCTTTTTGTCTGTCCTTCCTAAATACTGAATATCCTTGGATGTTCATTTCCCATCCCTGGTCACCTTGCAGCCATGTCTCCGTAATCCCGATGAAGTCAAACCTGTTTACATCTATATGCGCGATTAATTCATCTACTTTATTGCGAAAGCTCCGCGCGTTAAGGCACAAAGCCTTAAGGCTTGTCTTTTTAACATTACTTCTCCCCTTCCTTTTGAAGTCTAATTGATATCAGATGGGAAAATACAACAACAAAAAGTCACATTTATATAGAGCCTTTAAAGTAACAAGTTGCTTCACAGGAGCATTATAATACAAAAGATGACACCAAACCACACAAGGAAATATTAGGTCAGATGACCAAAAGCTTGGTCAAAGAGGTTGGTTTTAAGGAGTGTCTTAAATGAGAGAGTCAGAAAGGTGTCAGGAGGGAATTCCAGAGATTTGGGCCTAGGCAACTGAGGGCACAGTCACCAATGATGGAGCAATTAAAATCAGGGACGCTCAAGAGGCCAGAATAGGATGAACGCAGGTATCCCGGAGGGTTGAGAGGCTGGAAAAGATTACAGAGATAGGGATGTGTGAGACCATGGAGGGATTAGAAAACAAGGATGAAAATTTTAAAATCAAGACATTGTTTGACAGGGAGCCACTGTAGGTCAGCAAGCACATGGCGAATGGGACTTAGTGCGAGTTAAGACACAGGCTGCAGTGTTTTGGATGACCTCAAGTTTCAAAGTTTGGAATGTGGAACACCAGCTGAGAGTGTGTTGAAATAGTCAAGTCTAGAGGTAACAATGGCATGAATGAGGGTTTCAGCTGCAGATGAGCTGAGACAGGTGCAAAGTAGGGCGATGTAAGGGAGGTGGAATTGGACAGCCTTGGTGATAGCGCAAATATGTGGTCAGAAGCTCATCCCTGGATCAAGTATGACACCAAGGTTGCGAAGAGACTGGTTTAGTTTCATAATGTTACCAGAGGAAGGATGGAGTTGGTAGATAAGGAACTGAGTTTGGAGCGGGGACTGAAAACAATGGCTTCAGTCTTCCAAATATTTAATTGGAGGAAATCTCTGCTCATCCAGTACTGGATGTCACATAAGCAGTCTGATAATTTAGCAACAGTGGATGAGTCGAGAGAGGTGGTGGTGAGGCAGTGCTGGGTGTACAGCAAACAATTTCTACCCAGCAAGATCCTACAAAAGGTAAATGAAAGAACGGTCAGATTATCAGTTTTGGTGGTGTTGGTTGAAGAAGTGACCTTGACCAAGACTTCCTGCTCTTTCAATACCATGAATCTTATACAGACAGATGGATGGATTTAAGCAAGATTACAACATGACTGTGTGCAATAGCTAAAGCTGTATAGATATAGGCAAAGGGGACATGCACGCAATAGCTAGAATCTCTTGTGACAGAATGGTTGGTTATGGTAGAATAATTCAAATGTTGTATGGAAAATGTGATGTGTGTGGGCTGCAATGGTGGTGAGAGTAGTAGGTGCAGAGTGTATGAACAGGAAATGGAGTGAAATGTGGTGTCAAAACAACAAGACTGTCATGAAGCCAGTAGGTTTAAGCTACTACAAATTTTGTCTGCCATGTTGTGAAGTTTGTTAACACTCTGATTGCCAAAGCACCGTAAAAATCATTTGAACCTCAAAGGAAAGAACATCTCAAATTTATGATATATTTTTTAACAGAATTTGTTATCTGACATAATGGTACCTATTGCATTTACATTTAGATAGTGTAGTTATTGCCCTGGCCTTGTACCCTAGAAGTCAAAAGATAAATTGCCCACCATTGTAAGTTATGAAATTGAATTCAGTAAATCTGGGGGTAACATTATTTTTGCTGTAAAAATTCAACTGGTACACTAAGGTTCCTCAGGGAAGGAACCTGTCACCCTAATCTGGTCCATAACTCTTACCTTAATAAGTGGTTGGCTCTTAATTTCTGCTGAAGTATTCGATCAATCAGTTTACAATGACTACACAGGAGGTTCCCCATTGAATCTCAGGGTGAGTAGGGATGGAGAATAAATCTGGCCTTGACAATGTCCCACCTGAGAAAAATAAAAACATCTCCAAAGTACACCTGCAAAATTATTTGAACATCTATATCATAAGTTTGATGCTCACTACACATTATTTTATCAGGATGACAATGGCCTCGCAATGGGCAGGAAAGCCAGGGGCAACCCCGTGTCGGCCGTTTGGAGGAGCCCCTGGCAGATTATCTGCCAATCTAACAGCTAATAAACTGCCCGCCTCCAAGACCTGTTGGCCAATCAAAGGGCCAGCAGCTGTTCAGTGCCAGCAGCGCCACCATGAGCAGTGGCCATTGTTAGGACTGCACTCAGCTGCCAGACTCATCAATTGACACAGTCTTGCAGCAAAGTAAGTGGGGTCTGTGTCGCCAGGGTCAGTCAGGCAGGCCCCAGCAAGTGGGCGGGGGGGGGGGGGGTGGGTGGTGTGGTTGGTGAGGACAGGGGTGGTGTTGCCGCGGAGTGAGCATTGCCACCGGGAAGCCCCTCCGTGAGCTACTAAGTACCCTTTTAGGAGGGTCCCCTGACAAACCCACAGGGAGGCCGTCAGGGCTCATCAGGTGGTCTCCCCGTGTGGCGGAGGGCTCACCCACCACTTGTAAAATGCCAGCGGCAGTGGGAAGAGGCACTTAATTGGCACAATTGACCTCTGGGCTGGAGGGCACCCCTCCACCTTCATCACCACTGGCAAAATGCCAACCCCTACCCTCCCTCACCATTTTCTGCACCCTCTCACCCACCCTCCCCAACCTCCACCTTCCAGCCACATGAAATTTTTTCTCATAATTCTTCATATTTGCCTTATTCTGTACAACTTTTGTTTGATTTGAGTGTCTTATGCATAATGTTCACTATAAAAATGTCTATATTTTATACAAAAAGTGCTGGGAGAGAAAACGTTTAACTGAGGAACCAAAGTGAAGGGCCAAGGCATGAGAGGGTCAAAGTAGAGGGCATGCTAAGACTGGAAAGAGTAGGAAAAAAGAGATTAATCAAGAAGTATTGTTTAAGTATCACCAAACTGGGATTTTTCAAGGCTGTAGGAGGGAAAGAAAACTGAGGAAATTAAGGAGTTCCACAGCATTGAAGTCCTAAGAAAATATAAATGAACAAAAGGTGATGCCATTACACTTGATACAACTCAGTTAGAATGCAGGGAAAATGATTATGAAGGATGGTTATTTGTGGCTTATAAAGAACAAGTTGGCCATTGACAACAGTTAATTCTTTTTGATATAAAAGTGCTTGTTCAGACTTTTGGTTAGAGTTTTTACTTTCTTATTCAATATGTCTGTTTATGCAAGTTATGACAATATTATGGAAATTTGGGGGGGAAAGAGTAAGTCCTGTGTTTCCAATTAAGTTCATTCTTTCTTTAGGCCCTAGGATCATAGTTAAGAAAAGAGCGCATTGATAAAGTTGCTGCAGATCTTGATCTCATGGAACAGGCAACTGCTACGACCTTTCTATCAGTTCACAGGATGCAACTCCATTGTCTTTCCTATGATGAACATACTGATAGCTGTGGGCTTTTCTGCTCTGGCTCCTCTCTTTACTATCAAGTCCATTTGAGGGATCTCTATTTTGTTTGCCACAAGCATGATAAAAAGTCAGAAACACTGGCATAAATATAATACCATGAGCTGCACCAAAAAATATGACAAGAAACATGATCTTAAAAAATGTTCTGAATATGTAACTTTCTGCAGCAGCCAGCACAACTACACCCAGTACAGTTGAAAGGGCCCCCTGGATAATGGGATAGCCTAGAGTGTACAACACATCAATAGCACGTCCATTGGCACTTGTTTTATCATTTGAAACAAATGCATATGAAATATGAGCTGTAAAATCCACAGAAAAACCAATGCAAATGACCAGACTAATCATAGATATAGAATCTAAGTTGACATCCCAGAAAACCATAAAACCAGCCACACCCACTAAAATTGATGCAATAGCAAATGTTACCCATAAAGAACAAAGTGGATTAGGTATTAGGAGTAAAGAAATGATCAACATAGCAACAGTTGCCACAATTATATTCTGGATTGTGTTAGTCATTATCACAAGATATTGATCAAAGTAGATGAATGCAGGATGATACACAAGCAAAGGAATTCTACATTCCTTTGCCAAGTTTCTTAATTTAATCAGCATGTTTTTTTTATCAAATGAATCACTGATATTCACAATTTGAATGAAAAACCGTGAAGCTCTAATGCTCATATTATCTTCTGAAAGCTCAATATCTTGTTGAAATGAAGGAACAAACTTAAGCAATATAGACAAAGTTTCTATGAATGTATTTTTCTCCCTTATATCTATTGACATCTTTTTAGAATGCTTAATGTGTGCACGAAGCCATGACTCTGACAGCTCACCATCTACAAATGAGTTGTTTTCCAATCTGCCCATACAGGTTTCAATTTCATCCTGAATGGTGGAATTCCAATATTCCACAGATTCAGTGACAGAAACCATGACTCGTGGTCCATACTTTGAGAAAAAATCACTTTCATCATCATAGAATTTAATCACATATGAATCATCAAAGGCCAGATTTCTGAGATTGATTCCTTCTTTGATGTGTAGACAGCCATAAATACTTACAGCCAAATATCCTACATACAGGACCACCACAATTGCCTTGGTCCATCGATTTGTAAGGAATGGACCATAATATTTCTTAAAGAAAAAATAAACTGGATGCTCTGATTCTACACCTGATTCCTGATCATAAGCCCCACCTACACAACATAATCCATAGAGTTTAGATTCTCCTGGTTTATGATCTTCTTCAACCTTTCTGAATGTCAGCCAATGCCTGTTACTGGCTTCTCTTCTCCCATTCAATGTGAGAACAGCTCCAAAAAATGTAATGTTGTAAATAAAGCAGAACAGAACAGTTGTGCCTGTGTAAACACAAAATGACTGCACAGATGGAAACGGTGTCATGATACCAATATAAAAGGCTAAAACATCAGTCAAGGTGGTGATTGTAATGGAAACAGCTGCTTCAGCGTATGTCTCTGCCAGGCGATCTTCAACTTTATCATGCACTTTAGTCTTTTGCCAGCTGGACAGCATAATAAACATATCGTCTACACCAATACCTGCAGATCAGAAGTGTATTGTATGATAAATCAGTCATTAAGTTGTTATGCTTTTAATATTTTCAGTAATGCAATTAAAGAATATTTGTTTAAAGTACGACTGTGACTTTCTTTTTAGGTTCACAATAAGTAGCCAAATATACAACAATTTGTCGGACAGTTGTATAGAACACTGTTATTGAGTGTAGGTGCAAAGTTTGCTAACTACAAGAGAACAGTGATCCAAGCTGAGGACTGAATCTATTTCTACACAATTAAGCGTACAATTTTTTTTGTTCATTAAAAGTGCTACATCATACATTTTCCTGTTGTTAATACCTGTGAATAGATAATCCATTAGTAAATAATTTTCATGGGTATTCCTGCTGAATTCTTTTAGGAATAAAGTTAATTGAAGGAAATTATTTTAATCTACTGAAATGAGGAACTGTCTCAATCAACTTAAAGCATGCAGAAATTGATCCTTTTTTAAGCAAATTTTTAAAGGAGAGAGATTTGTTCCTTTCATAGAGTAGTGAGAGAAATGGATCCATGTTCTTGCCTTTCATGTCACCCTTTGTTCTTTTGATAATGATCATAAATTTACATCATCTTGATGCCAACTCACCAACCAGGGGAAATGTTATTCCCTACTTCCATTGGGCTGAATTTTGAGGGGCCATTGGAGACGTGAACGGAGGCAAGGCATAAAATAGGGACGGAAGACAGTGGACAGGAAGACTGCATTAAGATGCCCCTTCTGGATTTTATTGTCGGCGGCCGACATGGAGGACTTTGCACATTCGCGAGGCCAGAAGCCACTTAAGGTACTTACCCAATACACTGCAATTTTATTCACTGTTTTGAATTTTTCTGATGGCGCACAGGAACCACGGGGCTTCAGAGCCTCGCCTGGTGAAAGGAAATGACGAGGAGGAGGGAGCTTAGTAAAGGTCCTCTTGATTCATGGCTGTGAACCCACATTCTTCACAGACATAAAGCTTTGCCCTCCTCTCCTTGTAGGTGTACTTCTGTGTCACTCCATGGATCTTCTTGAGGTGTGATTCAGTGGGAAGCCATCAGGTGAGGCAGCATTGCTTGGCAGGAAGGGTGGAGAAGGGGGACATCGGGAAACACTGTAAGGAGTGGGAGCCAAGGTGCCAGCACTGCGGGGATGCCAATACCAGGGTGCCATCGGAGCAATGTCATCTCATCGAAGCTCACAAGTAAGGGGAGGGGGGAGGGTCTGTTTGGCATGAAGGCCTTGCGCTCAGGGAGAGGCAACCTCTCATGGGCCTCATTCACCCTGACTTCGAAGCCCCCATGGAGGAGTAGCAGCATTGGACAGGGTAGGAGAAGCATGAACCGGCAGGGGCACCACTGCCGTCTGGGGGCACACAGGAGGGCCAGCCTCAGGAAAAGAAGGCTAGAGAAGGATGCAGAGGAGCACACCAGCTGGCTCTAGCTCACAGAAGTAGCTACCCTCCAGAGAGGTTCTACTGGCTGAGGGTCAACTACCGAGCAGCAGTGTCTCCAAATACTGCGCCTCTCCGGGAGGCTGTTCATGACCTATATTCCATGATGCAGAATGAGCTAAGGCCCATGGGACTTGGTGGGCAGCCAATGCCAATGGTGCTGAAAGTCACCATTGTACTAAGCTTCTATGCCACCAGATTATTCCAGGGATCCACTGGAGACGTGTGGAATTTCCCAGTCTGAGGCGCACTGCTGCATCAATGCCATGTTCAGGAGGGCCAGGGTGCACTTCCACACCGATCCTAACAGTCAAGCTGAGAGGGATATAGGATTCAGGCCCATCGCTGGATTCCCCCAGGTGCTGGGGGTCATCGACTGTGTGCATGTGTCCATCAAGGCTCCCACTGAACAGCCTGCTGCTTTCACTAACTGGAAGGGCTTCCATTTCCTCAATGTGCAACTGGTCTGTAACCACTGCAAATGGATTTGCAAGTATGTGCACGATTCCTGGGAAGTAGCCATGATGCCTACATACTAAGGCAGTCCCTTTTCTGTGTCACCGTGCGCCTTCAGGGACAGATCCTTGGAGACAAGGACTACACATTGAGGACATGGCTACTGATACCTGTGAGGAATCCAGGAACAGATGCAGAAGAAAGTTACAATACTTGCCATGGCTCAACCTAAGCAACCAACGAGCAGGCCATTGGTCTATTCAAGATGAGATTCAGGTGCCCAGATCAATCCAGTGGAGCCCTCCAGGGTCTTGCTTATCGTGGTGGCCTGTTGTCCACTGCACAACCTGGAGCTACAAAGGCTGGAGGCATTGACCAGTGAGGATATATTGGAGTAATGATGAGGATGTGGAGGAGGATGCTGCCCAGGAAAGGCAGCATGAGATAGGTGCAAGAGAGATATGAGACGCCTTTATACATTCATGTTTCTTTGAGCATTACTGCCTCACGGAACCGCAATAATAGTCTTATCTTTAAGCAGCCCTGTTGTTGTTTCCTTCCTTCTGAACAGCAGCACCCAGGTGCACTTTGCACAGTGGCAAGGCTGAAGCATTGGGTGCTCGGGGCTTGGTCCCTCGCTTCCAGCCCCTTGGGAGGAAGGGTTCAAATGAATTCTCAAAGGGCATCAATAAGAGGAAGGAGACATTGTGAGTGAACATTATTTTATTCTGCGTCAAAATCAATGCACGACTATGCATTTTGACTGCATCTTCACTGGTAATCCTCTTAGTGCATCTATGTGCTCTTTTTAAATCTTTTCCAGGTGCTCCTACATGGCGCTCCCCCTGTGCTGTCAGCTGAGGTGGAGGCAGGCTGCTGACCTTGCAGTTCCCTGGCTTGGGATGACCTGGGCAGCCGGTCTTTGGCTGCCTGAGACCTGGAGGGCCTCCTGCAAAGGTGCAGGGACCATCACTGTCGGCAGGGAGGCACTGGCATTACTGGTAGAGGGGCTTTGGAGCTACTGAAAGGGACCCCCAAATACGGAAGGCAGCCACTCCTCCCCTTTTATAAGGTACACTTGTACCTCTCTGCTGATCTGAGAGGAACGTGGAACTGGTGGAGACTCCAGATGCCTTGTTCCCTTCTTGCCTTGCCACTGCTGCATGGAGCTCATGGACAAAGCAATGGTGTGCAGGTCTGCACACATCTCCGGCAGCCACTGATTGGTCTGCTGGATGTGGCTCTCTATGACAGTCGCCAATCTCTCAATGGAGGAAGCCAGACATGCAATCAGCAGAGACAGCGCAGCACCCAAAGCCTGGCTGGATTCCTCCATTGTCTGCACGTGCTAACATAGCCTCTGGCATTTCTGCCAGATGTTGCCTGACCTCTCACTGGAGCTGCAGCATTTCCCATGTTGCTGCAAACACCAGAGGTGTGTCATCAGTCTGGGGCTCAGCATGGGCCTCATCTACCACAGTCCTCTGACTGCCGATGGCCTTGGCTGTCACAGCCTCCGTCAGCTGCCCTAGCACGTCTGTGCTGTGCTGACAAGGTTGTGTGCCCAAATCTAAATACATGCGACTACCCACAGACGTGAGTGTATCTGCGCTGGTGGAGGATGCAGGAGAATGATGTGATGGTGGGCCCTCTGAGGCTCCGTCCTCCTCCTCAGGGATGGCTGACTGTCCCCAGCCTCTTCAGCTCCTCTCTCCTATTGTTCCTCTTGACCTATGTGGGAAATCATAGACATTGAAGGATTCGGATTTGACATTCTAGCCACCCCACTCTGCTTCTCCATTGATGCAATGCTGATCACATGTGCAGCATGGCTCTTTGGTGCCAGTAACCCCTTGTGCCCCAGGAGATGCTCATCCACTCTTTTGGGTGGGTACCCTGTCTCACCATTAGCTATGGTGTAGTCATCTTATTGCCCTGCCAGTTTCAAGGTCTCCTCCTCCATCGGGTTGAGGTCATGGAGATAAGGCACGCCGATGCCAGTCTTAGCATGCTTCTTCCTATTGTGGGCTGTCTTCTCCTGCAGATACAATGATGAACAAAGTTAGTCTCCCAGTGGGAAAAATCCCCAGACCTCTAATGATAGTCCAGCAAGCCATGATGGGGGCATACATATGCCTCCTGCATGTGGGCACCCTCAAGAAACTATGCAGGGGAATGCGTTGACAGACAGGCACCTCTGACTGAGATGCGGCCATACCTCAGGTGGCATTTACAACTCCCTAACCCCATTGCCATGGTTGGGTGGTCACTCCCTCTCCACCAAAGGCAAATTCTCACTCTGACACAAGCAAGGCCCAAAGAGTTGGAAGTGTATGGAGCACTCACCTTGGCAAACCGGATCAGGTCATTGATCTTTTTCTGGCACTGGATCCAGGTCCTGCAGGTGACCCCATGGCTGCTGACCTCCTTCACTTTCTTCGTCCAGGTTTGTTTGGTCAGGCAGGCCAGTCTCCTCCTCCCATCCTTGGAGAAGGGGACTTCCTGCCTTTCTACTACAGCCTGGAGGAGAGTATGGAGGGAGGCATTGCTGAACCATGGGGCCACCCAGGGTCTTCTTTCTGCCATTCTGCCTACAGGCTTCTGATCAGATCCTTGGCAGTACCAAAAGCAGGGGCTGTAGCACAGCAGGCAGCAGTCAGGCAGGGGCTCTGTTACAGCAGGCAGCAGTCAGGCAGGGGCTCTGTTACAGCAGACAGCAGTCAGGCAAGGGTGCTAGAACACCAGGCAGTACTGAGTGCAGGGCTGTCATCCCTTTAAATGTGGCATCTTGAGCTATCGCTGTGCCACCTGATGCCATCTTCACTGCCTTCGTTGCTGCCTCCGCCCTCTCACTGGATGGCCCCCGCACCCCCTGAATCTTAATTGGCCAGCTGCCACTTTATTGCGTTTGGCCAGCCACTCATTGCCCCAATAAATGCTGCACCTGCTTCCAGTCTTGATGTCAGGACTTAAGACCTGCAAATAAAATTCAGCCCATTATCACAACCTTTCATAAAGGTGGTTTAATATGCACCAGTCAGTTCTATAAACAGCCTCATTCTGGAATTGAGTGCCTAAAATTTTAAAAATTCCTTTTGTACAAATAAAGCAAATAGTTAATGTGGCTATTTCAGACTAACATGTTGGCATATTGACTCGCACATCTGGAGTACTTGTTTAGAAGGGGGATTTAGTAATAAGAGGTCGGCAATAACAATAAAATGTGGAATGTTCAGAGAGCTCAAAGGGTCTGTATATCTTCTGGAGATGATCCTTCCCATTCTCACAATGGTGGACATTGGAAATGTTTGTGGGGGATATATAGCACTTCATTAATAGAGTTGTCTGGAAAAGTTTAATTGATAACATGATAAGAGTGGTAGGCTGGGATTTTACAGGGCTCGCAACTTTGGGTGATTGTTCCAGCAGCGGCCGCCATGGAGGCCAACGCTTGGGAGGGCTGAGCGAGGCTTCGTGTTCCCGCCCCCGCCCCCGCCCCCGCCCGACGCTGGGCAATGGGACCCGGATTAACATATCTTAATTAATTATCTTACGGTCGGGCCACGATCTTCAGAGTGGCGGCCGGCAGTCCCATACCTTCACTTTCCCGTCTGGAGAAAGCAGGTGCCGCAGTGGTGGGTAATGGGCGAACAATAAGATTTTTGGTGTGGAGGCGATTGGGTCAAGTTTGCATTATGAATATAGGGATGGTGGGAAGGGGTGACCTGTGAACTTTGTTCAGTTTGGGGTGGAGGAGAAAGTTATATCTCAAAGGTAAGTGTTTTGGGGGGAAAGGGGCAATAGAATTTTGTGGTAACAGTGGGGGCGGGTTCACTTAAAAAATTTAAATTAGCCAGCAGGGCTGGCTGCTCTTTAAAAATGGCGCCACGCCTGCGCACAGGTAGCTGACGCCCTTCCATATGATTAGGGGTGGCGGGTCGATCGGGGCATTTAAATTCGCCCATGCTCGGTAGATTGCGGCCCACATGTGTGGGCCATCATTTTTTTCGCCCACCTCCACTCCCGGCAGCGGCGCTTCATATCCAGCCCGTAGTTCCTGTTACCGCCACTGTCTTGTGGGAAAAGTAGAGGACAAATGAAAATGCAAACTCAAACTTGCTTTTATTATCTATATCACCCATGTGATAGAGTTGATGGTTTTGCTGCTATCGGTTGGCTATTTGCAAAAGAGAAAAATTAGTGACTAAGCTTGGGCATATATAAATTATAGACGATATGCTCATTAACAAATTCAATGCAATGCTTTACTGACGTTTGTATATAACATTACATTATTATTAGCCACATTCAAGTAAGTATATGGATGCTAAGTCATAACACAGTATTTATGCTGCTGCAGTGACTCTTGTTTAGGGTAGGTTTCAGTCACAGGCACCTACAATGGCCAAAATGCTGCCAGGTTGCAAAGCACTACCAATTTACAGCCAAAATTTACTGTCTCTAGAATATGCCAGAATAACATCTAAACACAAGCCTACCTGATGGACAATGATACTCCATAAATTGTCGAAGAGATACTGACCTAGAATCAGAAAGGGTGCATTGGCAGTATTGATGGCAAATGACATCCCACAATACAGTAGCAATCCAAAACCAGTAAGTACAGCTAATCCAGCTGATACAACTCCCAGAGCAGCGACCCAGATCTTAGTCCTCACACAATCAAACCTGAAAATAAAAGACATACCTTCTGTAAAATAACAAGCTTTTACATTTTGTGTGAAATATTTATGGAATAAAAGTGTGCTGCAAGTTCCATAGAAATTGACTTTACCTCATACAAGACAAGATGGAAAAGGATATTGAAAGCAAATATGTGATCGAAAAAAGAGGAATAATTCTTTTGGAATTTTTTTCAAATTCTTCTTGCCTTGAGACAGAAGTAAAATATGAAACCTGCAATTCAGTGAAAATAAAAGTTATTTACATACTATTATCAAGTAAATAAATGCTTCTGAATGTACAATAGCAAATGAGAGGACCCCTTATCCCAGTTACTGAACAGGAGACCACTCGTTATATTCAATGATTGAAATCCATCATTATGCTTGATATATATGATAAGCATTTTTATATTTTACAGATGACATGCATTGAGATTACCAGTCAATTAATTTTTCATCATTTCTGTAAAGCTTTTTTATAACCAATTTATATGTTTTCCATAGAATTTACAGGACAGAAACAGGCCATTTGTCCCAACTGGTCTGAGCTGGTGTTAATGCTCCACATGAACCTTCTCACATCCTACTTCATCCAAGCCTTTGTACATAGCCTTCTATTCCTTTCTCCCTTATGTATTTATCTAGCAGATTTTAGGGAGCTAGGAAGGAGACTAGCAAGCAGATTACTGCCACTGCTAGTGAGTATAGAAATAGGAGGAGAGAGTAGAAAAATGCATGACTGGAGAGACGGTGCAGGAGGGAGGGCTTTAGATTCCTGGGATTTTGGGACTGTTTCCAAGAGAGATGGGACCTATACAGGCCAGACAGGTTGTACCTCAACAGAGCCTGGGCCAATGCCCACACAGGTCAGTTTTTTAGTGCTGTTGGAGAGGGTTTAAACTAACTCGGCAGGGCTGATGGGAATCAGGATGTTGTATAGGAAGAAGAAACAAGGTACTGGACTGGGAGAGACAGATAGCACGAGAGTAAAAAATAATGAGTTATTAGGTGGAATCAGACTGAGCGAGAATGCAATAAGGTCTAAATTAAGATAACAGTGCATGCATTTAAATGCATGGAGCACGTTAAATAAGGTTGGTGAGCTGTCGGCACAGATAGCCATAAGGGAATATGATGCTGTGGCGCTAATGGAGACCTGGCTCAAAAAATGGCAGGACTGGGTACTAAATATTCCTGGATACAAGGTGTTGAGGAAAGATAAGGAAGGAAAGAAAGGAGGAGGGGTGCAGTATTGATTTTAGTGCTGGAGAGCGAGGATGCTCCAGAGAGGTCAAGGACAGAACTTATTTGACTAGAGTTAAGAAACAATAGGGGTACCATTACACTACTGGATGTATTCTATAGGCCACCAACCAGTAGGAAAGATAAACAGGAATAAATTTGCAGGAAAATTACAAAGAAATGCAAACACTACAGAATGTGGTGTGACCACGTGGGTTTCCGTCGGGTGCTCCGGTTTCCTCCCACAGCCAAAGACTTGCAGGTTGATAGGTAAATTGGCCATTGTAAATTGCTCCTAGTGTAGGTAGGTGGGGATGTGGTAGGGAATATGGGATTAATGTAGGATTAGTATAAAATGGGTGGTTGATGGTCGGCACAGACTCAGTGGGCTGAAGGGCATGTTTCAGTGCTGTAACTCTAAAAAAAAAATTTTAATAATGAGGGACTTTAATTATTTTACTAAAGACTAGGATAGTAATAGTGTAAAGGGCAGAGAGGAGGAAGAGTTTCTGAAGTGTGTTTCGAATTTTCTTGATCAGTATGTTTCCAGTTCATTGAGGTAGGAGGTATTGTTGGATCTGCTTCCAAAAAATGAGTTGGATCAAGTGTCAATAAAGGAACATTGAGGGGACAGTGATAATAGTATCATAAGGTTTAGGTTAGCTATGGAAAAGGACAGGAGCAATCTAGAGTCGAAGTACTTAATTGGGGGGGGGCAATTTCAGTGGGGTGAGAACACATCTGTCCCAGGTACATTGGAATCAAAGATTGGCAGACAAAACTGTAATGGAACAATGGGCTGCCTTTAAAGAGGAGATGGTTCAGGTACAGTCGAAGTACATTCCCATGACGGGGATAGGTAGGGCAACCAAAGCCACAGTTCTCTAGATGATGAAAGAGATAGAGAGTAAGATGAAGCAGAAAAAGGGTGGTAATACAAGTGAGAATCAGGCTGAATATGGAAAGTTTAGAGGGAAGTGAAAAAGGAAATAAGAGAGGCAAAGAGAGAGCATAAGAGACTGGCAGCCAACATAAAAAGGAATCCTGAAGTCTTCTATAGGCATATAAATGATAAAAAAGATTGTAAGAGGAGGGGTGAGACCGATTAGGGATCAAAAAGGGGATCCACGCATAGAGACAGAGAGCATGGCTAAGATGACACTGAAGTAGGGGCAAACAGTAAAGTTACTACAAAAGACTTCAGCAAGGCATGGACAGGTTAGGAAAATAGGCAGATGGATGGAAGATGCAATTTAATACTGGTGTGAGATAATACTGTTATGAGTGCTTCCTTTTTTGTTAAATTTTGAAGGTTTGTGTTTTAAAACTGAAAAACTGTCCATGCATTTTTTTAAAAAGTCTGCCAGTTTTCCATCACTTTGAGAAGCTGAGAAGCAAGTGTAAGAAACGCCTGAAATGCCTGTTACTGCATTTTCCCTGGAAGCCTGCCCAAGCTGATCTTCAACGTCGCCTGACAAGAACTGATCTAGGAAGATCCCAGTGACAGCTGTCTATACATATTTTGGACACCAAACCAAAAAGGACTTCTGACAGCTTTTCATATCTTTTTTTTATTCAAGTATTAACAAGTTGGCTAACACTCTTTTTTTTTGTTTTTTTGTACTAGAGCTCTAAAGAGTAAATCTGTTTATTTTTCGGTTAACTAGTGCATGCGTGTGTGTGTGCGTGTGTGAGGGACTAAGGAAAAAACGGAACTGTTATATTTCAATCTGTGTATTTATGCTGTGCTACGTTACTGATAATTTTTTTGTTTATTAAAGAAACCTGGTTAGTGTGTTTTATTCTGGGATATAAAAACAGAGTCTATGACTGACTGTATTGATAAGTTGGAAAAAAATTTAAATGTATGTTGTGACCTGTGGGGAGTGGAACTAGAATAAAGAGTCCACTCCTCCCATCTCAGTTGCAACAATACATTTTAGGAAGAAAAACAAGAAATGGAAGAATACACTCAATGGAAAGACACTGAAGAGTGTGGATGAACAGAGAGACCTCAGATAGAATATATCATTCCTAGAAAGTGAAACAGCAGGTAGTTAAAACCATAAAAAAGGTCATCAGCATTTGTGTTTTATAAACAGGGCACGGGTGTAAAGAATAATTTGTTCAAAACATTGATTATGTCAGAGTTAAGATTACTATGCACAGTTTTGGGAACCCTTTGAAAGGACATTAAAGCCATGGACAGCATGTAATGTAGACTCACCAGGATAAGCCAGAGATGGGAAGCTATAATCATGAGGGGAGATACTGGGTTCTACTAGAATGGAGAAAAGGGAGATCTAATAGAGATTTTGTCAAAATTATGTTGGTTTCGATAGAGAGAATAGGGAAAGACTATTTCCTTTGGTTGGAGAATCAGTAATGAAGAGCCAACAAGTTAAAGAGGAATGAGGTTGGGAAAAGTTTATTTGCATGGTGGATTACATTGTGTGATTATTTGTGTGCAATTTGGCTGCTGTTTGCCTACATAACAGTGACTGCAACTCAAAAGTACCGGGCTGGATTTAAGAGCCCGCTGTCGCGCTCGGCAGCAAACTCAGAAAATGGTGGCCTGCGCCGAAGAACCACCACAATCTCCCACGCAGCTGCTCATTTAAATAGCCGGGGTGGCCCGCGCCCCCCAATCACATGGAGGGGGTGGGCTGCATGATGCCAGCAATGGCGTCAGCTGCCTGTGTGCAGCAGACTTAAATTTAAAATGTTAAAGATATACTCCCACCAAAATTTATCAAATAAAATTCTAATGCCCTTTTCCCACCCCCCAATAACAATTACATTCACTATTTGCCCTTTCCCCCCCAAAACACTTACCTTTTAAATCTTACCTTCCACACCCACCCACGCCCCACCCCCGAACCAGACTGCACAAAGTTTAAAGTACGCCCATTTCCACCATCCCCTACATTCATTATGTTTATTTGACCCTGTCCCCACCTAACTCCGCACTGGAAATCTTAATTCATCCCCCCTCCCCACTAGTGTCACGCCAGCTTTCCCCAGACAGGGGACCGGCTGCTGCACTGAAGATCGCGACAGGCTCGGAAAATTGAGGGTATGTTCATTTAAATTTATTTACATCATTGATTTAAATGGAGCCACACCACCGCTGGGAACATCAGGCTGGGCCCTCCCAGCGTCGAGCTCTGTTGCAGGCCAGCCACAACCATCTTCTGGCCACCCCCACCATGGAGCCTGATGTTGTGGGCTTGGTAAAATCCAACCCACTGTGTGTGAAGTGTTTTGAGATGTTCCTCAGAGACATACCATTGACCAGCAACTGAACTGTAGAAGCCATATAAATACTACGGCTACAATTGCAGGTCACAGGCTAGGAATCCTGAGGCGGGTAACTCACCTCCTGACTCCCAAAGACTGTCCACCATCTACAAGGCACAAGTTAGGAGTGTGATGGAATACTCTCCACTTGCCTGGTTGGGTGCAGCTCCAACAACACTCAAAAAGCTCGACACCATCCAGGACAAAGCAGCCTACTTGATTGGCACCCCATCTACAAACATTCACTCCCTACTACCACCAATGCACAGTGGCAGCAGTGTATACCATCTACAAGTAGCACTGCGGCAACACACCAAGGCTCCTTCAACAGCACCTTCCACCACTACCACTTAGTAGGACAAGGGCAGCAGATGCATGAGAATATCACCACCTGCAAGTTCCCATCCAAGCCACACACCATCCTGACTTGGAACTATATCGCCTCTCCTTCACTGTCGCTGGGTCAAAATCCTGGAACTCCCTTCCTTACAGCACTGTGGGTGTACCTACCTCACATGGACTGCAGCGGTTCAAGAAGGAAGCTCACCACCACTTTTTCAAGGGCAGTTACAGATGGGCAGTAAATGCTGGCATAGCCAGTGATGCCCACATCCCATGAATGAATTTAAAAAAAGTAAATTGAATTTGCAGAAACAACTGGAATAAGGACAGATCTCTTATAAATTTGACCTATTAGGCTCTCGGCACATAGGAACAGGAATAGGTCATTCAGGTCCTCAAGCCTATTCTGCCATTCAATTAGATCATGGCTAATCTGTATCTCAACCCCATTTATCCACCTTTGCCTCACATTCCTTTGTACCCTTATCTAACCAAGATCGATTGATCCCAATCTTGAAAGCTTCACAACATAGCATCAAAAAACATTTGAAGGTGAGAGCTCCAGATTTTGGTGTGAGGACCACAGAAGAAGTTGGAGAAATTATACTAGATACATAGATCCATACTAGATACATCAATGGCAATGTCACAGGTTTCTTACAATCTAATATGACAATCCTGATTCAGCAAATGATGGCTAATCTGCCTTGCTGAAAACTTATTAAAAAGTTAACTGCGATCTGATCGAACCTGACTCATTGACCTGTAAACATGTTTTAGAAGTTTTGCTTGATGCAAACATTTTATACAATCAAAACAATGTTGCACACACTTAGACAAAGGCATATCTGATTTCCAAAAACATTTTTTAAAAACTTGATAAAATATAAGAACTATTTCAAGCTCGTGAGGCAACAGTATAAACCTTGGACATTTTTAGGACTTTTGTTTATTGTTTTCACACAACCTTATACCATTTCTCATTGTAATGTGAGAAAGTTGCAATTTTTGCAGTGTAGTATTTTCAAAAGAATTGTATAAGTTTAGAAAATTTTCAGGCTTGTCACTGGCATTTTTCCAAATATTTCAAATTTAGACTTACAAAGATGGAAAGTAATTTTAAAAATATGACAGGAAACTAAATAGAACTTTTCTCATCCCAGTATAAAGCTGAATTCTTCTGGAGAAAGAGAGGGAGACCTCAAAAATTGTTTATAGTGCTTTTTTAAAATCCTTACTCTTTGGACTAGTGTTTCTTTTAACTTTCTCTCTTCTAGCTGTAGGTATTTTTAAAGCTTTTCCTGTGGTCTTCAAACTTGGATTTTGTCTTCTCATTACAGCTGCCAATGAGAAGCTTTTTTTTTAATGTTGTCTGATGCAACATATATGAGATATGTGGAGTTCAGGTTGATTGAAGATCTCAACAGGTTTATTAACAGCTAACTAATATATACAGTATAGAGCTATCTATTTGCAAGTCTTGCCTCTTGGTGTTACAGTTACAGAGTGAGACTGGCATGTAGTCACGAGTACATCCTTGCATTTAGCTCATTAGCACAATAAGATCTTAAAGGTACATTACTCTTAAACGCAATCACTTACCTCAATAATATAAAAGCAAAATACTGCGGATGCTGGAAATCTGAAATAAAAACAAGAAATGCTGGAACCACTCAGCAGGTCTGGCAGCATCTGTGAAAAGAGAAGCAGAGTTAACGTTTCGGGTCAGTGACCCAAAACGTTAACTCTGCTTCTCTTTTCACAGATGCTGCCAGACCTGCTGAGTGGTTCCAGCATTTCTTGTTTTTATATCACTTACCTCAATATGTGTTGAATGTGTAAGGTCCATTGGAAATTCACTAAGAAATTTCTCAATCCACAGTAAACTGAGTCTCTTGTTTTTTTCATCATCTTCTCTTAACTGGTAACGCAGCCTAAAAGCTTTTGCCTTTTTGATAACAGTTCCAATTTCATCTAATTCAACACCACCCACTGTAGTAGCAATAAAAGCATGGTTTGCTATTGGGTAAGAAATATTTGTGCTTTCAACCAGGTAGGGATCATAATTTACCAAATCTAAGAGTGCATTTGAGAAGCAAGTACCTCTTATTTTTGCACAAAGATTAGAATAATTGTAGGCAGTGCCATTGTCATAAAATTGAAAGTCTTTGACTTTTTTATCAAGTGATAGAATCTCTTCAAATGCTGCTTTTGTAAGGATGTTGCCAACTTTTGAAACAGCAATGAAAGAAGCAAATGTCCCCTCTGTGTAAAGCCTCTGTGTGGAGAAGAATTGAGAATCATTGGTTGGAAAATGTTCCTTAATGAACTCTCTCTCAGACTTTGCTGGTCCATTAATAGGTGTGAACTGTTCCTCAATGTTATTGCTTTCATTTTGAGCAAAGAAACAAAATCCTGCCCCTAATCCTCCGGAAACAAACAGAGGAACCAACAAGAACCACCAGGGGTTTTGACCGACACAAGATCCAAATTTCCTGAATGCTGCACAGAGAGGTTTTTCAATACAGTCTGTCTGACACCAAGCCATAATAAAAATTAGAACTGAAGCTGTGATCCCAAGATTTTCAACTCCGCAAACTCAATGTTCTGAAAGATAAAGACAGAAATAAATTATAGAAACTGATTTTCATTACATGTAACCCATTCTATGATTCTATATGTTTCTATGATGTGTTATGTCAAGCAATGCATAAAACCTGTTAAATACAGATTAACTGATTCTAATTAGAAATATTAAGCTGAGAGATTACCCACCATTCTGGTTATCCATGACTGGGTTCCATTCAATAACAGGAGCTGGGAACTGATAAAATTTGGGCATCTAAGTATATCAACAACAACTTGTGTAGCACTGTTAACATAGTAAATCTTCCTAAGGGGCTTCACAGGGAGTCAATCAACACTGAGCCACATTAGGATAGGTGACCAAAACTTGGTCAAAGAGGTAGGATCTAAGGAGCATCTTACAGGAGAGAGAGGTTGAGAGATGGATAGGTTGAAAATAAGATCATTATTACATAAGAAATAGGTGCAGGAGTAGGCATCAAGCCTGCCCATTCAATAAGATCATGGCTGAACTACATCAATTCCACTTTCCCTTTCGATCCCCATATTCCTTACATCCCAGGAATCTGGTGATTTCAGTCCTGAATATACCGTATTTGCCCACCATGAGATAAACTGGAAAACAAGATGCACCAAGATTTTAATAGGAAATATTTGAGTATGACTTTGGACCATAAGGCGCATGGCAATTTTAGGCGACGTTTTCCAGAAGAAAAGTGCACCGTATGGTCCAGCAAATACGGTAATCAACGACTGAACATTCATGACCCTCTGCTGTAGAGAATTTAAAGATTCACAACCCCCTGAGTGAAGAAATTTCTCCTCATCTTAATCCTAAATGACCAACCCCTATCCTGAGATTATGACCACTAGTTCTAAAGACAGCAGCCAGAAGAAGCACTGTGGCTACAACAGCAGGTCAGAGGCTGGGAATTCTGCTGCAAGTAACTCACCACCTGAACTGCCTACCGAACAGCACTGTGGATGTTTCTACACAACAAGGACTGTAGCTGTCCAAGAAGGTGGCTCACCACTACCTTCTCGAGAGCAATTAGGGGTGGGTAATAAATGCCAGTGGTGCCCACATTCCAAGAATTAATTAATAATAAAAGATGGCTGTGACTATGGGTAGGGGAGTTTATATTTAGGGAGAGATTAATGGGAATAAGATGGTTGTGAAATCAGAGGAAAGAGGATATGATGAGTTGAGTTGAGGTTAAAATCACAGTGAATGAGAAGACATTTGGTGCAGAGACTGAATGAGGAAAGGAGTGAAGATAACATCAGTAAGAAACATGGAAAGTTACTTGGGTAGGTGGTAGAGAATGAGCATTTTGAAGGAGAGGCGACAGGGGTGGAGCAAGGTGAGATGCTCAGACGAGGAGACGGTGCCAGAGGAATAGGCGGACAGACCAAGGTGTGATTTGGAGATGGGGCCACACCACCAACACAGTGATCTAAACAGGGAAAATTGTGAAATTGTATCCAGTTCTAGGCACCACACTTTAGGAAGGATCTGAAGATGTGATAGAGAGGGTGCAGAAATTATTCATGAGAATGATTCCAGGGATGAGGAACTTCAGTTGCGTAGATAGGGTGGAGAAGCTGAGGGTGTTCTCCTTGGAGAAGAGAAGATTAAGCGGAGATTTGATAGAGGTGCTCAAAATCTTGAAGGGTCTGGACAGAGTAGATAGAGAGAAACTGTTTCCGTTGGTGAAAGGATCAAGAAAGGTAATTGGCAAAAGAAGGAATGGCAAAATCATGTGTACAAAATCATGAGAGGTATAGACAGGGTGGATAGCAAGAAGCTTTTTCCCAGAGTGGGGGATTCAATTACAAGGGGACATGAGTTCAAAGTGAAAGGGGAAAAGTTTAGGGGGGATATGCGTGGAAAGTTCTTTACGCAGAGGGTGGTGGGTGCATGGAACGCATTACCAGCGGAGGTGGTAGACGCGGGCACGATAGCGTCTTTTAAGATGTATCTAGACAGATACATGAATGGGCAGGAAGTAAAGAGATACAGACCCTTAGAAAATAGGCGACATGTTTAGATAGAGGATTTGGATCGGCGTAGGCTTGGAGGGCCGAAGGGCCTGTTCCTGTGCTGTAATTTTCTTTGTTCTTTGTTCTTTAACACGAGGAAAATCTTTTATACACATCGAGTGGTTAGGATCTGGAATTCACTGCCTGAGTTTCTGATTCAATCGTGGCTTTCAAAAGAGAATTGGACTATTATCTGAAGATAAAAAATTTTCAAGGCTATGGGGAAAAGGCAGGGGAATGGGACTAGGTGAGTGGCTCTTGCAAAGAGCTGGCACAGACGTGACAGACTGAATAACCTCCCTCTGTGCTGTAACCTTTCTATGATTCCATTCTATAGGCATAGCCTGGCAGCAAGGCTTCATTACAGAGGTAATAAAAACAAGAAATGCTGGAGATACTCAGCAGGTCTGGCAGCATCTGTGGAAAGAGAAGCAGAGTTAACGTTTCGGGTCAGTGACCCTTCTTCGGAACTGACAAATATTAGAAATGTCAAAGGTTATAAGCAAATGAGACGGGGGTGGGGCAAGAGATAACAAAGGAGAAGGTGTAGATTGGACAAGGCAACATAGCTGACCAAAAGGTCATGGAGCAAAGGCAAACAATATGTTAATGGTGTGTTGAAAGACAAAGCATTAGTACAGATAGGGTGTTAATGGACTGAAGATTGAACAGCAGCAAGTACAAACATGAAAAAAAAATAGTGGGTAAGCAAACTGAACAAACTAAGATGAAATGAATAAACATACAAAAAAAGTTGTAAAAAATGTAAAAAAGAAAAAATAACTGAAAATAAAAGTAAAATGGGGGGCCCGTCATGCTCTGAAATTATTGAACTCAATATTCAGTCCGGCAGGCTGTAGTGTGCCTAATCGGTAAATGAGATACTGTTGCTCGAGCTTTCGTTGATGTTCACTGGAACACTGCAGCAAGCCCAGGATAGAGATGTGAGCATGAGAGCAGGGGGGAGCATTGAAATGGCAAGCAACCGGAAGCTCAGGGTCCTGCTTGCGGACTGAGCGGAGGTGTTCCGCAAGGCGGTCACCCAGTCTGCGTTTGTTCTTCCCAATGTAGAGGAGACCACATTGTGAGCAGCAAATACAGTATACTACATGAAAAGAAGTACAAGTAAATAGCTGGTTCACCTGAAAGGAGTGTTTGGGGCCTGGGATAGTGAGGAGAGAGGAGGTAAATGGGCAGGTATTACACCTCCTGCGATTGCAGGGGAAGTGCCATGGGACGGGGACGAGGTGGTGGGGGTAATGGAGGAGTGGACCAGGGTGTTGCGGAAGGAACAATCCCTTCGGAATGCTGATAGGGGAAGGGAGGGGAAGATGCGTTTGGTAGTGGCATCACGCTGGATGTGGGGGAAATGGCGGAGGATGATCCTTTGGATATGGAGGCTGATGGGGTGGAAAGTGAGGACAAGGGGAACCCTGTCACGGTTCTGGGAGGGAGGGGAAGGGGTGAGGGTAGAGGTGCAGGAAATGGGTCAGACACGGTTGAGGGCCCTGTCAACAAGTGGGGGGAAATCCTCGGTTGAGGAAAAAGGAGGTCATATCAGAAGCACTGTCATGGAAGGCAGTATCATCAGAGCAGATGCGTCGGAGACGGAGAAACTGGGAGAATGGAATGGAGTCCTTACAGGAGGTAGGGTGTGAAGAAGTGTAGTCAAGGTAGCTATGGGAGTCGGTGGGCTTATAATGGATATTAGTGGACAACCTAGTAGACAAGTTAGTAGACTGTCCCGTTTGGCAGACCCATTGTGTCAGCCTGCTCCTGCCCCACTGAACTTATTTCTTCCTATCTTGACTCTATCATTTCTCCGCTGGTCCAGTCTCTTCCCACCTACATCCGTGACTGTTCTGACACCCTACGTCATTTTGACAATTTCCAGTTTCCTGGTGCCAACCGCATCCTCTTCACTATGGACATCCAATCGCTTTATACCTCCATCCCCCACCAGGATGGTTTGAGGGCTCTCTGCTTCTTCCTTGAACAGAGGCCCAACCAGTCCCCATCCACCACCACCCTCCTCCGCCTGGCTGAACTTGTTCTCACATTGAACAACTTCTCCTTCAACTCCACTCACTTCCTTCAAGTAAAAGGTGTTGCTATGGGTACTCGCATGGGTCCTAGTTATGCCTGTCTTTTTGTGGGATATGTCGAGCATTCTTTGTTCCAGTCCTACTCAGGCCCCCTCCCCCAACTCTTTTTCCGGTACATTGATGACTGTATCGGTGCTGTTTCCTGCTCCTGCCCCGAACTGGAAAACTTTATCAACTTTGCTTCCAATTTCCACCCTTCTCTCACCTTTACATGGTCCATCTCTGACACTTCCCTTCCCTTACTCGACTTCTCTGTCTCCATCTCTGGGGATAGGTTGTCTACTAATATCCATTATAAGCCCACCGACTCCCACAGCTACCTTGACGACACTTCTTCACACCCTACCTCCTGTAAGGACTCCATTCCATTCTCCCAGTTTCTCCGTCTCCGACGCATCTGCTCTGATGATGCTACCTTCCATGATGGTGCTTCTGTTATGACCTCCTTTTTCTTCAACCGAGGATTCCCCCCCACTGTTGTTGACAGAGCCCTCAACCATGTCCGGCCCATATTCTGCACCTCTACCCTCACCCCTTCCCCTCCCTCCCAGAACCGTGACAGGATTCCCCTTGTCCTCACTTTCCACCCCATCAGCCTCCATATCCAAAGGATCATCCTCCGCCATTTCCGCCACCTCCAGCATGATGCCACTACCAAACGCATCTTCCCCTCCCTTCCCCTATCAGCATTCCGAAGGGATCGTTCCCTCCGCGACACCCTGGTCCACTCCTCCATTACCCCCACCACCTGGTCCCCTTCCCATGGCACCTTCCCATGCAATCGCAGGAGGTGTAATACATGCCCATTTACCTCCTCACTATCCCAGGCCCCAAACACTCCTCTCAGGTGAAGCAGCGATTTACTTGTACTTCTTTCAATGTAGTATACTGTATTCGCTGCTCACAATGTGGTCTCCTCTACATTGGGGAGACCAAACGCAGACTGGGTGATTGCTTTGCGGAACACCTCCACTCAGTCCGCAAGCAGGACCCTGAGCTTCCGGTTGCTTGCCATTTCAACACTCCCCCCTGCTCTCATGCTCACATCTCTATCCTGGGCTTGCTGCAGTGTTCCAGTGAACATCAACGCAAGCTCGAGGAACAGTATCTCATTTACCGATTAGGCACACTACAGCCTGCCGGACTGAATATTGAGTTCAATAATTTCAGAGCATGACGGGCCCCCCATTTTACTTTTATTTTCAGTTATTTTTGCTTTTTTACATTTTTTACAACTTTTTTTTGTATGTTTATTTCATTTAATCTTAGTTTGTTCAGTTTGCTTACCCACTGTTTTTTTTCATGTTTGTACTTGCTGCTGTTCAATCTTCAGTCCATTAACACCCTATCTGTACTAATGCTTTGTCTTTCAACACACCATTAACATATTGTTTGCCTTTGCTCCATGACCTTTTGGTCAGCTATGTTGCCTTGTCCAATCTACACCTTCTCCTTTGTTATCTCTTGCCCCACCCCCGTCTCATTTGCTTATAACCTTTGACATTTCTAATATTTGTCAGTTCCGAAGAAGGGTCACTGACCCGAAACGTTAACTCTGCTTCTCTTTCCACAGATGCTGCCATACCTGCTTAGTATCTCCAGCATTTTTTGTTTTTATTTCAGATTTCCAGCATCCGCAGTATTTTGCTTTTATTTCAATACAGCCAAGCTTCCATCAAGACCATGATGCCTATGCAATCATCCACAACAAGCTCATGGATGGCAACAAAGTTCACAAGCAAGTAGACATTCTGGGGTGAGATGCAGGGAAGAGTGGTGATAGCTAATCCACGGACAGAGTCCACAGGGTCAGAGTTGGGAGCAGTGAATGGGCTGGGAAGGGGGTTGGTAAGATTAGCCCAGCAGGTGTGCTTGGTGGGAAAGTCAATGAGAGAATAGATTGTGGAAGTTTGGGCTGCTGCTCATAAGGAGGCAGTGGCAAGTGCCCCCAAGAGAGGCATAGAGGGAAGTTGTGCACTTATCTAAGAGTGATTCAAGTCTGGGATGGCGGCAGGAGAGTAGGAAAGTCAAGGAGTGGCGCAGGGTTGGGGTAGGGATTTGGGGGAGCAGAGTACTCAAGAGGAGAGAAATGAAAGAGGGCATGGTGACAGAAGAAAGGGGCCTAGGAACAGTAAAGGGAAAAGACGACAAAAAGGAAAATGGAACTGATGGACTTGGATCCGGAGCAGGGGCCAAAACATGCATACAAATGGACACAGGCAAACTCAAGTTACAGAGGCATGGTTAAATATCAAGATTAGGATAGATAATTACGAGTAATAAATGGAGAATAGAGAGGAAGCAATAGGAGGAATTACAAAGTGGGATAAAGTTTACATTAGTAGGGTTGAATCAACATGGAACATCAATGAACTATTGTCCAGGTTCAGAGATAGGTGTGGAGAAGAAGTTGGAGGCGCTGATATAATTCCTGCTTCTGTTATGTGGTGCATAGGCATACTTTTGCAATAATTTTATATGTTTCTTAAATGAAAAATAACATATTAAAATTGTGTAAATGCAATTAGTTGGGAAATGTTACGCAATCATGGATATATCAGGATAAATATATATATCCCAGAAACGAAAACCGGGTCTTGATCATTTTCAGGCATTAAAATACTGCCAGAAATTTAATTCAATTTTAACCCTTCTGGGTGGGTTAGAAATGTTCAACCATTTACAAAATCTATGTTTGTTTCCATATTCACCCAAAAAGTGACAAAATCATCTAAGGGGCAGGCGGGGGTGGGGGTGGGGAGAAGAGGAAAGCACTGACAAAACTATAAAGAAATAAACCTATCCTCATGCACATAATGTGCAACTATCAGGATAATTATACGATAGATTTGATACATATTATTCGGTAATCTTTTTTTAAAATTAGAATTCTGTACAGTTTGTGGCAGATTTACTCGTGATGTCTGATTGAGGTTGTGGTTTCCACTTTGTGCGTCTAGTGCTTGTCAATTTAACTACACCACAGCAGCTGAGGCAAAAAGCAGAACAGTTGCAACTTGCAACTGACATAGAAATTGTATTCTCAATTAAATTACCATAACAAATTACAAACATACAAGAAAACTCAAAACTCAACAAATTTAATGACAAAAATGGTCTAATTGTTATGGCTGCAGTTTGCTACAGATATTCTACAGTCATATAGGGGGAGTGTACAGATTAACAAGTGTTGTGTCAGCATTACAGTGACTAAGCATGTTGGTAAAGGATCAAAAGAACCTACCTGATAAATACTGATCTTTCCAATTGTAGATATATATGATTAAGATCAATTTACGCTAAGTCTTTTTCATGCTGTAATCTGGAACACCTTTCCTCCTCTTAAGAGGCACAAGCTGTTTCTGGTTTTGCTGAGGTAAAATGTAGCATCAGTGACATGTGACTGGCCACAAGGGAAGTAAACTCCAGGAAAGGGCGGAACTCATAAGCATTAGTACAAGAGATGAATCCGCTTTGCTTCTCTGTAGTGTTTAGTCATGCAATTGAATCAACATGTTTGAAAATCTGATGTTCCTTCAATGGGTCACAATTTTATAAAGTTTTGATTAGCATGGAAATCGCCCACACTTCAGGATGTGATGCTGAAAAAATTAGGAGTTAGAGAGAACATTGGTCCCATGGCCATTTTCCCTCTGGCCTTTTTTAAAAATTCGTTCATGGGATGTAAGCCTTGCTACCCATCCGTAATTGTCCTTGAGAAGATGGTGGTGAACCACCTTCTTGAATCGCTGCAGTCCTTGTTGTGTGGGTACACCCACAGTGCTGTTAGGGAGAGAGTTCCAGGATTTTGACTTAGCGACAGTGAAGGAACAACAATATAGTTTCAAGTCAGGAAGGCATGTGATGTGGAGGGGTATGTAATGTATTCCTATGTTATGAGCACGCACAGTGTGTGATCTGGCCATCTTGGTGTCAGTCTTTCTTTACAAGTTCCTCTCAATATATAACAGATTTTGGTGACAAAATAAGATTAAAGTGCAAAAATATTTGCAGTAAACAGTAATACAGACTGTGATGAACAAAATATACTAGCTCCTAGTGACCTACCTGCTGGGATGATGAAGATTTTCGACTCAGTTGTGTTGAGCTTCATTGTTTCTGAAAACGTGTGGCTGCACTCAGTTGAATGGATTCTGCAGGGTCCTAGTGTCCATCTGATTGAATGACCAACTACGCTTTGGTGAGTTTTTACTGATTAGGCTGACTTAGCTTCTGTATCACTGTTAAGGACAGCCATAGTAAAGTCACTGGGTCACTGCCACATTTGAAAATGGGACAAAATGGCAGCACCCACGGGATATATCGGAAAGCTAGGAATGTATGACAGAGCTCGAGAACCATTCAGTTCATACATTGAAAGACATGTTCTTCAGAGTTAATAATATTAGAACTTGAAGGTGACAGTGAAAAGGTCCAGACTCAGAATCAGGCAATTCTTGAGCACAAGAAAGGAATTTTGTGAACAGAGACTGGCCCGGAAATGTATGGCACACCGACAAACCATTTTTCCCCCAACAAGGCAAAAGATGTGCCATTCAAAATAATTAACACCAAGCAGAAGGATTATTTTAATCCAAAGGCACTAGATAGTGGAAAGCAACAAATTTGGAACCAGAAACCAGAGAGAAGTACCGAAACAGCTGAAGAGTACATTGTGGCACTGAAGAATTTCTCATTACATTGCAAATTTGCTACATTCTTAGACCGTGCATTACGAAACCGATTTGTGTGTGGTTTGGTGGATGAAAGAATGCAGTCAAAGTTACTAAACACACAAAATCTGACATTTTAGCTAGCATGTAAGATTGCTTCCTACGATAGAGATGGCATCAAAGAATGCTGGGAAATTTTATCCTATGCAAGTACAGCTTCTGTCCACTGTCAGAAAGATTTTGCCAAGTCTAAAGTGGGGAGACCTGATCAGAAAAGTGCTCTTAATTTTAGTTTAGTGACTTGTTATCACTAATGGCAACACAAGGCACAGGCATGTCAGTACAGAAATGCCAAATGTTTTAATTGCCAAAAGATATGCCATATTGCAACTGCTTATCAAGTGAAGACCAAAGCAGGAAAGAACTAATTTCTAGTAATAATGGAAAGCAGCAAAGTCACAAGGGTGGAGTTCACAATCTTGAAGTGAATCCAGAGTGCCTAAGCAGAGAAAAGCTAGGGCTGTACAGCATTTCTGCCACTAGTCATCACTCAAATGACAGAGACTTTTGTACAAAGGTGTTGGTAAATCAACAGTGCATCAACATGTGCATTGATACAGCTGCAGATTGCTCCATTATGAGTAGACACGCATATGAATAAATTCAGCAACTTACCTCTAACTGAGAGCACAGTTCAGTTGAAAACCTACTCTGGTGAGGTGTTAGAAGCATGTGGGCAAATGCAGTGCAATGTCCAATATAGGGGCAAGTCCCACAAGTTACCCATTGTTGTAGCAAGAAATGTCAACAAACCAACATAATGGACAAAAACTGGCTTCGTAAGCTCAAGTTAGATTGGAAGCATGTTTTCCAAGTTGACACAACCAGGAAGTTTGATCAGCTATTCAATAGCTATAGCAACATTTTTGAGGAAAACTATTAAGATATAATTGGTGTGAAAGTGCACACCTGAATTAGGCCTGATGCAAAATCAGCATATAGGCTGGTTCCTTATGCTCTCAAAAGACAGATTGAAGATGAACTAAAGAAGTTAAAGAGGAATGGTGTGCGAGTGAAAACTGATCACAGTGATTGGGAAACCCCAATTGTAGTACTGTAACCGTAAGACTATGTGGGACTACAAAGTCACAATCAACCAGGCAGAGCAGTGAAGCAGCAGCTGTTGGTGGTGGACCTGGAAGGAGGCGGATCCGGAGCGGGACCTGGATAAATAAAGAGTGGGGCTCGAGGCCCTTACTTACCTGAGGAGCGGAGCGACAGTCAGCAAACTCTCTGTCTCTGTGTTGGCGCGCGCTGGGTTTGAAAAGTGAAAAAAATAACTGTGACGTCACGGGAAATCTGGAAGCTGATTGGTTGGTAAGTAACAGCTGTTATTGTCTGTAAATACCTTACAAAAATCAGAGAGAGAAAAAGTTTTTTTAAAAAAACCCTCAAATAGCTACCTTGTAAGTGAGAAGGTTAGTACTACTAAAGTTTTTTAATTAGTGTAATTTATTATAATTACTCATTAAAATAGTGCTGTTTGGACAGAGTCAAGCTATGAGTTGTGTGTGAAGGATTTCACTGACTTCTCTTCTGCCTTTTCAGCCTCCATGGTACAGGGGAAGAAGCTGATTGGCAAATAAGTGGTAAGTTATGCTACTTATTTGAGGCGCAGTCCCGCCACAATCCACCTGCTTCAATGGGTGCTGGGAGCTCAGGGACACTGCCCGAAAAGTGGACTGTAACACTGCACCAAACAGCACAACAAAAAAAGGAAAGAAGGTACCAGCCCTTCGTTTTGCAAGCTGGAACGTCAGAACTATGTGTCTTGGCCTGTCGGAAGACCTTACACAAATCAACGATTCTTGGAAGACTGCCATCATTAACAACGAACTCAGTAGACTCAATGTGGACATTGCAGCACTTCAGGAGGCAGCCTCCCTGCGAGCGGATATCTAAGAGAGCAAGACAACACCTTCTTCTGGCAGGGTAGGGATCCTGAAGAACCAAGACAGCATCCTTGCTCAGCATGATAGAGCCACCTTCAAATGGTTCGGAACGCATACTGTCCATCCAACTGCTCACCCCCTCTGGTCCAGTACACCTACTCAGCATTTATGCTCCAACACTCTGCTCCCCACCTGAAGTTAAAGACCAGTTCTACGAGGAACTGGGCGGCACAGTGGCGCAGTGGTTAGCACTACAGCCTGACAGCTCCAGGGACCCGGGTTCAATTCCGGGTACTGCCTGTGTGGAGTTTGCAAGTTCTCCCTGTGTCTGCGTGGGTTTCCTCCGGGTGCTCCGGTTTCCTCCCACATGCCAAAAGACTTGCTGGTTGATAGGTTAATTGGCCATTATAAATTGCCCCTAGTATAGGTAGGTGGTAGGGAAATATAGGAACAGGTGGAGATTTGGTAGGAATATGAAATTAGTGTAGGATTAGTATAATGGGTGGTTGATGGTCGGCACAGTCTCAGTGGGCCGAAGGGCCTGTTTCAGTGCTGTATCTCTATAAAAAAAAAATAATAATATCAATAGTAGCATCCCCAATACCGAACATCTGTTCCTGCTGGGGGACTTTAATGCCAGGGTTGGGGCCGACCATGACTCATGGCCCTCCTGCCTTGGGTGCTATGGCATTGGAAGGATGACTGAGAATGGACAGAGACTGCTGGAATTGTGTACCTATCATAACCTCTGCATCACCAACTCGTTCTTTCATACTAAACCCTGTCACCAGGTTTCTTGGAGGCACCCAAGATCACGTTGTTGGCACTAGCTAGACCTCATTGTCACAAGGACCTCTTTAAACAGTGTTCAAATCACACGCAGCTTCCACAGTGCGGACTGTGACACAGACCACTCCCTGGTGTGCAGCAAGGTTAGACTCAAACCAGAGAAGCTGCATCACTCCAAGCAGAAGGGCCGCCCACGCATCAACACGAGCAGAATTTCTTATCCACAGCTGTTACATAAGTTTCTAAATTCACTTGAAAAAGCCCTTCAAAACACTCCTACAGGGGCTGCAGAGACTAAGTGGGCCCACATCAGAGGCGCCATCTATGACTAGCAATGACCACCTATGGCAAACGCGTGAAGCAGAACGCGGATTGATTTCAATCTCACTTTGAAGAGCTGAAACCTGTCATAGCCGCTAACTGCATTGCACTGTTGAACTACAAGAAAGCCCCCAGCGAGTTAACATCCGTAGCACTTAAAGCATCCAGAAGCGCTGCACAAAGAACAGCCAGGCGCTGCGCCAATGACTATTGGCAACACCAATGCAGTCATATTCAGCTGGCCTCTGACACTGGAAACATCAGAGGAATGTATGACGGCATTAAGAGAGTTTTTGAGCCAACCATCAGGAAGATCGCCCCCCTCAAGTCTAAATCAGGGGACACGATCACTGACCAACACAAGCAAATGAATTGCTGGGTGGAGCACGACCTAGAACTGTACTCCAGGGAAAATGTTGTCACTGAGACCACCCTCCATGCAGCCCAGTCCCTGCCTGTCATGGATGAGCTGGGCTAACAGCCAACAAAATCGGAACTCAGTGATGCCATTGATTCTCCAGCCAGTGGAAAAGCCCCTGGGAAGGATGGCATTACCCGTGAAATAATCAACAGTGCCAAACCTGCTATACTTTCAGCACTCTACAAACCGCTTTGCCTGTGCAGGGATGAGGGAGCAGTACCACAGGACATGTGCGATGGCAATATCATCACCCTCTAGAAGAACAAGGGTGACCGCGGTGACTGCAACAACTACCGTGGAATCTCACTGCTCAGCATAGTGGGGAAAGTCTTCGCTCGAGTCGCTTTAAACAGGCTCCAGAAACTGGCTGAGCGTGTCTACCCTGAGGCACAGTGTGGCTTTCAGGCAGAGAGATCCACATGCTGTTGTCCCTTCGCCAGCTACAGGAGAAATGCCGAGAACAACAGATGCCCCTCTACGTTGCCTTCATTGATCTCACCAAAGCCTTTGACCTCTTCAGCAGACGTGGTCTCTTCAGACTACTAGCAAAGATTGGATGTCCACCAAAGCCACTAAGTATCATCACCTCATTCCATGACAATATGAAAGGCACAATTCAACATAGCGGTGCCTCATCAGACCCCTTTCCTATCCTGAGAGGCGTGAAACAGGGCTGTGTTCTCGCACCTACACTGTTTGGGATCTTCTTCTCACAGCTGCTCTCATATGCGTTCAAGTCTTCAGAAGAAGGAATTTTCCTCCACACAAGATCAGATGGCAGGTTGTTCAACCTTGCCCGTCTAAGAGCGAAGACCAAAGTACGGAAAGTCCTCATCAGGGAACTCCTCTTTGCTGACGATGCTGCATTAAAATCCCACACTGAAGAGTGTCTGCAGAGACTCAGCGACAGGATTGCGGCTGCCTGCAACGAATTTGGCCTAACCATCAGCCTCAAGAAAATGAACATCATGGGACAGGACGTCAGAAATGCTCCATCCATCAATATCGGCGACCACGCACTGGAAGTGGTTCAAGACTTCACCTATCTAGGCTCAACTATCACCAGTAACCTGTCTTTCGATGCAGAAATCAACAAGCGCGTGGGAAAGGCTTCCACTGCTATGTCCAGACTGGCCAAGAGAGTGTGGGAAAATGGCGCACTGACACGGAACACAAAAGTCCGAGTGTATCAACCCTGTGTCCTCAGTACCTTGCTCTACGGCAGCGAGGCCTGGACAACGTATGTCAGCCAAGAGTGACGTCTCAATTCATTCCATCTTCGCTGCCTCCGGAGTATCCATGGCATCAGGTGGCAGGACCATATCTCCAACACAGAAGTCCTCGAGACGGCCAACGTCCCCAGCATATACACCCTACTGAGCCAGCCGCGCTTGAGATGGCTTGGCCTTGTGAGCCGCATGGAAGATGGCAGGATCCCCAAGGACACATTGTACAGCGAGCTCCTCACTGGTATCAGACCCACCGGCCATCCATGTCTCCGCTTTAAAGACGGCTGCAAACGCGACATGAGGTTCTGTGACATTGATCACAAGTCGTGGGAGTCAGTCACCAGAGCTGACGGACAGCCATAAAGGCGGGGCTAAAGTGTGGCGAGTCGAAGAGAGTTAGCAGTTGGCAGGAATAAAGACAGAAGCGCAAGGCGAGAGCCAACTGTGTAACAGTCCCGACAACCAATTTTATCTGCAGCGTCTGTGGAAGAGTCTGTCACTCTGGAATTGGCCTTTATAGCCACTCCAGGCGCTGCTTCACAAACCACTGACCACCTCCAGGCGCTTACCCCATTGTCTCTCGAGACAAGGAGGCCAAAGAAGAAGAAGAAGAGGATTCTATTTATTACGCTAGCAATAATTAGTTTGTAAAGCTATGTAATGGCAGGGCAGCTCAGTCAAGCGGAATGTGCCTCCTGTGGCCTGTGGGAAGTCGTGGACACACCATGTGTCCTTGACAAACACATTCGGAACTCGAGCGGCAGCTGGAGTCACTGTGGTGCATCCACAAGGCAGAGAACTCATGGACAGCACGTTTCAGGTGGTAGTCACCCCGGAGATTAAGAGAGCACAGGCAGAGAGGGGCTGGGTGGCTGCCAGACAGACAAGGAGGTAAAGGCAGGTAGCGCAGGAGTCCCCAGAGGGCACCCCACTTTCTAATCGATATTCAGTTCTGAGTACCGATGGGAGAGAGGGTTTCTCTGGAGAGTGCAGCGGGAGTCATGACCAAAGTAGCATGGGTGGCTCAGCTGCGCAGGGAGGGAGGAGAAAGGACAAGAGAGCAATAATGATAGGGGATTCTATATTTAGGGGAACAGATGGGCCTTTCTGCATTCACAGACTTGATTCCAGGATGGTATGTTGTCTCCCTGCTGCAAGGGTCATGAATATCACCGAGCGGCTACAGAGCATTCTGGAGGGTGAGGGTGCACAGCCAAAGGTCATGGTCCACATTGGTACCAACGATATACGAAGAAAGAGGGATGACGTCCTGCAGACTGAGTTTAGGAAGTTAGCAACGAGATTAGCAAGCAGGATCTCAAAGATAGTAATCTATGGATTACTCCCAAGGCCATGTGCTAGTGAGTATAGAAATAGGAAAATACACCAGATTAATGTGTGGCTGGAGAGATGGTGCAGGAGAGAGGGCTTCAGATTTCTGGGGCAGTGGGACCGGTTCCATGGAAGGTGGGACCTGTATAAGCCAGCAAGTCTGCACCTGAACAAGACTGGGACAAATATCCTTGCAGGAAGGTTTGCTAGTGCTGTAGGGGATGGTTTAAACTAGTTTGGCAGGGGGATGGGAAACTGACCACAGTCTCAGATAGGACAATTTCAGCGCAGGAAATTGGGGGCAGAAAATTAGCGAGTGACTCTGAAAGACAGAAGAAGCAAAGGTTAAAAAGTGTGCAGCACATGAATTTGGCAGTGTTAAAGGGTATTTATTTAAATGCAAGGAGTATAGTAAATAAAGCCAATGAGCTGAGGGCACAGATAGAAAAATGGCAACACGATATCGTTGCTGTAATGGAAACTTGGCTGAAGGAGGGGCAAAAATGGCAGCTCAACATCCCTGGATATAGAGTTTTCAGGCGGGATAGAGAGGGAGATAAAAAAAGGAGGGGGTGTAGCATTATTAGTTAAGGAATCAATAACAGCTTTGAGGAGGGATGATATGCTAAATGAATCATCGAACGAGGCCATATTGGTGGAGCTCAGAAATAAAAAAGGGGCAGCCACACTATTGGGAGTGTAGCATAGACCCCCAAATAGTGAGAGGGAGGTAGAAGAACAAATATATAGGCAAATGTATGAGTGCACAAACTCTACGGCAATAATAGTTGGGGATTTCAATTACCCCGTTATCAACTGTGATACAGTGTGAAGGACACAAAGGGGACAAAATTCTTGAACTGTGCTCAAGAACCTTTTCAGCTAACAACAAGAGGGGGCACAATTCTAGATTTAGTCTTTGGTAATGAACATGGACAAGTGGATGAAGTAACAGCGGGTGAACATTTTGGAGATAGTGACCATAATACAGTTAGTTTTAGCATAATCATGGAAAAGGACAAAGATAAAACGGGAGTAAAAGTTTTAAATTGGGGGAAGGATAATTTTACGAAACTGAGAGGTGACCTGGCAAAAGTGGACTAAATACAGCTACTTGAAGGAAAATCAGTGGCAAACTAGTGGGAGGCATTCAGAAGCGAGATACTATAGGCACAGTGTAGACATGTCCCCACAAAGAAAAAGGGTGGTACTGCGAACTCCAGAGCCCCTGGTTATCTAGAAGCTTACAGGATAAGTTAAAGCAGAAAAGAAGCTTATGACGATCACAAAAATCTTAATAATTTAGAAAGCCTGGAGGAGTATTGGAAGTGCAGGGGTGAAGTAAAAAAGGAAATTAGAAAAGCAAAGAGAGGACATGAAAAATTATTGACAGGTAAAATCAAGGAAAACCCAAAGATGTTTTATCAGTACATTAAGAGCAAAAGGATAACTAAGGAAAGGGCAGGGCCTGACGGAGATGTACAAGGGAACTTATGCGTGGATGCAGAAAATGTGGGCAGGGTTCTTCATGAGCTTTTTGTCTCTGTCTTCACAAAGGAGAGGGTTGATGCAGACATTGTAGTTAAAGAGGAGGAGTGTGGAATATTGGATACGATAAGCATAATGAGAGAGGAAGTACTAGAGGGTCTGACATCCTTGAAAGTGGATAAATCACCAGGGCCAGATGGATTGCATCCCAGGTTGTTAAAGGAAGCCAGAGAGGAAATAGCAGATGCACTGAGGGTCATTATCAAATCCTCACTAGATACAGGCAAGGCACTAGACGGTTGGAGGTCTGCGAACATTGTACCACTGTTTAAAAAGAGTGCGAGGGATAGGCCAAATAATTATAGACCGGTCAGTCTGACCTCGGTGGTGGGGAAACTGTTAGAATCAATTCTGAGGGACAGGATAAACTGCCACTTAGAAAGGCATGGATTAATTAGGGATAGTCAGCATGGATTTGCTAGGGGAAGGTCATGTCTTACTAACTTAATGGAGCTTTTTGAGGAAGTAACAAGAAGGATTGATGAGGGTAGTGCAGTGGATGTGGTCTACATGGATTTTAGTAAGGCATTTGACAAGGTCCCTCATGGCAGACTGGTCAGTAAATTGAAAGCCTATGGGATACAGGGGAATGTGGCAGGTTAGATCCAGAATTGGCTCAGTGACAGGAAACAAAGGGTAATGGTCGACGGATGTTTTTGCAAATGGAAAACAGTTTCCAGTGGCGTTCCACAGAGCTCAGTGTTGGGTCCTTTGCTGTTTGTGGTATATGTTAATGAATTGGACTTAAATGTGGGGGCGTGATTGGGAATTTTGCCGATGACACAAAAATTGGCTGTGTAGTTGATAGTGAAGAGGATAGCTGTAGACTCCAGAATGTTATCAATTGTTACGAAGCGGTGAGAAAAAGGTCTAGGGTTCCCTCTCAGCCTTCAGCTGGTCTTACCGTAACAGGGTTTAATATTAAACACACCGGTTTTTAGCTCCCCCTTAGTGAATCATTGTTCACTAACTTCTAATTATAAGACAAAGGAACTAGCCAAACAGGTTTTCTTAGGTTTAAAGAAAAATGGTTGAACTTTATTAAATTTAAACTCTAATTCGGTTAACGCTTACGGATACGCGACGCGCCCACGCGAGCATGAATATGTGATACACACATGCAGATACAGACAGAAAAGAGCAGAAGAAATAAAGTGGAAAAGTTTGAGGCGATTTCCAAAGATGGTTTTAGTTACTGTTCTTCGAGCTCACCGTATAGTCCTTGATTGTTGGTAGGTCTTGCTTTTTGTTGGGGCCCGATATTCTTCTTAAAACTTGTTCGATGTAGGAGACTTTTCTCTCTTGAAGTTCATGTGTCCTCATTTGGTCCAGAGACTTGTGAGAAAGAGATGGGGGCAGACAGGAGAGGTCTTCTCACTCCAGGAGCAAACAGTCTTTCTCAGTTTATAAACTCTGTGACTGGTTCAAAAAACCCTGGGCCAGCCAGTTAGTCATGTGACCAGAAGATTTAACCAGTCATGGCTTTTATGGATTGCATCACCATAGCAGTCTCTGGAATACTCTTCCTTACACTTTCAATGTCTGGTGCTCTAAATCCATTGTGGCTTGAATGTGCCAGGGAATGGTCCTTTTGTCTGCACATGCACTGTCTGTTAGTATGCAAATGTTTTTCAGCAAAGTGGCTGGCATCCCTTGTAACAAGCCTTCTCTTCTTCCCAACAAGTTTAAAATCAATGTTCATATTACAAAATTAATATGCCTCATTCTTGGCAGGTGGGGGCCTGCATGGCACAATGGTTTGGTGGAGTGGTCAGAAACGTGGCAAATGGAATTCAATCCACAGAAATGTGAGGGAATGCATTTGGGGAAGGCAAATAATGCGAGGGAATACACAATAAACAGGAGGATACTGAGAGGGGTAGAAGAAGTGAGAGACCTTGGAGTGTATGTCCACAGGTCCCTGAAGGTGGCAGGACAGGTACATAGAGTGGTGAAGGAGGCATATGGAATGCTTTCCTTTATTGGCCGAGGTATAGAATACAAAAGCAGGGATGTAATGCTGGAACTATATAAAATGCTGGTTAGGCCACAGTTGGAGCATTGTGTACAGTTCTGGTCACCACATTTTAGGAAGAACACAATTGCTCTGGAGAGTGTACAGAGGAGATTTACAAGAATGTTGCCAGGGCTTGAAAATTACAGCTATGGGGAAGGATTGGATAGGCTAGGGTTGTTTTCCTTAGAACAGAAGAGGCTGAGGGGTGACTTAATTGAGGTATACAAAATTATGAGGGGCCTCGATAGAGCAGACAGAAAGGACCTGTTTCCCCTAGCAGATAGGCCAATTCTTAGGGGACACAGTTTTAAGATGATTGATAGAAGGATTAGAGGGGACATGGGGGAAAACTTTTTCACCCAGAGGGTGGTCGGTGTCTGGAATTCACTGCCAGGAATGGTGGTGGAGGCAGAAACCCTCAATTCTTTTAAAAGGTACTTAGACATGCACCTGAAGTGCTGTAACCTGCAAGGCTATGGGCCAGGTGCTGGAAGGTGGGATTAGATTGGGCGGCTAGTTTTCTTTCTGCCGGCACGGATGCGACGGGCTGAAAGGCCTTCTTCTGTGCTGTAATCTTTCTATGGTTCTATGTTGAGCAGTATCCACCAACAACCTTAAAGATTTGTCTGCAGAATTTGCGGGATCCAAGCCATTCACCTAGTTGGATTTGGTCTATGTTTAAGCACAGCTCAATGTGGATCGACAGAGTCAGCAATTTCTCACAATAGACATACAAATGGGGTTATACTCCTACATGAAGCTGCCCTATGGTTTGAAGACTTCTCCAATAATGTTCCAAGGTACAATGGAGAAGATTTTGCAAGGAGTGCCATATTGCTTGTGTAATCAGAATGATGTATTGATCGTGACCGCAACAGAGCAAGAGAATTTCCTTTTGCTAACACATGAAGTAAGTAGCACAAAGTCCAGTTCAATGGCGTCCTGCTTCGACAGGGAGCTTAAGTCGGGAATTTGATGAGTGTGGGAATTCAGCACAGTGAGGAACAAGGTTCTGAAGAAGGGTCACTGACCCGAAACGTTAACTCTGCTTCTCTTTCCACAGATGCTGCCAGACCTGCTGAGTGAATCCAGCATTTCTTGTTTTTGTTTCAGATTTCCAGCATCCGCAGTATTTTGCTTTTATTTTAAGGTTCTGTTCTAGTCTTTTACAGAGCAAGGAGTGGTCTGAAAGAGGGAGTAGGACCCAGCAAGACCTGAAAGCTGAAGTCCACAGGCATTAATTAGGTAATTAATTAGATTGGTTGGTAAGTTTTAAAGTTTCTTTTATTTTCTCCAAACGAGGGCAGAAGTTTGAATGAGTACCAAGGAGATATAAGTATTTTATTAAATTTATAGCTGAACTAGTTAAACTACTTCATGCCATTTATCATTGAGTGATATTTCTAAACTTGAAACGCTAACTTTTTTTTTTATTCATTCATGGGATGTGGGCAATGCTGGCCAGGCCAGTATTTATTGCCCATCCCTAATTGCCCTTGAGAAGGTGGTGGTGAGCTGCCTCCTTGAACCGCTGCAGTCCATTTGGGGTAGGTATACCCACAGTGCTGTTAGGAAGGGAGTTCCAGGATTTTGACCCTGCGACAGTGAAGGAACGGTGATATAGTTGCAAGTCAGGATGGTGTGTGATTTGGAGGGGAGCTTGCAGGTGGTGGTGTTCCCATGTATTTGCTGCCCTTGTCCTTCCAGTTGGTAGAGGTCATGGGTTTGGAAGGTGCTGTCCAAGGAGCCTTGGTGCATTGCTGCAATGCGTCTTGTAGATGGTACATACTGCTGCCACTATGCGTCGGTGCTGGAGGGAGTGAATGTTTGTAGATGGGGTGCCAATCAAGCGGGCTGCTTTGTCCTGGATGGTGTCGAGCTTCTTGAATGTTGTTGGAGCTGCACCCATCCAGGCAAGTGGAGAGTATTCCATCACACTCCTGACTTGTGCCTTGTAGATGGTGGACAGGTTTGGGGACTCTGGAGGTGAGTTACTCGCCTCAGGATTCCTAGCCTCTGACCTGCTCTTGTAGCCACGGTATTTATATGACTACTCCAGTTCAGTTTCTGGTCAATGGTAGCCCCTAGGATGTTGTTAGTGGGGGATTCAGCGATGGTAATACTGTTGAATTTCAAGGGAAGATGGTTAGATTCTCTCTTGTTGGAGATGGTCATTGCCTGGCACTTGTGTGGCGCGAATGTTACTTGCCACTTATCAGCCCAAGCCTGGATAATGTCCAAGCCTTGCTGCATTTCTACATGGACTGCTTCAGTATCTGAGGAGGCACAAATGGTGCTGAACATTGTGCAATCATCAGCGAACATCCCCACTTCTGACCTTATGATTGAAGGAAGGTCATTGATTAAGCAGCTGAAGATGGTTGGGCCTAGGACACTACCCTCAGGAACTCCTGCAGTGATGTCCTGGAGCTCAGATGATTGACCTCCAACAACCACAACCATCTTCCTTTGCGCAAGGTATGACTCCAGCCAGTGGAGGGTTTTCCCCCTGATTCCCATTGACCTCAGTTTTGCTAGGGCTCCTTGATGCCATACTCGGTCAAATGCTGCCTTGATGTCAAGGGCAGTCACTTTCACCTCACCTTTTGAGTTCAGCTCTTTTGTCCATGTTTGAACCAAGGCTGTAATGAGGTCAGGAGCTGAGTTACCCTGGAACCCAAACTGAGCGTCACTGAGCAGGTTATTGCTAAGCAAGTGCCGCTTGATGGCACTGTTGATGACACCTTCCATCACTTTACTGATGATTGAGAGTAGGCTGATGGGGCGGTAATTGGCCGGGTTGGACTTGTCCTGCTTTTTGTGTACAGGACATACCTGGGCAATTTTCCACATTGCAGGGTAGATGCCAGTGTTGTAGCTGTACTGGAACAGCTTGGCTAGGGGCACGGCAAGTTCTGGAGCACAGATCTTCAGTACTATTGCCGGAATATTGTCAGGGCCCATAGCTTTTGCAATATCCAGTGCTTCAGTCGTTTCTTGATATCATGCGGAGTGAATCGAATTGGCTAAAGTCTGGCATCTGTGATGCTGGGGATTTCAGGAGGAGGCCGAGATGGATCATCAACTCGGCACTTCTGGCTGAAGATTGTTGCAAATGCTTCAGCCTTATCTTTTTCACTGATGTGTTGGGCTCCCCCATCATTGAGGATGGGGATATTTGTGGAGTAACCTCCTCCAGTTAGTTGTTTAATTGTCCACCACCATTCACGGCTGGATGTGACAGGACTGCAGAGCTTAGATCTGATCCGTTGGTTATGGGATCGCTTAGCTCTGTCTATCGCATGCTGCTTACTCAGTTTGGCACGCAGATAGTCCTGTGTTGTAACTTCACCAGGTTGACACCTCATTTTGAGGTATAGAACATAGAACATAGAACAGTACAGCACAGTACAGGCCCTTCGGCCCACGATGTTGTGCCGAACCTTTAACCTACTCTAAGATCAAACTACCTACATACCCTTCATTCTACTATCATCCATGTACCTATCCAAGAGTCGCTTAAATGCCCCTAATGAATCTGCTTCTACTACCACCGCTGGCAGTGCATTCCACGCACCCACCACTCTCTGTGTAAAGAACCTACCTCTGACATCTCCCCGAAACCTTCCTCCAATCACCTTAAAATTATGCCCCCTGGTGATAGCCCTTTTCGCCCTAGGAAAAAGTCTCTGGCTATCCACTCTATCTATGCCTCTCATCATCTTGTACCCCTCTATCAAGTCACCTCTCATCCTTCTTCGCTCCAATGAGAAAAGCCCTAGCTCCCTCAATCTTTCTTCGTAAGACATGACCTCCAGTCCAGGCAGCATCCTGGTAAATCTCCTCTGCACCCTCTCTAAAGCTTCCACATCCTTCCTATAATGAGGCGACCAGAACTGAACACAATATTCCAAGTGTGGTCTCACCAGGGTTTTATAGAGCTGCAGCATAACCTCGCGGCTCTTAAACTCAATCCCCCTGTTAATGAAAGCCAACACACCATACGCCTTCTTAACAACCCTATCAACTTGGGTGGCAACTTTGAGCGATCTATGGACATGGACCCCAAGATCCGTCTGTTCCTCCACACTACCAAGAATCCTGTTTTTAAGCCTGTATTCCGCATTCAAATTCGACCTTCCAAAATGAATCACTTCACACTTTTCCAGGTTGAACTCCATCTGCCACTTCTCAGCCCAGCTCTGCATCCTGTCAATGTCCCATTGCAACCTACAACAGCCTTCCACACTATCCACAACTCCAGCAACCTTCATGTCATTGGCAAACTTGCTAACCCAGCCTTCCACTTCCTCATCCAAGTCATTTATAAAAATCACAAAGAGCAGAGGTCCCAGAACAGATCCCTGCGGAACACCACTGGTCACCGAGCTCCATGCTGAATACTTTCCATCTACTACCACCCTCTGTCTTCTATGGGCCAGCCAATTCTGTATCCAGACAGCCAACTTTCCCTGTATCCCATGCCTCCTTACTTTCTGAGTGAGCCTACCATGGGGAACCTTATCAAGCTCCTTGCTAAAATCCATATACACCACATCCACTGTTCTTACTTCATCAACGTGTTTTGTCACATCTTCAAAGAATTCAATAAGGCTTGTGAGGCATGACCTGCCCCTCACAAAGCCATGCTGACTGTCTCTAATCAAACCATGCTTTTCCAAATAATCATAAATCCTGTCTCTCAGAATCCTCTCCAATAATTTGCCCACTACTGACGTAAGACTGACTGGTCTATAATTTCCAGGGTTATCCCTATTCCCTTTCTTGAACAAGGGAATAACATTTGCCACCCTCCAATCAGCTGGTACTACTCCAGTGGACAGTGAGGACGCAAAGATCATCGCCAAAGGCGCGGCAATCTCTTCCCTCACATCCCGTAATATCCTTGGGTATATCCTGTCTGGCCCCGGGGACTTATCTGTCCTCATATCATTCATAATTTCCAGCACATCCTCCCTCTTAACATCAACCTGTTCGAGCATATCAGCCTGTTTCACGCTGCCCTCACAAAAGACCAGGTCCCTCTCACTGGTGAATACTGAAGCAAAGTATTCATTTAGGACCTCCCCTACCTCCTCCGACTCCAGGCACAAGTTCCCTCCACTATCCCTGATCGGCCCTACCCTCACTCTGGCCATCCTCTTGTTCCTCACATAAGTGTAGAACACCTTGGGATTTTCCTTAATCCTACCCGCCAGAATTTTTTCATGTCCCCTTCTAGCTCTCCTAAGTCCATTCTTCAGTTCGTTCCTGGCTACCTTGTAACCCTCTAGAGCCCTGTCTGATCCTTGCTTCCTCAACCTTAAGTAAGCTTCCTTCTTCCTCTTGACTAGCTGTTCCACATCTCTTGTCATCCAAGGTTCCTTCACCCTACCATCCCTTCCTTGCCTCATCGGGACAAACCTATCCAGCAGTCGCAGCAAGTGCTCCCTAAACAACCTCCACATTTCTGTCGTGCATTTCCCTGAGAACATCTGTTCCCAATTTATGCTCCCCAGTTCCTGCCTAATAGCATTGTAATTCCCCCTCCCCCAATTAAATATTTTCCCATCCCGTCTGCTCCTGTCCCTCTCCATGACTATAGTAAAGGTCAGGGAGTTGTGATCACTATCACCGAAATGCTCTCCCACCGAGAGATCTGCCACCTGGCCTGGTTCGTTGCCAAGCACCAAGTCCAACATAGCCTTCCCTCTAGTCGGCCTATCTACATATTGAGTCAGGAAACCTTCCTGGACACACCTGACAAAAACTGCTCCATCCAAACTATTTGCACTAAGGAGGTTCCAATCAATATTAGGGAAGTTGAAGTCACCCATGACAACAACCCTGTTACTTCTGCACCTTTCCAAAAGCTGCCTCCCAATCTGTTCCTCCATGTCTCTGTTGCTATTGTGGGGTCTATAGAAAACTCCCAATAAAGTGACTGCTCCTTTCCTGTTTCTGACTTCCACCCATAATGACTCAGTAGACAATCCCTCCTCGACGAACTCCCTTTCTGCAGCTGTGATACTATCCCTGATTAGCAATGCCACTCCCCCAACTCTTTTACCTCCCTCCCTATTCCTTTTGAAACATCTAAACCCCGGAACATCCAACATCCATTCCTGCCCCTGTGCTATCCAAGTCTCTGTAATGGCCACAACATCGTAGCTCCAAGTACTGATCCATGCTCTAAGTTCATCACCCTTATTCCTGACACTTCTTGCGTTAAAATAGACACACTTCAACCCATCATACTGGCTGAAACTTTTCCCTGTCAACTGTCTAACCTTCCTCTCAGACTCTCTGCACTCTGTATCTGCCTGTTCAACAGCTACCCTATCCACTGATCCGTAGCTCCGGTTCCCATCCCCCTGCCAAACTTGTTTAAACCCTCCTGAAGAGCTCTCGCAAACCTCCCGCCCAGGATATTGGTGCCCCTCCAGTTCAGATGTAACCCGTCCTTCTTGTACAGGTCCCACCTTCCCCAGAAGGTATCCCAATGATCCACATATCTGAAGCCCTCCCTCCTACACCAGTTCTGTAGCCACGTGTTCAGCTGCACTCGCTCCCTGTTTCTAGCCTCACTAGCACGTGGCACCAGTATCAATCCTGAGATTACTACTCTGCTCGTCCTGCCTTTTAGCTTCCAACCTAACTCCCTATATTCGCTTTTCAGGTCCTCATCCCTTTTCCTAGCTATTTCATTGGTACCGATGTGTACCACGACCTCTGGCTGCTCCCCCTCCCCCTTAAGAATCCTGTAGACTCAATCCGAGACATCCCTGACCCTGGCACCCGGGAGGCAACATACCATCCGGGAGTCTCATTCGCGACCACAGAATCTCCTGTCTGTTCCTCTAACCATTGAATCTCCTATCACTATCGCTCTCCTATTCTCCCCCCTTCCCTTCTGAGCCACAGAGCCAGGCTCAGTGCCAGAGACCTGGTGCTGCTCCTGGCATGCCCTCTTGCACTCTTCATTGAACCAGGGTTGGTCTCCTGGCTTGATGGTAACGGTAGAGTGAGGGATATGCAGGGCCATGAGGTTACAGATTGTGGTTGAGTACAATTCTGCTGCTGCTGATGGCCCACAGCGCCTCATGGGTGCCCAGTTTTGTATTGCTAGATCTGTTCGAAATCTATCCCATTTAGCACGGTGATAGTGCCACACAACAAAATGGACGGTATCCTCATTGTGAAGGCGGGACTTCGTCTCCACAAGGACTGTGCCGTGGTCACTCTTACCAATACAGTCATGGACAGAAGCATCTGCAGCAGGCAGATTGGTGAGTACGAGGTCAAGTATGTTTAAACAAACTCGTTAAACAAATACAACAAAGATGGCAGGGCAGGTGATGTGTTGCAGCTGTAACATATGGGAGCTGTTGGACACCAGTGTGATCCATTGAAACCACATCTGCAGTAAGTCATAAAGTCATAGCGTCATTCACAGCATAGAAGGAGGCCAATTGGCCCATCGAGACCATTCCGGCTTCCTGTGGAGCAATCCAGTCAGTCCAACTCCCCTGCTCGATCCCAGTAGCCCTACAAGTTTATTTCCTTCAAGTGGCCATCCATTTCCTTTCGAAATCATTGATTGTCTCCGCTTCTACCAACTTTGTGGGCAGCGAGTTCCAGGTCATTACTATCCGCTGCGTAAAAACGTTATTCCTCACATTCCCTCGCATCTCTTCCCCAAAACCTTCAATCTATGACCCCGAGTCCTTGTACCATTAATTACTGGGAGTAGTTTTTGCTCGTCTATGTTAGCTAAGCCTGTCAGAATCTTGTACACCAGTATCAAATCTCCTCTCAATCTCCTTTGTTCCAAGAACAGCCCCAGCTTTTGCAACCTAACCTTGTAACTAAAATCCCCATCCCTGGAAACATTCTGGTAAACCTCCTCTGCACCCTCTCAAGGATCCTTCCTAAAGTGTGGCGACCAGAAATGGACGCAGTACTCCAGTTGGGGCCTAACCAGAGCTATATACAGGTTCAGCATATCTTTCATAGGAACATATGAACATAGGAGCAGGAGTAGGCCATTCAGCCCATTGAGCCTGCTCCGCCATTCAATACGATAATGGCTGATCATCCACTTCAATGCCTTTTTCACACATTATCCCCATATCCCTTTATGTCATTGGTATTTAGAAATCATTCAATATCTAATTTATACATACTCAATGACTGAGCTTCCACAGCCCTCTGGGATAGAGAATGCCAAAGAATCACAACCCTCTCAGTAAAGAAATTTCTCCTCATCTCTGTCCTAAGTGGATTCCCCCTTTTTCTGAATTTATGTCCCCTGGTTCTAGACTCCCCAACCAGGGGAAACATCTTACCTGCATCTACCCTGTCTATCCCTTTAAGTATTTTGTAGGTTTCAATGAGATCACCTCTCATTCTTCAAAACTCTAGAGAATACAGGCCCAGTTTCCTCAATCTCTCTACATAAGACAGTCCCGCCATCCTGCAAACAAGTCTGGTGAACCTTCATTGCACTCCCTCTATGGCAATAATATCCTTCCTAATGTAAGGGGACCAAAACTGCACACACTACTCCAGATGCGGTCTAACCAAGGTTCTATACAACTGAAGCAAGATTTCACTACTGTACCCAAATCCTCTTGCAATAAAGGCTAACATACCATTAGCCTTCTCAATTGCTTGCTGCACTTGCATGTTAGTTTTCAGTGACTTATTGACGAGGACACCCAGGGCCCTTTGTACATCTACAATTTCTAATCTCTTACCGTTTAAGAAATACTCTGCACATCTATTCCTCCTAGCAAAATGGATAATCTCACATTTTTCCACTTCATATTCCATCTGTCATGTTCTTGCCCACTCTCTAAGTCTGTCCAAATCCCCTTGAAGCCACTTTGCATCTTCCTCACAACACACATTTCCATTTAGGTTTGTGTCATCTGCGAACTTAGAAATATTACATTTGGTCCCCACATCCAAATCATTGATATATATTGTGAACAGCTGGGGCCCAACAACTGATCCTTGTGGTACCCCAATAGTCACAACCTACCAACGTGGGAGTGACCCTTTAGTCCTTCTCTTTGTTTTCCGTCTGTTAATCAATCCTTAATCTATGCCAGTATATTACCTCCTATCCCGTGTACACTACGTCCTCCGACTCCCCTGTATCAATTCTATTAGTAACATCCTCAAAAACTCCAACAGGTTTGTCAAACATGATTTCCCATTCATAATCCATGTTGACTATGCCCAGTCAGATCATTATTATCCAAGTGTCCATTTATCACATCCTTTAGAATAGATTCTTACATTTTCCCTACTACTAATGTAAAGCTGTAGTTCCCTGTTTTCTCTCTCCCTCCCTTCTTAAATAGTGGGGTGACATTTGCTACCTTCCAGTCTGCAGGAACGGTTCCAGAATCTATAGAATTTTGGAAGATGATCACCAATGCATTCACTATCTCCATAGCTACGTCTGTCAACACTCTAGGATGTAGAAATATCAGGTCCTGGGGACTTATCAACCTTCAGCCCCATTGATGTATCCAATACAACCTTCTTACTTATGCTAATTTCCTTCAGTTCCTCATTCTCTCTAGTCCCTTGGATCTCTAATTCTGGGAGATGTCTTGTATCTTCGTCAGTGAAGACAGACACAAAGTAATCATTTAACTTCTCTGCCATTTCTCTATTCCCCATGTTATGACTAACCACTCCTGTCAAAGCCCCCAATCAAAATATACAATTCTAATTGTGGTGGGAGAAACGCACTGTTAATTCAATCCTGTCGCTCCACAGATCGCCTAACATATCATTTAAAACTTTCCAAATTAAAGAAAGATCCAACCAAATTGTACCATCTATTAACCCCCGAATGAGGCTAACCAAACCAGGTGTCTTTAAATCAATAAATTAATTCTTTAATTCGAAGAACTAAATTCTTAAACACTATGAAGATATAAACAACATTTAAAATAGAAACAATAAGAGACTTTGCAAATTTACAGTCCAATGTTGCTCGAAGTCCTCACAGGATGTTGCTTGAAGTCCTCACAGGATGTTGCTCGAAGTCCTCACAGAATGTTGCTCGAAGTCCTCACAGAATGTTGCTTTCCTTCTCCAGCAAATTTCAACAATTAACGACTTGCAAACACCTTCAACAGAATCAATCTGACTTTAGTTTTTGAGGGATAAAAGATTGTCACAGTCTAACTTCCCTTTCTTCAATTTAAATTACCAGCGATCTCTGTTTTGGCTTGACTTTTTCTTAGAATTTTGACAGATAATAATTAAACAGAGTAAAATCTTCTTCCTTCAGTTTAAATGGTTGAGAGCTCTTTTTCAGCTGTGCTCATCACAGCTGTGTCCTTTGTGTCTGTCTGTGTGTTCTGTTAGAACAAATTGTCTTCAACCAAAGCCAGTTCTAAAACTGAATTGTAACAAATGTATCGCATGAGTCTCACTCCCAGTGGCTGTTTCCATGCTATCGAGAATTCACCCTATGAATCGCAGTCTCCAAATGGCCGTTTCTAAGGCAACAAAAATGCCCCTTCCTATAACTCCAGAGGCTTGCTTGTTCTTAAAGCAATACTGATCCTTTGCAAGCCTTAAAGGCAAACTGCAAATTTCCCCCAAAAAAACTACAGGACCATGACACCTATTATAAATTCCCCTGACTCTACCTGTAATGGGCCCACATTTGTCTCAGCCAAACATTTCCTTTTTACGTATCTATAGAAGATTTTACAGTTTTTATGCTTTTTGCTTGTGTAGTTTATTTTCTCCAGGGAATATGAAGTTTGCCTTTAAGGCTGGCAAAGGATCAGTACTGCTTTAAGAACCAGCAAGCCTCAGGAGTTAGAGAAAATGCATTTTTGGTTGCCGTTTGATACAACCATTTGGAGACTGTGATTCAAAGGGTGCATTCTCATTGCCATAGATACAGCCACTGGGATTGATTTTCAAGCAATACATTTGTTACAATTCAATTTTGAACTGGCTTTTTAGTTGAAGACAGTTTGTTCCAACAGAAGACAGAGGACACAGACAGCTCATGAAAAAAGAGCTCTTAACCATTTAAACTGAAGGAATAGAATTTTAGTCTGTTTAATTATTATTATCTCTCAAAATTCTAAGAAAAGTCAAGCCAAAACAGGGATCTCTGATTATTTGAACTGAAGGAAGGGAAGTTAGACTGTGACAATCTTTTATCCCTCAAAAACTCTGAAGTCAGATTGATGCTATTGAAGGTGTTCGCAAGTTGTTAATTGTTGAAATCCATCACCGAAAAAGGAAGCATCACCTACTGCTGGAGTTAGACTACGGACTGTTCTACTGTGGAAGAACCTTTTATCCCCAACGGACGGTTGTGAGGACTTCAAGCAACATTGGACTGTAAATTTGCAATGACTCTAATTTTTTGCGATTTTAAATGTTGTTTATATCTTCATAGTGTTTAAGAATTTAGTTCTTCTAATTGAAGAGTTAATTAGTTGATTTGTTGATCTGTCCTTTGTTCTTAAAGACACCTGGTTTGCCTGATTTGGGGGTTAATAGATGGTACAATTTGACTGGGTCTTTCTTTAATTTGGAAAGTTTCAAATGATACGTTAGGCGATCTGTGGAGCGACGGCATTGAATTAACAGTGCGTTTCTCCCACCACAATCAAAATCGTATATTTTGATTGGGGGCTTTGACTGGAGTGGTTGGTCATAACATATTTATGTGGGGGCGCATCCAGGATTTGAATAACATATCAATCGGGGGCTCGCTCGTGATTTGAATCACATATTAATTGGGTTTCTCATCTGTGGATTTGAATCATGTCTTAATAGGGGGCTCGCTCGCAGTTGAATCATATTTAATTTGGTGGCTTGCATCTGGGATCAGAACCAGACTAATTTGGAGGGCTCGCATTTGGAATCATAGTAATTACTCATCTCTGGGATAACATATTTAAATTGGGGTCCTGTGATTGGCATCAGATTAATTGCTCTCGAGTCTGGGATCTTATCAATTGGAAAACTGATTGTTGGAATCTAAATCTGACACAAATCAAAAAAAAATTAAAAGAACCAGGTCTCTTGTATAATAAGGTACAGTCTAGTTTAGTGATACAGCACTGAAACAGGCCCTTTGGCCCACCGAGTCTGTGCTGACCATCAACCACCCATTTATACTAATCCTACATTCCTACCACATCCCCACCTGTCCCTATATTTCCCTACCACCTACCTATACTCGGGGCAATTTATAATGGCCAATTTACCTACCAACCTGCAAGTCTTTTGGCTTGTGGGAGGAAACCGGAGCACCCGGAGAAAACCCATGCAGACAAAGGGAGAACTTGCAAACTCCACACAGGCAGTACCCAGAATTGAACGCGGGTCGCTGGAGCTGTGAGGCTGCGGTGCTAACCACTGCGCCGCCCCAATCTATACCATTGTCGCTGTAGCAGAGTATTTGGGAAAGCAGTATGTTTCCCTAAGTGGCTTGATAACTTTAACTAAGAATAAATTAAAAGAATTGGCAATGGAATTGGGGTTGGAATTGAAATCAGGTGCCAAAAAAGCAGAGATAATTGATGTAATAGCAAAACATCTGGAATTAGTAGAAGAAGAAGATGATGATGATGATGATGATACAGATGAAGGGCAATACGAGGAACAAGAAGGTAGTAGGTCCAAGAGTGATGCAGTGGTATTGGCTAGGGTTCAGTTAGAAATGAAAACACTTGAGGCAGAAACAGAATTAAGAAAACTTGAATTGGGAAAAGAGGAAAGGGAGAGCATTTCGGAGAGAAAGTAAAAGACAGGAGAGGGAATTTAAGTTAAAAGAGATGGATCTAAGTCAAAAAGGTAGTCTTGAATCCAGGGAAAACTCGGGTCAGGAAGAATCTGAGTTTAGATCAGGACCCAGTGAGAAGTTGTTTAAATTTATACAGGCTCTTCCTAAGTTCGAGGAAAGGGACGTAGAGTCATTTTTCATATCTTTTGAAAAAATAGCCTAACAGATGAAATGGCCAAAAGAAAGTTGAACATTGCTCATGCAGGGCAGGCTGGTAGGCAGGGCTCATGAAGCTTATGCCATGCTTTCTGAAGAGGTTTCTGCAGATGATGAGATGACAAAAAAGGCTATTTTCGCTGCAGATGAGTTAGTCCCTGAAGCTTACCGTCAGAAGTTTAGAACTTACAGAGATTGGCTGGCCACACATATTTAGAATTTTAGAATATTAGAAGCAAATGAATTTTGACTGTTGCATACGGGCATTAAAGATAGAAAACACATATGAGAACCTTTGAGAATTGATTCTCTTGGAAGAGATTAAAAACGCCATTCCTTCAGTTGTGAGAATTCATATAGATAACCTGAAAGTTTTGAAAGCAGCAGAGATTGCTGATGATTTTGAGCTTGTGAATAAGCCAACCTATTTTGTCCGTCACCCCCATAAATTCGAAAAGGATAGAAAGTGGGAGAGTGAAAGGAAGGCAAGTAGCCGGGGACAAGAAGGAACAGCTGGGAATGCCCCAGGATCACCTCTTCAGGTCAGAAAGGAAGGTGCTAAGGGTAGAAGTGAGATTCGGGAGCCAAAGTAGTGCAGAGGAAAAGACTCTGACAGAGAACATAGCAGACCAGGCTATAGCTTTAATGACAGCTGTGAATGTGAAACCAGATACTAAAACTAAGAGGAGAGTAGAGGTTAAGAATAAAATACCTGAGAGTTATAATGATTTTTTCTCAAACGGGAGAGTAATCCATATCCTGTAAGTGAGGCAGGAAAACCTATCATTATGCTCAGGGACACAGGAGCAACCCAAACACTCTTGCTGGAGAAAGATATGAGGTTTCTACCAGAGAGCACCTTGAACGCAAAAGTTTTAGTTAATGGAATTGGCAGGGTGTGTATACCCATACCTTTGTATAAAGTATGCCTAGAGAGTGACTTAATATCTGGGATAGTAACTGTAGGTGTTGTCTACAGTTTACCAGTAAAGGGAATTGATCTACTCCTAGGGAACGATTTGGCTAGATTAAAAGTAGCAGTTTCTCCTATAGTTACAGAGGAACCATGTGAAATTAAGGAAATGGAGCAATTACAGGAACAAGTTCCGGGAATATTTCCTGCATGTGTAGTTACCTGAGCAATGGCTAAACAGGATCCATTGTCGGAGGTAAAAGGGGCACCACAAATAGATAGCCAAGTATCTGAAACCTTATTGGGGATTTAGATAATCGAAATGTGATGTTTAACAGATTGTCTATCATTGCAGCACAGCAAGCTGACCCAGAGATACACTGAATAGCACAGGCGGTTCTGTCAGAAGCTGAGGCAAAAGGAGTTATCTGGCAAACGGGGTTTTGGGGAGAAAATGGAGACTGCCTCATAGACCTGGCAACGAAGACTGTTGAACAGTTGTTGAACAGATAGTGGTACCACCTAAATATTGACCAGGATTATTAAGGCTAGCACATGACATTCCTTTTGCAGGACATAGGGGAATTCGGAAGAGCAAACCACACATAAGCAAATATTATTACTGGCCAGGTCTTACAAAGGATGTGAGACAATTTTGTAGGATGTGCCATACCTGTCAAATGGTGGGAAAAACCACAAGCTACCATAAAACCAGCACCACTAGTTTCCATACCAGTGGTTGAGAAAATGTATTACCTCAGGGAGGAGAATAAGCCAGTACAGATATGTTAGGTAATCGGGACTCTGGAGAAGGAAGAGGATAGTGAGGATGAGGCAGAAGTAGGCCTAGGAAATTCTCAGATTGAACCACCAACTATCCCATTAGTGAATGCAGAATGGCTAGGAAAATTAAACCATAGCCTTTTACACATAGAGACAAAACAGCGTTAAGTCCTACCCAGGGTTTTCACAATGTTTCAAGAAGTTTGTAGGGATAGGCCAAGATGTACAACCCTAGCCACACACGATGTGGGTATAGGGGGAGCCATTCCTTTAAAATGATATCATTGTCGCTTAGGTTCAGACAGACAGGCCCAAGTGGAAGCAGAGGTACAATGCATGCTGAAGGGCAGCTTAGTTGAACCTAGTCGGGACAGCTGGAATTCACAGATGGTCTTGATGACTAAACCTGGTGGGAAGCTCAAACTTGCGTAGACGCTAGAAAAGTCACTGTGGTAAAGAAGGCAGACTCCTACCCAAATTCTCATTTAAAAGACTGTAAGGACAGAGTGGGCAACACCATGTGCCTTAAAGAGACATATGTGTTGGAAGAATACTTTCAAATGTTTTGACACCCCAGGGTAAGAAAAAATCAGCTTCTGTTACACCGGACAAGATTTTCCAGTGTCAAGTGATGCCACAAAAGTTAAGGGGTACTCGAGAAACTTCTCAGAGAATAGTAAACACAGTAGTGGTCAGTGCTCTTAGCTGTGCAGTTCACCAGGTTGAGGTGATAGACAATAAGAACACTTGGAAGGAAAACACAAAACAATTGGAAGACTATGCTTGGAAATTGGAAATGGGTTAATTGAAACAACCTTTTGAAAATTTGAAGCCGAAATGTTCTGGTGGAACTTGTTGCTGCAGTCTAAACATTTTAGAAGTGTATGCCAGTCAATGCGTAGAAAATGTGTCCGCATTTTTTCAATTTGTATTTTTTTACCCATTGCAATGAAATGCATTTCAGGAATGGTGTTTCATTCTGCCAGGGGCGGAGGTGTCATGGTCCTGTAGTTATTTTCTTCCGGGGAATATGCAGTTTCCCTTTAAGGCTGGCAAAGGATGTGTACTGCTTTAAGAACCAGCAAGACTCAAGAGTTAGATAAAATTCATTTTAAGTTGCCATTGGATACAACCATTTGGAGACTGCAATTCAAAGGGTGCATTCTCGTTACCATAGATACAGCCATTGGGATTGCGTATCAAGCGATACATTTGTTACAATTCAATTTTGAACTGCCATTTTAGTTGAAGACAGTTTGTTCCAATAGATGAAAAAGGGCACAGACAGCTGTCATGTTATCACCTGAAAAAAAACTCAAACATTTAAACTGAAGGAATAGAATTTTAGTCGGTTTACTTATTATTATCTCTCAAAATTCGAAAAAATGTCAAGCCAAAATGGAGATCTCTGATAATTTGAACTGAAGGAAGGGAAGTTAGACTGTGACAATCTCTTATCCCTCAAAAACCCTAAAGTCAAAGAACAAAGAACAGTACAGCACAGGAACAGGCCATTTGGCCCTCCAAGCCTGCGCCGATCTTGATGCCTGCCTAAAATAAAACCTTCTGCACTTCCGGGGACCGTATCCCTCTATTCCCATCCTATTCATGTATTTGTCAAGATGCCTCTTAAATGTCGCTATCGTACCTGTTTCCACCACCTCCCCCGGCAGCAAGTTCCAGGCACTCACCACTCTCTGTGTAAAGAACTTGCCTCGCACATCCCCTCTAAACTTTGCTCCTCTCACCTTAAACCTATGTCCCCTAGTAACTGACTCTTCCACCCTAGGAGTGGCGCAGTGGTTAGCACTGCAGCCTCACAGCTCCAGGGACCCGGGTTCGATTCTGGGTACTGCCTGTGTGGAGTTTGCAAGTTCTCCCTGTGTCTGCGTGGGTTTTCTCCGGGTGCTCCGGTTTCCTCCCACAAGCCAAAAGACTTGCAGGTTGACAGGTAAATTGGCCATTATAAATTGTCACTAGTATAGGTAGGTGGTAGGGAAATATAGGGACAGGTGGGGATGTTTGGTAGGAATATGGGATTAGTGTAGGATTAGTATAAATGGGTGGTTGATGGTCGGCACAGACTCGGTGGGCCGAAAGGCCTGTTTCAGTGCTGTATCTCTAATCTAAATCTAATCTAATCTAATCTATCCACTCTGTCCATGCCACTCATAACTTTGTAAACCTCTATCATGTCGCCCCTCCACCTCTGTCATGCCAGTGAAAACAATCCGAGTTTATCCAACCTCTCCTCATAGCTAATGCCCTCCAGATCAGGCAACATCCTGGTAAACCTCTTCTGTACCCTCTCCAAAGCCTCCACATCCTTCTGGTAGTGTGGTGACCAGAATTGCACACAATATTCTAAGTGCGGCCTAACTAAAGTTCTGTACAGCTGCACCATGACTTGCCAATTTTTATACTCTATGCCCCGACTGATGCAGGCAAGCATGCCGTATGCCCTCTTGACTACCTTATCCACCTGCGTTGCCACTTTCAGTGACCTGTGGACCTGTACGCCCAGATCTCTCTGCCTGTCAATACTCCTAAGGGTTCTGCCATTTACTGTATGCTTCCCACCTGCATTAGACCTTCCAAAATGCATTACCTCACATTTGTCCAGATTAAACTCCATCTGCCATTTCTCCGCCCAAGTCTCCAACCGATATATATCCTGCTGTATCCTCTGACAATCCTCATCACTATCCGCAACTCCACCAACCTTTGTGTCATCCGCAAACTTACTAATCAGACCAGCTACATTTTCCTCCAAATCATTGATATATACGACAAACAGCAAAGGTCCCAGCACTAATCCCTGCGGAACACCACTAGTCACATCCCTCCATTCAGAAAAGCACCCTTCCACTGCTACCCTCTGTCTTCTATGACAGAGCCAGTTCTGTATCCACCTTGCCAGCTCACCTCTGATCACGTGTGACTTCACCTTTTCTACCAGTCTGCCATGAGGGACCTTGTCAAAGGCTTTACTGAAGTCCATGTAGATAACATCCACTGCCCTTCCTTCATTAATCATCTTCGTCACTTCCTCAAAAAACTCAATCAAATTAGTGAGACACGACCTCCCCTTCACAAAACAATGCTGCCTCTCACTAATAAGTTCGTTTGTTTCCAAATGGGAGTAAATCCTGTCCCGAAGAATCCTCTCTCATAATTTCCATACCACTGACGTAAGGCTCACCGGCCTATAATTTCCTGGATTATCATTGCTACCCTTCTTAAACAAAGGAACAACATTGGCTATTCTCCAGTCCTCTGGGACCTCACCTGTAGCCAATGAGGATGTAAAGATTTCTGTCAAGGCCCCAGCAATTTCTTCCCTTGCCTCCCTCAGTATTCTGGGGTAGATCCCATCAGGCCCTGGGGACTTATCTACCTTAATGCTTTGCAAGATGCCCCAAAACCTCCTCCTTTTTGATAATGAGATGCCTGAGACTATCTACAATCCCTTCCCTAGGCTCATCATCCACCAAGTCCTTCTCTTTGGTGAATACTGATGCAAAGTACTCATTTAGTACCTCGCCCATTTCCTCTGGCTCCACACATAGATTCCCTTCTCTGTCCTTAAGTGGGCAAATCCTTTCCCTAGTTACCCTCTTGCTCTCTTGCTCTTTATATATGTATAAAAAGCCTTGGGATTTTCCTTAATCCTGTTTGCCAATGACCTTTCATGACCCCTTTTAGCCCTACTGACTCCTTGCTTAAATTCCTTCCTACTGTCTTTATATTCCTCAAGGGATTCGTCTGTTCCTAGCCTTCCAGCCCTGACGAATGTTTCCTTTTTCTTTTTGACTAGGCTCACAGTATCCCATGTTATTCAAGGTTCCCGAAACTTGCCAAACTTATCATTCTTCCTCACAGGAACATGCTGGTCCTAGATCCTGATCAACTGACGTTTGAAAGACTCCCACATGTCAGATGTTGATTTACCCTCAAACAGCTGCCCCCAATCTAAATTCTTCAGTTCCTGCCTAATATTGTTATAATTAGCCTTCCCCCAATTTAGCACCTTCACCTGAGGACTACTCTTATACTTATCCACAAGTACGTTAAAACTTATGTAATTATGGTCACTGTTCCCGAAATGCTCCCCTACTGAAACTTCGACCACCTGGCCAGGCTCATTCCCCAATACCAGATCCAGTATGGCCCCATCCCTAGTTGGACTATCTACATATTGTTTCAAGAAGCCCTGCTGGATGCTCCTCACAAATTCTGCCCCATCCAAGCCCCGAGCACTAAGTGAGTCCCAGTCGATATAGGGGAAGTTAAAATCACCCACCACTACAACCCTGTTACCTTTACATCTTTCCAAATATTAGTCATATTAGAGTCGTACAGCATAGCAACAGTATTTCATCACACTCCTGACTGCAACTGTTCAGGTGTAAATATAAACAAACAGAATCTTTTTAAATGTTTTCGTGAATAGTCATAGAGTCACACAGCAGAGAAACAGGCCATTTGGCCCACCACGTCCATGCTGACCATAATGCTTAACTGTACTAATCCCACCTGCCTACATTAATTCCATATCCCTCTATGCCTTGCTCATTCAAGTACCTGTCCAGATGCCTCTTAAATGTCGCTACTGTTCCTGCCTCCACCACCTCCTCAGGCAGCGCATTCCAGATATCCACTATTCTTTGTGTGAAAAATTTACCCCTTTGATCCCTTTAAACCTCCTCCCTCTCACCTTAAAACTATGCCCTCTAGTATTAGTCACCCCTACTATGGGAAACAGATTCTGGCTATCTACCCTATCTATGCCTCTCATAATTTTATATAACTCTAACATGACCCCTCTCAGCCACCTTCACTCCAGGGAAAACAGACCCAGCCTATCCAATCTATCTTTATAACTCAAGCCCTCCAAACCCAGCCAAATCCTCATGAATCTTTTCTGCACCTTCTCAAGCTTAATCACTTCTTTCCTGTATTGCGGCGACCAGAACTGCACACAGTACTCCATATGCGGCCCAACCAACGTTATGTACAACTGTAGCATGACGTCCCAACTCTTGCCTTCATCGGCCGAGGTATTGAGTACAAGCATGCCATATGCCTTCTTCACCACCCTTCTACCTGTGTTGCCACTTTCAGTTAACTATGTAATTGCACCCCAAGGTCTCTCTGCTCAACAACAATCCCCAGGGCCCTGCCAATCACAGTATATGTCCTGCCCTGGTTTAACTTCTCAAAATGCATCACTTCACACTTGTCTGCGTTAAATTCCATTTACCACTCCCTTGCCCACTTTCCCAGTTGATCTATATCCTGTTCTAACCTTAGACAACCTTCTTCACTGTCCACGATACCACCAATAATGGCGTCATCTGCAAACTTACTAATCATGCCCCTTACATTCACATCCAAGTCATTAATATATATGACAAACAACAGAGGGCCCAGCACTGATCCCTGTGGCACACGACTGGACACCAGCCTCCAATCTTAAAACCAACCCTCCACTACCACCCTCTGCCTCCTATCACCAATCCAATTTTGTATCCAATTTGCTAACTCACCCTGGATCCCATGTGTTTGAACCTTCTGGACAGGCCTACCATGCGGGACCTTGTCAAAGGCCTTGCTAAAGTCCATGTAGACAACGTCCATTGCCCTGCCCTCGTCAATCCTCTTGGTCACCTCCTCGAAAAACTGAATCAAATTTGTGAGACATGATTTCCCACGCACAAAGCCATGCTGACTATCCCTAATCAGACCATGCCTTTCCAGATGCGTATAAATCCTGTCTCTCAGAATCCCTTCCAATAACTTTCCCACCACTGATGTAAGGCTTACCGGCCTGTAGTTCCCTGGCTTATCCCTGCTGCCCTTCTTAAATAAGGCACAACATTAGCTATCCTCCAGTATTCCGGTACCTCACCCGTGGCTAACGATGATACAAAAATCTCTGCCATGGCCCCAGCAATCTCCTCCCTTTCTTCCCAGAGCATCTTCGGATACACCTGGTCAGGCCCTGGGGATTTATCCACCTTAATGTGCTTCAAGACCTCCAACACCTCCTCCTTTGTAATGTTGATATGGTCCAGGATATCGGTGTTCCCTCCTTTGAACTCACTAGCTTCCATTACCTTCTCCACGGTAAATAGGGACAAGAAATATTCATTTAAGACCTCGCCCATTTACCATGGCTCCACACATAGATTGCCACACTGATCCTTAAGGGGCCTACTCTCTCCCTAGCTACCCTTTTACTCTTAATATATTTATGGAATCTTTTAGGATTCTCCTTTATCCTATCTGCCACGGAAATCTCATGGCCCCTTTACGCCCTCCTAATTTCCTTCTTAAGTGTAGTCCTACATCCCCGATACTCCTCGAGGGACTCGCATGATCACAGCTGCCTGTACCTGACATATGTCTTCTTCTTTATCCTGACCAGAACCTCAATATCCCTTGTCAACCAAGGTTCCCTAAACTTGCCAGCCTTGCCCTTCCATCTAACAGGAACATGCCAGCCCTGAACTCTTCCTATCTCACTTTTAAAAGCCTCCCACTTGCCAGGCGTCCCTTTATCCGTAAACAGCCTCTCCCATTCAACTTTTGAGAGTTCCTGTCTGATACCATCGAAATTAGCCTTCCCCCAATTTAGGACTTCAACCTGAGGACCAGTCCTATCCTTTTCCATAACTATCTTGAAGCTAATAGAGTTATGGTCACTGGTCCCAAAGTGCTCCCCCACTGACACATCAACCACCTCCCCATCCTCATTTCCTAAAAGGAGGTCGAGTGTAGCCCCTTCTCTATCCTGGAGCATATCCACATACTGCTTCAGAAAACTATCCTGGACACACTTAACAAATTCTTCCCCATCTGATCCCTTAGCACTAAGGCAGTCCCAGTCAATATTAGGGAAGTTAAAATCACCTACTATTACAACCCTATAATTCCTACACCTATCTGTGATTTCCCTACATATAGGCTCCTCCACTTCCCTTTCACTATTGGGGGGGGCCTATAGTATAATCCCATCAAAGTGATCACCCCTTTCTTATTTCTAAGTTCTACCCATATGGCCTCGCTGGACATTCCCCCCCGGGATATCCTCTCTAAGTACTGCCGTGATGTCCTCCCTAATCAATAGTGCAACTCCCCCTCCTCTCTTACCTCCAGCTCTGTTCCGCCGAAAGGATCGGTACCCCGGAACATTGAGCTGCCAGTCCTGCCCATCCCTCTACCACGTTTCCGTAATCGCTATAATATCACAATCCCATGTACCGATCCATGCTCTGAGTTCATCTGCCTTACCTGTAAGGCCTCTTGCATTAAAGTAAATGCAGTTTTGCCTACCAGACCTTCCATGCTCCCTGTCCTGCCCCTGCGCGGCCTGCCTACTGGATTTGCTTGCTTTAACCTCTACATTTGCCTCAACTCATTGGAAAGATTACTACTTTGTGTCCCACCCCACTGCAAGACTAGGTTGATTTTATTGAATATTGATTCTATTGAAAGTGTTCGCAAGTTGTTAATTGTGGAAATCCATCGCCGAAGGAGGAAGCATCATCTACTTGCTGGAGTTAGACCATGGACTGTTCTACAGTGGAAGAACCTTTCTTTCCCCAGTGGACGGTTGTGAGGATTTCAAGCAACACCGGATTGTAAATTTGCAAGGACTCTAATTTTTTGCAATTTAAAATGTTCCTTATATCTTCATAGTGTTTAAGAATTTAGTTCTTCAAATTAAACAGTTAATTTGTTGATTTAAAGACACCTGGCTTGGTTAGCCTCATTTGGGGGTTAATAGATGGTACAATTTAGCTGGATCTTTCTTTAATTTGGAAAATTTTAAATGATATGTTAGGCGATCTGTGGAGCAATGGGATTGAATTAACAGTGCGTTTCTCCCACCATAATCAGAATTGTATATTTTGATTGGGGGCTATGGCTGGAGCGGTCGGTCGTAAAACTAGTTTACATTCGTATTCTATTCTCCCTTTCTTTATAAGTTTCCTGCTTTTGTAGTCAATCCCTCTATTTATGTAGCCTAAGAGCCCATATTCACTCAATATGTCCTGCCACCTTCAAAGATCAATGTACATGCACCCCGAGGTTCCTCTGTTCCTGCACATTCTTCAGAAGTGTCTGCAGCTCAAGGAACTTCGGATCACAGTTGATGAGCTGGACTTCGAGTTTCAGACACTGCGATGCATCAGGGGAGGAGAAAGTTACATGAACACTTCGTTCCAGGAGACAGTCACACCTCTTATGTTAGCACTGGAGTGCTGACTTGAGTTGCAATAGAGTGCGAGAGTGGAAGTTTGGTAACTGAGGATAATTAAGGGTTAATTTTATCTTAAATCTAATCTAAAGCAAGTCTTTTATTTAGCAGATTAACTTAACAGTTGCTGTTAGGGTTGGAGAAGGTAAGTTTTCGACCAGCTTTAAACAGGGTTCACTCAGGCTCTGCTTGCAGCTTGTTAATTAGAGAATTGGCTTAAACCAGTTTTCAGGGGCTAGAGTCAGACAGTATAAAAGTGAGCCATCTTACAGTGCTGACTTTATTTGCATTGGAGTGCTGACTTGGGTTGCATTAGAGTGCTATAGTGGAAGTTTGGTAACTGAGGAAGTTCGGTGAGGAGCTCCTTTCATTTCCTACCTGTCCTCAGAGTGAGGGGAGCTCAGAGCTTCCAAAGAGCACAGCTGACTGGGAGAAGACTTGGAGGGCAGAGTTCCGGACCGGTAAGTATAAAAAACTTACCTCTGGTTAAAAAAAACCTGACAGCTGTGAGCTGATTGGCTGGTTGGGAATTTTTACTGAATTTGAAAATAAAACATTGATAAAAATTGATTAAAACCCTAATTAACTAATTAATAAGTTGAGTAACTAAACCAGAGGGAGGAGATTACTGTATTTAGTTAGCATTTAATATTTATAGTAGGAATCTAGCACTAGGGACCATATAGTTAATTATAACAATTTAGCAAGGATTTAATAAGTATTTATTTATCGTAAATTAATTTATTAATTAGTGCTAGAAATGTCACTTAGAGGGGTGAAGTGCTTCACCTGTGAGATGTGGGAGGTCCGTGAAGCTTCCAGCGTTCCGGACGACTACATCTGCTGGAAGTGTACCCAGTTGCAGCTCCTCACAGACCGCATGGATCGGTTGGAGCGGCAACTGGATGCACTTAGGAGCATGCAGGTGGCAGAAAGCATCATGGACAGGAGTTTTAGAGACATGGTTACACCCAAGGTGCAGGCAGATAGACGGGTGACCGCTAGAAGGGGCAGCCAGTCAGTGCAGGAATCCCCTGTGGCTATCCCCCTCTCTAACAAGTATACCGTTTTGGATACAGTTGGGGGGGATGGCCTATTAAGGGCTTGGATGGGCAGAATTTGTAAGGAGCATCCAGGAGGGCTTCTTGAAACAATATGTAGATAGTCCAACTAGGGATGGGGCCATACTGGACCTGGTATTGGGGAATGAGCCTGGCCAGGTGGTCGAAGTTTCAGTAGGGGAGCATTTCGGGAACAGTGACCATAATTACATAAGTTTTTTAACGTACTTGTGGTTAAGGATAAAGGTAGTCCTCGGGTGAAGGCGCTAAATTGGGGGAAGGCTAATTATAACAATATTAGGCAGGAACTGAAGAATTTAGATTGGGGGTGGCTGTTTGAGGGTAAATCAACATCTGACATGTGGGAGTCTTTCAAAAGTCAGTTGATTAGAATCCAGGACCAGCATGTTCCGATGAGGAAGAATGATAAGTTTGGCAAGTTTCAGGAACCTTGGATAACACGGGATATTGTGAGCCTAGTCAAAAAGAAAAAGGAAGCATTCGTAAGGGCTGGAAGGTTAGGAACAGACGAATCCCTTGAGGAATATAAAGACAGTAGGAAGGAACTTAAGCAAGTAGTCAAGAGGGCTAAAAGGGATCATGAAAAGTCATTGGCAAACAGGATTAAGGAAAATCCCAAGGCTTTTCATACGTATATAAAGAGCAAGAGGGTAACTAGGGAAAGGATTTGCCCACTTAAGGACAGAGAAGGGAATCTATGTGTGGAGCCAGAGGAAATGGGCGAGGTACTAAATGAGTACTTTGCATCAGTATTCACCAAAGAGAAGGACTTGGATGATGAGTCTAGGGAAGGGTGTGCAGATAGTCTGGGTCATGTTGATATCAAAAAGGAGGAGGTGTTGGGCATCTTGCATTAAGGTAGATAAGTCCCCAGGGCCTGATGGGATCTACCCCAGAATACTGAGGGAGGCAAGGGAAGAAATTGCTGGGGCCTTGACAGAAATCTTTACATCCTCATTGGCTACAGGTGAGGTCCCAGAGGACTGGAGAATAGCCAATGTTGTTCCTTTGTTTAAGAAGGGTAGGAAGGATAATCCAGGAAATTATAGGCCACTGAGCCTTACGTCAGTGGTATGGAAATTATTAGAGAGGATTCTTCGGGACAGGATTTACTCCCATTTGGAAACGAACGAACTTATTAGCGAGAGGCAGCATAGTTTTGTGAAGGGGTGGTCGTGTCTCACTAATTTGCTTGAGTTTTTTGAGGAAGTGACAAAGCTGGCAAGATGGATACAGAACTGGCTCTGTCATAGACAGAGGGTAGCAGTGGAAGGGTGCTTTTCTGAATGGAGGGATGTGATTAGTGGTGTTCCGCAGGGATTAGTGCTGGGACCTTTGCTGTTTGTACTATATATAAATGATTTGGAGGAAAATGTAGCTGGTCTGATTAGTAAGTTTGCGGACGACAAAGGTTGGTGGAGTTGCGGATAGTGATGAGGATTGTCAGAGGATACAGCAGGATATAGATTGGTTGGAGACTTGGGCGGAGAAATGGCAGATGGAGTTTAATCCGGACAAATGTGAGGTAATGCATTTTGGACGGTCTAATGCAGGTGGGAAGTATACAGTAAATGGCAGAACCCTTAGGAGTATTGACAGGCAGAGAGATCTGGGCATACAGGTCCACAGGTCACTGAAAGTGGCAACGCAGGTGGATCAGGTAGTTAAGAAGGCATACGGCATGCTTGCCTTCATCTGTCGGGGCATAGAGTATAAAAATTGGCAAGTCATGCTGCAGCTGTACAGAACTTTAGTTCGGCCACACTTAGAATATTGCGTGCAATTCTGGTCGCCACACTACCAGAAGGATGTGGAGGCTTTGGAGAGGGTACAGAAGAGGTTTACCAGGATGTTGCCTGGTCTGGAGGGCATTAGCTGAGGAGAGGTTGGATAAACTCGGATTGTTTTCACTGGAACGACGGAGGTGGAGGGGCAATATGATAGAGGTTTACAAAGTTATGAGCGGCATGGACAGAGTAGATAGTCAGAAGCTTTTTCCTAGGGTGGAAGAGTCAGTTACAAGGGGACATAGGTTTAAGGTGCCAGGGGCAAAGTTTAGAGGGGATGTGCGAGTCAAGTTCTTTACACAGAGAGTGGTGAGTGCCTGGAACTTGCTGCTGAGGGAGGTGGTGGAAGCAGGTACGATAGCGACGTTTAAGAGGCATCTTGACAAATACATGAATAGGATGGGAATAGAGGGATATAGTCCCCGGAAGTGCAGAAGGTTTTATTTTGGGCAGGCATCAAGATTGGCGCAGGCTTGGAGGGCTGAATGGCCTGTTCCTGTGCTGTACTGTTCTTTGTTCTTTGTACTTCAGATTTGGTCCATGGTCAGGGAGGAGGGTTTGACTAGAAGTGAGGCAGGTATGGGGATTCAGAAGGTAGCAACGGAGGAGCCTCACACCTTGCATTTGTCCAACAGATTCAAGGCTCTTGCACCCTATGCAGGCGAGAATAATAGATTCAGGGAGGATGAACACATTGACCACAGCACCATGGTACAGGGAGGAGTAAAATGGAATGTAGTAGAATTGGGAAACAGCATAGTTAGGGGGATAGATACTGTTCTCTGCAGCAAAGAGTTAGTCCTGAAGACTGTGTTGCCTGCCAAGTGTCAAGGTTAAGGACATCTCCTTGTGGCTGGAGTTTGGAGTGGGAGTGGGAGTGGGAGTGGGAGGGGATAGAACCAGTGGGGTAATCCACATAGGTACCACCGACATAGGTAGGACTAAGAAAGAGGTTCTGCTAAGAGAGTATGAGTGGCTAGAGGCTATATTACAAAGGAGAACCACAAAGGTAATAGTCTCTGGATTACTAACTGAACCACGAGCAAATTGGGATTGGGTAAATAAGATCAGAGTTGAATGCGTGGCTCAAAGATTGGTGTGGAAGAAATGGGTTTCGATTCATGGGACACTGGCACCAGTACTGGAGAAAAAGGGAGCTGTTCTGTGGGGACGTGCTTCACTTGAACCATGCTGGGACCAGTGGCCTGGTGAATCATGATTAGCACTGTAGAGTGGACTTTAAACTAAATTGTGGGGGGAGGGGGGATGGTTCGTGTGGGAGGAGATTTAGAAAGTTAATGAGAAAGGACAAGGCAATGGTGCAGGGTAGCAATACAGGTAATGATAACCAGATTGTGACAGGAAAGGACAGGGCATAGAAACATAAGAGTGCACCAGCAAACAGAGTCAGACTGGGGAAAAATAGTAAAAATACAGAATTAAAGGCTCTTTATCTGAATTTATGCAGCATTCCTAACAAAATGGATGAATTGATAGCACAAATAGAAATAATTGGGTATGATATGATAGCCATTACAGAGCCATGGTTGCAGAATGGCAAAGGCTGGGAACTGAATATTCAAGGGTATTTGCCATTTCAGAAGGATAAGAAGAAAGGAAAAGGAGGTGGAGTAGCTGTGTTAATAAAGAATGAGATCAGTAGTCATGAGAAATGATCTTGGCACGGAAGATTCAGATGTAGAATCTGTTTGGATGGAGATAAGTAATAGCAAGGAAAAGCAGTCACTGGTGGGATTAGTTTAGAGGCCACCTAACAGCAGCCACACTGTAGGACAGAATATAAATCAAGAAATAATGGGGGCTTGTAAAAAAAGTTATGCAATAACCATGGACAATTTTAACCTTCATGTCAATTAGACAAATCAAATTGACAAAGTTAGCCTTGAGAATGGGGCAGTTTCTTAGAGCAATATATTCTGGAACCAACCAGGGAACAGCTATTTTAGATCTGGTACTGTGTAATGAGACAGGATTAATTAATAATTTTATAGTAAGGGATCCTCTGGGCCAGAATGATCATAACATGATAGAATTTCACATTCAGTTTGAGGGTGAGAAACTTGGGCCTGAAACGAGTGTCTTAAACTCAAAATGGCAATTACAAAGGTATTGTTATGACCAGGTAAGAAAGGGGTCTAGGGTTCCCTCTCAGCCTTCACCTGGTCTTACTGTAACAGGGTTTAATTTTAAACACATGGTGTTTTTAGCTCCCCTTTGGTGAATCCTTTGTTCACTGCTTTCCAATTATAAGGCAAAGAAACCAGCCAAACAGGTTTTCTTAGGTTTAAAGAAGAAAGGTTGAACTTTATTAAACTTAAATTCTAATTCAATTAATGCCTACGGATACGTGATATGCCCACGCTAGCATGCAATATCTGAAGATGTTTTTGGTTACTGTTCTTGGAGCTCGCTGTAGCAGCCTTGATTGTAGGTAGGTCTTGCTTTTCATTGGGGCCCAGTATTCTTGTTAAACCTTGTTTGATGTAGGAGACTTGTCTCGCTTGAGGTTCAAGTGTCTTCAGTGGGTTTGGAGTTCCATGAGAAAGAGATGAGAACAGACAGGCGAGGTCTTCAGTCCAGGAGCAAACAGTCTCTCTCAAACTCTCTGTGTCTGGTTCAAAAAAAACCTGGGACCAGTCAGTTAGTCATGTGACCAGCTGGTTTAATCAGTCCTGGCTTTTGTGGATTGTATCACCTTAGTCTCTAGAATGCTCTTCTAGAGCGCCACTGTGTGGGCGGCACAGTGGCGCAGTGGTTAGCACCGCAGCCTCACAGCTCCAGCGACCCGGGTTCAATTCTGGGTACTGCCTGTGTGGAGTTTGCAAGTTCTCCCTGTGTCTGCGTGGGTTTTCTCCGGGTGCTCCGGTTTCCTCCCACAAGCCAAAAGACTTGCAGGTTGGTAGGTAAATTGGCCATTATAAATTGCCCCGAGTATAGGTAGGTGGTAGGGAAATATAGGGACAGGTGGGGATGTGGTAGGAATATGGGATTAGTGTAGGATTAGTATAAATGGGTGGTTGATGGTCGGCACAGACTCGGTGGGCCGAAGGGCCTGTTTCAGTGCTGTATCTCTAAACTAAACTAAACTAAACTTACACATTCAATGTCTGGTGATCAAAATCCATTGTAGATTAAGTGGACCAGGGAATAGCCCTTTGTCTCCACAAGCACTGTATATTAGTATGCAAATGCCCTTCCAGCCAAGTGTCTGGTGATTTTTTTTAACAAGTCCTTTCTTCACTCCAGCAACAGTTTAAAATCAATGTTCATATGACAAAATTAATATGCCTCATTCTTGGTAGGTGGGGGCCTGCATGACCGCATGAAGACAGAGTTGGCTACAGTGGACATGGAGAATAGGTTATCAGATAATGCGATAGATAAGCAGTGGCTGACATTTAAGGAGATATTTTATAACTCAACAAAGATATATACCATTGACTAAGAAAGACTCTGTGAAAAGGATGCACTATCTGTAGCTAACTAAGGAAGTTAAGGATGGTATAAAATTGAAAGAAAAGGCATACAATGCTGCAAAGATTAGTGGTAGGCCAGAAGATTGGGACAATTTTAGAAGTCAGCAAAGAAAAATTAGAATGAGAGTAAACTAGCAAGAAATATAAAGAGACAGTCAGAGCTTCTACAAGTCTATAAAAAGGAAGAGGAGCTAAAGTAAACCTTTATCCCCTAGGAGATGAAACTGGGGAATTAATCATGGGAAACAAGGAAATGACAGACTTTGAATAAGTACAGACAAAAAATATTCCAAGAATAGTAGAAAATCAAGGGGTAAAGAGACGGAGGAAATTAAAATTAATATCATTCGAGAATAAGCACTAGGAAAACTAATGGGACTAAAGCCTGACAACTCCCCTGGACCTGATGGCCTGCATCCTAGGGTCTTAAAAGAAGTGGGTGCAGAGATAATGAATGCATTGGTTGTAATCTTCCAAAATTCCCTAGATTCTGGAAAGGTCCCAGCAAATTGGAAAACTGCAAATCTAACACCTCTCGTCAAGAAAGAAGGGAGACAGAAAACCGGAAACTATAGGCCAGTTAACCTAACATCGGACATTGGGAAAATGCTGGAATCCATTATTAAGGCAGTATTAGCAGGATATTTAGAAAATCATAATACAACCAAGCAGAGTCAATATGGTTTTGTGAAAGGAAAATTTTATTTGACAAATTTATTAGAATTCTTTGAGGATGTAACTAGCAGTGTGGATAAAGGGGAACAAGTAGATGTAGTGTCTTTGGATTTCCAAAAGGCATGCTATAAGGTGCCACATAAAAGGTTACAGCACAAGCTAAGAGCTCATGGTGTTGGGGTAATATATTAGCGTGGATTGAATACTGGCTAACAGGAAACAGTCGGGATAAATGGGGCATTTTCAGTTTGGTAAACTGACCAGTGGGGTGTCACAGGGACAGTGCTGGGGCCTCAACTATTTACTAACTATATTAATGATTTGGATAAAGAGACTGAGTGTATTGTAGCCAAATTTACTGATGATACAAAGATAGGTAGGAAAGCAAGCCGTGAGGAGGACACAGTCAGCAAAGGGATACAGATAGGTTAAGTGAAACAATTTGGCAGATGGAGTGGGAAAATGAGGTTGTCCACTTGGCAGAAGGAATAGGAAAACAGAATATTATTTAACTAGAGAGATGCAGAATGCTGCGGTACAGAGGGATCTGGGTGTCCTCATACATGAATCACAAATTTAACGTGCAGGTACAGAAAGTAATTAGGAAAGTAACTAGAATGTTGGCCTTTATTACAAGGGGGATGTAGTATAAAAGTAGTAACATCTTGCTATGGCTATACAGGGCATTGGTGAGTCCACACCTAGAGTACTGGGTACTGTTTTGGTCTCCTTATTTAAGGAGAGATTTACTTGCATTGGAGGTAGTATACAGAAGATTCATAAGTTTGATTCCTGAGATGAAGGAGTTGTCTTATGAGGAAAGGTTGAGCAGGTCTTATTGAAACATGTAAAATTCTGAAGGGGCTTGACAGGGTAGATGCTGAGAGGATGTTCCACCTCATGGGGGAATCTAGAACTAGAGGCCACAGTTTCAAAATAGGTGCTCTCCCATTTAAGACGGAGAGGAGGAGGAATTTCTTCCTTCAGACTGTCATTAATCTCTGGAATTGTCTACCCCAGACAGCAGTAGAGGCTGGGTCATTGAATATATTCAGTTGAGCTGGACAGATTTTTGATCTACAAGGGACTAAAGGATTATGGGTGGCAGGCAGGAAAGTGGAGTTAAGGCCACAATCAGATCAGCCATGATCTTCTTGAACAGCGGAGTAGGCTTGGGAGGCCTACTCCTGCTCCTATTTATGTTCTTTTGATGAAGTGTTAAGAACAAAGAGAACAAAGAAAATGACAGCACAGGAACAGGCCCTTCGGCCCTCCAAGCCTGCGCCGATCCAGATCCTCTCTCTAAACATGTCGCCTATTTTCTAAGGGTCTGTATCTCTTTGCTTCCTGCCCATTCATGTATCTGTCTAGATACATCTTAAAAGACGCTATCGTGCCCGCGTCTACCACCTCCGCTGGCAACGCGTTCCAGGCACCCACCACCCTCTGCGTAAAGAACTTTCCACGCATATCCCCCCTAAACTTTTCCCCTCTCACTTTGAACTCGTGACCCCTAGTAATTGAATCCCCCACTCTGGGAAAAAGCTTCTTGCTATCCACCCTGTCTATAACTCTCATGATTTTGTACACCTCAATCAGGTCCCCCCTCAACCTCCGTCTTTCTAATGAAAATAATCCTAATCTGCTCAACCTCTCTTCATAGCTAGCGCCCTCCATACCAGGCAACATCCTGGTGAACCTCCTCTGCACCCTCTCCAAAGCATCTACATCCTTTTGGTAATGTGGCGACCAGAACTGCATGCAGTATTCCAAATGTGGCCGAACCAAAGTCTTATACAACTGTAACATGACCTGCCAACCCTTGTACTCAATACCCCGTCCGATGAAGGAAAGCATGCCGTATGCCTTCTTGACCACTCTATTGACCTGCGTTGCCACCTTCAGGGAACAATAGACCTGAACACCCAAATCTCTCTGTACATCAATTTCCCCCAGGACTTTTCCATTTACTGTATAGTTCACTCTTGAATTGGATCTTCCAAAATGCATCACCTCGCATTTGCCCTGATTGAACTCCATCTGCCATTTCTCTGCCCAACTCTCCAATCTATCTATTTTCTGCTGTATTCTCTGACAGTCCCCTTCACTATCTGCTACTCCACCAATCTTAGTGTCGTCTGCAAACTTGCTAATCAGACCACCTATACTTTCCTCCAAATCATTTATGTATATCACAAACAACAGTGGTCCCAGCACGGATCCCTGTGGAACACCACTGGTCACACGTCTCCATTTTGAGAAACTCCCTTCCACTGCTACTTTCTGTCTCCTGTTGCCCAGCCAGTTCTTTATCCATCTAGCTAGTACACCCTGGACCCCATGCGACTTCACTTTCTCTATCAGCCTACCATGGGGAACCTTATCAAACGCCTTACTGAAGTCCATGTATATGACATCTACAGCCCTTCCCTCATCAATCAACTTTGTCACTTCCTCAAAGAATTCTATTAAGTTGGTAAGACATGACCTTCCCTGCACAAAACCATGTTGCCTATCACTGATAAGCCCATTTTCTTCCAAATGGGAATAGATCCTATCCCTCAGTATCTTCTCCAGCAGCTTCCCTACCACTGACGTCAGGCTCACCGGTCTATAATTACCTAGATTTTCCCTGCTACCCTTCTTAAACAAGGGGACAACATTAGCAATTCTCCAGTCCTCCGGGACCTCACCCGTGTTTAAGGATGCTGCAAAGATATCTGTTAAGGCCCCAGCTATTTCCTCTCTCGCTTCCCTCAGTAACCTGGGATAGATCCCATCCAGACCTGGGGACTTGTCCACCTTAATGCCTTTTAGAATACCCAACACTTCCTCCCTCCTTATGCCGACTTGACCTAGAGTAATCAAACATCTGTCCCTAACCTCAACATCCGTCATGTCCCTCTCCTCGGTGAATACCGATGCAAAGTACTCGTTTAGAATCTCACCCATTTTCTCTGACTCCACGCATAACTTTCCTCCTTTGTCCTTGAGTGGGCCAATCCTTTCTCTAGTTACCCTCTTGCTCCTTATATATGAATAAAAGGCTTTGGGATTTTCCTTAACCTTGTTTGCTAAAGATATTTCATGACCCCTTTTAGCCCTCTTAATTCCTCGTTTCAGATTGGTCCTACATTCCCGATATTCTTTCAAAGCTTCGTCTTTCTTCAGCCTCCTAGACCTTATGTATGCTTCCTTTTTCCTCTTAGCTAGTCTCACAATTTCACCTGTCATCCATGGTTCCCTAATCTTGCCATTTCTATCCCTCATTTTCACAGGAACATGTCTCTCCTGCACGCTAATCAACCTCTCTTTTAAAGCCTCCCACATATCAAGGCTCTAAGATCACAATGTAAAGTTGAAAAGGAGCAAGTGTGCTTTTTTGCAATCTGAGGTTATGCCTCTTGGCTTGAAAATTAATGACAAAGGAGTACAGCCAGTGAAACAGAAGATAGAGTTTACAGTTGACGCTCCAAAGCCAATAAATTTGTCGAAGCTTAGGTCTTTTCTGGCCATGGTCCAAAACCATTTACAACTTCTGCCTAAGGTTGCAACAGAGTTAGCACCACTGAGTTGTTGAATAATGATGTGAAAAGGGAATGGCCTAAGCACAACTAAATGCTTAAGAAGCGTGTAAGAGAAGCTTGACCAGTGCTGCAAAAATTGTGTGGGGGGCGACGGTGACGTAGTGGTAATTTCACTGAACTAGTAATCCAGAGGTAAAAGCAAAATACTGTGGGTGCTGGAAATCTGAAATAAAAACAGAGTGCTGGAAAAACTCAGAAGGTCTGGCAGCATCTGTGGAGAGAGAAGCAAAGTTAATGTTTCAGAGCAGTGACCTTTCATCAGAAGTTCTGATGAAAGGTCGCTGACCTGAAATGTTAACTCTGCTTCTCTCTCCACAGATGCTGCCAGACCTTCTGAGTTTTTCCAGCACTTTGTTTTTATTTTAGTAATCCAGAGGTCCAGGCTAGTGTCCTGGAGACATGGATTCAAATCCCACTGCGGCAGCTGATGGTATTTAAATTCAATTAATTAATACAAATCTGGAATTGAAAGCTAATCTCAGTAATGGTGTCATGAAACTGTCATCGATTTCATAAAAACCCATCCGGTTCACTAATGTCCTTTAGGGAAAGAAATCTGCTATCCTTACCTGGTTTGTCCTATGTGATTCCAGACTCACAGCAATGTGGTTGACTCTTAACTGCCCTCTGAAATGGCCTAGCAAGCCACTCAGTGGTTGAGGGCAATTAGGAATGGGGGCAACAAACGCTGGCCTTCCCAGTGATGCCCACATCCCATGAAAGAATAAAAAAACTGAAGCTAGTGTAAGATTATTAGGTTACTAAAAAGTTACTAACCAAAATACTAATTGTTACACTTTAGCTATTATAAACTAACAACTGACTTATTATCATAAACTAACATTTAGCTTTATTAGAACCCTTTGTTGTATGGTAAAGTAGGAAAACTAAGGAAAAATGTACAGTATAGATGAGATGTCAAGATAGAGGGACTCTGAGATTGTCAAGTTTCAAAATGCTTACTTACAGAAAAATACTGAGACCTTAAGAGCAGACTGTGAAAACAACTCCCAATGAAATAAGAGACCACAGAATGTAAAGCATGAAGATAAATTGGTCAACACAACGGGGTTAGCAACAATGAAAGAATGGTTTTTGGTTGGTTAAGAAAGGCATCCTTTAACACAAGGCTAAAGATGGTTGAAGGAACAGAGGGCTAATTGGATAGCAGCCAGGATAAAAGAAGCTTTTCCTTGTCTCTGTACAGCTGAGAATATTTCAAGCAACAGAGACAAGAGAGGGAGAGAGAACTTGAAGACCAAAAACTTGAAGACCAGTAACTAGTTGTGCGTTCTACTGTCCAGTTTCTAATATGGATGGCATAATCTGTGTCAGACTCTTAATCACTACCTGAGTTTTGGTAATTATAGTTTATCTAGAAACTTAATAAACTTGTCCTTACCTTTATCTCAATAATTCGATTCACAATGAAGCTTTTGCTGTCAAGTCTGTTTCTGTCTTAGAAGGGGGCATTAAACCCCCATTATCTTATCTAATCTTACACTAGCAATGTGATACTTCAAACTATGGAGTTCGAGCAGTGATCAGTCATGTCATGAATGACAGTGAACTAGCAGTCGTATTGCATACCCTGACCAAGAGTGAAATAACTACGTGCAGATAGAAAAGGAAGCGCTTGAAATCATCTTTGGAATCAAAAGTTTTTGATGGGTAGAAACTTACGCTAGTAACAGATCATAAATCCCTAGTTGTTATTCGGGAACCAAAGTCTGCAATCCCAACAATGGCCGTGTCAGGAATGCAGCAGTGGACTGAACTTTTTTCACAGTATGGCTACAACATTGAACATCATAGATCAAATGAGAAAGGTATTGCTGACGCACTATCACGTTTGCCACATGAAGGCTCAAAAGTAAGCTGTGAAGGTGCAATCTTCTCAATAAAAGTTGTGAATGAGGACTTTCCAATCACTAACTGAAATTGCAGCTGAAACTCAAAGACCTAGATTTAAAAAGAGCATACAAATAGACTTTGAATGGTTGGATACAGTTTGACCTGTGTACAAATGAGGAACTAAAACAATTCCACAATTGACGCAATTGAGTTATCATGTGAACAGGGATGAATTAAGTTGGGTCACAGAATGGTAGTACCTAGATCTTGAAGAGACAAGATTCTGGAAGAACTTCATACTGAACACACAGGGATAGTAAGCATGGAATCCATATCCAGAAGTTTTGCTTATTGGCCTGCCCTAAACCATGATCTAGAATCACTGGTTAGCAAATACACCATTTGTCAAAACTGCAGGAATAAGCTGCACATTAATGATTTTGACGTGAATATAGGAGGTATGATCAGTAAGTTCACAAATGACACAAAAATTGGTGGTGTCGTAAATATTGAGGAGGAAAGCTTTAGATTACAGGATGATATAGATGGGCTAGTTAGATGGGCAGAGCAGTGTCAAATGGAATTTAATCCTGAAGTGTGAGGCGATGCATTTTGGAAGGACTAACAAAGCAAGGGAATATACAATGGGTGGTAGGACCATAGGAAGTACAGAGGGTCAGAGGAACCTTGGTGTACTTGTCCATAGATCACTGAAGGCAACAGCATAGGTAGATAAGGTGGTTAGGAAGGCATATGGAATACTTGCCTTTATTAGCCAAGGCATAGAATATAAAAGCAGGGAGGTTATGATGGAGCTGTATAAAATGCTAGTTAGGCCACAGCTGGAGTACTGTGTACAGTTCTGGGCACCACACTATAGGAAGGAGGTGATTGCACTGGAGAGGGTGCAGAGGAGTTGCTTGGGCTGGAGCATTTCAACTATGAAAAGAGACTGGATAGGCTAGGGTTATTTTCCTTAGAGCAGAGAAGGCTGAGGGGGGACCTGATTGAGGTATACAAAATTGAGGGGTGAAGTGCTGGAAAATGCAATTAAAATAGATAACCTTGATGGCCGGCATGGACATGGTAGGATGAAGGGCCTGTTTCTGTGCTGTATAACTCTATGACTCTATGAAAAACTCCTTTACAAACATGGTCATGGGCAACTTGACCATTTCAAAGAGTCTATGTAGATCACACAGTCCCAGTGAGGGATGATCCAACACTTAAGCATGACCTACTTGATAGCAAACTTTTGCCAGATTGTGAAGCAGTTCAGACTTCACTGTCTGAAGTACCAGTTTCAGAAAAAGAAACAAGATCTTCTCTAAGTCCTGAATGAAACAAGACAGTCCAAAACCTGATTTTACTCCAAAATCTGTGAAATGATCAGACATATTTTCTAAACCAGTTGTTTAGACTTGATTTATAGATATCGTTTAAAGAAAGTCAGTTGTTTTGCTAAATGTACATTTTCTCAAAGATGTGTTTGTTTTTGAAGTTGTATAGTTAGCGTACCTGTAAAGAGCTTATGACCCTTTTTTTTTAAAGGGGGAAGCAGCGTAATGCATTTTTATGTTATGAGTATGCCGAGTGCATGATTATGTCATTAAACATGTGATCTGGCCATCTTGGTGTTTCTCTTTCTTTACAAGTTCCTCCCAATATATAACAGGGAACATACAGGTGGTGGTGTTCCCATGCATCTGCTGCCCTTGTTCTTCTAGGTGGTAGATGTCATGGGTTTGGAAGGTGCTGTTGAAGGAGCCCTGGCAAGTTGTTGCAGTACATCTTGTAGATGGTACACATTACTGTCACTGTGCACAGGTGGTGGAAGGAATGAGTGTTTAAGGTGGTGGATGGGCTGCCGATCAAATGGGCTGCTTTGACTTGGATCAAAGGCTTCCCAGCCAGTCAGTTTCATTAAAGTAGCTCTCCCACTGTGTACTCACCTCGGTGACCCTGGTGAACTCCACACAGCTTGGGAAATATGTCTTCTGCCTGTTAAATGCAGAATCCTTGGTTAAAACAGCAGTTAATTGCTTGTTATAATACTTAAATGCTTTATCCAAAAGCTGCATGGGGGTTCCCTGCTCGCCTTCAAATCTGCCCAAGTGAAAGCCGAAAGAAAGCGGGATGATGTCGGGCACCTGACACTACATCGCTTTTAGGGGATTTAACTCCTCGCACACACAAACCCATCTCCCCTTGCTGTGAAAATTCCTCCCTTAGTGTCAATAAGTAAAAGTATGAAGGAAGCAGTTAAAAATAACTTCAGTCTGAAGTTGGTAACCACTGAAACAAATCCCATTGTGGCTCAAATCTCTGTAGCTTTCATCAAATGCCTCATGGCTTCCTGAATTCCTATGAAAGAACTTTAAATGTGCTCTCTTTTTCACCTTCACTGCAGTCTTCCTGTCTGATTTCCATTGACATAGTGGCCTCGATGGACATTTTTGGGAAGCCAAACTTACAGCAATGAGTTAACAAAAATTATCTCCCAGAACATCATTTTACTCTACATCATCTATGTTCTTCAGTTTCAGTTTCTATCAGGTTCAAATCTGCAACTTGCAACTTGTTTTTTACTTTCATTTTACAGAAACAAAAATATCTTTGAAGAGAGGAGAGGAGAGGGGTGGGGGTTGGTGGCGAGGAAGCAAACTGAGAACGTAAAACATAGATGCAGCACTCTTGCCCTGGAGTCATGTGTTTGCAGTTTCAAGCCCCACTCCAGGACTTCGGCACATAATTTAGGCTGTCCTTGAAGTGAATGCAGCACTATCAAAAGTGTCATCTTTTGGATGAGACTTTAAAATGAAACTCCCTCAGATTTGGGTGGATGTAAAAGATCCCATTGTTGCATAATATTATAGATTCATGTACATTATGGATCAGAATTAAAACTGGCCCTAGTCATTTTGAATCATTTGTTAATTGTCAACACTAGTAGTTCAAGATCTCAGGCAAAAGTTAAATGCAGTATTTTCATGAGCAGTCAATAAAAAAATTTGCAGCTAGTTCTGTACAAAAATTATCTCCCAGAACATCATTTTACTCTACCTCATCTATCTTCTTCTGTTTGTCAGTTTCTATCAGGTTCAGATCTGCAACTTGTCTTTTACTTTCATTTTTACTGAAACAAAAATATCGTTGAGGAGAGGAGTGGGTGGCTGTGGGGAAGCAAACTGAGAATGTAAAACACAGATGCAGCACTCTTGCCCTGGAGTCATGTGTTTGCAGTTTCAAGCCCCACTCCAGGACATATAGAGGATTGGATAAGGAAAAAAAAGGTGGCGTATGGCAGATTCAGAGTGCTGAAAACAGCAGAGGCCCTAGAGTATAGAAAGTGCAGGGGAGTAATTAGGAGAGCGAAGAGGGAGCATGAAAAATCACTGGCAGACAAGATAAAGGAAAATCCCAAGGCGTTTATAAGTATGTTAGGGGCAAGAGGATAACCAGGGAAAAAGTGGGGCCTATTAGGGATCATAGAGGCAATCTGTGTGTGGAGCCGGAGGACATAGGGGAGATTTTAAATGATTACTTTTCATCTGTGTTCACTATGGAGAGGAACGATGTAGGTGTAGAGATCAGGGAAAGGGATTGTGATATACTTGATCAAATTTCCATTGAAAAAGAGGTAGTATTAGCTGTTTTAGTGGGCTTGAAGGTGGATAAATCCCCAGGCCCAGATGCGATGTATCCCAGGCTGCTATGTGAGGCAAGGGAGGAGATAGCAGGGGCTCTGACACAAATTTTCAGATTCTCTCTGGCCACAGGAGAGGTACCAGAGGATTGGAGGACAACGAATGTGGTACCATTATTTAAGAAGGGTAGTAGGGATAAACCAGGTAATTACAGGCCAGTGAGTGAGTCTAACATCAGTGGTAGGGAAATTATTGGAAAAAATTCTGAGGGACAGGATAAATCTCCACTTGGAGAGGCAGGGATTAATCAGGGATAATCAGCATAGTTTTGTCAGGGGGAGATTATGTCTAACAAATTTGATTGAATTTTTCGAGTAGGTGACTAGATGTGTAGATGAGGGTAAAGCAATTGATGTAGTCTACATGGACTTCAGTTAAGCTTTTGTTAAGGTCCCGCATGGGAGATTGGTTAAGAAAGTAAAGGCCCATGGGATCCAGGGTAATTTGGCAAATTGGATTCAAAATTGGCTTAGTGGCAGCAGGCAGAGGGTGATGGTAGAGGGTTGTTTCTGCGAGTGGAAGCCTGTAACTAGTGGTGTACCGCAGGGATCGGTGCTTGGACCCTTACTGTTTGTAGTGTACATTAATGATTTAGACGTGAACATAATAGGTATGATCAGTAAGTTCGCAGATGACACGAAAATTGGTGGTGTCGTAAATAGTGAAGAGGATAGCTTTAGACTACAGGACGATATAGATGAGCTGGTAAGATGGGCGGAGCTGTGGCAAATGGAGTTTAATCCTGAGAAGTGTGAGGTGATGCATTTTGGGAGGTCTAACAAAGCAATGGATTATACAATGGATGGTAGGACCCTAGGAAGTACAGGGTCAGAGGGAAATTGGGCTGCTTGTCCATTGATCACTGAAGGCAGCAGCACAGGTAGTTAAGGTGATTAGGAAGGCTTACAGGATACTTGCCTTTATTAGCCGAGGCATAGAATATAAGAGTAGGGGGGTTATGATGGAGCTGTATAAAATGCTGGTTAGGCAACAGCTGAAGTACTGTGTACAGTTCTGGTCGCCACACTATAGGAAGGATGTGATTGCAATGGAGAGGGTGCAGACGAGATTCACCAGGATGTTACCTGGGCTGGAGCATTTCAGTTATGAAGACAGACTAGATTGACTGGGGTTGTTTTCCTTTGAGCAGAGAAGGCTGAGGTGGGACCTGATTGAGGTATACAAAATTAGGAGGGGCATTGATAGGAAGAAACCTTTCCCTTAGCAGAAAGGTCAATAACTAGGGGGCACAGATTTAAGGTAAGGGGCAGGAGGTTTAGAGGGGAGTTGAGGAATTTTTTCACCCAGAGGGTGGTTGGAATCTGGAACACTGTCTGAAGGAATAGTAGAGGCAGGAACACTCACAACATTCAAGAAATATTTAGATGAGCACTTGAAACACCATAACATACAAGGCTACAGGCCAGGTGCGGGGAAATGGGATTAGTTAGGACAGGTGCTTGATGGTTGACATAGACTCATTGGGCCTGTTTTTTGTGCTATAAAACTCTGACTCTATAACTAAATCTCAGGTAAAGTATCAAAGCTACACTATTTGAAGGTAGGTATACCCTATTAAGATGCCTTTCTGATGCCTCCCTTTTGTCTGCATCTATTTTTTATCTGAATATGTTTGTCATTTAAGCATTTACATTAAAGCTGCTATATAAACGAAAATTCTGGTGTTGATAGTGTTATGGTCAGGTGGTAAGGACTGTGGGTGGTTCCTACTGTTAAACTCCCAACTGGCTGCAGCAAGTGTTTTTGGTACCAGGGTTTTAACTCCTTTGTTTTATTTGTCAAATAAACAGACAGAAACAGGTATTTTTGTAGGTTTAAAACAGAAGATTAACTTATTTATTGAGCAATATTCATTCCCAAAATTGACACAACCGCACACACACACACATTCACTTGCGCGCGCACATGCACACCCACACACTCGCACAAGAAGAGATAGATAGAGAGGAAAGGAGGTAAGTGGTTTGAAGTGAGGTAGATGTTCGGGGTTCATGGTAAACCTGTTGAATCTTTTACAAATCTATGCTGGCTCTCCTTAATTAACTCGAACCTCTCTAAGTGTCCGTTGATATTTTCCCTGATTACTGTTTCTAAAACCTTACCCACCACCGACGTTAAACTAACTGGCCTGTAGTTGCCAAGACTGTCCTTACACCTTTTCTTGAATAAGGGTGTCATATTTGCCACTCCAACCATCTGAACCTTCCCCCATTTCCAGGGAAGATTATGGCAAGCCCTTCTGCTATCTCCATCCCCACTTCCTTTAGCAACCTAGAATGCAAGCCATCCGGACCAGGTGACTTATCTAACCTAAGCATAACCAGCCTTTTTGATACCTCCTCTTCTCGATTTTTATCTTATCCATTGCCTCTATTCTCTCTGCTTCTACTGATATTTTGTCAGCTTCCATTTCCTTAATAAACACTGATTCAAAGTACTTATTAAGTATATTAGCCTTGCCTGTGCCTCTAAGCATGTTGTTATGGTCAGGTGAAAAGGGGTTGCAAGGCTTCCCTCTTTTCCCTCACTGTATTTGGTTAGATCGGGGTTTATTTCTTTTTAGAAGTTAATGTACTTGCCAATTCAGTAAGTGTTCCAGTATTTACATGCTATGATCATAAATGAACCAATCGGACAGGTTTTCTTGAGTTTAATGAAGAGGTTAGCTTTATTGTACCTAAACCGATATAGGTAAAATAATTAAGTACGCCCCAACCTTCACACACACACTACAGAATAGGGAAGGATAGATTGGTCGGATACAGTCCAGAGCAGTAAAAAGGGGTATACAGTCTGTGCAGTTTGGTGGCTCAGTTGTCTTCCAGCTGAACCCGGTGGTCCTGAGGCTTCTGGCTTGTAGAAGTGGCCAGCAGATTCAGGTTTTCTGGGAGAACAGTGATGCAAATGGCTTCCTTCATGGGGTCTCTGTCTGCAGCAATGATAGACTTAGGCCCCACTCCACCTACTACTACTCCTCACTCACTATTTACATGCCAGTAGAAGATCTTTGGGTTCCCTTTTATATTGATTGCCTTTCCTATTCTCATATTCTCTGCCACTCTTACTTTCCTTTCTACCTCCCCTCTCAATTTATTGTATATGGCATGGTTCTTACTTGATGAGTTCACTTGACATGCATCATAATCCTATTTTTTTTTTGTTTCATCATAATCCTTATCTCCCTCATCATGCAGGGAACCCTGGCCAGATCCCTTCTCATCGTGTTGAAATTAGCCCCCTTCCACTCTACCTTAACAGAAGGTGCTGGAAATACTCAGCAGGTCTGGCAGTATCTGTGGAAAGAGAAACAGTTAATGTTTCAGGTCTGTGATGTATCATCAGAACTGGCAAAGGTTAGAAATGTAACAGGCTTTGAGCAACTGGAAGGGGGAAGAACAAAAGGGAAGATGTGTGATAGGGCAGAGGGCAGGAGAGATTAAATAACAGAGATGTTAGGCTGCAAGCATGACCCCGAGCTTCTGATTGCTTGTCATTTGAATTCACCACCCTGCTCTCACGTACACATTTCTATCCTTGGCCTGCTGCAGTGAAGCTCAACATAAGCTCGAGGAACAGCACCTCATCTTCCGATTAGGCATTCTACAACCTTCTGGACTCAACACTGAGTTCAACAATTTCAGAGCATGACTGCAATTTTTGTTTTCTTATTTATTTTATGTTTTTAACCACGTGCCTGTCTTAAACTTGTTTTTCATATTTTTGCTTTCGGACAGAGCTGTTCATTATTCTGCCATCAACATTCTCTCTGGACTAATGTTCTGCCTTTTTACTTGAATTATTAGCACTCCCTTTGCCTTTTGTTCTGTGACATCTCTATCACTTAATCTCTCCTGCTCTCCGCTCTATCACACACCTTCTCTTTTGTTCTTCTTCATCCTACCTCCTTTGACTTGCTCAAAGCCTATTACATTTCTAACCTTTAACAGTTCTGATATTTGGTCACTGTGTTACGACCGAGGCGGGAGGAGTGCACAGCCTTTTCTAGTTATGCTTCTCCACAGGTCACAACATATATTTAAATGTTTATCCAATTACAGATACAGTCAATCATATACTGTACTGTTTATCCCCAAATAAAATACACCAACCAGGTTTCTTCAGTAAACAACAAAATGATCAGTTTATTATAAAACAAGACGTTTCAGGTAACGAAGCAAAGCATGAACACACATTGAAATATGGAAGTTTGCTTTTTATCTTAGCATCCTCCCACCTCACACATTAACCAGAAAATAAAGAGATTTTCTCTGCAGAGCTCTTCTACAAAAAAAAACAAAAAAGAATACTTTGGCCAAATACTTGTTAATTCTTGAAGAAAATGTATATGTTGTGTCTCAAAATGGCATTCAGTTTGGCATCCGAGTACATGTAGAAGGATCACTGGGATCTTTTCTGGAGCAGTTCTTTTCAGGTGGCATCAGAATTAATCAGGCAAGCTTTCCTGGAGCTCCTCAGGAGAAATGCAGAATTTCATTTGAGACAAGAGGAAGGAGGCAAGCTGGGTGTTTCACTCGTTGCAGGTTGATCAACTGCTTTCAAAGGCTGTCAGCACCCCAACTGAACCAAAACAATGGGCTGCATTTTAATAAGCCCTCAACGTCATAATCGGTGGCGAGGGAGTTGCCTGAAGATGGCTCCGGATGAGGCCCGCCACGGACCTCGACGCCAGCAGAGCCTGGCCCAATTCTCCCAGCGGTGGTAAGGTTCCGTGGCAACGGGACAACAATTTAAATATGCAAATCAATAAAAATTAATAAATTCAAATACACTTACCTCCAATCTTGAGGACCCACCTCAAAAGTGTCTGGCACTCCTGTGCCTTCAGATCCCCGCCCAGGGAAACGCAGTGCCGCACTGGTGGGGAGGACGTAAGTTGGTCAGTGCGAAAGGGGGCGGGGGAGGGGAACGGGTCAAGTACACGCAATGGGTGTAGGGATTGGTGGGAAGGGTTGAACCTTAAGCTTTGTGCAGTTCGAGGGGAAAGGACAGATGTAAAAGTTAACTGTTTTGGGGGGAAACGGCAAATACTTAATTTAATTGTTATGACCAGGTGAGAAAGGTGTATATGGTCTGTTACTATCTTCATCTGGTCTTATTGTAACAGGGTTCAATTTTAAACACACTGTGTTTTGAGTTCCCCTTTTGCAAATCCTTCTTCACAGCTTTCCAATTATAAGGCAAAGAAATGAGCATAAACAGGCTTTCTTTCCTTTAAAGAAGAAAAGTCAAATATATTAAACTTACTTAAACTCTAATATAGTTCATGCCTACGGATATACAACGCAACCATGCTGGCATGCACACATGATATACACAGGCAAATGGAGACAGAAAAGAGAAGAAAAGATAAAGTGGAACAGTTTGAGGCAGTATCTTGTTACTGTGCTTCGAACTCAAGGCATAGCCCTTTTGTAGGTAATTCTTGCATTTCGTTGGGGCCCAGTATTCTGCTTAAACCTTGTTCACGCAGGAGACATTTCTCTCTTTGAGGTTCATGTGTTTTCACAAGATTCAGTTGCGTGGGAAGAAGATGGACAGGCAGACGGGGTTAGGCGGTGGCGTAGTGGTATTATCACTGGACTAGTAACCCAGAGACACAGGGTATTTCTCTGGGGACATGGGTTCGAATCCAACCACAGCAGAAGGTGGAATTTGAATTGAATTAATAAATCTGGAATTAAAAGCTAGTCTAATGATGGCCATGAAACCATTGTCGATTGTTGTAAAAACCCATCTAGTTCACTAATGTCCTTTAGGGAAGGAAATCTGCTGTCCTTACCTGCTCTGGTCTACATGTGACTCCAGACCCACAGCAATGTGGTTAACTCTTACATGCCCTCTGAAATGGCCTAGCAAGCCACTCAGTTGTACTTAACCGCTACAAAGTCAATAAAAAGGAATGAAACACGACGGACCACCAGCATCGACCTAGGCACCGGAAATGACAATGGCAAACCCAGCCCTGTCGACCCTGCAAAGTCCTCCTTACTAACATCTGGGGGCTTGTGCCAAAGTTGGGACAGCTGTCCCACAGACTAGTCAAGCAACAGCCTGACATAGTCATACTCACGGAATCATACCTTACAGACAATGTCCCAGAAACTGCCATCATCATCCCCGGGTGTGTCCTGTCCCACTGGCAGGACAGAACCAACAGAGGTGGTGGCACAGTGGTATACAGTAGGGAGGGAGTTGCCCTGGGAGTCCTCAACATCGACTCCAGACCCCATGAAGTCTCATGGCATCAGGTCAAACATGGGCAAGGTAACCTCCTACTGATTACCACCTACCGTCTTCCCTCAGCTGATGACTCAGTACTCCTCCATGTTGAACACCACTTGGAGGAAGCACTGAGGGTGGCAAGGGCACAAAATGTACTCTGGGTGGGGGACTTCAATGTCCATCACCAAGAGTGGCTTGGTAACACCACTACCGACCGAGCTGGCTGAGTACTAAAGGACATAGCTGCTAGACTGGGTCTGCGGCAGGTGGTGTGGGAACCAACACGAGGGAAAAACATACTTGGCCTCGTACTCACCAATCTGCTTGCCGCAGATGCTTCTGCCCATGACAGTATTGGCAGGAGTGACCACCGCACAGTCCTTGTGGAAACGAAGGCCCGCCTTCACATTGAGTATACTGTCCATCGTGTTGTGTGGCACAATCACTGTGCTAAATGGGATAGATTTCAAACAGATCTAGCAATGCAAAACTGGGCATCCATGAGGCGCTGTGGGCTATCAGCAGCAACAGAATTGTACTCAACCACAATCTGTAACCACATGGCCCGGCATATCCCCCACTCTACCATTACCATCAAGCCAGGAGACCAACCCTGGATCAAAGAAGAGGGCATGCCAGGAGCAGCACCAGACTCACCTCAAAATGAGGTGTCAACGTGGTGAAGCTACAACACAGGACTTACTTGCATGCCAAACTGTGTAAGCAGCATGCAATAGACAGAGCTAAACGATCCCATAACCAATGGATCAGATCTAAGCTCTGCAGTCCTGCCACATCCAGCCGTGAATGGTGGTGGACAATTAAACAACTAAGTGGAGGAGGAGGCTCCACAAATATACCCATCCTCAATGATGGGGGAGCCCAGCACATCAGTGCGAAAGATAAGGCTGAAGCATTTGCAACAATCTTCAGCCAGAAGTGCCAAGCTGATGATCCATCTCGGCCTCCTCCTGAAGTCCCCAACATCACAGATGCCAGACTTCAGCCAATTCGATTCACTCCGCGTAATATCAAGAAACGACTGAAACAAAAACAAGAAATGCTGGATTCACTCAGCAGGTCTGGCAGCATCTGTGGAAAGAGAAGCAGAGTTAACGTTTCGGGTCAGTGACCCTTCTTCGGAACTGGACGTCCATAGTGAAGAGGAGGCGGTTGGGACCAGGAAACTGGAAATTGTCAAAATGACGTAGGGCGTCAGAAGAGTCACGGATGTAGGTGGGAAGAGACTGGACCAGCGGAGAAAAGATAGAGTCTAGATAGGAAGAAATAAGTTCAGTTGGGCAGGAGCAGGCTGACACAATGGGTCTGCCGGGACAGTCCCGTTTGTGGATTTTGGGAAGGAGGTAGAAGCGGGCTGTCCGGGGTTGCGGGACTATGAGGTTAGAAGCTGTACAGGGAAGATCTCCAGAGGAGATGAGGTCAGTGACAGTCCTTTGGACGGTGGCTTGATGTTCGGTGGTGGGGTCATGGTCCAGAGGGAGGTAGGAAGAGGTGTCTGTGAGTTGGCGTTGAGCTTCTGCAAGGTAGAGGTCGGTACGCCATACAACAACAGCACCACCCTTGTCTGCAGGTTTGATGACCATGTCGGGGTTAGACCTGAGAGAACGGAGTGCCTCAAGTTCAGAGGGGGACAGGTTAGAGTGAGTGAGGGGGGCAGAGAAATTGAGACGACCAATGTCTCGCCGACAGTTTTCAATGAAGAGATCAAGAGCGGGTAAGAGGCCAGGGTGAGGGGTCCAGGTAGAGGGAGAATGCTGGAGGCGGGTGAATGGGTCTGCTGGTCGGGGGGAGGACTCCTGGTCGAAGAAGTGAGCCCGGAGGCGGAGGCGACGGAAGAAGAGCTCAACGTCATGCCGAGCACGAAATTCATTGAGGTGGGGGCGTAAGGGGATAAAACTGAGACCTTTGCTGAGTACAGACGCTCAGCATCAGAGAGGGGGAGGTCAGAGGGTATAGTGAATACACGGCAAGGGGTCAGATCAGAAGGGGTGGGGTCAGAGGGAAATGAAGCGGAAGGAGGATCTGGAGGGGCATTAGTCCCCATCAGCTGCTGGAGCTTGCGTTCCTTAACACCTGAAAGGAAGAAAAAAAGTTTTTTGTTAATGCGTCGGATGAGACGTAAGATGAGATGAAACTGCGCAGTAGAACAGCTTTGAGATAAGGTGAGACGGTGCTGCTGGAGAGAGAGGTCCAGTGTGTGCATATGGCGGCGCATAGCACTGAGTGTGGATCTCAGGATGCGGCGAGAGTAGCAGTCCGAGGAACGTTGTATTTCTCGGAGATACCTGTGATCCTGGGTGATTTCAAAGCATGATGGGTGAAACTGCAGTTGGAATCCACGTGGAATCAGTCGGAGCCGGAGACAGTCACTGAGGAAGGAGATGTGGCTGTGAAAACGAGTTTTGGTAGATACCTTATCAAACACCAGGAGGGAAATAGAAAGCAATGAAGGAGAACAAGGTAAAAGAGACAAACGAAAATCCCGTCGGAGAGAAGAGCAGAACTTCTTCAAGGTAGGCATTCCTGGAAGAGAAGTGGCAGTGAATTAAACACTAAAATAAAAGCAAAATACTGCGGATGCTGGAAATCTGAAACAAAAACAAGAAATGCTGGATTCACTCAGCAGGTCTGGCAGCATCTGTGGAAAGAGAAGCAGAGTTAACGTTTCGGGTCAGTGACCCTTCTTCGGAACGACTGAAGGCACTGGATACTGCAAAAGCTATGGGCCTTGATAATGTTCTGGCAATAGTACTGAAGACCTGTGCTCCAGAACTTGCCACGCCCCTAGCCAAGCTGTTCCAGTACAGCTACAACACTGGCATCTACCCTGCAATGTAGAAAATTGCCCAGGTATGTCCTGTACACAAGAAACAGGACAAGTCCAACCCGGCCAATTGCCGCCCCATCAGCCTACTCTCAATCATCAGTAAAGTGATGGAAGGTTTCATCAACAGTGCCATCAAGTGGCACTTGCTTAGCAATAACCTGCTCAGTGACGCTCAGTTTGGGTTCCGCCAGGGCCACGCAGCTCCTGACCTCATTACAGCCTTGGTTCAAACATGGACAAAAGAGCTGAACTCAAAAGGTGAGGTGAGAGTGACTGCCCTTGACATCAAGGCAGCATTTTACCGAGTATGGCATCAAAGAGCCCTAGCAAAACTGAGGTCAATGGGAATCAGGGAGAAAACCCTCCGCTGACTGGAGTCATACCTAGCGCAAAGGAAGATGGTTGTGGCTGTTGGAGGTCAATCATCTGAGCTCCAGGACATCACTGCAGGAGTTCCTCAGGGTAGTGTCCTAGGCCCAACCATCTTCAGCTGCTTCATCAATGACCTTCCTTCAATTATAAGGTTCTGACCTTATCTGGGGATGTTTGCTGATGATTGCACAATGTTCCGCACCATTCGTGACTCCTCAGATACTGAAGCAGTCCATGTAGAAATGCAGCAAAACCTGGACAATATCCAGGCTTGGGCTGATCAGTGGCAAGTAACATTCGCGCCACACAAGTGCCAGGCAATGACCATCGCCAACAAGAGAGAATCTAACCATCTCCCCTTGACATTCAATGGCATTACCGTCGCTGAATCCCCCACTATCAACATCCTAGGGGCTACCATTGACCAGAAACTAAACTGGAGTAGCCATATAAATACTGTGGCTACAAGAGCAGGTCAGAGGCTAGGAAGCCTGAGGCGCGTAACTCACCTCCTGATTTCCCAAAGCCTGTCCACCATCTACAAGGCACAAGTCAGGAGTGTGATGGAATACTCTCCACTTGCCTGGATGGGTGCAGCTCCAACACTCAAGAAGATCAATACCATCCAGGACAAAGTAGCCCGCTTGATTGGCACCCCATTTACAAACATTCACTCCCTCCAGCACCGACGCACAGTGGCAGCAGTGTGTAACGTCGACAAGATGCATTGCAGCAATGCACCAAGGCTCCTAAGACAGCACCTTCCAAACCCGTGACCTCTACCAAGTAGAAGGACAAGGGCAGCAAATACATGAGAAACCACCACCTGCAAGTTCCCCTCCAAGTCACACACCACCCTGACTTGAAACTATATCGCCGTTACTTCACTGTCGCAGGGTCAAAATCCTGGAACTCCCTTCCTAACAGCACCGTGGGTATACCTACCCCAAATGGACCGCAGCGGTTCAAGAAGGCAGCTCCCCACCACCTTTTCAGGGGCAATTAGGGTGGGCAATAAATGCTGGCCTGGCCAGTGATGCCTACATCCCATGAATGAATAAAAAAAAGACAGGAGACAGGTCTTTTAAGTCCAGGAGCAAAGAGCCTTCTGATTTTCAAACACTCTTGTTGGAAGTTCAATTCTCAACAGCCAGCTAGTCATGTGACTAAAACTGGTCATAGAGTCGTGCAGCATAGAAACAGGCCCTTCAGCCGACCGCGTCCATGCCGACCATAATGCCTATCTAGACGAATCCCACCTGCCTGCATTAATTTCATATCCCTCTATGCCTTGCTCATTCAAGTACCTGTCCAGATGCCTCTTAAATGTCGCTACTGTTACTGCCTCCGCCTCCTCAGGCAGCTCATTCCAGATACCCACTATTCTTTGTGAAACATTTACCCCTCTGATCCCCTGGAAACCTCCTCCCTCTCACCTTAAATCTATGCCCTGTGACATTGATCACAAGTCGTGGGAGTCAGTTGCCAGCGATCGCCAGAGCTGACGGGCAGCCATAAAGGCAGGGCTAAAGTGTGGCGAGTCGAAGAGACTTAGCAGTTGGCAGGAAAAAAGACAGAAGCGCAAGGGGAGAGCCAACTGTGTAACAGCCCTGACAAACAAATTTTTCTGCAGCACCTGTGGAAGAGTCTGTCACTGCAGAATTGGCCTTTATAGCCACACCAGGCGCTGCTCCACAAACCACTGACCACCTCCAGGCACTTACCCATTGTCTCTCGAGACAAGGAGGCCAAAGAATAAGAGTTTTAGTCACCCCTACCATGGAAAACAGACTCTGGCTATCTACCCTATCTATGCCTCTCATAATTTTATATACCTCTATCATGTCCCCTCTCAACCTCCTTTGCTCCAGGGAAAACAGACCCAGCCTATCCAATCTCTCTTTATAACTCAAGCCCTCCAAACCAGGCAACATCCTTGTGAATCATTTCTGCATCCTCTCTAGATTAATCACATCTTCCCTGTAGTGCGGCGACCAGAACTGCACACAGTACTCCATATGTGGCCTAACCAACGAAATGTACAACAGTAACATGACGTCCCAACTCTTGTACTCAATGCCTCGGCCGATGAAGGCAAGCATGCCATACGCCTTCTTCATCACCCTGTCTACCTGTCTTGCCACTTTCAGGGAACTATGTACTGGCACCCCAAGGTCTCTCTGCTCAAGACCACTCCCCAGGGCCCTGCCATTCACTGTATATGTCCTGCCCTGGTTTAACTTCCCAAAATGCATCACTTCACACTTGTTTGCATTAAATTCCATTTGCCAATCCCTTGCCCACTTTCCCAGTTGATCTATATCCTGTTGTAACCTTGGACAACCTTCCACTGTCCACTATACCACCAATTTTGGTGTCATCTGCAAACTTAGTAATCATGCCCCTTACATTCACATCCAAGTCATTAATATATATGACACAACAACAGAGGGCCCAGCACTGATCCCTGCGGCACACCACTGGTCACCGGCCTCCAATCTAAAAAACGACCTTCCACCCTCTGCCTCCTATCACCAAGCCAATTTTGTATCCAATTGGCTAGCTCACCCTGGATCCCATGTGTTTGAACCTTCTGGACCAGCCTACCATGCGGGTCCTTGTCAAAGGCCTTGCAAAGTCCATGTAGACAATGCCCATCGCCCTGCCCTCGTCAATCCTCTTGGTCACCTCCACGAAAAACTCAATCAAATTCGTGAGACATGGTTTCCCACGCACAAAGCCATGCTGACTATCCCTAATCAGACCATGCCTTTCCAGATGCATATAAATCCTGTCTCTCAGAATCCCTTCCAATATCTTTCCCACCACTGATGTAAGGCTCACCGGCCTGTAGTTCCCTGGCTTACCCCTGCTGCCCTTCTTAAATAAGGGCACAACATTAGCTATCCTCCAGTCTTCCGGTACCTCACCTGTGGCTAATGATGATACAAAAATCTCTGCCAGGGCCCCAGCAATCTCCTCCCTTGCTTCCCATAGCATCCTAGGATACACCTGGTCAGGCCCTGGGGATTTATCCACCTTAATGTTCTTCAATACCTCCAACACCTCCTCCTTTGAAATGTTGATATGCTCTAGGATATCGGTGTTCCCTCCCTTGAACTCACTCACTTCCATTACCTTCTCCACGGTAAATAGGGATGAGAAATATTCATTTAAGACCTCGCCCATTTCCCGTGGCTCCACACATAGATTGCCACACTGATCCTTAAGGGGACCTACTCTCTCCCTAGCTACCCTTTTACTCTTAATATACTTATGGAATCTTTTAGGATTCTCCTTTATCCTATCTGCCAGGGAAATCGCATGGCCCCTTTTCGCCCTCCTAATTTCCTTCTTAAGTATAGTCCTACATCCCCATACTCCTCGAGGGACTCACTTGATCCTCCCTGCCTATACCTGACATATGTCTTCTTCTTTATCCTGACCAGACCCTCAATATCCCTCGTCAACCAAGGTTCCCTAAACTTGCCAGCCTTGCCCTTCCATCTAACAGGAACATGCCGGCCCTGAACTCTTCCTATCTCACTTTTAAAAGCCTCCCACTTGCCAGGCGCCCCTTTATCAGTAAACAGCCTCTCCCATTCAACTTTTGAGAGTTCCTGTCTGATGTCATCGAAATTAGCCTTCCCCCAATTTAGGACTTCAACCTGAGGACCAGTCCTATCCTTTTCCATAACTATCTTGAAGCTAATAGTTTTGGTCACTGGTCCCAAAGTGCTCCCCCACTGACACATCAACCACCTGCCCATTCTCATTTCCTAAGAGGAGGTCGAGTGTAGCCCCTTCTCTATCCTGGAGCATATCCACATACTGCTTCAGAAAACTATCCTGGACACACTTAACAAATTCTTCCCCATCTGATCCCTTAGCACTCAGGCAGTCCCAGTCAATATTAGGGAAGTTAAAATCACCTATTATTATAAGCCTATAATTCCTTCACCTATCTGTGATTTCCCTACATAGATGCCCCTCCACTTCCCTCTGTCTATTGAGGGGCCTATAGTATAATCCCATTAAAGTGATCACCCCTTTCTTATTTCTAAGTTCTACCCATATGGCCTCGGAGGACATTCCCCCCGGGATATCCTCTCTAAGTACTGCCATGATGTCCTCCCTAATCAATAGTGCAACTCCCCCTCCTCTCTTACCTCCACCTCTGTTATGCCGGAAGGATCGGTACCCCGGAACATTGAGCTGCCAGTCCTGCCCATCCCTCAACCCCATTTCCGTAATAGCAATAATATCACAATCCCATGTACCGATCCATGCTCTGAGTTCATCTGCCTTACCTGTAAGGCTTCTTGCATTAAAGTAAATGCAGTTTAGCCTACCAGACCCTCCACGCTCGCTGTACCGATCCATGCTCTGAGTTCATCTGCCTTACCTGTAAGGCTTCTTGCATTAAAGTAAATGCAGTTTAGCCTACCAGACCTTCCACGCTCCCTGTCCTGCCCCTGCCCCGCCTGCCTACTGGACTTGCTTGCTTTAACCTCTACATTTGCCTCAACTATCTCATCTGAGAGACTACTACTTTGGGTCCCACCCCCCTGCAAGACTTGTTTAAACACTTCCGAGTAGTACCAGCAAACCTCCCCACAAGGATATTTGTCCCCCCAGTTTAGAAACAACCCATTCTTCTTGTACAGGTCACCTCTGCACCAGAAGAGATCCCAATGATCCAAGTAGCTGAAGCCCTCCCGCCTACACCAGCTCGTCAGCCACGCATTCATTTGACTAATCCTCCTATTCCTACCCTCACTAGCATGTGGCGCAGGGAGTAATCCTGAGATTACAACCCTAGAGGTCCTGCTTTTTAACCTTCTGCCTAACTCCCTATATTCACTTTGCAGGACCTCATCTCTCTTCCTGCCTTTGTCGTTCGTACCAATATGGACCACGACCTCTGGCTGCTCACCCTCCCCTTTCAGAATGTCCTTCCGCTGCTCCGAGACATCCTTGACCCTAGCACCAGGGAGGCAACATACCATCCTGGAGTCTCGTTTGTGGCCACAGAAACGCCTATCTGCACCCCTTACGCTAGAATCCCCTATCGCTATTGCTCTTCTAACCCTTTTCCTCCCCTGCTGTGCAGCAGAGCCCTCCGTGGTGCCACAAACCTGGCTGTTGCTGCTGCTGCTTTCCCCTGGGAAATCATCCCCCCAACAGTATCCAAAGCGGTATATCTGTTTGAGAGGGGGATGGCCACAGGGGACTTCTGCATTACCTGCCTGTGCATACTGCTCCGTCTGGTGGTCACCCAGCTGTTTTCTGCCTGTGTAGCCATTACCTGCGATGTGACCACCTCACTAAACGTGCTATCCATGACTTCCTCAGCATCGCGGATGCTCCACAGTGAATCCACCCGCAGCTCCAGCTCCGTAACGCGGGTAGCCAGTAGCTGCAGATGGATACACTTCCTGCACACATGGTTGTCAGGGACGCTGGAACCATCCCTGATTCCCCACATAGCACAGGAAGAGCATATCACGGGGCTGAGCTCTCCTGCCATGACTTACCCTTAGGTTAATTAGTTACTCCCTTAATTAAAAAATACTAATTATACTAGGGGCCTTGTTCTACCAACTTCAATCTAAAGTCCTTAAAAAAAAATCACTTTAGTAGAACTCACCTTATCACCAGAGATTTTTTTCCAACAAAAAAACTTTCCCCTTTTTAAAAAAAAAGATATTCTAACAGCTGCTACTCACCAACCAATCACCTTGCAGCTGTCCTCTGACTGTTTTCCCTTTTTTTTTCAAAACTCCGGCGCGCTGGAAGAACTCCTCTCCACTCCGCTGCCAGCGTTCTCCCCACTGGTCCACTCCGGACCTCTCCGCTCCCGGAAGGTAAGAGACTGGGCCTCGATCCTCCGGTCGATTTATAGGCTCTGGTCCCGGAAGGTAAGAGGTCTGACCACTTCTTCTGTGTTTGTGAATTCCAGTATTTTAGCAGTCAACCTGGAATGCTAGCTCCCCCCACCTTCAACGTCTTGTAATCAGAATTCCATTGTTGGTTGAATGGGTCAGGGCATGGTCCTTTGTCCCTTGTTCCAACTCTGCTGGTTACTATACAAATGTCTTTCCAGTCAGGGACTTGTAATTTTAATTTTTGATTTTGTTGCGAAATCATGTGTGCCTCAGTCTTGGCAGGTGGGGGGGTTAGCCTAACATAATTGTTATTGGGGGTTGGGAAGGTGGGTGTATCTTTATAAATTCAAATTGACCAGTAGGGCTGGCTGCCCTATAAAATGCGCACAGGCAGCTGACGCCATACCGGGGATGGACAGCCTGCCCCCTCCATGAGAATGGGAGGGTGGGACACCCCAGATATTAAAATGAGCCACCACACTTAAGATCCAGCAACTCTTTGGCATGCGGCCCGCATAGTCGGGCCATCATTTTTTGAGCTCACTGTCAAGATCGGCGGGGGCTCTTAAAATTCAGAAGCAAATATCTCAGAAGCAAAATCAAACAGCAAACCAGAACCTCCTGATCTTCATAAATCATGACATGTCACTTCTCGGTAAACATTTCCCCCAAGTCACCAAGGTTTCTGTTGTTTATTGAGCTTAAGGCATGTGACTTCCAGTAAAGGTTGTTTTCAAACAAGACCCAGCGACCTCTTTTAAAAAACAAAGTGCCTCCGGGAGAGGTCTGCCACAGACCTTGACACTGGGAAGGCCCAGCCCGATATTTCCGGCAGCGGCGAGGCCTCGTGATGGCCCTTAACCACTCGGCAGTGGGTGCCCAATTTAACTTAATGTAAATCAATGAATTAAATAGCTTCAAGCTCCTGCTGTCTGTCTCAGTGCGATATTGGTGCCATTGACGGGCACTCCCATGCCTCCAGATCCCCATCCAGGGATCCGAGGTGGAACACTGGTGGGGAGGGGGCAACAGCTATGTTTCTCAGTGCGGGAGGCGGGGGAGTGGCACCAAAATGATTTCATTGGTGTAGTGGATGGTGGAAAGGGTTATAGTGTAAAGTTTATGCACTTTGTGGGGGCAGGGGGAAGGTCGGATGTACAAGGTAAGCGTTTTGCAGGGGAGAGGGAAAGCAATTCATTCTATGGTTATTGGGGGGATGGGTAGGAGTGTGTCGGGATCAATTTATGTAATGTTTTAAAGTCAATCTATCTTTAAATATTTAAATTGAAATGAAGGGCTCAAAGCCCTTTTAAAAATGGCGTCAGCACCTGCGCAAAGGCAGCTGACGCCAGAGATGGGGACGGGCAGCCTACCCCCTCCACTTCATCGGGGTGGACAGTCTGCCTCAGCTATTTAAATGAGCCACCTCTTCTAATATCGCAGCAGCTCTGTGACATGTGGTCCACTGCTGATTATGGCAGCAGGACCATAAATTTTATCCCTCATTCTCATTCACTCTTGACCTGTACCATTCAAAGCAGATTTAAATCTCAGACAAAGCATCAGCAATTACATTATGTTTCCCCGCAATGTGGATAATCTTTAAGTGATAAGGTTGCAATAGTAATCTCTACAAAGGCTAGGGGGTTTTAATCAGTATATACAAGTCTCTCTCTGTAGTCGTGGCGGACAGATACTTCAAAATGCTTAAGAACTGGTAACAAGCCCAGGGTTTCTTTTTCCACTGTTGAGTATTTCTTTTGGCATCGATTTAGTTTTTTGGAAACAAAGTGATTGATGACAACGCTACGCCATCATAATGCGCCGCGGTGCGCACATGCGCACACGGTCTCGGGCCCTCTGCGCATGCGCTGCGGTCCGGATTGCCAGGACCAGTTTGCGCATGCGCAGACGACGTCATCGCGTAACGTCATCTTCCTCGGGGAACACACCATGTTGGCCTTTGCGCATGCGCAAACTGGTCCTGGCAATCCGGACCGCAGCGCATGCGCAGATGACCGGAGCCTGTGTGCGCATGTGCGTCAATCTTCCGAAAGCTTCGGTGCGAGTTTTTGAAAATGGAAGGAGGAGAGGTTTCGTCGGGCATTTTATCTCAATTATTTAGTCATTTTGGACATTTGCTTCATTTTTATTAGACAGAGGAGATTGTTCCAAGGTAAGTTGCTCTGAAAATACATTTCGAGAGGGAGGGAGAGGGAGAGGGAGGGGAAGAAGGGGGGAAGGAAGGGGGAAGGAGGGGGGAAAGAAGGGAGGGGGGGAAAGAAGGGAGGGGGGGAAGAAGGGAGGGGGGGAAGAAGGGAGGGGGGGGAAGAAGGGAGGGGGGGGAAGAAGGGAGGGGGGGGAAGAAGGGAGGGGGGGAAGAAGGGAGGGAGGGGGGGGAAGGGAGGGGGGGAAGGAAGGGGGGAAGGAAGGGGGGAAGGAAGGGGGGGAAGGGAGGGGGGAAGGGAGGGGGGAAGGGAGGGGGAAGGGAGGGGGAAGGGAAGGGAGGGATGGGGGGAGGGGAAGGGAGGGATGGGGGGAGAGGGGAAGGGAGGGATGAGA